>NC_054472.1:66187350-66908937 GCF_017639515.1 Carcharodon carcharias | reverse complement strand
TCATATATAAGTATGTCATCCAGATGGCATATTACTCCTTCCATGCTTTCTAGAAAGTGAGACCATGTTGTCTGGAAAATTTCTGAATTGGACACCATGACAAAGGGCAATCTATTGAAACAACAGCAACCAAAGGGCGTTATAAATGTGGTCAGCTTCATCCAGAGGCAACTGCCAAAATCCCCTGCTCACATCCAAATTAGTAGGTAAAGTGCTTTTGGCTAGTTTGGCAAGGCTCTCATCCATTGAGACCACTGGATGGATCTCACGTTCCACTGATTTGTTTAGTTGAATAAATCCAAGCAGATTTTTATAGATCCATTTGGCTTTGGGGTTGTAACCATTCCTGAACACCAGCATTGTTAGTTCCTTTGCCCATGGTTCTTCCACTCATTGCATGTTGCTCTGTTTTAAAATTTTCTCTCTTTTAACAAGTTATCAGCATTTTCAAGTGACAAACAGTTTTGAAGTGACCTATTTTTCCACAGTTGTGATACTATGCCTCTTGCCCACCTACCCCTGCAGGACATTCTTCTCACTTGTGTGGTTTGTTCCCGCCACACCTAACACATTTCAAAATGGTGGTTGGCCCGCTTTTCTCTGTTTTTGCGGGCTTAGGCTTTGACACACTTTCTGTCTTATGGCCTACAACTGAATGGTCTTACTCAATCTTTTCCATGGGATCTCTCCTTCCCCATGAACAAACACCCGATTCTGTTCCCTGAGTTCCATTTGCCCCAAAATCTGCACTGCTTTCACTAGTGTTAAACACTCTTTCGTCTGTAAGAGATCTGATAATGCTTCATCTAGGACCTCGACTGTGATCCTTTTATGAATCAGCTCATCCTTTAAGGTTCCATAATTGCAGTTCCTTTCCAGCCTATAGAGATCATTAATGATCCATGTTTTTGCTTGGTCTTTGCTTCCTTTTATTCAATTTGGCACTTTTTATTATTATGTTCTGATGGACTCTGAATTAAGAGTCAAAAACTCGCAGGACTTCTTCATAAGAAGCTGAAGTCTCATTAACCTCCTGCCTTGCTATTGGGTCATCAGTGATTGATCCCATTGTATAAAGTAGTGAGCTGACCTGGTCTTTTTGGGTTTTTTTGTGCAATCCTGAGCAGTTCTGCACTTTGTGAACCTTTTTCTCCAGTTGTTCTGGTTCTGGGTCTGTTGTGAACCTTCTGCACATTGAAATGATTTTGCGAGTGGTCGCATGGATTCTATGTTCTGCGGAGCCCTGGAATTGTTCCTGCTTCTGTGCTGCTGATTTCTGCTTTGGGTCTGTTCTCACTGCTGTCTGGCCTCTTGGTCTGCATCTCAGTTTGCATTTCTCACTCCCGTGTTGTTCTATCATCTTTGTGAGTCTTATTTTTTATTTTGTTTCCTTTGAGAATCTCTATTCTTGCTGGCCATGTACCTCCTGTTTATGGTTTGCTGGGTCTTTTACTTGCAGCCACCACATTTCATTGTCAGGGTCTAGACAGTTGTTTTGGTGATTGTCTACTTTCTCAAAATATACTGCTTGGGCTGTAGTTTCTCAAAACCAGTACTCTTTACTTACAGCAAGTATTTACACATTTGGACCTCCGCACGAGGTTGGAGCTTCTCCTCCTTCCAAATCTCTCTTACTGCTCAGTCATGTGGTCTGACATCTTTTTACATCAGTATTATATATGCTTCTGATGTTAACCCTTTACAGTAGTTTCAAGTTTTTCAGTGAATAAATCATACAAATAAGAAATTGTGAAGAGGGCTTATTTCACATATTGTCTATTTAATTGAGCTGTATGAATATATAAAGAAATTGGTTTAAACCTGGAGCACAGCAACAGAAAAATCTGAAATCATAGCTATCTTACCAGCAAAATAAGTAAACACCACAATACTAAATGGATGGATGAGTATTAAAAAGCACACGTGTTTCAAATGTTATTTAGTACATAGTGGAGGCAGAACACGTTAAAATTTATGTATATGTCATACTAATAGTTCATGCGATCTTAAATGCAGCATTGGGTCTGGGAGTGTGCTGGGAGTCTAATAAGAAAGCAAATGGAATCATAAGGCAATAAGTCAAAACATCTTTAAAGGAAACACATAGGAAGTCATGCCTGATATACACAATTGAATATAAAATTTATTTACAGGTGCAGCCTGATTGCTCTTGAGCTATGCTTAGGTCTCAACATAAAAGAACCAATTGCTTCCCTGATTTCAATATTGAGATAGGAGCAATGCATCCTCACTCAGACACAACTTGGACCCAGTTGACAATCTTTTTTTAGTTTTCAAGAAGGAGCATTAGGCAGGTTAAGAATAGTCATTGCTAAAGCAGCAGGACTTCTGCATATTAAAGCAGCAGATGCAAAATCCCCATGGAGCTATGTGCCTGATAGAGCAGCTCCATGGACTGGAGAATTTCAATTTGAATAGGAACTCTGTACTTGTAGTTCATCATGCCTGGAAACCTCTTCTCACAGTGGAAACCTAATGCTTCCCAAAAGGTCTGCTACACAAAAGCTTTGATGCACAAAAGCTGCTTATTTTACCTGAAGGAATCACCGTGTAACAAGAACGTCCTTTTCATTTCCCTTAGTTCCATTTCAATGGCACTTGCTATGAGTTCTTGTGGTGCACTGGTCGCCTCCCTATTTCTGAGCCAAAAATTCTGGGTTTAAGTCCTAACTTCAGGGCTTGGTAGCCACAGAAGCTTTGTTCATGATACAGCCAAACAGGTTGCTTGTTAATCTGTAATTTCCTTCTGATATGCCTTTGGCAGGTGGTAGGAGTGGGAGAGTTTCTTGGTCAGCCAGAACCGTGTGTTTCCTGCAGTGCAAAGGATTCCATGCACACGCTCTTGCCATGGGCTGTGCTCTGTGGCAAGTGTCCTCCTGACTTCGAGGGACAACTGGGGAAAAAGAGACCTGGGATTGCTATTCAGATCTAATATTTATATCTGGGGTTGGGGTTCTTTGAAATGAGGACATTTATTTTTTTTTGCAGATGCTGGAAAAAGAAGATATGGTTTGAAATGGAGGCAGAGAGTGAAACATGAAAAAGGAAACAAAAGTAAAGGAGCATAAATCTTTCGCCCTTTAAACAGATTCATAAAGTCAGAGACATTCATATGTTTGATAACTCAATTCATTTATTATTAACAAAACATTAATCTTAAACACCCCAAATACCCATACAAAGGTCCGCATATTAGTTTCACATCTATCACTTAAGAATAATTTTAAAAAGGACGCTTGGAGCTGGTTTCTCTGCGCCTGTTGTGTGTCTTGAAGGTAGCAAGAGGTCTCCTCCTTCTAAGTAGGCAACCCCACATTTGAGCTACTTCACTGCCTCACACCCTTCCACCTAGTTCCATCTCTGAAATGGGTAGACACTCACCCTCTTAGATCTCAAAAGATCATTGAGCCTTTTTCTAGCACTGTCACCAAATTCTCTGGACAATGCCATGGCTGTTGACCTCCACTGTAACCTTCATCCAGGCTAGTTTTGTCTGGCTAGGAGGTTTCCTCTTCCTGCCTTGCGGCATGCGAACTCCTGTCTATCACAAGCAGGCTGGAGAAGGACTTGCAGGAAATCATCATCAAACTGTGAGGCCATCCTGGGTAGGACCCCTGACCATTCAGGGATAGCTCCGTTATCTCCTCCATCTATGGAGAGACCAAGAGAGATAAAGACTTAAATTTGAGTCTTTTCCTAAGCACTTGTTATTCACAAGAGGAATAGGTCAGCTGCATTAAACTTTCCTTTCCTCCCTGGAAAGGGTCCTGAATGATTCACTACTAGCACAACAGCCAACACACAAGTAAAACTAAACACTTCCCTGCTGCAATTCTTCAAAGAATTTAAACATCTTCCTGCAAAAAGTAGCAGCCTCCAAAGTATAATTTGTGCAGCAGGTGCCACAGTCCTGTGCCAGGGGTACCTTTGGGTGGCTATGACTGATCTCTTGCTCCTTCTGCCTTTGGGCATTCCACCTTACATTGCCAATTTGGGCATGCTGCCCACCATATCTCACTGCTGTTGGCTGGCACCTTGCCAGACTCCAACTAATTGGATGAAAGACCCATAATCAGGCATCCTTCAAGGGTGGGGTGGGAGTCGGCAATTCACCCACTTCAGTGTTAGATTCCTGCCCACACTCCCACAAATAGCAATGATAATCAGAAAATCCGTTTTTGTGTTGTTGATTGAGGGATAAATATTGGCTGGGACACAACTTCCCTGCTCTTCTTAGAAAATGGTGTCATGGTCCACCTGAGAAGGAAGATGGTGAATTGGTTTAACATCTCATCTAAAGATAGCACCTCTAACCTTGAACCTGGAGACTTATAAGTAAGAGTGTTGTAAACTGAGCCACAGTTGATACAAGTTAAAATCATAGCCCAGGAATTGAGGATTGTAAAACAGATATAAAGAAAAAGTGACTGGATTTTCTGGCAGGCATCAGGACACGGTCATTGGACCCTTAAGGTGGTCCTGATCCTGTCCATGTTCTCAGCACACTCGCCAGTGCAACCTTCCAGAAGGCAGCCTCCTAATTTTCTGCCTCCATGTTCACTGCCTTAGTAAGGATAGTGGGTGACCTCCCAATGCTCCAAGCCCAATCACGGGGTTTGTAGTAATGAGCGTTTGGCAGTCCCACCATGAACGGGGCTGCGGTATTTCATCCCCATGACCCATCATTGAAGGATGGAGCCTCTGACCCTGGTGGCCCTCTGGCCTGCTACAGGGGCAGCCTCAGTTGAGCGGCAGCCACTGCAAACAGCATGATTCCCACTGTGATGCTGGTAAAATGCCAGATCAGGTGCAAAATGGCCTCTAAATGGTGTCTTAATTGTATTAACTGGTTGCCTGCCTCCATGGAGCAGACAGCCGACCTCTGGGAAATTTCCCTGCAGGCAGGAATGTATTGGAGAACTATTTCCTCACCAGTCGCACCTCCAAACCCATTTCCATGGGGCAGGGAAAACTCAGGCCAGTGAGGGTAACAAACGTTTTCTGCCACTCCAACATTGTGCTAAAAGCTCTGAATGCAACTGGCAGAATTCTGCTGGTATATGTTTAAGTGCAGTAAGGAAATTTAATTAGACCCTTTGACATGTGATTGTTAAACAAGATTTTAGATGGTTCCAATCATATATCTTAGCACTCCTCCTCTATAATTTCAATACTCAACTTCCATGGGCGTGACTCATGCAAACAAATGAGCTTTCCAAAACTATAGAAGCTAAGCAGCCACGAAACTGAGAAACGAGTTTACTGACATCAGGGGGGAAATTAGTTTATCCTTAGCAACATAATCTACTCACATTAGAACAGTGAAACCGCTTGCCAAGAGCTGCTTGAAAATGCTGCAGGCAGGAAATAACTTGCAATTTTACATTTGCAGAACGTCCACATCACTTCAGGACCAGTTGATTCCTTTTAAAATGTAATTCATTACTTACTTATTTAGGCAAAAGCAGCAACCAATTCTTGTAAAAAGGCCCACAAATAACAAAGCAGAGCAAAACACAGTAATGTTGGGAACAGGAAACAATAAAAAAACAGATGGTACTGAAAAAGAAATAAGCAGGCCAAACAGCAACTGTAGAAAAAGGAATTGACCTAGAATGATAGGATAGAATAAAATGGTTACAGCACTGAAGGAAGCCATTCAGCCCTTTGTATCTATGCTGGCACTCCAGCAGAGAAATTCACCCAGTGCCACCCCTCCCCACCTCTTCCCTATATGCCCTGCTCTTTGTTTTCTCTTCGCATAATGATCCAATTCCCTTTTGAAAGTCATATTGAATCTGCCTCCACCACTCTAAGATACTCACTGCGTAAAAAGGTTTTTCCTCATGTCACTGTTTCTTCTTTTGCTAAACACCTTAAATCTGTGCCCTCTGGTTCTTGATCATTTCATTAATGGGAACAAGTTTTCCCTGTCTACTCTTTTCAGACCCTCTTGATCTTGAGTATGTCTAGTAAATTTCTTCTCAACCTCTTCTCCAAGGGGAACATCAGCCCCAGATCTTCAGTCTATCGATGTAACTTAAGTTCCTCTCTTCTAGAACCATTTTCATGAATCTTTCCTGTACCTTTTATAATGCCTTCGCATAAATTGTGATGCCCAGAACTGGACACAATACTCCAGTTGAGGTCGAACCACTGTTTGTAAAGGTTTATTTTCTTTTCCTTTCTCTTGCACCCTCTTTGTCCTATTTATAAAGACCAGGATCCCATAAGCTTTATTAACCATTCTCTCAACCTGACTTGACATCTTCAAGGATGTGTATATATACCCACAGGTCCCTCCGCTCCTGCATCTCCTTTAGAATTGTACCCTTGTCACTTGTTCACTCATTCCACCAAACTGTCTATGTCCTTTTGAAGTTCCTATGTTGCTTCTGTCCCTTTTATTACATGAGTTCTAACTTTGTCAATAATCTGTTGAGTGTCATTTTATCAAATGCCTTTTGGAAGCCCTTGTACACCACACATTATCGTCATATACCCTCTCTGTTACCTCATCATAAAACTTCAAGCAAGTTAATTAAACATGATTTCCCCTAAACCAATACATGCTGTCTTTCCTTAATTAACCCACATTTGTCCACGTGACTATTAATTCTGTCCTGACTCATCAGGCAGAATTTAGCCCTTGTTGGATGGGCTCAGCGGGAGCGTTCGGGAAGCCGACCGCTGCCCGCGATCGAGTTCAGATGTTGATTCCATGCTGGTGGGCCAACTGAGGCCTGCCCAGCATGAAATGCGAGGGAAATGGGAGGGCAAACTTTGTGCTTGCAATGCTCCCTGAGGCACAGAGCTGGCTCAGGGAGATGAGCAGCTTTCAGAAAAATAATAAAGAATTGAAAAATGTAATAAAATATGTTCCCTCAAGTTGCTTTGTCACATGAACAGGGATGTGTTATTAGTTGAACTGTAAAATTTTTATTTTAATTTTATTTGCTTTCGGAAACCTCATCCGGCCCGTGGATGAGGTTTCCTAAAAATTGCAAAGGCCGCTTGGTGTTCTCGCCTACCCGCCAACTGTAAGGTTGGACGGACAGCAAAAAATGTCAGTTAATTGAGGCTTTACTGGCCTTAACAGGCCTTTTTGATTGTCGGTGGGTGCCCGGCCGATTCCTGCACACACCTGCTGACCGAAATATTGTGACTGCACATTGATGTTGGGACGTTAGCCCAATGTCAACGCTTGTCATTTTATTCTCGAGCGGGTCGGGCATGTGCCCACCCGCTGAGGTAAAAATTTTGCCCATTGTTTCTAAAAGCTTCCCCACCACCAAGATTAAACTGAATGACCTGTGGTTGCTGGCATATCCTTGCACCCTTTTTTAGAACAAGGGTGTAAGCTGCTGCCTGACTTGCTGACCATGTACAGCAATTGAACAAATATCTGTTCATCTGTTTCAGAGTGTTGGTTGAGGAAACAATTTTGACTAAGGCAGCAGGAACTGTCCTACTTTTTGAATACTATCATGGGCTCTTTTGTGTCTATTTGAGCAGGCAGCTGTTACTTCAGTTAAATATCTCATTTCTATGATGCAGTACTCCCTCAGAATTTCACTGTAGAGTTAGCATAGGTCATGTACTCAAAGCTGGTTTGAACCCGCTACATTCTGACACAGAAACTGAAGCATGGTGAAGTTGAATGTAGGGGATGTTATGACCAAGAAGTTTGTGGGTGACATGAAAATTGATAGGGTGGTAAATAGTGAGGAGGATAGCCGTAAACTGCAGGAGGATATCAATGGACTGATCAGGTGGGCAGAGCAGTGGTAAATGGAATTCTACCCAGAAAAGTGTGAGGTAATGCACTTGGAGAGGGCTAACAAGGCAAGGGATTTAGTGTGAATGGTAGGACCCTGGAAAGTACTGAAGATCAGAGGGACTTTAGTGTGCCTATCCACAGATCCCTGAAGGTAGAAGGGCAGGTGGGATAAGGTGGTTAAGAAGGCATACAGGATACTTGTCTTTATTAGCTGAGGCATAGAATACAAGAGCAGGGACGGTATGATAAGCTGTATAAAATGCTTATTAGGCCACAGCTGGAATACTGTGTGCAGTTCTGGTCACCACATTGTAGGAAGAGGTGATTGCACTGGAGAGGGTGCAAAAGACATTTACAAGGGTGCTGCCTTGGCTGGAGGGTCTGAGCTATGAGGAAAGATTGGATAGGCTGGAGTTGTTTTCTTTGGAGCAGCGAAGGTTGAGAGGGGACCTGGTAGAGGTGTATAAGATTATGACGGGCATTGATAAGGTGGATAGGAAGGCATTTTTTCTATTAGTAAAGGGATTAATAACCAGGGGGCATAGATTTAAGATAAGGGGTTGAAGGTTAAGAAGGGAGTTGAGGAGAAACTTTTTCACTTAGAGGGTGGTGGGAGTCTGGAACTCAAGGAACACCCTCTGGAACACCCGAAAAGGTGGTTGAGTCAGAAACTCTGTAACATTTAAGAAGTATTTAGATATTCACTTACATTGCTATAGCCTCCAGGCCAAGGGCCAAGCGCTGGAAAATGGGATTAGTGTAGTCAGGTCTTTGTTGACCGGTGCGGATATGATTGTCTGAATAGTCTCCTGTG
Source organism: Carcharodon carcharias (assembly GCF_017639515.1). NCBI lineage: Eukaryota > Metazoa > Chordata > Chondrichthyes > Lamniformes > Lamnidae > Carcharodon > Carcharodon carcharias. Next base: position 66,900,322 of record NC_054472.1, on the reverse strand, counting down.
CTGTGTAAAGGTCAGTGAGTCCATGAATCTATGATTGCGCTGGAACAAATCCCTCCAGTACATGGGACTAACATGTACTTCACACCATCTACCCATTTATGCATCAAAACTGCAATCAAAGTCTCACAATCAGCAGCAGAACTAACATTTCACCTACTCCTTTCTTGAAAGTTATTGGTTTATTGAGGGAAACACTTATCATTCCTAATGCTAAAACTCATGGGGTCAAATATCTGTGAGAATTCCTCCAATTGTTCACTTTGACAGGAGATCTGTCGAATCATTGGAGAAACATTTGTTAATGCTGTTTCTCCAGAACTTCTGTGGATTTTTCATTAAAGTTACACTGGATGATCCAATGAACTCACATGGAAATTTCACTCCATTTGTTAAATGAAGGATGCAGTGTTGCACTGTGGAACATTACTATAGAGATGCGTGAAGCACTTATCCAAAATTCCAGAGCTATTAATCCATTTTCTACCTCCTCTGCTAAGATTGGGAGAGATTGGCAGATTTTCTCTTTCTTTAACCCATGCAGAGCTTTTTTACAGGCAGTAAAATGCTCTCCAAATGGATGAAGCAGTGGAAGCAAAATTTAAGATAGTTTTTAAAAGAAATTAGACTAATATGGGAAAAAAAGAAAAGGGAGATTAGAATTATGAGAGCTGAGACTAACGGAATGGGCCTACTGGCTTGTTTCTATGTTGTGCATTTCTATGATTGTATCATTCTGGTATCCTATGGCATGGTTATGGAATTGAAACAAAAATAAAACTGGAAAAAAGTCTGTAAGACAACCAAGCCCATTTTTTATTCTGTATATCCCGTGCAATCAACCTAATCATAAACTTCACCTAATCCATTTTAGCTGCTGAGCAAACATACCAACTTGCAAACACCTTTCAAGAGTAATTGTCAAAAGCATTTTCTTCTGTCAGCTTGAAAGATCAAAATGTTGGAATCAAAAGTTAAGAAACCAGCATCTGTTTTTTGGCACTATTTTAAAGTTGAGTGAGATTGTGAAATTAGTTTGCAAACAATACCAGCCTGGTGAGCAAAAATGACAAGAAAGAAGCTGTACCTACATTATAGAATAAATGGTAGTCCCACAGTTCAACATACCCATAGAGAAGCTGGAAGACAGCTGCAAGTAAAAAAGGCTGTGAAAGGAAGGGCAGGCAGAGCAGAGGAAGAAACTGCTGCAGTTGGGAAGGCAAATGAAATATTGGCCTTTATTTCGAGAGGACTAGAATATAAAAGCAAGGATATGCTGCTGAGGCTTTATAAGACTCTGGTCAGACCACATTTAGAATATTGTGAGCAATTCTGGGCCCTGTATCTCAGGAAGGATGTGCTGGCACTGGAGAGGGTCCAGAGGAGGCTCACGAGAATGATCCCAGGAATGAAAGGCTTAACATATGAGGAACGTTTGAGGACTCTGGGTCTTTACTCGATGGAGTTTAGAAGGCTGAGGGGGGGATCTGTTTGAAACTTACAGAATACTGAGAGGCCTGGATAGAGTGGACATGGCGAAGTTGTTTCCATTAGTAGGAGAGACTAGGACCCGAGGGCACAGTCTCAGAGTAAAGTAGAACAGAGATGAGGAGAAACTTCTTTAGCCAGAGAATGGTGAATCTATGGAATTCATTGCCACAGAAGGCTGTGGAGGCCAAGTCATTGAGTATATTTAAGACCGTGGTAGATAGGTTCTTGATTGGTAAGTGGATCAAAGGTTACGGGGAGAAGGCGGGAGAATGGGGTTGAGAAACTTTTTAGCCATGAGTGAATGGCAGAGCAGACGTGATGGGCCGAATGGCCTAATTCCTGCTCCTTTGTCTTATGGTCTTAAGGTCTTTTGGCAATACTTTAGAGCTCAGCCTCTGAGTGTGCGCACATGCAAGCGCCATCAGCATTCTGCAGTTCATGGCAGAATTGGGGTGATCTTGGATCTGGACTGGATGCGGCATAGATTGAATAGTTTCCCATTCATCCTATAGAGTAGTTCTACTCTGGTGGTAGCTTCACAAGATGGCGTGGAATGTTGCAGCAAGGAAGATGGAAAAGAACATTGGTGCGATGGCACATCCTTGCTTGACCCCAGTTTGCGCTTGTAATGGGCCTGTGGCAGATCCGTTGTCTGGGGTTTTCTGTGCCTTCTGGTGTTGGGTGTGTTTGGTGGCATCAGCAGACAATATGGCGAGAAGGCCAAAAATCAGTTTCACAACGTGATGAGTTTGCGATTGTCCGCTCAACAATGTCGGAAACCTCATTGTAATATATCAGCATATCATTATAAGGCCAGTCCGCTGGAATCATCCCCACACCCCCCACTGGACTCACATGGAAAACACGTCTTGACAACTGTGATGTGCAGAATTTGTGAATTAACCACCAGGGTCTTGCTTCCATTGCGGACATCCGAGGAGCAGAAGATACTGGAGTTCGACAGCAGCAGATGCTGGAAAAACGTTCATGGCATGCTGGGTGGATTCTCATGGACATTGCTCTGCTGCAAAACAGCTCACAGAAGTTGGAAAGTCACCGTTGATGCTCACAACAGATGATGATGGCCGAGGGGGTGGGAGAGAAAGATCTAGGCTCAACTGGGAGAGGAAGAGGTTTTGGTGGGGGTGGGGGGAGTTGGGGGAATGGAATGAAGGTGTCAGGTGGGTGAGGTTTGGAGGGAGGAGAGAATACTGGGGGAGGAGGGGGTAACGGGGGAGAAGATGGCATTTGGGGAGTGAGGTGCAAGGGGTTGGAAGGTGGAAAGAAAAGAGTTCGGAGGGGGGAAGGAGTGCAGAGAGGGAACGGAGACCAGGGAAAGGAAGGAGTGTGGAGCGAAGGAGTCCAGGGGGAGGAAGGAGTGTAGAGAGGAGAGAAAGTATCGGGGAAGCAGGAGTGTGTAGAGGGGAGGGAATCCAGGGGGAGGAAGGAGTGCGGAGAGGGGAGGGAATAAGGGTGGAGTAAGATGTAGGGGTGGAGGAAGGAGTCAGGAAAGGGGAAGGAGTAAGGCTGGAGGTAGGAGTAAGGCTGGAGGAAGAAGTGAGGTGGGGGGAAGAGGTAAGCCTGGAGGAAGGAGTCAGGAGGGGGGAAGGACTAAAGTTGATGGAGGAAGTAAAGGAGTAGGTGGGGGGTGCGGGGAGACTAAGTAGGGTGGGTCTGGGGGCGGTGGGAGGCCTAATGGGGGGAAGGGATCCTGAGAGGGAAGGGGCCTGGAAGGGGGAATGGGTTTCTGGGGGGGGTAGGGGTCCAGAGGGGCAGATGTCCAGGTGAATTTGTAAGGGAGGGGTCTGATGGGTCAATGACTTCCTCCTGAAGAACGAACTGAGGGTGAGTATGGTGTGAGGAAATGGTGAATATGACGGGGGGCAGAGTGAGGCAGTAGGGTGCGAGGGTGAGGGTTTGACCGCAGCAGTAGAAAGGACAGCGAGAGTGTTGGTTGGACTCTGAGGGGTGGGAAGGAGGAGGTCGGGGAGGTGAATGTGGATGGTGGTGGGATTTTTGTGAAGTGAGTGGGCGTCCCCAAAGGAAAAGGGTGTGGCTGGTAGCACGTGGAGAGGAGATGGAAGGTGATGCTGGCTGTGGGGATCAACTGTGATGAGGGAAAGGAAATGGATGACTGGGGGAATGGAAAAACCAGAGGAAAGCACAAAAAACCGAATCCAGACCATGCTGTCCAAATCAAAAGTGAAACGACAGACATGGTGGGTGAGATCAGATGCTGCGGGAGATCAGGGAGTGTGATTATTGAGTGGGTTGAGATGCAGGTCAGCTCAGATGGGCAACAGAAAGCAAACCCCAACAGCAGCATTCATAATGCTCAGGACATTGAGGTGAGTACAATATGTGAAGGATCCACGAGGCTCTGGAAGGCCCTGCCCCACACATACCTCTCCCTCCAGAGTCACTCTTTGTCCAGCTACCCCCAGTACAGTGACAGAGGACAAGGTTGAGGGACTCACAGGCAAAGGGGACTCAGAGGGAGAGGACAGCCTCTGAGATTCCTGAATGGATAATCCAGGGGCGTCCAGCTGCCACTCCTCCTCTCTCTGGGTGCCCAGGGGCCCCGGCCTGACTCCTTGAGGGGAAGGAACACCTGGAGGGGTGTCAAGGTGCCCCGTTTCCCTCTCGCGTTGTCACTGGATGAGCTCACCCATGGCTCCCGCCGTGGAGTGCAGGTTTGCACATCTCCGCATTCTGCTGGACCAGGATCTCCATTACGTTCGCCATCCTCCCCATGGGGACCTCCATACACACACTTGTGGGCACCACTTCATCAGGGAGCAGGTGAATGCACTCCTCCGACTTGTGTACCACAATTTTGCAGACTTCCAGCAGCTCTGCCTGATATTCCCATGCCTTCTGCTGACTCTCCAGGATGTGTTGGAAGATTAAATCTAGAGGCTTGTCATCTGACTCGTAGCTCACAGATGTCTGATCCCCAGCAGTCTTCTGAGTGCTGGGGAGCTCACTCGAGCCTGCCTCCTGCTGCTGCAGGCATGCATCCATGCGGTGACCACCAAAGTATGAACCCAAGCCTTCTCTAGATCCAAGTCCCACTGAGGTGTGTGTCTCTGTGCTGGTGGAGGGGGTGGGTAAACACTGTGACGGGTCTTCCAGGCTGCTTATTTCCAGCTCTTCAATGGAGGAGGAGTCCTCTTAGCTGGAGGTGAGGACATGGATGGAGCTGAGGGACTGGCTGGCTGAGGGTGTCGGTCACTTGGCAGAGCTCCCTGTGAGCCAAAGTAGAGATAATTAGTGCATGGCAGCCGAGTCAAAAGCAGGAGAGAGAAAGCACTCACATTTGCGTTTAGAGGGATATGACGTGGTGCAGGATCCTTATGACCTCACCATCACCACAGGCACAGTCCATGTCCTCACCAGTCAGTGTAATGGCAAATTCCTCAAAGTGAATGAGGGGCCTAATGTGGGCCACTCCACTCCCGGTCTGGGATCTCTCCCTGCTGATGTGAGCCAGCTTTTCCTGCATGAAAACAAACAGAGAGAGTGTGAGCAGGTTGCATGGCACTGCATGAAATGTTTGTGTGGTGAGCGGAGACATGGACAGGATAAAGATGTGAACTTGAAAGGATATGAGCCTGATGGAGATGTGAGGGTGTCTGAGAGTTAGTGGTGTTGACCCTTGAGATGTGAGATCCCTGTGGATGTTTGATGGGTTTGTGTGTGTCAGAGTTGAGAGTGATGAGAAGAGTGACTTACCCTGGTGGAACAGATGAGACCATTTATTCTGTAGTGGCACTGGGTGGCTGTACTCATTTGCTTGGCATTAGCACTGACAGCTGCTGCCACCACCTCCTATGCCAGATTAGTGATGCTGCTACCCATCCTGCAGCCAGAACAGGGGTAGAGGACATCATGGCGAGCGTCCCCTGCATTCAAAAGGCACAGGAGGGATGTGTCTTTCAACGTGGGGGCTGCAGTCCTTTTGCCTTTCAGGGTCATATCTTCTTTGCAGCAGTCATGGGCTGGAAGCACTGAGAGGTGTGTGTGCAGCTGGACTTTAAATGTGGCGCCCAGCGTGATGAAGCTGCGAGGTGATGGCGTAGTGAGCGAATGACAGCCCGCCCACCATGGAAATGGAGTGTTGCCTGGGAATTCATAATTAATGTGGCAGGTTTGGGGGCAATACGGCATGAAAAGCTGCCATTGTGGCCAGCGGGTAAAACATTGTTTTATCCACCTCCTACCACATTTCATGTAAACCTGGGACGATTCTGCCTGTTGGTAAGGAACATGGCTTGCTTGTCATCATGCAATAAGTGGAGAATGGTGACGAATTTCTGGGGCAGCCAAATTTGAGGAGGAAGCTCCACAACCCCTCACGGTTGATAGAGTCGAAGGCCTTTGTGAGATAAACAAAGGCCACAAATAGAGGTTGCTGCTGCTCTCTGCATTTTTCTTGGACTTGCCTTGCTGTGAAGATCATGTCTACTGTGCCTCTTGATGGACGGAATCTGCATTGTGACTCCTTGATGAGCTCTTCAGCCACAGGGAGAAGGCAATTGCGAAGGATTCTTACAATGAACTTCTCTGTAGCGGACAGCAGAGATACCCCTCTGTAGTTGCTGTAGTTGGTCTTATCTCCTTTTTTGAAGATGGTCACAATTATGGCGCCTCGGAAATCCCCTGGCATACTCCCCTCCTTTCAGGTGAGGGAGAGGAGGTCATGCATTTGTGCCAAGAGAACGTCTCCACCGTATTTTAGTATTTTGGTAGGAATTCCATCTCGCCAGCAGCCTTGTTGGTTCTTAGCTGTTCGATGGCCTTTTAAATCATTGCAGAATCCCCCACTATCAACATTCTGGGGGTTGCCATCGACCAGAAACTGAACTGGATTAGCAATATAAATACTGTGGCTTCAAGAGCAGGTCAGAGTCTAGGAATCCTGCAACGCGTAACTCACCTCCTAACTCCTTAAAGTCTGTCCACCATCAACAAGGCACAAGTCAGGAGTGCGATGGAATACTCCCCACTTGCCTGGATGAGTGCAGCTCCCACAACACTGAAGAAGCTGGACACCGTCCAGGACAAAGCAATCCGCTTGATTGGCATCACATCCACAAATATTCACTCCCTCCACCGCCGATGCACAGTAGCAGCAGTGTGTACCATCTACAAGATGCATTGCAGGAATTCACCAAGGCTCCTTAGACAGCACCTTCCACATCCGTGACACTACCACCTAGAAGGACAAGGGCAGCAGATAGATAGGAACACCACCACCTGGAAGTTCTCCTTCAAGTCACCCACCATCCTGGACTTGGAAATATATCACTGCTCCTTCACTGTTGTTGGGTCGAAATCCTGGAATTCACTTCCTAACAGCACTGTGGGTATACCTACACCACATGGACTGCAGCAGTTCAAGAAGGCTGCTCACCACTGCCTTCTCAGGGGCCATTAGGGGTAGGCAATAAATGCTGGCCCAGCCAGCGAAAGCCACATCCCAGGAATGAATTTTTAAAAATTGTCAGGCTGGGAGTGTGCTGAGGTGGTGGTGGGTAGCATGCTATGGCATGTGGCGAGGGTACTCATGATGAGACTGAGACTCGGTTGAGGAGAACATCCAAATGCTACTTCCAATGAGCGCTGACAGCCTCTCTGTCCTTGATGAGTGCCATTCCGTTCTTCGCTCTCAGTGGTGTAGGTCCTTGGGTGCCTGGGCTATAAATTATCTTGACTGCACTGAAGCATCCACACGTGTCATTGATGTTGGTAAGTTGTTGTATTTCCTGTACTCTTTCCACCCCCATTTCTTCCTTATGTCACAGATTTTTTGTTGGACCACACCTTAATTTGTCTGTAGATCTGCTTTCTTTCTCTTGGTGGTAGCCTTGATTAGGTGGTGGTCAGTCCAGCAGTCGTCAGCTTCTCTCATGGCACAGGTGATGCGAACATCCTTGGGGTCCCTCTCTTGGATGATGATGTGATCAAGCAGGTGCCAATGTTTGGAGTGAGGTTGGGTTGCCATGAGGTTTTGTATTTGTCTCTGACAAAATAGGGTGTTCATTATGATCAGACCTTGTTCTAGGCATATCGTCAGAAGAAGGACTCTGTTGGCATTCATTTTCCCTAAACCTTCAGTGCCAATCAAATCTTTCCAAAGGTTTGTGTCCCTCCCAATTCTGGCATTGAAATCACCGAGGAGAGACAGTTTGTCTCCCTTTGGGACATGGGCCAATAAATGATCAAAACTGCAGTAGAATTCCTCTTCTGTTGCATCATCTGTTGTATCTGGAATTGAGGTGTATGCATTGGCAACTGTGGTGTGCTGTTTTTGGGCTATGGTTTATCCCAAAGGGGGCTTGCTGAGATGGTCAACTAGTTTGTTTTTTTGTGGCAAAGCGCAACCCTGTAGAGGCGACGTTCTTCTTATTTACCTTGCCAGAAGTGGTATCCACCACCTTGTTCTTTGAGCTGGCCTTCTCCTGCCTGCCATATCTCACTCAGGGCAGCGGTATTGATGTTGTAGCACCGGAGTTCCCAGGCTATGATAGCAATGTGACCTTCTGGTCTGTCTGCTGCCATGGTTGTCCATGAGAGTCCTGATGTTCCAGGTCCCAAATTCATTTTGAGCAGGTGGAAGATGCCTGTATGTGGGTTCTTTGGACATGGGTTGGCCTGTTGCACACCAGCTACCATGCGGTCCAGATGGACCAAGGTCTTTGTCCAATGGCAGGGATAGCCAAGACGGTTGGAGACCAGGTTCTGCTACATGGACAGGCACTAGTACACACACACACACACACACACACACACACACAGACACACACATAATGTTGCCCCAAATCCACCCTACCACCCCCACCCACCAATCCTGGGGGCCCAAAAACATGGGGTTTTCAGCTCTGTGAAGCACATGATCATACACAAATGTATATGTAACCTGAGTGATGTAATCGGAGTATGTAACAACAGTGATAATAGGATGCAGTAAAACAAAGTATTGGAAAATCCCAGCAGGATAGGTATTGGGCCTTGCTGCAAACATTTTACATCCAAAGAATGCCTGAAAGATGTGCCACCCAATATTGGAGATGATGAGCCACAGGACTTGAGGCCTTCTCTGGAAAATTGGGTATCACAAAGGTTTACAGGTACAAGCTTGTTCCACTCCAGCTTCTTCAGTGGCCACTGTGGCTCCAACAAAAGATAAGTATTTAAAAAACAACATCCCAGCACAGCCAGGAAGTGTAGGAATGCTTCCTTGAGTCTGCACCATCAGCCGTCCACCACTATACGTGCCTCTCCCACCGACCTCCTCCTGTCCTCACGGTGCATTCACTCATTTGTAAATGTGTTTGAACAGAAATGTGGGGAAAAGATCTTTTCAGAGCAGATGAAATTTTGGGCTCAGAATGCTTGGAATTACCAATTGCACCTAAAGCAGAGACCATAGTATCACAGTATTTTTACAGTGCAGAAGGAGGCCATTCAGCCCTACGAGTCTGCACTGGCTCTCTGAAAGAGCATTCCACCTAGTCCCCTACCCATACATTTTAAAATGTTGCCAGTTTGCACTGCTTCATGGAAGGCTTTACATTTGCCAATATGCTAATCATTTTGGGTGGAAATTTGAACAAAAAAATTAAGTTCAGAATATTGGCACAGTTGTGAGTAAAATTTGCACCCGTATTGCCATTCAATTTTAATCTGCTTATGTAACTTGGTAAATTTGATTATATATGTATATATATGTATTTGATCAACAGTTAAAAATGCATTGCACCTTTGCAAATTCTTTGATACTTCGCAGATATATTAAAAGCTTATTGTGGTGGCTAGAGGTGTGCTTCTGTTGAGTTAAAATCAGCAAACTCAAAACCAGAACTGTCAACATAGTCCCATTAAAGATACTTGCATCTTTTCATTTTCTAGCTTTTACTACAGAAAATTCAGATAATTCAAGACGTAACTCAAGCTATGACCCTGATTGTAAAGAAGTAATAAAAATAGTTTTACTTATTCAAATATTGTATGTTTAATAGTCCTGCTTCCAAGTGGAACTAGAATGATATCGGCGATATCAAGGGAATAGGTGATCCTATACACTGCTTTATTTCACCAATGGTTGGAAGGGGCATATAAGAAAGTGGCTGATCATTTACAGCAAGAGCAGCTAATTCTGGATCCTGCGTTTTGGCCTGTATGGTGGTTGATGGGATTAGGCTTGGTGATGCTCATGGTGAGAGTGTACAGGATTTTCCACCTTTGTTAAACATTTGCTAGAACATTAGTTTTTTCATGCATTTTGGTTGCTCCTTTATTAATTTCTTTTTTGATGCTGTACACATGCATTACACCTTGCTGGCTTATAACACTTTGTTGCTCTAGAAGGCAAATGAAGCAGGAAGCCAGATTTATCCTCCCCTCCATGGTAAACATCTCCACAGGAGCATTAACATTGTCCCTGAAATAGGAACCCCCTCAGTACAACAGAAAACACAGTAGCTATAAATGTTTACTTGAAGCGTAAAGCTGTGATAAAACATTATAAAGCAGTTATAAGAATTGTTTTACATATCCAACATTGTATCTGCCATGTTTTGGCTCCAGAAGTACCATTCATACAGCACATTATCATGGTCAGCAGACTTAACACTTAGTTCCAGATTTAGTTCTACGCTCATTAATTCCTTTAACTGTGTCACTCTCTGCATAGAATTTAAATAGTTTTTCACGCTGCTTCTTGATGTTGTAAACTGTTAAGACACCTACATCATATGTCTCACACAAATTTTTCAACTGAAGCATCCGCACCTAGTTTCTTCATGATTTCTAACTTTTCTGATATAGAAGCATAACATTCTTACATTTTGCTGTACTTTTCTCAGATACCATGTTGAGGGTTTTAAAAAAAAATGATACCCTTGGAAACCTTGGGCAGAATTTTATGCCTGACGTGTGGGTGGCGGATCCCGAATGTCAGCGCTTAAAATGTCACATGCTAACATTGCGCGAGCATCCCGACGTCAGCGTGCGACATCGCAATATTTAGGTGGGCGGGCGCTATGAAGCGTGATGCGCGCCCGCCATTAATTAAAGGCCTTGTTAAGGCCCTTAACTCGGCAATTGATGCTGATTTTGAAGGGCCTGTGCGATCTTCGGCTCGGCGCACGGGCCCAACGGGCAGGCGGGTAAGTGATTTTTTAACAAACCTCATCCACGGGCTGGATATATGGGCTTAGAGGGGTTGTTCATGATTTTTTCTGAAGTATTTAATGCAGAAAGTGTTTTAAACTTACCTGTGTGATTGTTAGCAGTTCAGATCGATTTCCAATAGCTTTCTCTGTTCTTTGAAGCTTCAGCTTTCCAGTCTCCAGACAGTAATCTTTATCGGGCCTGCAGCTTTCTGGAGGCCTCCATTTAGCCTGGGTATGGGTTCTGACATCTCCACTGGAGGCAGCTCTTTTCAGGAGGAAGAGAGGGATAGAATAAGGAGGAGGCCTGGAATGGACAATCAGCCTCCAGGGGAGCCACCCTTGGGAGTTCAGGCACAGGCAGAAGGGGCGCAGGGTGAAAGAGGTTGTCCAGGGTGGAAGGGGCCACAGAAGATGCCAATAACCTGTTGCCAGGGTATACAGGCAGCAAAGCGGCTATTTTAACATGCCTGAGGTGCAGTGCCGAAGGAGGCTCCGTCTGTGAAGAGAGACAGTCAACTATATCTGTCAGCTGATTGGCTCTGAGGTCTCCCCTAACTGTGTGGGCCGACACCCCATGCCAGCGGCTATGAAGGTCACAATTGCCCTCCATTTCTATGCCTCTGGCTCCTTCCAGGGCTCGGTGGGTAATCTTTGCGGTGTCTCCCAATCAGCTGTCCACACTTGTGTCAAGCAGGTCCCAGATGCTCTGTTCAGACATGCATTGACATTCATTGACTTCCGCTGCAACCAGGCAAGTCAGATATAGCGAGCCAGAGGCTTCACGGCCATTGCTGGCTTCCCCCGCATCCAGGGTTCTATAGACTGTACACATGTGGCCATCCAGGCACCAGCAGATGAGCCTGGTGTCTTCGTCAACAGGAAGACACCATGAACGTGCAGATAGTATGTGATCACAGGATGCAGATTCTATAAGTTTGTGCAAGATACCCAGGCAGCTCCCAGGACGCCTACATCCTCAGACACTTCCAGGTGCCAGGGCTCTTCAGTGCTTCGGCCTGGCTGGATGGATGGCTGCTGGGTGACAAGGGCTATCCCCTCAGAAGCTGGGTCATGACGCCTCTCCACCATCCAAGGACAGAAGCTGAGCAGCGCTACAATAGGAGCCACGCCTCCACAAGGGCTGTGGTGGAGAGAGCCTTTGGTCTTCTCAAGATGTGCTTCCATTGCCTGGATCACTCAGGGGGCGCACTCCAGCACCCCCCAGATCACGTCTCTGTGATAGGGGTAGCATGCTGCACTCTGCACAATCTTGCACTGGAAAGGGGGGATGCAGTTGATGATGAAGTTCTTGACGCAGTGGATGAGGCTGCACATGATGAATCCAGCAGTGCCTCAGAGGATGAGGAAGCACAGGGCGATGATGAGGGGCAGCACGCCAACCCGCTACTGCACCAAGGAGGCAGGGACACCCGGGACACTTTAATCCAATGAACCTTCAGCTAGCTCCACACACATTGATCAGCAGGACCAGCATTGCCTGGCACTTCCACACATGGCTCTTTTGTTCTACATCTTCCACCTTATCAGCTGCTACTAAGGGCTTAGTACAGAAGCATCAATGTCCACTCAAACACTCATGATATGTCTGTGAAAAAGACAAATACAGCACAAAGGAAACACCGTCAGCCATGGTCAGAAAAGTGGACTTTATTCCCACCAAATTAAACCAGAAACGTCGCTTAGACGTACATAATTATATATTCCCTAATCTCGGGCCAACACAAAATCACCAGTGACAAACCTGTGGAGTGCCTAACGTGCTTTACGCTTACTTTTGTGGGTGCTACGTCTATGTGCCATCCCATCGCTCAGAGTGGCTTGTGAGACAGCCTGCTGACTCTGCTGTCCTGTTGGCCTCGATGACCTTGGCGACCACCCTCTGGTCTGTGCAGCCTGTGCTGGCCCCGCCTGGGAGGGCGTGGCCAGTTCCAGAACTGGCACCTTCCCAGTTGTCACAGCCTCAACGGATGCAATGGTCACTGGCAGAGGGGCAGTGGAGCTGCTGCCCTTATCCAGAGCGCCCTGAGTGGAGCTCGCAGTGATGGCAGACAGCTGCTGCTCTGACAAGAGGTCACATTAGACCTCCCTGCTCACCGCAGATGGATGGGCACCGAGCTGGGACACTTGGTGCCCAGAACATCTCCCACATTGCGAATGACCACCTGTGGCCATTAGCGCTGTGAGGGACTTGCAGGTCAGAGCGTAACCCAATCAGAAGAGTCTCAATCCGATTGAAGCCCCTCTCCATGAGAGTCGCCAATCTCTCAATGGAGGAAGCCTGAAGCTCTGTCCTGAGGTTCATGCCATCACTGACTCTGCCTGGACTCCTCCACCACAGAGACCAACTGAAGCACACCCTCATGCAACCCTGCCAGATGCTCCTGCGCACCCTGCCACTTGTCCTGCAGCTGCTGCATGGCTGACATCTCCAGAGGCAAATCATCACTGTCCGACTCAGCATGTGCCTGGTCCCCTGCAGTCCTGCAGCTGCTGGCGCCATTGGCACTCTCTGTCCATGCCATCTCCTCCAGCGATTGTGAAGTGACCTCTCCAATTGCCCTGGGACACTAGACGATGTCATAATCCCCACCAAAGTGTTTGTCGCTGCGCAGGTGCCTGGCTGGCTGAAAGGATGTGACAGCTTGGCCCTCAGGTGTGGAGGGGTCTCTGGATGTGTTGGTGGTGGCCATGTGGTGGTGATGCTGAAATTAACAACAAGGACAGTGCATCAGTTAGCATTCAGTCACTAACACCTTACATCTTTTTCCTCCCCAGCCTCATAAGTCACTCACCCTTCAAGAACCTAAGGAGATGAACATTAGTGGGGTGGAAAGTAGTCATCAGGAGGCACAAACATTACACGCAGATACAGACAGGCTGGTCAGGTGGCCAAAGGAATGTTATGTGGATAAATGTCCGGTTAAGCACTTGGGCAAGACAAGCAAGGTACGGGAATATATGAGTAATGGTAGGACCCTGAGAAGTCACGATGATTACAGGGCAGACCTGTTGAGATATTTTTTGCTTTTGTCAGCCTCCAAGATACCTGCCTCTCTCCAATTCTGGCCCCTTCAGTAGCCCCAATTATAATTGCTGTACCATTGGCAGCCATGGCTTTAGTTATTTTTTTTTATTTGTTCATGAGCGTTGCTGGCTAGGTCAGCATTTATTGCCCATCCCTAATTGCCCTCATTCAGGGGGCATTTAAGAGCCAACCACCTTGCTCTGGGTCTGGAGTCACATGGGAAGTAGACTTTTAATTCCAGATTTTTTTTTATTGAATTCAAATTCCACCATCTGCCGCGGCAGGATTCAAACCCGGGACCCCAGAGCATTACCCTGGGTCTCTGGATTACTAGTCCAATGGCAATACCACAATGCCATCAACTCCTCCTTTTTTGCAGAGCAGGAACATAAGGCCTTTAGCAAGGTCGAAGCCAGACTTGCCTTTGTTAGCCGAGGAATAGAATGTAGGAAAAAGGAGGTCATATTGCAATTGCAGAAAACGCTGTCGAGGCCACATCTACACTTCTGTGTCCAGTTGTGACCTGCGTTTCATGGGAGGGATGGCATTGGAGTGGGGAGAGTGCAGGGGTTCCTGACCTGGATGCATGCTGGCCTGGAGAGTTGGAGTGATGAGGAAACATTGCAAACACTTGTGACATTTGCTGTGGAGCACAGGAGATTGACAGGTCACATTATTGACCTTCATACCATTATGAGGGGCATAGAATGAGTGGACAGGAGGCAACATTTCCCCTTGGCACAGGGATGACTAATGTGGTGGCATTTATTTAAGTTGAGTGCCATGAGTTTGACAGGTCAGGTGCTGAGGACCTTTTAGATGTAGGTGGTGGTGGTGTGGGTCAGCTTCACCTCTGACTTCTGAGTGGTCCAAATTGCTCCCACTCCCTGGGTTCTAGACCTTGGACTTATTTGGGGGTTGTGACAAAGTGCAGCAGACAACTGGTTTTGGTGCAAGAAAAAAAACTGAGTTTATTGAAGTAACAAATGAACTTATAACATTAGGATTACACTGAGATTATACAGACCTACAAAGTACACTTAGTTAAGAATGGGGAACACACGGCATAATGAGGGAAAATCACGCTACTAATCCCCTTAACCTTGTCCCACCCTCAAAACCTAACTAAATTGAACTAGGAAAGGTCAGGGATCATGCTCACCAACCAGGGTTCCTTGACAGTTCAAAAACCCAGCCAGGTAAGACAGTTGCAGTTTTGGGGTACGCTCTTTGTGTCCTTTGGGTCCTGCCGTCCCCACGTGGTCCTAGTCTGTGGAATCTGCAAAGCGTCTTCGGTTGGGTGGAGGGCATGGTTGTGGGTGGTCGATCTTCGTGGAGGGCTGCGGTTACAGCCTTGTTGTCTTTGGTTGAGCCTGCCACCCTGTGCCCCTCATCGTGATGTTGCCTGCTGGCCTGCAAACCTCCAGTTCTCCTTCCTCCACTTGGCTCAGTTCCCCGGTTAAACTCTCCTACAACCTCCAAAAACTGCTCACCCTACAGGACTGCTCCCTTTCGTAACTGATGGTCCAGTTATACTGTTTTTTCGAATTTCTTATCTCAATACAAATCAAGGTTAGTTCTTTGTTTGATTTTGGTGGGCTTCCCCAGGTGATTGTTGTCTCGTTGTTTTTAATGAGTTCACATGATGTTTATCATTGTCTTCCTGTCCCCATAACTAGTCTTGAACTGAAAGTCATTGAATATGTGGAGTATTGATAGATTTGCATAATTGCATTGATTGCTGCCTTCCTGCCTTAGTAGTTCGTAGCGATTATTTATGCAAGACTTTGATGGGCTTTAGTTTCGTGTAAGATAAAGTCTTTCTCTGGGTTGATTGTTTTAAAGGGAAGAATGCATATTCTGTCTTCTCTCATCCTAGCCTCCTGTCTGCTGGGTTTTACACTTAACCCAGCAGTTGGGTCCTCTGCCATAAAATTCCAAAAGTCATAGCCTTGTTGATGATATGTAAAATGTGGGGATTTTGAGAACCCTTCATGGATAGAGTAATGTGAGATGCACTGGCTGAAGGGGTGGTGGAGGTACAAACCCTCCTAAGATGCAATAAGTCTTTGGATGAGCAGCAGTGATGCCATGGCATGTTAGGCCATGGGGATAGTGGTCACAAATGAGATAAGGTGACTTTGGAAGGTGCTAGAGATGCACATCCTCAAGGGGCTGAGGGAACTTTGTATATGACCCACGCGTCTGATTGTATCAATCTGTGAATGAGCAGTGTTGCTCCATTAATGATTGCAGCAACCATCAGTGCTTCAGATGGTGGGGAGACAGAGTGGATGGGAATGTGGCCCCCAAATACCTGGCCGCTGCACCCAGCCTCGCTGACACCTGCCGACCTGGCCGCTTGCATCCTCCCCAGCTCCATGGCCTGTTCCTCATATGTGGTGAGGCGCTGCAACACGGCATGCCCACCATCAGTCCACTGCCACTCCCACATATTGCTCTCAGTTTTAGGCTGCAGAACATAGAAGCGCATTTATTGGGGCTGATCGTTCATGTACTCTGCATGCGCATGCCACACCCCAACCACAGTGACCCATCTGAGGCCTCCAGCGGCTCCTGTCCACACTACTGGTGATCAGTCCCCAGAACATATTACGGCTGGTCCCAAACCCCTCCCTCAACGGCCACCTTGGACACATTCGACGTCCATCACTTTGAATTACATGGTCTTAGCGCCCATGGCAAGGAGGCACAACTAGGTGCGGCGCTGAGGCCAGCAGATGGCTCTTGGCCATGACACCTTGAGCCTCCCCTTCCACCATCTCATCACCATCAATAAGACGTGTGTTGGAGCTCTGAGTATGTGTCTAGCTGCCTCCCCTGCAGGTTGCCCCCAGACTACTCAAATGCCAACATATGCAGCGGGGAGAACCCATCTTCTCCTCAACCACTAAGGCTGATGTAAGCATGGTCACTACCTGTTTGTCCACCCAGCATGCGCCAAATGCCCAATGCAGTAATGACAGCAAGACGTTGGGGGGCGGGTGTGTGTGCCTAAAGGCTAAGGCTACCTGCTGGGTCAAATGGCCAAGGCCGACATGGCACTCACCCTTCCAGAGTGCAAAAAATCATTGAAGTGCTTGTGACACTGCGTCCCAGTGTGCCACACAGCGTCATGGGCACTTACAGCCTCCAGCACCTCCTGCCACCCCTGTCAGGTGATGTGGGGGGCCCTCCTCCTCCCATCCTCTGGAAACAAGACATCCCGATGGTTGGACACCTCTTCGAGGAGGACAGCAAGGCAGGCATCTGAGAACCGAGCGGCACAGTGGCCCCCCACTGCCCTACCCTGCAGCCTGCCCCCCATCCATCTCCTCTGCCCTCACCTCTTATGCTGCCTGATGACTGGTCATGGTGAACAACCTAAAGGAGGCTGCCTGGCCGCTCTTTATACGGATTGTTGGTTCCCTATTGGAACCGGCGGTCTGAACACACCCGCCACTGATTTAATTTTCCCGATGAATACGAGAGTTGGAACACCGCTGGGCGGGCCTTAATTGGCCCACTCGCGCAAAATGGCAGCATGGCCCATTTCGGCGGCGGAGATTGGCTGCCCACCCGCTGCTGAGTTGGTCGGGCCCGCCCGTCAAGGGCAAAATTCAGCTCCTTGTGTATTCTCAAATACAGCACTGCAAATGGACTGAGAGCATAAAATGGCAGATGATGGGGCGACACAATGACTGTGTAGCATGTGAAAATGCAGCACAAGTTTAGAGTGTATGAATTAGAAAAGCCATTCAGTTCCATCACTCCACAAATCACAGACCTGCCTATCACAGACTCAACCCCACTTATTCAAATTCCAAAACAAAAGTAATGCATGTAGTTATATTTTAATATTGGTACTGCTGATAACCTTTTTGAGATTGATAAATGCTCATGTAAGTGCAGAGGTGGTTGAACAAGGTGCTTCATTTATTGACTGCAGTAACTGAACTAACTAATCAACATGGATTCTACGATCCCATAGTGCACTGGTAAGGGTGGCCGAGTGCTCCGAAAGATAGTAGAATTGAACTGAAAACACTTCTTAAATGGAAACGTTAAGTTTATTTACAATTTACTCAGCAGCAAATACACATGTACTTTCAACTCCAAGGGCAGAACTTTCCATCTGGCGGCGATTGAAGATCACTCAATCACTCTTCAATCACTTTGTCTCTGCTCTTTCTCTCTTTGTGCTTTATATTTAACTCTGTCTCCACACTCCCTCTCTCTCCCTCACCCCAACAGTGAGGTCAACATTGTTCTCCCAGCAGCCATAGCAGTGCTGAATATTCAGTGATTTAATTTTGCAACATGGCTTATGGAAGGATAAGCGCATTATGATCCAGTGGACAAGGAAGCACATTGACATTGTCTCCATATTAACTGATCCACTGTCCTTGCTCTTCCTTTCAGCATCAGCAGAGCAGGGCCGGGAGAAGCAGCAGAGGCTCCCTCTCACACCTGAGGGTCCTGAAGGCTTACCAGCATCACACCATCTCTGCCAGGCAGGCAGCAGGGCAGATACTAGCACCTCAAAGGGAGTTAGAACATCACCTAGTATCCCAGGGCACAGCGGTGAAGGCACTTCACAGTCGCTGGAGGAGCTGGCAGAGACAGAGCGTGCCCATGGCACCAGCAGTCGGAGGACTGCAGGGGACCAGGCACATGCTCAGTCGGTGCCTGATGATGTGCCTCTGGAGTCATCCAGGATGCAACAAACACAGGAAATGCGGCCAGGTGTGCAGGAGCATCTGGGGGAGGCACATGAGGCCAAGCTTGTGATGGTCTCTGCGGGGGAGGATTCTATGCAGACGTTCACTGAAACAATGAGCCACATGTCCGAGCGCCAAGTGTCTTCCATGGAGAAAGTGGCAACTTTTGTGGAGAGCCTCCTCCAAGAGCTTCCTGGGTATGCGCTCTGACCAGCAAGCTCTCACATCGGCAATGACCTCAGCTGGTCACTGCCAATGTGGGAAATGTGTGGGCATCAAGCTTCCCAGCTCATTGCTCTTCCATCCATGGTGAACAGGGAGGTCCAAAGTGATCATACATTGGCACAGCAGCTGCCTGTCTTCTCTGCGGGCTCCTCGCAGGGCACTCCGGATGAGGGCACCAGCTCCTCTGCCCCTCTCCCAGTGACTGTATCATCCGGTGAGGCAGCGACGACTGGGGAGATGCCAGCTGTGGAACTGGCAACTCCCTCCTAGGCAGGGCAAGCACAGGCTCCACGGGGCAGAGGACGACCGCCAAGGTCATCGAGGCCAACAAGACAGCAGTCAGCAGGCTGGCACAGATGCCACTCCGAGCGATGGGGTAGCATCAGGACGTAGCACCCGGAAACGGAAGCATAAGGCACCTTAGGCACACCACGGGTTTTTCACTGGTGCTTTTGTGTTGACCTGAGATGAGGTCCTTATGATTTCTTTTCAGTGTAAACACTATTGTTTTCTATTTGTGATAAGTTATTTTGCATCAGACATTAAATGCAGATGTGTGACCATGGCTGAGGGTGCCTTGCTTCTTCTGTATGTGTATGGTTGACAAAAGTGTAATGAGTGATTTTTTGGATATTCAGCTTTATTCACAAGGCCCTTTGTTAGTGCTGCTGACCTGGCAGATTTTGCACTTAGGTGTCAACTATCGAAGCGGCAGCCCAGGCTTGTCCTGGAGATCCATCTGTGGTGTGCTAACTGAATGTTCATTGGATTAAAGCCTCCTGGGTGTCCTTGCCTCCCTGGAGTATGCCCGAGTCAGCGTCTACCCCCTCAGCATTTCCCTGTGTGTGCTCATCCTCAGACTCATTGATGGACTCATCCACTGCGTCCCCCCTTTCCAGCACAGGTTTGTGGAGAGCACAGCATGCAACCACTATCACAGAGACATGATCTGGAGGCTACTGGAGTGCACCCCCTGAACGGTCCAGGCAGCAGAAGCGCATCTTGAGAAGACCGATGGTTCTCTCCACCACAGCCCTTGTGGAGGCTTGCCTCCTATTGTACCGCTGTTCAGCTTCTGTTCTTGGATGGTGGGGAGGTGTCTTGAACCACCTTCTGAGGGGATAGCCCTTGTCACCTAGCAGCCATTCATCCAGTTGGGCTGGAACACTGAAGAGCCCCAGCACCTGGGAGTGTCTGAGGATTTAGGTGTCCTGGGAGCTGCCTGGGTACCTTGCACAGACTTGTAGTATCAGCATCCTGTGATCACACACCATCTGCACGTTCATGGAGTGGAAGCCCTTCCTGTTGACGAAGGCACCGGGCTCACCTGCTGGCACCTTGATGGCCACATGTGTACAATCTATTGCACCCTGGACAAGGGGGAGGTCAGCAATGGCCGTGAAGCCTCTGGCTCACTCTGCCTGGCTTGCCTGGTCCCAACGAAAGTGGATGAATGTCAATGCACGCCTGAACAGAGGGTCTGTAACCTGCTTGACACAAGTGTGGACAGCAGATTGGGAGACACTGCAAAGATCACCCATCGAGCCCTGGAAGGAGCCAGAGGCATAGAAGTTGTGGGCAGCTTTGACCTTCAGCACCACTGTCATGGGGTGTCCTCCCACACAGTTAGCGGAAATCTCAGGGCCAATCATCTGACAGATATAGTTCACTTGATATAGTCTACCTTGAGAGATGGAGCCTCCTTCAGCACTGCACCTCAGTCATATTGAGGTAGCTGCTTCTCCGCCTGTATACCCTGGCAGCAGAATAGTGGCATCTTCTGTGGCCCCTTCCACCTTGGACTACCTCTTGGCCCTGCGCACCTTGTGCCTACACCTGTCCTCCCAAAGGTGGCTCCCCTGGAGCCTGAATGTGCACTCCTGACCTCCTCCCCCTTCTAGCCCTCCCTTCCTCCTCAGAGGAGCTGCCTCCAGTGGACAGGTCAGATCCCATACCCAGGCAAAGCGAAGGCTTCCTGAAACCTGCAGGCCTAGAAAAGATTCCTCACTGCAGTGTGCTGACCTGAAGGTTAAGAGTTCAGAAAATGCTGTTGGGATGTGTCCTGAAGTACTGCAGATCACACAGGCAAATTTAAAAAACTTTCTCCAATAAATACTTCACAGACCAGATCCACGATCCCAGTGAGCCCTCTTATTCTGTCCATGGATGAGGTTAATACAAATGTCTCATACCCGCCTGCTCGTTGTGCCCATGCACCAACCCAAAGATCGCACGGGTGCCGAAAAATTGGCGTTAATCGAAAACTAAAGGGCTTTAAGTGGCCCGTTAATTAATGGTGGGCGCGCATTGGGCTTCATCTTGTGCGCACTGGGCAAAATAGCGTGATGGCGCACGGTGACATCGGGATGCTCGCCTGATGTCACCGGGTGTCATTATTTTATGCGTGGAAGTGCGGGGCCCGTCCCTCCTCCACACGTCAAACGGAAAATTCTGCCCCAAAACTATTTCTTGGCTGTCTGCTGAGACACTACTATCCTATTGGTTACTACAGATCATGTGATCTTCCCTAACAAGCATTACTCTTAAAGGTATATTACAGGCTAAATAAAACCATAATTATTACATTCTTCCCACTTTAACTTATCTATACATATATTTACAAGTACATATTTTTCAAGACAACAAAACATTTACACAGGGTAAGGAATTTACAAGTTCAGTCTTTCAGGTGGCTTCCTGGATTGTGTGGAATGTTGCAGCCCCACAACTTCAGATTCTTTGTCAGGAATCTCCTTTTCTGGAGTTACCTGAACATCAGGTGTGTTGATGGGCACTGGCAGTTCTATATCCTCAACTCTTGCAGGAACATCAGACATGTCAATCCTGGGTTGAGTATCCTCGACAGGAAACACAGACCTGGTCATGAACACTGGTAGAAACAAATCTTGGTGATTTGCCTCTCTCTTCCTTGAGTGGTCCACATGCTTATGGATGATTCAGCCTTCCATCTCCACGTGGTAAGATAGAGGTCCAGTCACTGCACTTACTTCACTCAATAACCACTTTGGTGCTGCTCCAAAGTTTCTCACATATACCGGCTCTCCCATGGTAAACTTTCTCCCACAACTATGTCAATCATGTCTAGTTTTCTGCCTTTGCTGACTGCTTTCCACCTTCCCCTCTAAATCTCATCCTGAATAGCATCTTAACAATAACTCCACAGGTCTGACACCTCTTGTTGTGTGAGGGGTGGTCTTGTTATGAAAAAGAAAGCATGCTAGCTTTGTTGCTAAGTAATTGCCAGTTAGCCTGCCTTGAATGTTTGAACTGCACTTTCAGCCAGTCCATTTGAGGAAGGGTGGTAAGATGCAGTTTTCACATGAATGACACTATTGAGGCTGATAAACCGTTGAAACTCAGCACTCGTTACTGCCACGCCGTTATTGGAAACGAACACTTCTGGTTGTCCGTGAATGACAAAACTTTGACGTTGTTTCTCAATTGTAGTGGTCGACATTGGTGACTTCAACTCATATATATCCAACCATTTTGAATGGGCAGTGACATTGTCCCAGGAAAGGTCCCACGTCAATGTGTAACCGCACGCAGTGTCTACCTGGCCACTCCCAAGGGTGTAACGGAGCTGTCGTTGGCAACTTTTGCAGTTGCTGGTTTTGTACACAGTGCTTTACTAAACTCTCTATTTCACCATCCATCCCGGGCCACCAAAGATAGCTGCGTGCTTTGGTCTTCATCTAGGAAATTCCTGTATGTGCTCTGTGTAGCTCAATTAAAAGTGGCTCCCTTCCCTGTGGAGGAACTACCACTCATGCTCCCCACAATAAGATGCCATCCTGGATAGTCATTTCATGTCTTCTGTTGAAGTATAGTTCCATTTCATCAGATATGGGCTCCTGTGACCAGCCACGCAGCACTTGTTCTTGTACTTGAGAAAGGACTGGGTCTCGAATTATTTAGTCTGTGACCTGTCGAGCACATACCGGCAAGGAATCTAAGAAATTTAACAGTAAAACAAGTTCAGTGGAACTGAGACGTGCTCATCATTTTCTTGTAAAGGCAAACAACCAAAGGCATCGGCGTTTGCGATTTGATTACCAGGCCTATGTACAAAAGTGTATTCGAATACAGCAAAAATTAAAGTCCTATGAGTGTTTTTATATTTCCTTTCTATGTACCTTCTTCTTTCTAGCACAGACTTTAACCTCGGCCTTCTTTTTGACCTTACTACTGGCCAGACTTCTCTCAGATGCAAGCTCGCCTTGCCTGAGCTCAGTGGCTGAGTCTCCCAAAATTTCATCAGCTGTCTGCTTCTCAGAAAATTCTCTGATTTTTGCTTCCAAAGCCTCTTTGGCTTCATGTATCTGATTCTTCAGCTCTTCTGTCTCTTTTTTGTATTTGTTTTGCTGCCTCCTGGAAAATTGAACATTGTTGTGTCTTCTCTGCTAACTTATTCTTCAGTTTGTTCAGAGAGGTGCTGAACTCTTTCTGTTTGTCTTCAGACTATTCTAGAGATACACTGACGTGAGGGAATCTTGTAGTGTGTGAAGGTCTTTCAACAAGTTTTCTTTTTCCCTGCAAAGGTTGCTCACCTCGTTTCGAACTCTATTATCAAGCAGGGTCTTCAAATTTCTTGTGCTGTTCTCCCAGATTTTGGCTCAAGACAGCCGGATTTCAATAGGCTGTTGCAACCTTATCCAAATCAGGAATGTTTCCAGCTTCCTTTTGGAATTTCAGTGGCCGCTCAAGGTTGATTTCCCTTAGCCAGTTTTGCCATTGAAGGCTTGGTCCTCTGCCTCTCAATATCTACACTGGTAGCTTTCCGATTGGCTTCCACAATGGACAGTTATTCTACTCATGCCTTTTAGTTGAATGTTTTCACCCATATATGTTTTTGGTTTGGCAGCTGTTTCTTCAAAACTTAACTGATGTTCACCATTATTCAGATATCTGAAGGTATGTTCCCCAATTACTGTAATGGAAAGTCCTGTGTCCACTTCCATTATAACAGGTCTGCCATTTACTTTCACTGTGACAAATATTGGTTCTGTCTTTCCAAATTTCAGATTAAACAATGAGTAAATGTTTGAAGTTGCTGTTTCAGGCTCTTCTACATTGTAGACCTCATTAGGCTTCTTCTATTGTTTATAAGCCTGCTTGAACCTTTCCTTGCGCTGCCTCATCATATGCCTGTTTCTGTGACAATAATTGCATTCAATTTTTTTAAACTGCCAATCGCTAAAAGACTGCTTGTTTCCACCTCTATTTAAATTGTTCTTTGATTTCACTGCTAAGTTATTTTTCTTTATTCTTCAGCTAGCGGGGGCTGTTTCTCGCTTCTCGGCAGAGTCATGCATTTTTGCACCCTTTTAGACCGGGGTTTCCCACCTAATGTGGAAGACAACACCAGTTTGCATGCCCTGTATGGCTTTTGAATCTCTTGCTGTGCTTTCCATGGCCAGTGCTATCTCTAGCGCCTTCTTGAAACCCAAATTCACTTTGGACAGTGATCTTTTCTGAACAGTGTCCTCATTCACACCACAGACTAAACAATCTCTGAGCATGTCGTTTAGAGACATACTAAACTCACAATGTTCCATTAACTGCTTCAAATTTGTCACATAGTATGCAATCATCTCACTCGGGGTTTTATTTTGCGAATTAAACATTAACCTTTACATCATGACTGAGGGTTTTGGTCAACCAATTCATCAAAATTATTTTGAATGTGGGGCACTGGGTGCCATCAAACTTTGAATCAAGCTGTAGGTTTTACTCCCACAAGTGTTTAAGAGGATTGCTCACTTCTTCTCTTCCCCCATAATCTTGTTCACCTGAAAAAAGAACGTGAGGCGTTCTATGTATTGAGACCAATCATCTGTGGTTGGTTCAAAAAAATCAATTCTCCTGAATTGCAGCATTTTGAGAGAGGAAAACATTTAATTTCCATTGGAGCTTGCTACTTACAATCACTGGGTGAGGTACAGTGCCAATTTCTTTTTAAATTGATTTCTTCTGTTCAATCCTGTTTTATCCTCATCACCAGTTTGTTGTAAGGCCGGCCGAGTTGCTACTATTGATAATAAAGTTGAACTGCAGACACTTCTTAAGTGGAAATGTTAATTTTATTTACAATGTACTCAGCAGCAACAACACATATGATTTCAACTCCAGCTCTATCTCTAGAATGTCTACTGAGGTAGTCCGCACTACTTTCCTATTGGTTACTACAGATCATGTGATCTTTCCTAACAAGCATTATTCTTAAACATACATTACACAAAATAAAACCATAAATACTACAACTGGCTTGCAAAGTACAGTAAGCTAAACAAGGCATTCAATACATAAAATATTCCTCCCCACTTATTGGGAATGTCAGTTAACAAAACATTCCCTGAAATAGAGAAAGAGGGTAGACTGACTCTATTTCCGTTGAACCCACCTCAAGTCTCTGACTTTATAAATTCAGACACTCAAGAGGTCTTCTGTCCTGGTGTGGGTTACGGTGGGCTTCTGGTGCTTTTACAGGGTAATGTGCATCAGGGACGGATGACAATTTAGGACTTGTAGCCAAACCTGAAGTTGCGTCTAATGCAGGTGAAGGCGAGATGTCTTCAAATTCAGTTGCGCTAGACTGAGGAGGTGAGACTGGAGTCGGCATTCCTTGACTTGGAGATGGCTCTTCCATTAGAAGTGTGTCCTAAGACGGTGCTCGACTTGGCAACAGTTGGTCAATATATCTCTGCCGGGTGATGTTACTCACAGTTTGGATTATGTACGACACAGGTCCTGTCTGCTCAATCACCATAGCAGGAACCCATTTAACTCTGGTAACATAATTATGAGCTTGAACTTCTTGTCCAGAACAGAAAATTCTTGGCTTTGATCTTTGTGATCTTCTCTCCACTTGGCCGTGCTATTGATCTTGCACAACTTGATCTCAACAGATCAAAGCAAGTGCACAGCTGCCATCCCATTAGTGGGAATGCTGGAGATGCTTTAGTTGACGCATGTGGTGTGTTTCGGTAAGTCAGCAGAAATGTGTCCAGATGCTTTTGAATGGAGGAATGTCCTTGTTCCAAACTTAAAGCATGTCTCATGGTTTGAACAAATCTTTCAGCTAACCCATTGGTATGGTATGGTTCTGAGGTGATGTGATGAATTCCGTTACTTCTCAAAAAATTCTCGAAGTCCTGCATGACAAACTGAGGTCCGTTGTCACTGAAGTCACAGTTGTTCTGGTAACTTGTAACAACTGAACATTTCTCTTAGCCTTTGAATTGTACTCTCAGCAATAGCACAGGAAATCACTGAAACTTCTGGCCATTTTGAATGAGCATCCACAACCACCATGAACATTTTTCTTTCAAATGGTCCAGCAAAATCAATGTGGATACACTGCCAAGGGTTTCCTGGCCAATCCCATGGATGAAGGGGCATCAATTGAAACATGTGTCTCATACTCTGACATGAAGGACAAGATCATGCCTTGGCTTCAATGTCTTGATCCAGGCCAGGACACCAGAAGTAGCTTCTGGCAATCTCTTTCATGTGAACTATTCCATAGTGTCCAGAATGCAGTTGGCAGATTTTTGATATGTGATATCATATGCCCAACATCAATGCCCAATGCTGCATTTTGCTTGCAGCTAAGGATGAGATGCCTGTTTTTGGAATGAGTATTGAGGTGAATGGTTGATGATCAGTCAGCATTGTGAATTTCCATGCAAACAAGTACTGCTGAAATTTCCGGATTCCAAAAATGATTCTCAGTGCTTTGCATTTGATTTGAGTGTATTGGCTCTTTGCTTTGTTTAAAGCCCACAAAGTGAATGCTATGGGCCTCTCCATACCGGAGAGCATTGTGTGTGAAACAACTGCCCCAACTCCATAAGTTGATGCATCATATGCAAGTTGTAGAGGTAAGGAGGGGTCAAAGTCTGCCAGCACGTCGGAATCGGTCAACGCTGCTTTAGCTTTCTTGAATGTAGCATCATAGGCTTCTGTCCATTCCCAAGCTTTGTTCTGACACAGGAGCTCATGCAAGGGTTTCAGCAGGGTTGCCAGCTGTGGAATGAATCTCCCATAATAAGTCAGTAGTCTTAAGAATGAGCGAAGCTGGCTGGTATTCTGAGGAGCTGGAGCATCCACAACAACCTTGACCTTAGAGGGTGTTTTGTGAAGCCAGTCAGCATCAATGACATGCTCCAAATATTCCACAGAGGGCTGAAAATACTTACATTTGCCTTTGCGAACCCATAGGCCATATTCCTCTAGTCTTTATAGGGTTATATCCAAGTTCTTGAGATGATCCTCATCAGTCCTGCCTGAAAGGTTCTCAAAATTCCCACATTTTTCATATCATCAACAAGGATATGACTTTTGGAGTTTTACCTGAAACCAGACGAGAGGAGACAGAATACGCATTCTTCCTTTTAAAACAATCAACACGAAACTAAAGCCCATCAAAATCTTGCATAAATAATCGCTACTAACAACAGGGGCAGAAAGACCACAATCAATGCAATTATGCAAACCCATCAATACTCCACGCATACAATGGCTTTCAGTTCAAGACTAGTTACGGGGGCAGGAAGACAATGATAAACATCATGCAAGCCCATTAAAAACAATGAGACAACAATCACCTAGGTAAGCCAACCAAAATCAAACAAAGAACTAACCTTGATTTGGATTGAGATAAGAAATTTTAAAAAAACAGTATAACTGGGCCAGGAGATCTGAAGTGAGTGGGTTTTTGGGCAGTGACACAGAAGGGTGAGCAGTTTGGAAAGCTGACACAGGCCAGTGAGCAGTTGGGAGCGGTTGGTGGTGAGCATGATCGATAACCTCTCCTCGTTCAATTTAGTTAGGTTTTGGGAGTGGGACAAGGGTAAGGAGATTATTAGTGTGATTTTCCCGCGTTATGCCATGTGTTCCCCATTTTTAACTAAGTGTATTTTGTAAGTCTGTATAATCTCAGTGTAATCCTAATGTTATAAGTTCATTTGTGACTTCAATAAACAGTCTTTTTCTTGCACCAAAACCAGTTGTCTGCTGCACTTTGTCACAACCCCAAATAAGTCCAAGGTCTAGAGCCCAGGGAGTGGGAGCGATTTGAACTGCTCCGAATCAGAGGTGAAGCTGATACACACCACCACCCCCTACATACCCGTTACCAAGATGTCGTCCAGTTACCACTGAACTCCAGACAGGCCACTCAGGACTTGGTCCTTGGCCCACTGAAACAAGGCCGGAGCTCATGTGACTCTGAAAGGAACGGCAATATTGGTACAGTCCCTTGAGTGTTGTGATGGTAAAATATTCTTGTGACTCCTCATCAATGTGCATTTGTAAGTAGGCCAAGAATAGATCTAGTTTGCTGAATTTCTGTACACTAGCCAGGCCAGCAAAAAGATCCTCAAAATGGGGAAGTGGATATTGTTCAGCGCAAAACATGGGGTTAGTAGCAACCTTGAAATCCCCACAGATGCTGATGGATTGATCTTTCTTGAGCACTGGAATGACAGGTGTTGCTAGGTATCAAGACTCCTATCCTGACCAGATGCTCCAGGTTAGTTTTGGTCTTTGGTCGTATGGCATAAGGCATGGTTCTGAACTTCAGAAGTTTGAGTTGAGAGTCTGCTCTGATATTCAATTTTATGGTGATTCCCTTCATGCTTCCCAAATCTCCTTTGAAAACAACAGCATGTTTTATTATAATAGCTGTCAGACCGGTTTCTTCTTTTGCAATGCTGTGTACTTCTACCCAGTTTAACCAGATCTTCCCAAGCCATGACCATCCAACTAAAGGTTGGTTGTTGCCTTTCGCCACAAACAATGGTAACTTAGCAGTCTGACAATTTAATTTCACTTTAACTTTCATTCTGTCCATCATAGATACAGTTTCCCCTGTATGTTTTTTCAGAACGATTATTGCACGCATCAAGGGCAGATGTTTAAACTTCTCCTTTAACACAGCATCTGGGACCTGAGAAACTGCTGCCCCTGTATCCAATTCCATACGTATTGGCTGGCCCCCCAGCAGTGGTATTACCCTGTGAACCACCTACCACTGACAAGATGTGGAGGGGCTCTTCTTCTTCCAACTCAGCGCCACACTGGTCCACCCATTTCTGCAGCAGGATGTAGATTTTACTTCTTGTTACGCCAGATGGCAAATTCTTTTTTCTCTGGTTTGCCTTTCTGATTCACTGTTACGTTTTTGTTTTCACAGGCACGCTCTATGTATCCCTTCTTGCCACACTGACGGCATTCAAGGCCTCTGCACCAACATTCAGATAGATGGTGTCCAGCCTTTCCACAATAGTAACGTTGTCAGCTGATTGCTCTCTTGTGTGCACACTTGGCTGTCATGTTATGACTTGAGTTGATGCACTCAGCTGCTGTGCTTCTTTTGCAGCCAGCTCCATGGAGACTGCAATCTCTATGACTTTCTACAAAGTGAGATTAGCCTCTATCAGAAGGTGTTTCTGGATTGTTTCAGTACAAAGGCCACAGACCAACCTGTCGGAGGGTATTGTTCAGTGCTCCCTTGAATTCACAATGTTCAAGTGAGCTGTTTAAGTACTGCAACATACTGCGCAATTGTTTCCTCCTCCTCTTGGTTTCTTTTGTGAAACCTCAATGTTTCTGCTATAACAAGTGGCTTGCAGGAAATATGCATCTCCAGGATTTTTACAATATCCTCATATGATTTTGTGCCAGGTTTGTCAGGCTGCAGCAAGCTTCTTAATAAGCCAAAGGTTTTCGCTCCCATCACACTTAAGAAAGTTATCACCTTTCTATCATTTTCAATTCCAGTTGCAAGGACAAAAAACTCAAAGCATTCAGCGTAGGAGCTTCACTGTTCCACAGTCTCATTGAAATGTCCCATAGGTCTGGTAAGTGCAGTCATTTTCTGCCTTTCTATTTTCTCTTTTTGGTTGGTTACTTCTTGTTTACTGTCATTCCTTTTATTCTGTAGTTAACACTTTAAATGTTGTTACCATTTTAAGAGCTGTAACCACTTTTGTTTTCTCAGACTATCATCAGTTGCTGGTCATGTCTCAGTGGTTTTTCCAGCACTTTTCTACTTATGGCAGGATCCCAGTGATCATGGGCCTTCTTTTCTAAACTTTTGAAAACTTACAGGTAAAAGTGTTTCTTTTCTCTGAGATTCTTCTCTTTTCCCTTTGGTCCTGTTTTGGAACATTGCGGAATGTCTTCAGCCAGCGACCCTGTTGTTGTATTTTCCCCGCACTTTCTCAGGATCCCCGCAATCATGGGTCTCCTGTTTCTTTAAGCATTTGAAAAACAAATTACTGCAGCACTGGGCTGGTTCTCTCTTCTTATTCTTGCCTTTGCAGGTCCTTTTTTTTTATACTTCTAGAGCACTCCAGGAGAATTCTCAGCCATTCAGATCAGGTCCATTTATTCCTTAAACATAGAGCTTCTGCAGTGCCCCTACTCTGATTGCCTTTTCTCCTTCAATCTCCAGAGCAGCAGCAATTTTTTTTATCATTTAACTTTGCAGGGACTTTATTGTTTTTGAACCTTGTGCTTTGCGGGTATTGGCGGGCGTGCTTTATTTTACTAGTAATTTCCTTTTACTAGCTGTTTCATTGTTCGGGTGGCATTACTGCATCTGGTGATTCTGAAGAATAGATTTCTGGACTGGAGAGGTTACAGTGTAATAACTTTCAATAGGAGATTGGATAAATGAAGAGAAAAATAATCCAGCATTTGGGGAAAGAGCAGGGAAGTGGCACTAATTGAATAGCTAGTATAGTCATCACAGGCCAAATGACCTCCCTCTGCATTATTCAATGATTCTATATGTGAAATGTCACCAGTGATATTTTGGAACTCTCCATTCATACAAATAAAACTAATACTACTATAAACTTCACAGCCACTGACATCTCGTTTGGTGACTTATATAGGATATACCAGATAACTCTGTGACTTGATTTCCCATGAAGAATTGATAGTGACGACAGGTTGTGCTCGACATCCCATGTTGGAGAGCCTAGGAGCCCACTGGATGAGTTCAAGCAAGATCTAAATGCTGCGTTTCAGCTGCTGATGGATTGTTCCATCCTCCAGGTCCCTCCTCCAGGTCCACTACCATTGGAATTCTAAGTAGACTTCCCATGCCGAACACTGTGATTTCTGTCAATAGCAGCTGATGTCAGCATTGTGCTTTGGGAAGTAATCCTCAGAATAGTCTTTTGGGGGTGCCTTTGCCCTAACCTTTGCACATTTCAGAATTAAGAAAATATTCCACCAGTCTCACAGGTTGCAGTAATTTGCCTCCTTCTCTCAGTCTGAACTGAATAACAATGCAAGTAGCACTGGGGGCCCACTATTTATTATTAATTCTGGGTCAGGTTGCAAAGCCCACCTCACTACCAATCTGATCCAAAAATCTGGATGGACATGCCTGATTGGTCTCAGTGCTAATGCTAATAATGGACAGCTAAAGGTCCACAGAGCTTATTACTGCGAAAAAGTCGGCCAGAAAGATTGGACAGAGATACAACAGCCTGAATCTTTTGACTTTCTATAATTGGGCTCTGCAGCACTTTCCCGAACCAAGAAATTCCACTTCTGAATCTGACGAATCTTTTAGCAACTGGGTTGTTTGAATTTTGGGACAGTTGCCCGGTAGCCCAATAAATTTAGCGCCTTGCTGCAGCAAAGTTTAGTGGTCTACCTCACCGAAGGAATGTAGGCAGCTTCTGATGGAGGTTGCATGGACCCTGCAAGTCAACAAAACTCAAGTTCCTTTCTGCTGCAATAGAGGCGTTGGCTGTATTAAATTAATAGGCATTGCTTACAATTAGTATTCCAAAGACTCTACTGCCTTAATTTTTACATAGGTGCAGTGTGAATGTCCATCTATTGTCCCAGGATAGGAGGCATGTAGTACTAAGTACAGACATGGGGTTACATATGCTCTACTGATTTGCTGCCCTGCCCACCAAAGATCTTCAAAAGGAGCAACAGGGACAGGAGGAAATCTCAGTCACGTTTGTTGCTTTTTGAACAATGCTATCTTCGAGTTACCATAGGAGAACTGAAGCAAGTAATTTAAACATTATCTTTGCTTACCTACTATAGCTTCAGAGGCTAGCATTTAACTTATGCATGAATCTATGATCCACAATATTGGCCTAATAGTCTGAGCAATACATTGAGGAATATGGATGATTTGCAAGCCTTAGTCATTATGAA
Organism: Carcharodon carcharias; assembly: GCF_017639515.1. Classification (NCBI taxonomy): domain Eukaryota; kingdom Metazoa; phylum Chordata; class Chondrichthyes; order Lamniformes; family Lamnidae; genus Carcharodon; species Carcharodon carcharias. The sequence goes on along the minus strand of NC_054472.1, from coordinate 66,868,442 downwards.
ATGTGCATAAATAAGATAATGGCTATATTTTGTGTACATAACAGGTTTTCTTATAATTTCTATTACAGTGTAATATTATGTCAGATCTGTTTGTATGTGACCATTGATAGTATTTGAGAGCTTAACACTAAGGGCTGCCAAATTGCTTTTCTTTTTGAAGCAAAGGATTTATTGCCTTTATAACTTGAACCAAGGGAAATAGAATTAGGCCTGAATTTTACCTTTGGTGGGCATGGCCAATCAGCAGGCCCGGGAGCAGTTGGGGAACAGACCGTGGGCTGCGATCAGACCTGACCGTGATTTCACTCTGGCTGGCCAATTAATAGCCAGTGTGAAAGGCGTGCTGAAATGCTCAGCGCTGCCGACATGGGGGCTGAAGGGGGCTGAAGAGGCGATGACATTTCTGCAGGCGTGGGTGAGCACTGTGAGAAAGCTCCCTGAAAGCAGAAAATATAGCTGATGAAAATGCTGTTCACAGAAAATGAGTTTTATTTTATCACGGAAATTTCATCCCGCCCTTGGCTGAGGTTTAATGAAAAATGCAAAGGCCGCCTGGCCAATCTGTCCGTCCGCCAACTGTAAAATTGGATAGGCAACGAAAAATTGGAATTAATTGTGCCATTGGGGCTTAATTGCCCTCTTAATTGTCGGCGGGTGTGCTTCCAACTTTTGCGTGCGTCCACCCAGTGATATATTGCGTGAGTGCATGATGAATGACATTGGGACGTTCACCCGGCATCTTCTCGCTCAATTTTACGTCCAATTGGGTCGGGCAAGCACCTGCCCATGGAACATAAAATTCTACCCTTAGTAAAAATAGCACAGTTAAAAAGGATTAACTCCAATTTAATGATTATGAGATCAGTAAAATTGTTTATAATGGATAATTTATTGCGTAGACTCTGATGAATTTGTGGCTAATACGGATGGCTTAGAGTGAGGTATTTGACCCAATTTTGTACACGCTATTATGGGCGGGATTTTCAATGCCTGCCCGCTGCCACGATCTTCCGGTCCCACCCCAAGTCAATGGACTTCTGGCTGGGGCACCGCCTTTCCCGTGGCGGGTCCCACCTGCGACAGGGCCAGAAAATCCCAGCCATATATATTACCTGCTTTTCCTTATACTGAAAGGACCATGTCCTGCACACTCCAGATGAAGGATATCTCAGCTTGTTTTATCCTCTAATACTAATTTCCATATGCTTTAGTCAGTACAAATCATCTAGCCTAATTTAAAAATTCAAGTCATATCACAAACGGTTTAGACAGTGACGACTCTGACCAAGATGAATATGCCGAGCTTCTGAGTCTGATTTTACTTTCATAGTAACACACCCGAAGCAAAATTGCTTCTGTTTTAACTGAGAATACTTTGAGTAACTTTCTGAAACATCTCCTGATAGCTTCTGTGACTGTTCATTTACTTATCCAGTGATAGCTCCTCCTATCCAGAAGCATCCTGCTCCCCTGCTCTGCCTTGTGAGCAACAGCGAGATCATTTATGAAATCACAATTTTATAATGAAACCAAGAAAATCGAGCTAAATAGCTTCTTAAAACCATAAATCATGCAGACTTGTACTTTATTAGTCAAATTTGAACTAGGATCATTCCTACTCTTCTCAATCAGATTAAAACTCATCCTGAGTAATGTGATTGCTTGCTAAATGGTTGCCAGAATAACATTTTGTGATATACTGATATGGCCTTGTCCCTTGCTACTCTATGCACTTACTATAGATTGTGTTCTACAAGACATATATAACTCAAGATACTGTAAATCTGACCATTCCTTGTACAAATCTTGTACATGCAGACAATGATAAATAACATTTGTCACAAGCTTATGTGACATGAATTTGCCATTAAGTCTTTGCATAATGAAAATCATGTAAAAAAATTCAAACATTTATGTAATTTCAGTTACTTTACATTTTGCCAGCGATTGCACTGGAAACAGAATTTCTAAAATTATTTCTATTCAAGTACAGTTAAATTAATTTGAGCTGTAGTTCCAGTAAAATGTCTCTTCTGTTCTGCCAGGTTTTATGGAGCACATTATGCCCTCATTTTGCAGATTTAGAAGAAATCACTTGCCGTGGCCCAAATTATGCCCTACCTGTGATAATTTCCAAAGGATTGCATGCTATTTGGATAACTGTTTTAATATTTTTAACATGACACTTAAAGCAATTGCTATTCGCATGTCATACTGATTTCAAATTGTACAGATCCTCTTGTAGTAAACTGCAACTGCACGGTAGCAATTTGGTCTATTATGGCCATGTTTAAAGTGCAATAATCAGCATGTACCTTCAGAACAATTTTCCTTACCAATTACATTTTTCACCTAATTTTTGCTCTGCTTGAGAGTTTATGAATTTACAAGAAATAATAATAACTCTGTTTGACTCCAAGATGCAATTGAACTGTAAAGTAAGCCTTAACGCATTTAATTTGCATTCCCAAACCACAACCAGCAGTGAATGGATCCATGGTAAAATTCTCTCGACGTTGTCCTATCAATGCTCAATACCAACAACCTTAGAAAAGTGTCCTTTACTGCACTCTTGTCACATTTATATTTCACACACCAGCTGTCCTAATTGCTTCTGGGCAACAATGACACTTTAGTGCCTATTAGTGCACAATTAGGTTTTATGCTGTGGACTCATGCCCATTAGTAACTAGGCCGACAGTGCTTTTACTCATTTTAAATGCAACCATTGGCAGAAAATGGGGGCTTGCCCCATCAGTTAGGCTGAAACTTGAACTTAGAATGCAGAAGTGAACAGATAGGCTGAGAAATTCAATGGCATTGTGCCCATTCCACAGGTGCAAAACAGAAACCTAAGAATCCATTATGATGAGTGCATCATAGAATCATAACATAATACTGCACAGAGGGAGCCCCTTCGGCCCATCAAGCCTACGCCAGTTTCTTCAAACTCCAATGCAGTTAGTCCCATTCTCCCACTCTTTCCCCATAATCCTCAATTTTTTTCTCCCTCAAGCATTTATCCAATTTCCTTTTAAAGCCTATTACTAGATCTGTATTGATCACCCCATCAGGCAGTTCATTTCAAACCCTGATCACTTGCTACGTAAAAAAGATTTTCCTTGTGTCACCTTATTAGCATTCCTTGATAATAACTCTAAATCTGCATCATCTGGTTATCAACCTTTCAGTGATTGGAAACAGTTTTTTTCTTTATTTATTCTATATAAATCCTTCAAGATTTTAAATGCCTCAGTCAAATTCCCTCTTTGACGTGTCTGCTCCAAGGAGAACCATCTCAGCTTTTCCAGTCTGTACACATCACCCCTGATACGACTCTAGTAAATCTCTTCTGCATCTTTTCCAAATAAGCCTTCACTTTCTTCCTAAAGTGTGGTGTCCAGAAAGGAACACATTACTTCAGTTGAGGTCTGACTAGTGGTTTAAAAAGATTTACAGTAACTTCCCTGTTTTTGTATTCTATTCCTCTAAAGCCAAGGATCCCATTTATCTTTTCAACACCCTTCTCAACTTTGTCCTGCTATTTTCAGATATATGTACCTACACCATGAGATCACTCTGTTCCTGTACCCCCTTTAGAACTGCACCATTTAGCTTGTATTGTTCCTCCTCTTTCTACCTGCCAAAATATATCACCTCACACTTCTCTGCATCAAATTGCTTCCGCCATATGTCTACCCATTCCACAGGCCTGTCTACATTTTCTTGAAGTCTATTGCCATCTTCTTCAGTGTTTACTACACTTCCAAGTGTTGTGCCATATGCAAACTTCAAAATTGAGCCCTGTGCCCTCAAGTTCGAGTCATTAATGGATATCCAAAAGGACCAGTGGTCCTTGTACTGAATGCTGAGGAACACCATTGCAAAACTCCCTCTAGTTCAAAAAGCAGCAATTCACCACAACTCTGTTTTCAACTCCTTAACCAACTTTACATCCATGCTGCTGCTGCATCTTTTATCCCCTGGGCTTTAATTTTGTGAGCAAGCCTATTGTGTGGTACTTTATCAAACACTTATTGAAAACAATATCAACAGCACTGCTTTCAGCAACCCTCTCTGTTCCATAATTAAACTCAATCAAGCCAGTTAATCAGACACAATTTGCCCTTAAATAAAAACAGGAAATGCTGAAAATACCGAACAGGTCAGTTGGCATTTGTGGAGAGAAACAAGTTAATGTTTCAGGTCAATGACCTTTTATCAGAAAAGAAGGTTCAACATTAGCACACTCAAGCACGCTGTGCCATACATGGAAGATGTATATCTCCAATGAACCTTTAGTGCAGCTAAGTGCTTTAATTTGATCACTCTGGAATGCATGTACGTTGTGCAACCCAGCAGCTGAAATTAGTGTGGGAGAAGGCTGCTGACATTGCTGCTCTGGTATATCAGCTGCTCATGCTGGGTGCTCTCTGGGTTGATGGGCCCTACAGGGATCTCCACACTGGCTGGGACACCTGCATTTGGGCAGGGCCAGCCTCTGTCAACAGGGCTAGAAGCAATGTCCATGTCATCATCATAGGAGATGAGGGGATGCTGTAAAAGCTGGGGCACGTTTTTCTTGCCCTGCCCACCACTGGGATTAACTGGTCTCTCCGTAAGTCAATAGACTTTTGACTGGGCTGCCGAATCTCCTGCAGCGGGTCCCGCCACAACAGGACTGGAAAATCCTGGCCCTGCATTCATCTTGAACAGAGCCACTATTGCTTTCAGCCATTCTTGGCCCTTTCAAGGTTTACCTGCACTCCCCAGCTTACGAGGAATTCTATTATTGTGGAATCCTATTCCACACTTCTGTCTGCCATCACACCAACCCTGTGCTCTACACTGCTCAAGGATGAGACCACTCTGTGGAGGCTGGTGCCTACCTCTTGCTTCCATTTGGTGGTCTATCACAGGTGGTTTTTCCATGAGGGTGGCCACACTCTCAATGGAGGATCCTATGCACTCATATGCCAGAAATATGGCATTACTCATGACATTGATGGGTTCCTCCATCGTCCATACATGGGAATGAACCACCTCTGGGAACTCTGACAAATAAAAGCATGTCACGGTATTGCTCTTCGCAGATGACACCTAAGGCATGAAACAGACCATTGTTGGTCCTGTCTGAGAGGGAATGGCCTCAGCTGTCATTGCCCCTTTCAACTGCTCCTGTGAGCATGTGCGGTGCTTACCAGCTGGTGCCACCCATTCTATCTGTGTTGCGGTTCTCACTGAGGAGGTGACGGATTCTGCACCAGTAGAGGGTGCACTGGACTGATGTGGAAATGCTTCTTCAAATGGTGCCTCCTGCTCTGAAGTGTGTGCTGACCCTGATGCCCTCTGCTGCACCGTCTGTCACTGGCTTTGTTGGGAAGACATGAGCACAGTTAATGATGTCCCTAGGCTTTCCTTTCCTCCTGCTTGTACATTCTCCTGAACTCCATGTGGCATCATGGGCCACAGAGACAACATTGATGAGTCAACTGAGAAGGGCTCAGAGTGCAAACAACACTTCTCTCACTCTCTCTGGTGAGGAGGAAACTGATGAGCTTAGTAGCCATTCCTTCTTCAGAAAAAAAGTACCTGCTTCACCTTCAGTGACAGCTTGGCCTGTTGCACTGTACAAATCTCAACACCCCCTTGTCCATCAACATTAGCAGTGTGATGAAGAACATGCAACCAGGCATCAATCTCTCCTCTTGCGTATTGTGAGCTCCCTTCTCCTGTAAACAGAAAAAGAAAATGTGTCACACAATGTACCTGTCCCTGTGATGTCCATAAGGCTGTATCACATTTAAAGGCCATCATTGCACCATGGAGAGTAATGGTGCTGGCATTCACCCAAGTTTGGTATCAGTTCATGTACAAATGAATGGCCATAATGCTCTGTTGTGATGTCACAACAGTTTGGGTGCCAGTCCTCATGAGGTCATTGAAGTGCTTCCAGGACCGCATCCATGTTCATATGGCAACCCACAGTTGTTTGCCTCTTCAGCCACATCCAGCCAGATCTTCTTTGAGATGCTGGCTTCCGGCTTCTTTCCAACCTCTGGGAAGAGTACCTGCCTTCTTTGCCTCATTGCTTGCAGTAATTCTTCCAGGTATGAGTTATCATGGTGTAACTCTTCTCACATCCACTCCTCCACGCATTGTCTGCTGCCACACCTTCTCTTGGTGCAGCCAGTGTGAAAGCTGCAGATATAAATATGGCACTCTCAATTGAGCTGCTGGCAATAACTCTCACCTGCTAACCATAATTGGTCTGCTCTTCCTCAGGGCTTCTGGTAGACAGCCGCTAGGAGCAAAATTTGGCCATGGCGGCTCATAGCCTGGAAATTATCCAACTGTCAGGATTGTGACCTAACAGGCAAAGTTCATCCCATTGTTTCTAGAAACCTTGCCACCATTGATGTTTAACTGATTGGCCTGCAACTGCTGGGTTTATCCTTCTCCACTTTTTTGAACATTTACAATCTTCTGGCACCATTTCTATATCTAAGGAGGATTGGAAACTGTGGCCAGCACATCCCTAAACCCTACTTTATTCAGCAACCTAGGATACTTCCCATCCAGACCAGATAATTTGGTGACTGGATTTATGCCACAGAGGCAGGAAACAGGAGCCTGGTCTTAAACCCGTCTCCAGTGGGGAACTGACTGAAGTTCAGATGTTTATGGGGGTGAGCCCTTAATTGATATGGAGATAGGTTTCACGTCCAATTTGGACCAGTGAGGGCAGGAATGGAGGCAAGTCAAAAAATGTGTAGGGCTCATCTAGACACTCCATCGCAGTTATCACCGAGACTGCTGGTTGTCCTGAGGGAGAGATCTGCGATTTGTGCCAAAGCCTTACACTGCACAACAGAGCAACAAGATGCCACATGGGAGCCGGAATGTGAGGGAGAGGAGGGTGATCCTCTTCCTAGGGTATAGCAGGAGGAGGCCTGCAGCAGGGGCACCTCTCTTCCGTATCATTTCTCTCTGTCGCCAATTACTCATTCTCTCTTACCTCTTGATCTTCCCCCATTAAGCCATCTCTTTCCAGGGTCTTGCCATGCTTAATGTCCAGATCACCCTGGAATGCCATGTTATGGATAGTGCAACAGAACACCACAACAAACGAGACCCTTGCAGGAGGATATTGGAGGTCAGCACCTGACAGGTCCAGGCACTGTATCCAGTGACCTCTGAGCTTGTGATGTGCCATCACATGTGAATGTGATGTGTTGTTCAGTCTTGGTAAGACCTCAGTCTGTCACCTAGGTAATACACCAATACACAGCTACATCTGAGATCTTGCAGAGGTCCCCTGAACATATTCAGTGGTGAAGAAATTTAAGGCAACAGTTATCTTTCCAGTTACTGAAAGAGCATGGCAATCAGTGGTGTGAGGTGAGCATCCACACTGACAAGAGCACAAATGCCTGTGACCATCTGCCTAGAGATCTGCAGTCTCCTCCAACGCTGGTTCCCAGTCATGCCCAAGTATCTCACCTCTGTCTATAGATCCTGTGTCAGCGTAATGTCCCCTTCTGCTTCATGCCCCTCGTCCCTCTCCTCTGGTCTTCTGATACCTGATGCTCTGCCCTTCCTGTGTCGTCTGCTGCTCCTCATCTCCAATGGCCATGATTTTGTTCTAATATGTCTTTAAGGACTAGCAGCATGACATCACAAGAAGGTAAGTGTGCTATGTGATCCAGTCTTAGTTTTATTGATTTGCTTTTCAGCAGAGCAAACACACAGCTCAACTGCTGCTGTCTTCAAACTTTTGACCTTTGTGCAAATGTTCTCATGTGTCTAGCCTAATTAAATAAACTCGCAATGTGTTAACACAACCCCTTGAGAACGATTGGTTCCGAATTTATTATAATAACACAACATGGTGCTCAGCAGTGGTCAAACAGCGTGACAGCAAGACTAAGTACAAGTGCAACATGGTGAACAGCCTTAGATCATGCTACATGGCAATAGGTGACCCTTGACATTTTGGTCAGACTGCACCAAAGTCAAAGCATTAAACAGTGTTGAGAATGCAGTTTGCTGACTACGCAGGAAAGCTTTGAAGAAACATATCTGAGATAGTGCGCAAATAAAGAGCTGGTAAGCAGACAGATCCCTTATGGTGAGTGGGACAGTACGTCGAGAGGACCAGCAACATTTTGGCTCAGTCAGAACAGACAGGTGGCTAGGGTGTGGGCTGGATCAATAGCAAGTAACAGAGAGTCAAACAAAAAAAAAATACAAATAAAACCTTCATAAAAATTGGGCCAGAGAAGGTTGGATTATAATGGGGGTAGTTTTGGAAAAGAGCACAAAAGCGAAATATGGTCTGCCAAACAAGAGCTCTGTAAGTGATGGAATAGTTGTACTTAAAGGTGTTGCTCTAAGATGTAAAATTGTGAAGCGTAGATCTTGCTTGTCTGTTTGTGTTTGAGAATTTGGAATTTCACCATGTGAATCATTCATATAGCTAGGCTGTTAAATCTAGGGTAATAAGGAGAAGAGGTAGTGTGATCAATACTCCACTTCTCACACATATTCTGAAATGGCTCACCAGTAAATTGTGGACCATTATCCGTAATGAGCTCTCTATGCACTCCAAATAATCTGAAAATAGCATTTAGAGTGTGTGTGACAGTTGTACTTGACATATTGTGCAATTGTCTAATAATGGCTGCTTGATAAATTAGTTGACAGTGACGATAAAGTCAGTGCCATGGATATGAAAGAGATTGGATGCGATTTTGGACCAAGGATGGGTAGCAACTTCATGTGGAGTCAATGGTGCTGCCTTGGCAAATATTCTTGACATGCCTTGCACTTCTTGATGATGATTTCAATGTCTTTGTTCATACCTAGCTAATAGACTTTCTCCATCTTGTGAGTCTTCCTGTCTGACCCATGTTAAAGAATATCAGATTGCAAAGCTTCTGGTATGATGGCTCACCTGCCTTTAAAAAGGATTCACCAGGAGATGCCTAGCTTGTCCCAATAAAGCTAAAATAGTCTCACATGTTTGTGGACATGCTGAATTGAATCAGACTATGCTTTGTTAGGGGGAATACAGTAAGAATTTATTGAAAGGGAAGTACTTAGAATCTCCAGGCAACCAGTGCCATCAAGGACATTAACAGTTAAGGGTTACCAGATGAACATTGCACATCCTTAGGGCCTGCAATCACCAGAAAGGCCTTGGGAGCCAGACTGGAGACAGAGGATGAAAACAAGATAGATTAAGTGTGCTCTTCAACAGAATAAGGAAAGGACAGGTGGTCCCAGCTTAGATAGGGGGAGATGGCTCTGCCTAGGTGAAGGGAGATGTATGTACCTGGAACCGGAGATATCTGTTTAATGTAAACCTATAGCTGACAAGATTGGCATCTGAACAATGTTATTGTACATGATCCCTGATGTATAAATAATCTGTATTCTTGTAGTTTAGTACAGTGCTACCTCATGCTGCTTTGTGGTGGTTCTTTCCTTGCAATTGCTTGAATAAATGATCATAACCTGTACCTGAACCTCCTCTGGTTCATTTGTCAAAGATATCACAACAGCTTCAGTGATGGTTTCCCACAGTTTCTGTATTGTAGAATCTTTAGTCATTTCTTCTGGTAGGTGCTGGCATTTGCATTGTGCAAAATATACCAGATGAATTGATGGACTTGCATTATCCTACAAGTGTGATGTTGCAGCTCCCTTGAAATTGTCAATTTTGTCATAATATTCTGGATATTTCAATGTTAGGTCATAAATTGAAGTGATTGCAATAGTTTCTGAGGTTGATCTGCTTTTTAAAGTCTGACTAATTTCATGGATTGTTACTAGTGTGAGGTCATGGCATGCCAGTAGGCTGCAATTGCCTGGCCTTTTGTCTCCATGAGGTAGAACATCTGTGGCACCCAGGAGAATTGATTGTACTATCGCTCCAGGATTATGGATCATGCACATGGAATTGGTGAACCATTGCACGCTGAAAGTTTCACAGTAGTAAGTTTTGCCATGGCCCTCCATATCTGTGGATACAGGTCTTTTACAATTCGCAGGGGTAGAATGTTAGCACTTGCCCCTATGTTAATCTTGGCCAATAACATATAGTGACCAATTTTCTTAGGATAGATAATTTGCATCTTGGAAAACATGTCGAATGTGTGATGGCATCTATGTTTGCCACAAGATTACTGATGTAAAATATGTGTTCACTGTTCTTTGTCTTGTGGTGTATGTCATCACTATTTTCTGGTTTGTCAGTCACCTCATGTCTGTTTATAATTGGACACTGAATGGTCATTATTATTGCTTGAAGTGTGTATGTTGCATCAGTACTCAGCCCTTTGTAGCTGCATCAGCCTTTGCTCTAGTGCACTGACACTGCCAGTGGCCCTTTCTGCCACATGCTTTGCAGAATTGATGGAAAGCTGGGCATTTCCTTGGCACATGCACAAGTCCACACCTTCTATATGTCTTGCTAGGTTTGGATGTTCTAGTGAGTGCATCAACAATTGTGCTTATACTTAGGACCTGTAAGCTTTGTTGACCTGTGAGGATCATTTCGTACTTATGTTCATCCTTGAGCAGTTCTTCGATACTATACATGTTGGGCTCATCTAGCAGATCTGTCTGGAATGCTTCCATGGGAGTGGATGTGATCACCGACTCAATAATTCTGTCTGCAAGTTCTATGAAAAATCACAGTACATACCCTTTCCATCTGTTGATGAAGTGATCTATGGATTCTGTAGGCTGAAATGACATGAACTGTAGTTGATGAATACACAAGTTAAACCTGATTTTGAACCTATCTTCCAAAGTATTCCAGATCTGTTGGGGATCCTTTAGCTCTTCTTCTGTTAATCCTGATGTATTCAGCCTGTGCAGACCTTCATTCCCAATTGCTAGGTGAATTTTTATGGCTTGCTTGTCTGGTTCAGACACGCCTGAATCAAGAAACCTTGGCTCTGTATGCTGCTTAAACATTTTGAACTTGGATAATAGGTCAGCTACATCCCAATTCGAACTGAGAAATTTTGTGGACATTCTGACAATATCCCTTTGACCTTCCTTCCTTCTGTAGTACCTGGGATGGGTGTTGCTGTAGCTGCTTTTGTGCGCTTTTCTGAAGGTCTGCCCACAAAGATGCGTTGTGGCAGGAGTGCACCACGGAGTAATGGTGCCCTTGATTTTCATTCAGTTTATTGTTCAGGAACTCCGAAAGCTATCCATTATAATTGCAACCTTCTCTGGCCTGTCTTTTATGACTTTTTTTGGGCTTATTTGTTTAGCTCTCCCTTGCTCACAATAACTCCAACCCACACCCTAGTCACTCACTTTTCCAGACTGAGCTAACCTGGTGCTAGTCCTCTCGACATGCTGTCCCACTCATTGAGCTGACAGGCTATGCACTGCAGTCTCACCATGAGGGATCCATCTGCTTACTAGCTCTTTACTTGAGCACTAGCTTGGCGCTGTCTTCAAAGTTTCCCTCTGCATTCAGATGCTACATTTTTAGTGCTCTCTGATGCTGCGATTTCTGACCAAAACATCAAAAGTTATCTCGTGCCATGTAGCATGTTCTAAGGCTGATAACTACATCATGCTTATACCTTAATCTTGTTGACATCTGTCTGACCACCACTGATTACCATCCTGTGTTATTATAATGCTATCATAGCTAATCGTTCATAAGGGATTGGGTAAACTTGTTGTGGGTTTATTTATTTAGATTATGCCCATGAGAACAGTTATACATAGGTATCAAGCTTGAAGACATCAGAGTCTTGTATGCTCTCTACTCAAAGCAAAACTGACACAAAGACCGGATCACACAGCATACTTACCTTCTACTGCTGTTATGCTGATACACCATAAAGGCATATTACAACATTAACTACCTTAAATGGCCTCAACAACAGTGCGGGCAAGGTCACAGGATCACAATCCCCCATTGCTCTCAACTTGCGACAATTTTGGCTATCCAGAATGGAGATATTTTGTCGGCGTGCACAACGTCATCTCCATTTTTTCCAGCTGCCTGCCTACTTTCAGGCCTCATCTGGGCCATGAAAATTTGGCCCATCCACTTTAAGTACTGCCAGCCTTCCAGGTGCCTCCATACATGCACACCCTGCACAGGAAACCGCCATATTGAATCAAGATGGTCCTCAGCACATGCCAGTACTATTTCAATTGTTGATTAGAATATTTTTATAAAAGTCCTCTAGTTGTTAGGAGATTCTTCTGTGATATTGGGCTGTTCCAGCATGTGATAAACTCATGCAGAAACGTGTTCTGTAAACAGACAGGCAGGACCCTTCAACAGTGCTATTTAAAGGGCTCAGCTATTACATACCGGTTAGTTACCGGCTTGACATCTGAGGCTATTGATGAACTTCTGGTCATTTGTTGGCCTGTTTCTGACTTAGAAAACTAACTTCTGACTGTTGGTAACAAGTCTTTGCTTTTGTTGGACTGCTTTTGGATTAATTTCTAAGCAGTTATATTGCAGTCATGGATGTTCTGATAGGGATGTCTTTGATGGAGGAGGAGGAGGGGGTTCCGAATGATAAACAAGCCGCTTTCAGGAACTGGAGGAGCTGGGAGTAGGATACCGCATAGAAGGCAAAACCCATAGGACATCATAGGCCTTTCTACATGAGCTTCGGAGAGGGGTAATCTTTCAAGTGTCTTCAGTTCTCTCTCACTAAGCTATGCCAACTGCTGCAGCTAAAGTTGAGATTCAAGAATTAAAATTGAGGGTATCAAGGCCAACATGGTCCTTGACCATTATGCTGCAGGCTTCTTTCAGGCTGCAGCAGGCAATAAAGGTAAAATCTAATAGTTTACAGAGCACTGTTGTATCAGGGCAATCACCAGGCTCTCTACATCATGAGGGTCATGTACATCTCTTTTGCCTTGGACATAGTGAAGCAGGACAGCATCTTGGAAGATGAATTGCTGCTGAGGTTCTATTGAGGACACTTCTTTTGGCCATGATATATGATGTCAAGCCACTGTGGGACTGAAGGGAACTGATTGAAGACCGCAGCGTATCAGCATGGATTAGTCTGGTCCAGCTGACGGAATGGCACTAACAAAGATACTGGCAGAATGGTTGGCAGGGGAACAGGCATGCTGGAGAACAGCAGGTACCTCTTTCATGAAGCCAAGTGGACCCTCCTGGGGCAGTGGTGCATCATGTTTTGGACTTGGTGAGAATAGATTGCTGGAGTGATGCAAAAGCAAAATACTGCAAATGTTTGAAATCAGAAACAAAAACAGAAATTACTAGAAATACTCAGAAGGTCAGGTAGCATCAGTGGGGGAAAAAAAGAAACAGGGATAATGTTTCAGGTCTATCACCTTTCATAAAAACTCATGAAAGTTAGAAATGTAATATGTTTTGAGCAATTGAAAGTGGGGAGGGACAAATAGAACAAGAGGGAAAGTTTTGTGATAGGGCAGACACTGGTGCAGATAAATGTCAAAAGGCTTCATGGTACAAACGTCAAAGTGAGTGGAAATGGATTATGTAAAGAAACAAAAGATGTGTCCAGATGGCTGTATAGCAGTCATCCAAATGCAAATAGTAAAAGAATAAAGAAATAAACAAGAAAAAACGGAACCTGCAAAAACAAACACAAAACAAAATGGATGCAGAGTTTATGATCTAAAAATGTTGAGCTCAACACTGATTCCTGAAAGCCGTGGAGTGCCAAGTCAAAAGATGAAGTACTGTTTCCCAAGCTTGACTGGAACACCGTAGCAGACCAAGGGCAGAAAGGTCTGATTGAAAGCAATTTGGGGAATTGAAATAACAAGTGAAGGAAACTCAAGGTCATGCATGAGGACTGAATGGAGAAGTCCTGCAAAGTGGTCATCTAGTCTGCATTTGGTCCCCCCAGTATGGAGGAGACCACATCGTGAGCAGCAAAAGCAATATGTTAAATTGAAAGAAATGTTTGGATGAGAGCAGGGGCTGCAGGATGGATGAGCAAACTGACCATGACAACGTGATGCAAGAAGACATTCAAGTGGAGGGAGCAAAAAGGAACGTAGTGGTAATAGGGGGCAGTATAGTGAGGGGGATTGATATTGTTCTCTTTAGCAAAGAGTGAGAGTCCAGACAGCTGTGTCACCTGCCCTTTGCCAGGGTTCGGGACATCTTCTCAGGGATAGAGAGGAACTTGCAGTGGGAGGTACCAAGGACATAAGGAGGATGAGAAAGAAGACTCTGCATAGTTAGTATGACAATCTTGGCACCAAATTAAGAAGCAGAACCTCAAAGGTAATAATTTTTGTATTATTACTAAGCCACTTGCAAATTGGCATAGGACAAATAAGGTTAGAGAAAGGAATGTGTGGCTCAAAGACAGGTGTGGGAGAAGTGGGTTCCGGTTTGTGGGGCACCGGCACCAGTATTGGGGAACGTGGGATATATACTGTTGACACAGTCTACACCTGAACTATGCTGGGGCTGGTGTCCTCCTCAGCCATATAACTAGGGAAGTAAAGAGAGTTTTAAACTGAATATTGGGGGCAAGGGATCAAATTGGGGAAGATGTGGTAAACCAAAGAGTGGAGACAAGGCAAGAGAGGAAGGTATTCGTATTGGAAATGATAAACATACTGTGACAGGAAAGGACAAAAAGTACAATCTAAAAGTAAATCAGCAGACAAGGCTAGACACTACAAAAATAATAAAATGACAAAACTAAAGGCTCTGATCTAAATATATGTTGCATTCAAATAAAAACAGACGAAATCAGCACAAATAGAAACAAATAAGTACAATCTGAAAGCCATTACAGAGACTTGACTACAGGGTGACATAGATTGGGACCTGAATTTTGAAGAGTACATGACATTTAGGAAGGACACAAAGTTCAAAAGTCATGGAGGGGTCATTTTATTAATTAATGATGGCATTAACACATTAGAGAGGGATGATGTAAGTTCAAGAAACCAGGATGTAGAAGCAGTTTGGGTAGAGATGAGAAATAACAAAGGCAAGATGTCACCTATGGAAGTGGTGTACATGCCCCCTAATTGTAACTACATGGTAGGACAAAGTGTAAAAGCAGAGATAATGCGAGCTTGTCAGAAAGGTACAGCAATAATCATGGGGGATTTTAATCTACAAATAGACTGGAAAAATCAGAAGGGCAAAGGTAACATAGATGAAGAGTTCATGGAACATTTTTGGGATAGTTTCTTAGAACAGCACATTCTGGAGCAAAGCAAAGAGCAGTCTACACTAGGCCTGGTATGGAGAAATGAGATAGGAGTAATTGGTAACCTTATAGTGAAGGCACCCCTAGGTAGCAGTGACCATAATATGATTGAATTTTACATTTATTTTGAAGGAGAAACAAGTGTGCCCAAGGTTAGTATTTTAAACTTAAATAAGGACATCTATGAGGGCGTGAAAGCAGAGCTAGCAAAAGTGAACTGGCAAGTGAGGTTAAGGGATAGGTCAATAGAGGTTCAGTGACAGATATTTAAAGGGATACTTCAGAATACACAGAATATATACATTCCAATGAGAAAGAAAAATTCCGACCCATCATCTGTGGTTAACTCAAAACGTTAAAGACAGTATCAAATTTAAGGAAAAAACATATAATTACGCAATGATGGGTGACAGGTTAGGAGATTTGAAAGAATTTAAAGAACAGCAAACTATGACAAAAGGATTAATGAGGGAAAAATTAGAGTATGATAGAAAGCTAGCAAGGAGTATAAAGATGGATAGTAAGAGTTTCTATAGATATTTAAATGAGAAAACAGTTAACAAAGAGAACATTGGTCCTATAGAAAGTACACCTGGGGAATTGATCATGGAAATTAGAGAGATGGTGGATGAATTAAACAAATATTTTGCTTTGGTCTTCACTATGGGGGAAACAAATAACATTCCTGAAATAGGAGTAAATCAGGAAATGGAAAGGAGGGAGGAACTCGGGAAAATTATAGTCACCAGGGAAATGGTATTGAGCAAATTGTTGGGGCTGCAGGCTGACAAATCCCCAGGTCCGGATGGACTTCACCCTAAAGCCTTGAAGGAAGTGGCTAGTGAGATAGTTGATGCAGTGTTGTTTAATTTTTAAAATTCCCTAGATTTGGGGAAGTTTGGAAAATAGCAAATGTAACTCCCTTATTCAAAATGGAGGGAGACAGCAAGAAACTACATGCCAATTAGCCTAACATCTGTCATAGGGAAAATGTCCGAAGCTATTACGAAAGGTGTTATAGCAGGTCACTGAGAAAAATTCAAGGCAATCAGGTAGAGTCAACATAGTTTTATGAAAGAGAAATCATGTTTAACCAATTTATTGGAGTTCTTGGAAGGAGTTACATGTGCTGTGGATAAAGGGGAACTGGTGGATGCACTGTACTTAGATTTCCAGAAGGCATTTGATAAAGTGCCCCACATCAAATGTTATTGTGGAAAATAAAAGCCCAGGGTGTAGGGGGTAACATATTGTCATGGATAGAAGATTGGCTTGCTAACAGGAAGCAGAGAGTTGGCATAAATGGGGCTTTTTCTGGTTGGCAGGATGTGAAGAGTACTGTGACATAGGGATCAGTGCTGGGGGCTCAACTCTTTACAACTTATATAAATGACTTGGATGAAGGGACCAAAATGATGGTTGCTAAATTTGCTGATGATGCAAAGATAGGTAGGAAAGTAAGTAGTGAAGAGGACATAAAGAGGCTTCAAAGTGACATAGATAGGTTAATTGAGTAGGCAAAGATCTGGCAGATGGCATATAATGTGGAAAAATGTGAAATCATTCATTTGGCAGGAAGAATGAACAAGAAAGTTATTATCAAAATGGCGAGAGATTGCAGAGCTCTGTGATTCAGAGGAATCTGGGTGAGCTAGCACATGAATCATAAAAGGCTAATACAGCAGGTAATTAGGAAAGCTAATAGAATGTTATCATTTATTGTGAAGGGAATTAGTATGAAAAATAGTGAGGTTATGCTTCAGTTGTACAGGGCACTGGTGAGACCACATCTGGAGTATTAAGTACAGTACTGGTCTCTTATTTAAGGAAAGATGTAAATGCCTTAAAAATAGCTTAGAGAAGGTTTATTGACTAACACCAGGAATGGGCAGGATATTTTATGAGGAATGGTTGGACAGGTTAGGCTTAGAAGAGTAAGAGGCGACATGATTGAAACCATTAAGGTCCTGAGAGGCCTTGACTGGGTGGATGTGGAGAGGATGTTTCCTCTTATGGGAGAATCTAGAACTAGGGGCCACCATTTAAAAGTAAGGGGTTGCTCATTTAAGACAGAGATGAGGAGAATTTTTCTCTCTCAGAAAATAGTGAGTCTTTGGAACTCACTTCCTAAAAAGGCAGTGGAGGCAGAATCTTTATATATTTTTAAGGCAGAGCTAGATAGATTTTTGTTTAAGAAGGGGGTGAAAGCTTATTGGGGGTAGGCAGGAATGTGAGGTTGAGGTTAAATTCAGATCAGTCATGATCTTATTGAATGGCAGAGCAGACTCGAGGGGCCAAATGGCTTATTCCTGTTCCTAATTCGTATATTCGTATGTAAGTACAAATAAAACACTGTGTCACTTTGAAGCAGTGTTTGCAATGTTGAATGATGAGAAGGCAGAAAGTAAATGGACAGGTGCTGCCTCTCCTGCTCTGGTGATGTCAGGCTTTCACTCCTGAGGCAGGTAGCATAAGTCGAGAAATTTCCTGGCTTACTGGATCCACCTCAAGAGAAAGTGTCAGCTCATGATAACCCATGCCCCTGATCAACCACCCTTTGTCCTTACTCACAGCCAGTGTCTACTATGGCCAGACCTCAGGAGCCATGCTAAGACGAAATAAAATAAAATTCTTAGCATCTATTACTGACTTCACTAAATATATATTAAATGTTTTTCTTGATAAAAGCCCATATAATACATATAAATCCTCTCAAGTACATAATTCCTTATAAAAACAAGCGTTTGAAATCATAACCCCATACCAAAGACAACCAATTTTTAATGACCTATTTGAGCCATCAATCAAATTTGAAACTTACCTGCTACAATAATCAGAGTTTGTGGAAGCAGTTAAGCAATAATAATAAGAAAATGACAGCTCTCAGGGTTATGCAAAGAAACAGCTATTGAAAGTGCAAGTGGTTTTTTCAACTCAGAGATAGTGGTGGTCTGTTTTTAAAAAAAACTTAAAGGTCAGAGGATTTAAATAATTTGAAGATTGACAGTTCCACAGGCATTATCTGCCTTTTTATGAGAGTTACATCTACTTTTAAAAATCCTAAGTTGGTACTAAGTTAACATAGGGGCTATAAGAGGCCATGGGATGAGTGGGGGCATCATGAGTTGACATTAAGTTGATATAGAACTTTTAAGGAGTTGTGAGCATGAGTAGAGGGACAGGGTTGTCATGGAGGTTATGAGGCGCCTTTGAGGGTGGGTGGAAGGCATGGCTTCACAGATTCATAGAATCAAATAATCTTTACAGAGACAAGGAGGGCATTCTGCCATTCAAGTCTGGACTGGCTCTCTGAAAGAGCATTCCACCTAGTCCCACTCCCCTGCCTTATCCTCGTAACCTTGTACCTTGTTTCTTTTCAGGTAGCAATCCAATTCCCTTTTGAATACCTTGATCGAAGCTGACTCCACAACTCTTTTAGGAAGTTTGTTCCAGATTTCAACCACACTCTGCGTGAAAATAAAAATCCACACATCACATTTACTCCTTTTGCCAATTATTTTGAATCTGTGCCTCCTAGTTCTTGATGGGTTGGCATAAGTTAGCATTTATGGGGCATAGGGAGTGGGTGAGGGTGTGAGGGGGATGTGAGGGGTGAGGACTAGAGGCCCAAATGTTGAACAACACAAGTGGGATGAAGCCTCAGAAAACTGAGGTGAGTCTTTTAACCAGCCAGCCTTGGCACTCAGCAGCATCTCCAAACTGTTTCCAGGGGCAGCAGGCCTGACTCCAGCACACACCCACCCTCCAGGGACAAAGAACCCACAATTCAGGGCACTTTGTCTCAAGGCTGGTGTGGCAAGTCAGAAAATTTCCCAACTCTGCGCACCTATCTCAGGAACAAAAATCCAGGCCACAAGAGAAAACAAAGTGTTAAGTTTAATGGGCGCTTCCTTGAGTGGTGAAGGGTTATTTCAGGTATGGTAGCATAGTTGTTACGTTACTAGACCAGTAATCAAAGATCTTGATTAATGCTTCAGAAATGTGAGTTCAAATCCCACCACAGTAGCTAGAGAATTTAATTCCAGCTTATTAAATATAGTTGGAATAAAAAACTAGGATTGGTAATGGTGAGCATGAAACTAATGAAATGTAAAGACCCATCCGATTCGCTAATATAATTTAGCAAAGGAAAGCTGTCTTTCTTAGCCGGTCTGGCCCAAATGTGACTCCAGACCCACAGAAATATGGCTGACTGTTAGCTGACTGAGCTGGCCAAGACATGAAGGACATAACTATCAGGCTGGGCCTGCAGAGGTTGGTGAGCAAACCGAGATGAGGGAAAATAAAAACAACTTGCCCTCATTCTCATCAATTTACCTGTCATTTATTGCAGTATTCATGACCCTGTTGGAAAGAGTGATGACTGCCCAGTCCATTTAGAGGTGAAGTCTCATCTTCATACAGAAGACACCTTCTATCATTTTGTGTGGCTCTACCACTGTACTAAATGAGATGATTAAGAATAGATCTTGCAGCTCAAAAATGAGCTTACATGAGGTGCTGTGGGTCATCATCAGCAGCAGGATTGCAATCAATGACAATGTGTAACTTCATGACCCTGCATATCCCTTAGTTTCCTCCTATAGGTATGATGCCCTAAGAGGATATTGGCAACTATGGACTTCCATTGGATTAATCTATGATTATGTTTGACAAAGTACTGTGGTGGTTTGCCATTACCTTCTGCAGTATGGCTGACCAGGAAATTCTCCCACCTTACCACCTGCCATCATGTGCTTTAGACGGATTTATAGGCTTATAATCATCTGTTTGGCCATGTTATGAATGCGCCTTTCATGGCCATCAAGTCCAGAAGTGGGACTTGAACTCAAAGCTTCTGGCCTAGAGATAGGGACACTACCACTGTGCCACAATTTCTCCATCTCTCAGTCTATAATTACCATCAAGCTAGCAATCAACCTGACTTGATGAGGAGGAGTGTGTATGACAGGAGCAGCACTGGGCATACCTAAAAATGACATGACAGCCTGCTGAAGCTACAATTCAGGATTACATATATGC
Organism: Carcharodon carcharias; assembly: GCF_017639515.1. Classification (NCBI taxonomy): domain Eukaryota; kingdom Metazoa; phylum Chordata; class Chondrichthyes; order Lamniformes; family Lamnidae; genus Carcharodon; species Carcharodon carcharias. The sequence goes on along the minus strand of NC_054472.1, from coordinate 66,848,160 downwards.
TAATCAGCAGAAGCAGCATGCCATTGACTAACTAATGCAATTCCTCAACCAACAGGTCATTTCAAATCTCTGTAGTTTTGTCACATCTAGTTGTAAATGTCGGTGGGCAAACAACTAATGGGAGTAGGATGCTCCACAAAACATTCCTATCCTCAGTGATGGGAAATTCCATAGCATCAGTGCAAATGTCAAGGCTGAAGCATTTGCAGCAATCTTCAACCAGAAGTGCCCAGTGGATAATCAATCTCAACCTCTTCCTGAGGTCCCTAGCATCAAAAATGCCTTGACCATCAGAGTCAAGCTGCCTGGTTTAAATTTCAAACAATGTTTGGCAGTTAACTGTCAGTCACCATAAACTGGTGCATTCTCCATGGCAATGCTTCTATCAATCAGAGTCCACTTGCCAACCAATCAGCACTGTTTTCTCATACAGTATAAATTGCCATTACCTTTACATTTGGTATTCTTGCGAATTGTCCTGATGAGTGCAAGATGAAAAGCTTTGATAAAAAAAAGTCTCTTTTTCCAGCAATACTGAAGTTCTCTACTACAAAACAACTAACTGTGTTGTTGTTGACATGTTTGAGTTGCAGAATTTTCCCCAGAGCACTAAGTGTTATTAATTATAGTTCAATGAACTGATGAGCCAGCATGCATATTATTCAACAATATAAATGAGGCAACACAAGATGTGGTGAATAAAAGAGGTGGATAACAGATGCAGGTGAAAGTCATATGTCTTGAATGACCTTTGGAGTTATTTTAGGATACACACCTTTGTGGCCCTAATTTCTGACAAAAGACATTTTAACACATACAATATTAGGACATGGTCTCTTTGCCTGTACCCATAGTCATGCAAGATGTAGAAAAATGGCCTCCAGACTGCAACCTGCCTTTCAGCAAGAAATGACAATTCAATTATGCAAATCATAGACAAATTAAGAGGAAATTCTCTCTCAAAACTTGCACATTTTTTATGGAAGCTTTGAGATTCAGCATCCTAGAAGCAGTCAATGCCAGTTTTAACGTGTGAGCAGTGCTTACAGACAACCATTGGGGAACAATCTTAAGACCTCATAGAGAACAATTGTTCTGCATTCAGGTTATTAAGCCCTGTGTGGGGGTTGCCTCCAGCAATGACATCTGTGTAGTGGCAGAGGAGCAATTTAATGACAATAATGTCAGTGCCGGTTCTGGGCTGCTATGTCACCCTATAGGAGCAATTGTGGCACAGCCTCAAAATAAACAGAGATTATCATGTCTACAGGGCACTTATGGCATTGTTGCAGAATACTCAAGAGTTAGCCACATAGTCAGATCCCAAGGCTTCTGAATCCCAGGCAGCTTGCCAGTTATATGAATAGCCAGTCACCATTTCTGTACCTTCATCTTGAGGAATATTCAAAACCAGGGACACATGGACAAGCAACATAAAGTAAAAACGCAAGAAGAAATAGCTTGAATACTCCCATCTGTTGGGAAATCAATTGATCTGTGTGTCCCTGTGCATGCCTGTGAAGGTTGTAGCATTTAAGGTACAGCATGTACCAATGTTGTTACAGTGGTGACTGTCTAGTAATAAGGGTGGAACCTGCTGTGAATGTGCTGATAGGTTCTCCACATCAGTTCAAGAGTCAGTGAAGAGCAGTTCATGGGTCAGTCAATTTTAGTCAGTCAGTTTTATTGAGCAGGTGAAGAAGAAGGTGAGTAGTTCCATTCAGCTAAAGTGCTTTTGTTAGCCCTGGGAGCCATTTGGTAACTCTGTGCAGCTAGGGCTCAGGCAAAGCTCCAGTAACCATTTGCGTGTTCCGTGCTGCTGAGAGAGTTCACCTTAGAAGAAGCTTTGGGAGCCATTGATAGCTCAGTGCAGCCAAGTGTTATGCTGAAGAAATCCTTCATGGCTGCGTGTGTTCAGAAGCAGGGAGAAGAGGCTCCAGGCAGCAGGGGTGTTGTGTTGAGCAGTCTGCAGGCAGTTAGCCCTCAGGAGAAGCCCTGAGGAGCAAACTCAGGAAGGGAGCAGTCATTAAGGCAGCCTGAGCTTTGAGGGATTTGCAAGGATTGATCTTTGAAAGTACAGAATTAGAATCCCTTATGAAGAAGAAAGTTTAAATAGATTATGTAACTCATAGTGAACACTAATGGCTGGGTGGGTTCCTGAGAAATCCATTGTTTGCATCTGTCATTTAGGCTGCAGTGTAGTGTATTTGACCACAGTTTGTCTGTTGATTTATGTGTGCCTCATACTTACCCTGAATGGTAGAGCATAAGATATATCTTGTAAATTGTTCTATCTTTCTAAACTTATATAGTAAATTTTGCCTTTTTTTTTGTTTGTTCAAAACTCATGGATGCTTGTGGCTTTATTCCAAAAGCATGTGTCGTTAATCTCAACTTTAACTGCTTTAAACAAAACATTATTGGTCCCTAACTGGAACTCCCCCCATGTCCCAGGGTCCGGCCAAGGATCATAACTCATCTTATGCATTCATTCATTTGGAGTATTAATTTCAGAAAATTTACTCCAGATTCCACAGAAAAAGTGCTTTCTTTTCAGAAGTAGATCAAATACACGGAACATATACATTGAAATTAAACAACCAAAACAGCTAGAAGGTATCCATGTAAGCTAAATAGACTGTTATAGTGAAGAAAAGCAGAGCAAACTCGAAACTCTGATCAATAAGCCTTCCTATTGTAGTGGCTTGTCTGTAGCGCTCCTACACATCATCAACCTTCTGACCTTACAAGCCGCAGTTCTGCTGCTGATCCAAGGCCACACTGACGATTTTGGCCCTGGAAGTATTGTGTAGCATTCAGCATACTATTACAGTTTTCTCCATTATCCCTGTGTATGGCAGCAAAATTAAAGTCCATGAGAGTAAAGGGAGAGTGGCAGCAATTTTTTGTTTGTATTCACTCATGGGAAGTGTGTGTCTTTACTGCCCATCCCTAATTGCCCTTGAGGGCAATTCACACTTTTGTAATAATTTAACAAGGTTCTCAGTCATGTACAATGAGAAGAAAGATTTGTTCACCAACTTAAAATATTTCACTTTGTAACATAATCACTCTAGTATGGCAGACGTTTTCTCTTGCGAGCAGAATATCGTCAAACATCAGGTGTGGTTTCATATAACTCACATTCTTCATCTAAGATGCTGATGTCAGAATCGGATTTAATGCTTACGAATGGTGTTTTCAGTTCTTTGTAGAGTAATGCATTTTGTCTGATATCATACACGCTTTTCTGTTGGTCATAACAAATGGCTGGCTTGTTTGCTTTCCAGGATGACCATAAAATATCACATGCACATTAACCCCTAGTTTTAATTCTATAGCTCTAAATTCCATGTCTCATTCTGCATTTACTGTCATGTGTTCCTTCTGCTCTTGATCATGTTCGCTTACATGTTGATCATTAGCTCCACAGGGTAGCTCAGCAAGGCATGTGCTTATAGTATGTGCAAAGATGAGTGCAGCTGGAGTTTTTCCAGTAGTTGAGTGAGATGTTGTTCTGCATCAGAGCAGTGGGATTCATTCAAGAAGGAAATAGGGAGAGTACAGGGCCAACATATTCCAGTAAAGATAAAGGGTGGGACCAACAAATCCAGGGAACCCTAGATGTTGAGAGATATACAGGATCGGATAAAGAGAAAAGGGGAAGCTTATGGCAGATACCGAGGGCTCAAAACAGTGGAAGCCCTAGAGGAGTATAGAATATGTAGGGGGGGACTTAAAAGTGAAATTGGGTGAGCATAAAGGGGACATGAAGAAACATTGGCAGGTAAAATAAAGGAAAATCCAAAGTTATTTTACAAGTGTAAATTAAGAGTAAGAGAAAGAGTAGGGCCTATTAAGGACCATAGTGGTAATTTGTGTGTGGAGCCGGAAGACGTAGGTAGGGTTCTAAATGAATACTTTGTATTGGTGTTCGCAAGTGAGAGGGACGACGTGGGTATGGAAATCAGAAAGGACTGTGATATAATTAAATAAATTAGCATAGAAAGGGAGGAAGTTCTAAGTGGTCTGGCAGGCTTAAAAGTAAATAAATCTCCAGGCCCGGATGAAATGTATCCCAGGCTGTTGAGTGAGACAAGGGAGAGATAGCAGGGGCATTGGCAATAACCTTCAATACCTCTCTGGCCACAGGGGAGGTGCCAGAGAACTGAAGGATAGCCAATGTGGTACTGTTATTCGAGAAGGGAGAAAGGGATAAACCAGGGAACTACAGGCCAGTCAGTCTAACCTCAGTGGTGGGGAAACTATTGGAAGGAATTCTGAGGGACAGAATTAATCTACACTTGGAGAGGCAGGGATTAATCAAGGACAGTCTGAATGTTTTTGTTAAGGGGAGGTCATGTTTGACCAATTTGAATTTTTCGAAGAGCTGACCAGGTATGTAGGTGAGGGCAATGTATTTGACATAGTCTACTTGGACTTCAGCAAGGCGTTTGATAAGGTCCCACATGGGAGACTGTTAATGAAGGTAAGAACCCATGGGATCCAAGGCAATTTGGCAAATTGGATCCCAAGAGGGGTGTTTTTGTGACTGGATGCTTGTGTTCAGTGGGATTCCACAGGGATTGGTGCTGGGTCCCTTGCTGTTTGTGGTACATGTAAACGATTTAGACTTGAATGTAGGAGGGTTTATCAGTAAGTTCGCAGATGACATGAAAATTGGTGGAGCGGTAAATATAGAGGAGGATAGCGTTAGAATACAGGAGGATATAGACAGGCTGGTCAGATGGGCTGATCAGTGAAAAATGGAATTTAATCTGGATAAGTGTGAGGCAATGCACTTGGGCAGGACAAACAAGACACGGGAATACACGATGAATGGTAGGACCCTGGGAAGTACTGAGGGACCTTGGTGTTCATGCCCACAGGTCCCTTAAGGTAGTGGGACAGGTAAATAAGGTGGTTAACAAGGCATATGGGATACTTGCGTTTATTAGTCAGGGCATAGAATATAAGAGCAGGGAGGTTATGCTGGAACCGCATAAAACACTGGTTAGGCCACAGCTAGAGTATTGCCTGCAGTTCTGGAATCCGCGTTATAGGAAGGATGTGATTGCCCTAGAGAGTGTGCAGAGGAGATTTACCAGGATGTTGCCTGGGCTGGAGAGTTTTAGTTATGAGGAGAGATTGGATAGACTGGGGTTATTTTCCCTGGAGCAGAGGAGATTGAGGAGGGACACGATTGAGGCATATAAAATTATGAGGGGCATAGAGAGGGTAGACAGGAAGGAGCTTTTCCCCTTGGTGGAGAGATCAATAACTATGGGGCATAGATTTAAGGTAAGGGGCAGGAGGTTTAGAGGAAATGTGAAGAATAATTTTTTCACCCAGAGGTTGGTGGGAATCTGGAACTCACTGCCTGAAAGGGTGGTAGAGACAGAAACCCTCATAACATTTAAGAAGTATTTAGATGTGCACTTGCGATGCCAGGCCAAGGCTATGGGCCTAGTGCTGGAAAATAGGATTAGAATAGTTAGGTACTTGTTTGACCAGCGCAGAATCGATGGGCTGAAGGGCCTTTTTTCTGTACTGTAGACCTCTATGACCCTATGAGCGCAGTGAGAACAGCAAGAGGTCCAAGAGCACAGTAATTGTGAAGAAAACGATACAGCGCTTGATTCCACAGCTTCATCTAAGTCGTAGCTGCAAATATTGCTGTTTTCAAGGTATGCATACATTTCTCAACTTCTCCATCAGCTCTTGGCAAATGGATTGTGATTTTTTAATGGATGAAGTCCAGATAGTTCACAAATTTACTAAATTCATTGCTGTTGAATTGGATCCATTGTCACTTGTCACTGTTTGAGGGATTCTGAACAAAGTGAAAATCTGGTCAAGTTTTGGGATGGCAGCTTTCATTGAGGTAGAGGTAATAATTTCTATGACTGCAGGGTGCAGACAATGTTTTATCCAATACTGCAACGCCTCAGGCCTCACAGCTAAAGAGAACAAAGATCAAGTTAGCACTTTGTTATATGCTGTTGGGACCATATCAGACAAGGTGCTCACATACAGGTGAACGAAGAGACAGCCTTCTATGTGGGTGTCATCAGAGCCTTTGACTAAAACTTCAGTCTTCATAAAAATATTGTTATTGAGATGGTGAAGTTTAACTGGCACAGTCAAAACCAAGGTGAAGGGATTGACCATTCATCAATGACTAGTACTGCCTTGCCACAAATTGCGAGTATGCAACACCTAAAGATGACCTGATCAGAGATTGTATAATCGTTGGAATTTTAGATGACAATCTCTCTGACTTCGTACAATCTCAGGAAGGTTTAACTTTAAGCAAAGCTGTACATTTGGCCACACAGGCTGAAGAGTGGAGGCAGAATAAAGCTTTTTTTCAACATGTAAGGGAAGTTTCCCAAGAACAGCCCGATGAAGAAGCCCTGCCCAATTTGCGCAGTGCCTTGGTTGTGGCAAGTTAGGCCATTTTAAAGTGGTCTGCCATTTCAGGAAATCTGTGTTTACAAGACAAATGGAGAAAAATGTGTAAGGAACCTCCATTCAAGAAATTCAAGACCTTGACAACCTGAAAAATACTTTCTTAGGAGAAATCACAGAAATCATGGATAATGAAAACTCATTTTAGAATGCTAACATTGATGTAAATAGACAACTGGCCAAATTCAAACTAGACACAGGGGCAGACGTCTTGGTGCTCTCTGACAAGGTTTCATGTCTAAATAACCTAACTTGCAATCTTCAGCTGAACAACTTCAGTGTACAGTAGGTATCGCAATAAGAGCACGAGGGCAGATGCAGGCCATCCTTCACTACCACGAGAGAGAGATCATTGATGTACTGTATGTCCTTCCGAATCAGCAGTGCTCTTTATTAAATAGACACACTTGTGTAACTTTGAATCTCACCAGCTACAGCAGAAATTGGAGTTGACTCATTACGCAGTGAGCCAGCCTTTATTGAAGAAACACCATCTCTAGGACCACAGAATGATATTGCAGACCTATCAATTCTTTTTTGGAGACAGGCTAGAAGAGGTTGAAACAGGATACACCAACAATGACAGTGAATGTCCACTAGAAGAGATTCTAGACCTTTATTTGCTCTTTCAGGAAAGAATGCAGGAGAATGAAGCCACTGGAGGTGCAAATGATCTGCTGGAAGAAGAGGTCTTGGACCTTATTACACTCTTTGATTCCATTGCCAATGTCGTGACGTCTCTGTTGTCTCTTTTGTGGAGGATCATCCTTTTGTTGAAGAAGGTAATAAGGAGAAGAATTTATCGATTTGTTACACTGAGCCCACAGATGATGTGTAACAGTAATTGCAAGCAGCCAATAAAAAGCTATCTAGGGAGAATGTTTAGCTCCAAATTGAATCAAATCAATAGTGAAAATTCAGGGGTTATTCATCTGTACAAACAAAAGCTGGAGTCCACACTTGGATATCATTAGCAAGCCATGGAAGCACTCAAGCTGTCTTTCAGTAATGAAGCAGAGGCCCAAACTGCAAAGCTTCTACAGCTAAAGAGTACCTTGGAAAAGCTTAAAGTCGAGCATCAATTGGAACTTGAAAATATTAAAATTAAGCAAGAGTTGGAGAAGTCTCGCTACCGAAAAGAGAAGGCTGAATTAAAAACCCAGTCATTAGTAGTCAAACAGCACTACCAAGTAATAGAGAGGGATTTACACATGAGAAATGGTGCAGCAAAAGAAGTGAACATATTGCAGTACAGGAATGTACAAATGCTGTACCACATCTAAGGAAATGGCCACAGCATCAGATGAAATAGTTGGCCACACAGTAATTAACTGAAGAAGTATTGGCACTAGCTGTCATTCCTATGACTACTGAGGCTCTTGTAGTAACAATGACCACCACTGATGTTGAACTTTCAAGCAATTCTGCAAACCAGAGTGCTGTGCAGGAACTTCCTATAGATCCCAATCTAGAAGTTTATTCCATTATTGATAATGGTGAAATCCTATGTTCTCCCGCTGAAATCCCATTGTCTGCAGTGGAACAGCCTCGCACAGAAGCTAACATGGAAATGATACCACTACCTACAGAAAGAGAAATTCCTGCCCTGAGAGTAGCAGTGAAGTCTTCCTTTGTTCATACCCAGCATTGTCTTTAGGATGTTATTCATTCTTCTTTTTGCCTACCAGATTCATTTATGACTCAGGTATTGAATATTTCTCCTGCCATCACAGCAGCAGTAAATGATACAATTGTGAAGTTTTTCATTGGAGTCGAAGGAGTTTCATTATGTCAAGCCAGTGCTTTTACAGTTCCCCAGTGTGCAATGCAGAAGATGAGCAAGAGAATTTCAGGTTGTTGCATTCCTTTTTGAGGCATTGTGGTCATCTGAGTCCTGGAGGATTCTCAATCATTTTTTTTTTCAATTCACTACCTTTACATGTAGGTCATCGTAAGAGTCACAGCCCAGGAGCCAGCTGTTGTGAAAAGCTACTATCCCACTCCACTAATGTGTTCCCCTTCCAAGGAGAAGCTAAAGAAAAACATACATCCTACATGTCCTCGACAAGACTCGAGAACACTGTTGGGGATTGATGCTTTTGGTGAAAGTGACTGGGTGAGGGGGTGGTGCGAGTAAGAGTTGGATGGAAACTGTAAATCGTAGGTCAGGTTTAACAGTTTGTAGGAAGAGTATATCGTACAGGATATTAACAGTTTGTGAGATGAGTGACCTTGGGGGCAGATGTAGAGTAAAGGGTTAATTCTAACAAGGGAATACAGAGCATGTGCAAAGGAAGCTATGTCACAGTGATGTCACTCTTTGAGAAAGGATGCCCGTGTAGCATCTCAGAGGGCAGCTTCAGCTATATGTTATTCTTATTTAAAAACAAAAAAACTGCGGATGCTGGAAATCCAAAACAAAAACAGAATTACCTGGAAAAACTCAGCAGATCTGGCAGCATCGGCGGAGAAGAAAAGAGTTGACGTTTTGAGTCCTCATGACCCTTCAGCAGAACTGGTTCTGTTGAAGGATCATGAGGACTCGAAACGTCAACTCTTTTCTTCTCCGCCAATGCTGTCAGACCTGCTGAGTTTTTCCAAGTAATTCTGTTTTTGTTTTTTATTCTTATTTAACCTTTGTAAATACTTGGCAAGTAAATAAATGATTTTTGAACAAAGGCCATTGCTTCCAGCAAGATCGCTTTCAGAATAAGAAGCCAACGAATCCTGAGAAAAACCCACTGCAGAATGAGGGGTTCCTCCAATTGCCACCGGAGGTTCCCAAAGGAGGTTCCCAAAGGAGGTTCCCAAATCGCCTTGCCCAGCTTGGGGGAAGATGTAGAGTAAAGAGTTGATTCTAACAAGAGAATGCAGAGCACGTTCAAAGGAAGCTATGTCATCCACATCTCTCCTCTCTTGCCCAGCACCAACTTGCACAGTAAAAATGGCTGGGCTATCCATCTAATGTGGGCCTTCCCCTGCAACAGGTAAAAAGCAGTGGGGGTGGGGCGAGACACTTAACTGGCCATTAATTGTCCACTTAAGGACCTCAATAGGTCCAAGGGTGGCCAGGCCACCCAACGCCTCCCCTACCCTCAGTAAAATAGGAGACAAGTCAGTGTGGCAGGTAGGTGGTAAGTAGGTGGTGGCAGGCCACATGCTGCATTTTACGAGCCCCCCCACCTGCTTTCAAACCCATCGGCAGGGGACTGTAAAATTCCATGCATGCATTCCTTTATCCTCCTTCTAGATTCCCTCTGCTGGTATATGTGCATGGTAGTCTTAAGTAGACAAAGTGCACAATTCAATTTTCAATACAATACAAGCACTAGGTCACAGAGTAGTTCCAGACTGATGGATGCAGCACTAGAGGCACTGATGGTGCAGATGGGCAGAAGAGGAAATGTTGTGGTTTTGAAGGGCACCAGGTGACTGTCAAGGGCTATCCTCAGAATAGAAAGGGAGCAATTGGCCAGGCAGGTGAATTCCTAGAGTCAGGACCCAAGGACTAAGAAGCAGTGACACAATAAGTTTAATAGAAACAGAGAATCAGAACAGAAGATGGCCATTCAGCCTGTCCAGTCCATGCCAGTTCTCTGTAAGCCCCACTCTCCTGCCTTTTCCCCATAGTTCTGAAATTCATTTTCTCTAACTTAAGTCTCTCATCCCTGGAACCATTCCCGCAAATCTTTCTGCACCCTCTACAGTGCCTTCACATCCTTCTGAAAGTGTGGTGTCCTGAATTCAACACAATACTCTAGTTGAAGCTGAACCAGTGTTTTATAAAGGTTCACCATTAGTTCCTTGTTTTTGTACCCTATGCCTCCATTTATAAAGCCCAGGATTCTGTGTGCCTTATTAACTACTTTCTCCAGCTATCCTGCCACCTTCCACAATATGTGCAAAGATACCCCATGGCTCCTGGATGTAACTGGTACATGGGTCATCAATATCAGTGAATGCCTCATCATATACTATCCCCTAACCACAATCCCACCACAGCCCAACACTCACCCAGTAGCGCTCCCTGGCACTCAAGACTCACGCCAAACATCCAGATACCCCAACTCGCCCTCACACACCTATCAAAGCTTCCAGCCTCACAACCACCTCTCACTGCCTCAAGCTGGACAGGCACATCCCCAAAACACAGTGTAATCCAAGAAATGGTTTTCTGCGATGCCTCTTGCAGGACAAGACACAATAAGAGGGAGCAGAGCAGAGCCAGTGGGGGTCAAAGACACCTGTATTCCCTGAGCTCTACAGAGGAAATGGATCTCTACTTCACAGGGGCAGTGCCTATTGTATCAGATGTTACTGAGAACACTGAGGATGACGGCATCTTCCTACTTAGTGCCCCTTCTCAACTCTAAACACACTCTTATCCTGAGATCTATCATTCTGAGCAAGCTGTTGATGATATGTGTGCACGGGCCTCTTGATTCCTACCCCAATACCTTTCTCTCACCCCAACATTCCCTCACCCCAACATTCTTCACCCCAAACCTCCTCATCCCAACCTTCCCTCATCCCAACATTCTTCACCCCAACCCTCCTCATCCCAACCTTCCCTCATCCCAACCTTCCCTCACTCCAACCTTCTCTCACCCCCATCTTTCCCTCACCCCAACCTTCCCTTCCTGAGTTTCTCTTTTCAAACAACCAAGAACTTTTGCATGCAGCAGGCCTAGAGGAAGAGAGAGCGAGAGGGAAAACAATATTACAGCACTAATGAAGAGGCCCCATCACTTGACCTGACACTCAGAGCCACCATCTCAGATACTGACACTGCACATACTTGGACAATAGCATAGATTTGGGATGAGCAAATGGTGAATCACTGGACACGAGTGAGTTGCAACCAGGCCAGAGTTAAGTGATGGTTCAATTGCAAGCTCACCGGAAAGTGAGGGCTGAGTTACATACTGTAGCAGAGCACTCAGACAAGGACCTCGATGAGGTGGCATGCAAGAGAGCGCTGAATGAGCATGCACAAAAGCTGGTGCACTGACTAGCCTGCCAGGCAGCCTTCCGTCACTGTCATGAAACATGGAGTTGGCAGAGGTTATCACACAAAGTTTGCTCTTTTTCAGCATCTCTCCATCTCCCTGTCGTTCTCCAGACCTAAAGGCACTGCCACTGCTGCCCCCATGCCTGTTTCAGACTTTGAGTGGCCAGGTCATTTACTCTTCTGTCATCCCTGTGAGAATACAGCAACACACTCTGGCAAATGCACCAAAACACCTCAAAAAAACACTAACATATACTTTTTGCAGGTTCCAAAAGAAAATGTTCCATACATTTTCCTGACCTGCAATCAGGGTGGCAGGCCTCTGCTGCTGTAGGCTCTATCTTGCTGCTTATTTATCCAGGAGCGTACAGCACAGGCATTGCCAGCACTTACACTGTTCAGATTTGGAAACCTGGTGTCCCATCAGTATGTTTGGCTTTGTGGCATCAGGATGACGACAATTCAAAGTATTCGGGTGCACATAGAGGATGCAGTTGTGTGCACCCTTATTAATGAAGAACACTAGCGGGCCAGGCAGGCAGCGGTCCACAGACCTGCCCGCCACCTGGGATGCAGCGTAGGCTGGCATCGTTCTTCTAGAAGTGGTGCCACACAAATTAGTTTTACGGCCATTGTCTCAGTGCCAGGTTTCTGTGTGAATTGTTTCTTCCTTATATGGATTATTCAATCCATAAAGTTTACCTTTATAAGTGAACTAGTTATACAATAGAGTGACTAGATTACCCTTGCATTGAAACCACTTGTTTGATGAACTGGAGATTGTAACCTTGCGCTACTGGATATGGTCATGTGGTGGATATGTTACTGAACTAAAGCTTTAGGGAATTTGGGTTTTAAATCCCACCATAGCAGTTCAGCAATTTTAATTCAGCTTAAGTAAATAAATCTGAAAGAAAAATAATAAAGGTGGTCTCAGTAAAAGTGATTAGATTGTGCACTTATTTCCTATAACAAAGCAATATTGTTGACCATATTTAGTTTGTCTTATAACTAACTCCATTCCTACTGGTTGAATGCCCTAATAAATAACTGAGTTGTATCTACAAGAAGAAGGGCCATCACTACCTTCTCAGCTCTGGGAGCAATGACAGTAAATACCGGCCTTACCAAATCCTGAGAATAAATATGAAAAGAAACTCAAATGCTTCTCCAGTCTTCTGAAAAAGCATAAACACTTGAATAAAACAAGGCCAAATATAAATGAAAATCTGTATTAACAATTATGGTAAAGTTTATTTTAATTGACTGTCCTCATAACATAAAGATAAACAAAACACAAACACAGTCACTGTTAGTGCAGAAAGTAAAGCACTTTTGACCATGCCTTTTAATCCTGTCTAGTTCCATTTTAAGGAAGATAAGTTGACTCAATCTCTACAATCTTTATGTTTCCATGTCTTTCGTTCCCTAGCTGCATAGAAATCCAGCAACATGACCTCTAAACAGATCCTTTCTCTCCATATTTGGGGCTTATCAAATGGGGTTGTCAGTTAACCCAGTCACTCCTTAGTGACTTGGGGTTCCTTAAAACTGTCTCCTGATGAGCTCAAATGAATGGATTATCACATACACGGTCTAATATTAAAGTGGTATGCCAAATGAAAGTGAACTCATACAGGGTCAAAATTAAACCAATAGGCTGTAGAGGTTGAATATGCATATTGAAGCCAGGACAGGAGGTGTGTGTGTGTGTGTGTGTGCGGAGTGACGGAAGTGGCTGGGATGGTTAGAATGTGTGTATGTATTAGGATGAAGAACCTAACACATACCAACCAAAACCCTCTTCAGTGCCTTTCAAAAAATTGACAACAACATATCAGGCCTTGGATGAAGCCCAAACAAAATGTAGATGAGCGTCTAGTTAATGTTCAAAAGTCACAACCTGAGTACATCATGGCTCTGCAACCTAAATTTAACAGTGTCAGGGGATGTTGCACTATGGGATCCCCAGTAGCAGATCCAAGACAGAAGCTGCTGACTGGCCAAGGCACGTGCTAAAGACCTGCTCTTTTCGGCAATCCTTGTGGACCAGGAGTGGTCCCGTAAACCTCCTTCAGCACAGCCTCATTGTTAAGCCCCTACTTTTGATGTCAGCTCTAGCGTTTTCTCTCCCCACGTCCCTTTCTGATGACAGCCCCCATACGCACTGTCAGGTTCTGTCTCCACAAGCCTCCAGCTGTGGCATTCTGCCACTTATTTGTGTGCTCTTCAGCCTGTCAGTCTATCAATGTGGCCATCTTTGAGCAGGAGTGTGCATCAGATTATTTAAATTAATCCATGCCTCCATGCCCCCAGCTTTATTGACAGGCTGAAGGGAAAATCATTGCTACAGAGGAACTTTTCTTCACAACGCATGAAAGGGGAACGTGAAAAGTCACAAGGACACTGCAAGGTATGGGCTTGAGGCTTGAAGCTGGTAAGTAAACATCCAGGAGGTCAGTTTCTGCAGCTTAAAATAGTCTAAAAAAAGTTATTGCTAAAAATACATAACTCAGCCCATCAAGATGACAAGGCAAGTTTTACTATTTTTTCCTACATTTTCAAAGGGGTAAGTGAGATTGTACTGAATAAGTAGGTTTTGTTTTGACTGTAGAGCTGAAAACAAAGCCATGAGTTTATTTGTCCACCAGCTGAAAAGTTGGGGCAACACAGTCAGTCATGGAAACCGTGACTGAATTTTACGCTCATCAGGCAGTTAACTGGCTGCAGTCGGGGATTCCATTCCTTTAAAGGATCAGGTTCTGCCCCCAAGAGCTGTCAGCCAATCAGAGGCCACTGCTGAGATTTAAGCCAACCAGGTTCAGCCATGATGGAGGTTCCAAAAGGGAGGTAAGTCAGGTCAGACTCAATAAGGCAGGCTCTGGTGAGGGGTGGGGGTGGTGGTGTGTTCTTCATGAGGGTAGGGTTGGGACTTTCAGTAGGTGTAGAACATTGCCATCAGGGAGAGCCCTCGGTGAACCACAGGGTGCCAGATCAGGAAGACCTGGCAGTCTCCCCACAAGGTGAATTGCCCATCTGCTGTTCGTAAAATACCAGTGCTGGCAGAAAGTGGCCTAAGAGTAGGAGGGCCACCTGCCACTTTTTCCGCTGCTGGTAAAATGCCAGTGGTGGAAAGAAGGCAATGGGATACCACCCCTATACACTTCCCGCATCCCAGCATGCACCTTGGGGCCCTGTAAAAACCTGGTCAAAGTAGTCAAATAATCTATCTTGCCTCATTTTACTAAATGCTTCTTAGTCTTCCTTTGCAAAGATGAGAGATGCCTAAGTGAGGATTTCCTTGTAATTATTGGTGCAAAAGTAATGTATGAGTCTTTTTCCGACGGAATGCGTGACTTTTATTGGTTTTGCGCGAGAACTTTGTTGTGCATTCGTCGCAATCTGAATTAATATGATGCCAATATTGAAGAAAGATAAGCTCAGGCACAACACAGGAGTGTAATTATTCAAAAATTGATATCAGGAGATATTAGTAAGAATGAGTAAAAGCTGGTCAAAGGGGTATGTTTAAAGGAGGAGAGAAGTGGAGTGGTTTGGGAAGAGAAATGCAATTAAGGCTTGACTACCGATGGTGGAGTGAAGTATGCGTATGTAAAAGACTGGATTTGGAGGAAGCCAGAGTTCTCAGAGGTTATAGTGAGTAATGTACAGAAAGGGATTGAAGCCATTTGAACATGAGGGCTTTGATCATTTTCAATATTTACAAGTTATGTCTGCCTAAATCTTATTAGGTCATTAACATGATTAGCTAAAAGGAAACAGAGAGTAGGGATCAATGGGTCATTTTCGGGTTGGCAAGATATTACAAGTGGAGTGTCACAAGGATTAATACTAGGTCCTCAACTAGTTATAATATATCAATGACTTTGATAAAAGGGCAGAGTTTAAGGTTGCTAAATTTGCTGATGGCACAAAGATAGGTAGGACAGTAAAATGTGAAGAGGACATCAGGCGTCTGCAAAGGGATATAGATGGGTCAAGTGAATGGACAAAAAAATTGACAGATAGAGTATAATGTGTGAAAGTGTGAACTTGTCCACTTTGACAGGAAGAATTGAAAAGCAGTGTATTATTTAATATGCAGAACTCTGCAGTAGAGGGATCTGGGTGTCCTGGCACATTAATCACAAAAAGGTTATTATGCAGGTATAGTAAGTAATTAGGAAGCCAAATTGGATGTTGTTATTTATTGCAAGGGGAATAGAATGTAAAAATAGGGCAGTTTTGCTACAGTTGTACAGGACATTGGTGACCACATCTAAAGAATGGTGTATAGTTTTGGTCTCCTTATTTAAGAAAGGATATAATTGCATTTGAATCAGAACAGCAAAGCTTCACTTGACTGATTCCTGGGAAAAATAAGTAGTCTTTTGAGGACAGGTTGGACAGATTGGACCTGTATCCACTGGAGTTTAGAAGAATGAGAGGTAATCTTATTGAAACATATAAGATCCTGAGGGATTTGATAGGGTGGATGCTGAAAGGATGTTTCCATTATGGGAGAAACTAGAACTAGGGGAATAGTTTAAAAATAAGGGATCTCACATTTAATATGGGGATGAGGAGAATTTTTTCTCTTAGAGGATGCTTAGTCTGTGGAATTCTCTTCCTCAGAGAGTGGTGGAGGCTGGGTCATTAAATGTTTTTAAGGCTGAATTAGACAGATTCTTGACTGACAAGGGATTCAAAGAGTATAGGGGCTAGACAGGAAAGTAGAGGCCATAGTCACATTAGTCGTGATCTTATTGAATGGCAGAGCAAGCTTGAGGGGCCAAATGGCCTACTCCTGCTCCTAATTTGTTTGTTCGTATGTACATAGCGCCAGTCCTGCAAAAGGTCAGAGAACTTGAGGCTCCGGTATTTAAGCCAGTTCTGAATGAGTGGAAGTATATACCAAAATGCGGTAGGACCCAAAATAATTCATTCTGGCAAGGCTTATTTTTTTCAAGAAAATCTCCTTACTGAGACCTTAACTGAATTCAGCTTGTGGCATGCTGATTTATACATTCCGACATATGTTAATGAGTTTCTTCGGAAATGTTATAGTTGAGGAAAAGTAAAACGTAGTGAAGAGAGGAAAAGAAAATAATAAAGTAAAGTAAGACAGAAAATATGAGATCTATCTCTTCCTGTCAATTTATACTGCATTGAATTGCACAATATTAGCTAAATTTCTGAGTGACACAATGTAGGACTCACAATTTCATCGTCTGCTCGTATTAAAATGAAGTTGGAACAGCCAGTTTTCAACATATATTCTCAAAAGTATTTAATGCTATTTACTGCCAATGGACTCTTGGGCAATGCAAGGCAGCAACATACAGTGTTGATTGATGCCCACCATTACACTTTAGCAAAATCCTGGTGATGACCTGAGGCCTTTATGTAAGTCACTGTTTAGGATTGGGACCTTCACACGCATTGTGATTCACAGTAACTGATTTACAAAGTATGATACACTCCTGACAAAAAGTGCAGATGAATTTAACATAAGACAAAGAAAGAACTTCCAATTTTATGTGGGTGTGTGAAATTGGTCTTCAGTGGTAGCAGAGATTGGGCAATAAGCATTATCCAAAAGCAAATTATCGTGAATGCTGGAACTCAGAAATACAAAATAAGTATTTCCAGTATTTTTGTTTTAATAAGTATTATCTGTCCATTCTACACCCCAACGTCATTGGAAAGGTAAATCAGGTGGGCCGTGTAATCTACCGCCAATTAGTGGGGGATCAATAATGGGGAAGTCCAACACATTAGTGCAAAAGTCAAGGTTGACGTATTTGCAGCCATCTTCAGCCAGAAATGCCGAGTGGATAATCCAAGTTGGCCCCCTCCTGAGGTCCCCAGCATCATACCAGCCTTCAACCAATTCGATTCATTCCCCCACATGTCATCAAGAAATGGCTGAAGCTGGGCCCTGACAACATTCCAGTGATAGTACAGAAGACTTGAGCTCCCAAACCAGTTGCTCCCCTAGCCAAGCTGCTTCAGCACAGTGACAACACTGACAACTACATGTCAGTGTGAAAATTGCCCAGTTATACCCTGTCCACAAAAAGGGGACATATTCAATCTGGCCAATTACTGTGCCATCAGTCTACTCTTGATCATCAGCAAAGTGATGGAAGTAATTGTCGACAGGAGGAGCAGCCACACTAGCACAGCAATAACCTGGTCACCAATGCTCAGTTTGGGTTTCAGCAAGGCTGGTCAACTCCTGACCTTATTACAACCTTGCTTCAAACATGGACAAAAGAGTTGAACTCAAGAGGTGTGGCAAGAGTGATTGCCCTTCATGTCAAGGAAACATTTGACCAACTGTGTCATCGAGGAGCCCGAGCAAAATTGAAGTCAATATGAATAAGGAGGAAAACTCTCCACTGATTGGAGTCACACCGAACACCAAAGGAAAGTGGTTGAGGCTGTTGGAAGTCAATCATTACAGCCAGGATATCACTCCAGGAGCTCCTCAGGGTAGTGCCCTTGGCCTAACCATCTTCAGCTGCCTGATCAATGACTTTTCCTCCATAATTAGGTCAGAAGTGGGGTTGTTCGCTGATGATTGCACAATGTTCAGTACCATTTGTAATTCTTCAAATATTGAAGCAGTCAGTGTACATATGCAGCAAGACCATGGACAACATTCAGGCTTGGGCTGATAAGTATTATGTAACATTGATACTACACAAGTTCCAAGCATGAGCCATCTGCAACATGAGAATCTAACCATTTCCCTTTGAAATTCAAAGACATTGCCATCTCTGAACCTCGAACCATCTAAATCCAGGGAGTTGTCAATGACCAGAAACTTCACTGGACCAGCCATATAAATACGGTTGCTATAAGAGTGTGATGGCTGGGAATTCTGCACTGAATAACTCAACCCCTGACTCTCCAGCATCTATAAAGCACAGGTCAGGAGTGTGATGGAATACTCTTCACTTGCCTGGATGAGTGCAACTCCAACATCACTCAAGAAGCTTAATACACTCCAGGACAAAGCAGCCCATTTGATCAACACCCCATCCACTATATTAAATATTCACTCCCTCCATCACAGTGGCAGCAGTGTGTATCATATACAAATGTACTTCAGCAACTTGCCAAGACTCCTTCCACAGCACCTTCCAAACCCGTGACTTCTACCACATAAAAGGACAAGGGCATCAGACAAATGGGAACACCACCACCAGCAAGCTCCCCTTCAAGTCTCACACCATCCTGACTTGGAACTATAGTGCCATTCCTTCACTGTCGCTGGGTCAAAATCCTGGAACTCCCTTTCTAACAGCACTATGGGTGTTCCTAGAACATATGGACTGCAGCAGTTCAAGGAGGCTGCGCAGCACCATCTTCTCCAGGGCAATTAGGGATGAGCAGCAAATGCTGGCCTTGCCAATAATGCTCACGTCCCTTGAAATAATAAAAGGAAAGGTATCACTTGTTTTGCACAATCAATGAAGACCTATTTCACCATTTATCTTTACAGCATTTGCAAAGAAAATTACATGTTGCTTACTGATAAGAGCCATGGGACTTAAAATTCTGTTTGTATTCAGCTTCCCAGAGAGTTCTAAATTTCAAAAGTTATTGTGAAACTGCTTGGCTGTTCATAAACCACAACATATGACACTCAAATTACAATTATATTGTGTTTCTCCATTTAAGTGATCAAAGAATGTGCTTTCTTTGTGCAAGTGTTAATGAACTTATTCTCAAAAACTGATATTAGAGAATATTGTGCTCATTTTCTGAAAGCTGATTTTATCACAGTTGGGAATAATAAACTGTGGTAAATAAAACAAACCTTGCTTCCTTAACCAATAATCCTACTCTGTATCTAATTTTCAAAAGATTCCCATTGTGCTCTATTTTGAAAATGCAGTTGCCTCCACACATCCAAATGTAAATAGATAATAGCAGAAAGTAACCTTACTTGGGCACTGCAAGGGCAATGTATGGAGGTTGTTAATGTTTCAATTCTATTTCAGTTTCCAGAAATGGTGCAATTGCTGATGAATAATATTACTGTGGTTGCATATAGAAAAAAAACTTGTAGGGTGGGAATTTCTGGCCCTGACCTCTGCCGGGATGGTCCGGTCCTGCCGAAAGTCAATTTACTTTTGGCTGGGCCGCTGAATCTCCCGCGGCAGGCCATGCCACAATGGGGCAGGAAATTTCCAGCCTTAGGGCGGAATTTTCCATGCCCACTGGCATTGGAAGTATTCAGTGGCGTGAACGGATAATGTGGCGAGAATGCCAAAAAATCAGTTTCATGACGTCATGAAACCAGATTTCAATCATCTGCTCAGCCGCGTTTCCCGCCACAGGACATCAGGAACCTCACTGCATTACATCTGCATATCATTATAAGGCCATGCCACTGGAATTATCCCCCCACACTGGATCGTCTGAGTACATCTGCGGCAACAGCACATAGACGGTGTGCACTTGATGGTCTGCGCTCCAAGACGAACTCAGAGGCGAGTGCACAGTAAGGTTGCGCAGCGCTTGTGAGGGTTGCCTGGTGGACTTCAAGGTTGAGGTTCATTGGATGGGATGGGCAAGGGCTGCCCAGCGGTTGAGAAGACTTTGGGGGGAGTGTAAGGGCTGCCCAACAGTTGAAGGTAGTGAACAAACATATGCGGGGCAAGGGGAGGGAAGCAGCTATGCATTATGGAAACCTTGTACAAAGTGACCGTTCCGCACAGCTGAGATAGTTCATACACAGCCACGTTGAGTGCCACCAGGTGCTCCAGAGCTTTTCACCCCTTGGGCACAGACTGCAAACTAATAAGCGCTTTAGTGGTCTGTAGAGCAGTTGAAGGACTTGGCATGTTGTACAATCTCCTTGCTAAAGCCTGCCATGGAGCAACCACTGGTGGAGCCAGCCCTTTGTAATGTCATCATCCCAGTTTGGACCAGTCTCCCCCATGGTTCAAGCTAACAGTGCAGCCTTGCAGTGTGGTTTAGGAGAATGCCTGTACCTGAGCTGAGAGCACAGCATGCAGTCCAATGGGCAAAGCTTCTGCCAAATGGTAAGGTGGAGTGGGGCGGAGGAGGGTTGGGTTTCAGACAGCCATGCAGCGCACTAAACTCTGGCCATCCAAGTGGTGGCCAGCATTCTGTGGGATGTGATAAGGAGACTTCAGACAAAACTAAGACAGGTTCTTAGAACACCCATGCTAACCTACATGTCTCTTTCTTTCATCCTGCAGGAGGAGTACATCAGGAGCATGGATCCTGGTGAACTTGCTGCATGCCTTGCAGTATACAGGGAGTGGAGATGATGGAGAAGAGAATGACTGAGGCACCTGGCGAGGGAGGAGCAGCAACCTAAGGAAGAAGAGACAGCTGGGGCTCCTGCACATGCCGCTGAAGAGCCACAGCGAGCCATTTTTAAAAATGAATTTTATAGGATGTGGGCGTTGCTGGCTAGGCTAGCATTTAACGCCCATCCCTAATGGCCATTGAGAAGGTGGTGGTGAGCTGCCTTCTTGAACCTTTGCAGTCCCTGTGGGTAGGTACACCCACATTGCTGTTAGGGAGGGAGTTCCACGATTTTAATCCAGTGAAGGAACGATGATATTTTTTTCCCAAGTCAGGATGGTGAGTGGCTTGGAGGGGAACTTCCAGGTGGTGGTGTTCCCATGTGTATGTTGCCTTTGTCATTCTAGATGGTAGCGGTCATGGGTTTGGAAGATGCTACCTAAGGAGCCTTGGTGAGTTCCTGCAGTGCATCTTGTAGATGGTGCACACTGTTGTCACTGTTCGTCAGTGGTGGAGGGAGTGAATGTTTGTGGATGGGGTGCCAATCAAGCAGGCAGCTTTGTCCTGGATGGTATCAACCTTTTTGAACTACAATCATCCAGGCAAGCAGAGAGTATTCCATCACACTCCTGACTTGTGCCTTGTAGATGGTAGACAGGCTTTGGGGAGTCAGGAGACGAATGACTCGCTCAGGATTCCTAACCTCTGACCTGTTCTTGTAGACATAGTATTTATATCAATTTCTGGTTAATGGTAACAGGATATTGATGGTGGAGGATTCAGCGATGGTAATGCCATTGAATGTCAAGGGGTCATGGTTAGATTCTCACTTGTTGGAGCTGGTCATTGCCTGACACTTGTGTAGTGTGAATGGCCACTTATCAGCCCAAGTCTGGATATTGTCCAGGTCTTGGTGCATTTGGACATGGACTGCTTCAATATCTGAAGAGTCGCAAATGGTGCTGAACATTGTGCAATCATCAGCGGACATCCCCACTTCTGACCTTATGTTGGAAGGAAGGTAATTGATGAAGCAGCTGAAGATGGATAGGCCTAGGACACTACCCTGAGGAACTCCTGCAGTGATGTCCTAAAACTGAGATGATTGACCTCTAACAACCACATCCATCTTCCTTTGTGCTCAGCATGACTCGAACCAGTGGAGAGCTTTCCTCCTTATTCCTACTGACTCCAGTTTTGCTAGGGATCCTTGATGTCACACTCTGTCAAATGCTGTCTTGATGTCAAGTGCAGTCATTCTCACCTCACCTCAGGAGTTCAACTCTTTTGTCCATGTTTGAACCAAGGCTGTAATGAGGTCAGAAGCTGATTGACCCTGGTGGAACCCAAAGTGAGCATTAAGTGAGCAGGTTATTGCTGAGCAAGTGCCACTTGATAGCACTGTTGGTGCCCTCTTCCATCATTTTACTGATGATAGAGGGTACACTGATGGGGCGGTAATTGGATTTGTCCTGCTTTTTGTGTACAGGACATACCTGGGAAATTTAGCACATCGCTGGGTAAATGCCTGTTTTGTAGCTGTGTTGGAATAGCTTGGCTAGGTGTGTGTCAAGTTCTGAAGCACAAGTCTTCAGTACTATTGCATATTGTCAGGGCCCATAGCCTTTGCAGTATCCAGCGCCTTCAGCTGTTTCTTAATATCATGTGGAGTGAATCGAATTGGCTAAAGACTGACATCTGTGATGCTGGGGACCAGAAGAGGAGGCCGAGATGGATCAGTGATTGTTGCAATTACTTCAGCCTTATTTTTTTCACCAATGTGCTAGACTTATCCATTATTGCAGATGGGGATATTTGTGGAGCCTCCTTCAGTGAGTTGTTTAATTGTCCACCACCATTCACGGCTGGATGTAGCAGGACTGCAGAGCTTAGATCTGATCCATTGGTTCTGGAATCCCTTAGCTCTGCGAATCACTTGCTGCTTATGCTGTTTGGCATGCAAGTAGTCCTGTGTTATAACTTCACCAGGTTGACACCTCATTTTTTCAGTATGCCTGGTGCTGCTCCTGGCATGCCCTCCTGCACTGTTCATTGAACCAGGTTCAACCCCCTGCCTTGGTGGTATTGGTTGAGTGGGGGATATGTCAAGCCATGTGGTTGAGTACAATTCTGCTGCTACTGATGATGATGGCAGCCCACAGCACTTTGTAGATGGCCAGCCTTGAGTTGCTAGATCTGTTCTAAATCTATCCCACTTAGTACGGTGGTAGTGCCACACAACATGATGGAGTTATCCTCAATGTGAATATGGGACTTCGTCTCCACAAGGACAGTGCAGTGGTCACTCCTATCGATACTGTCATGGACAGATGCATCTGCAGCAGGCAGGTTGGTGAGGATGAGGTCAAGTAGGTTTTTCCCTCTTGTTGGTCCCTTCACCACCTGCCACAGATGCATTCTAACAGCTATGTCCTTTACGTCTCGGTCAACTCAGTCTGTGGTGTTGCTACTGACCCACTCTTAGTGATGCACATTGAAGTCCCCCACCCAGTGTACATTCAACAGTCTTATCATCCTCAGTGCTTCCTCCAATTGGTGTTCAATTCATCATCTGATTGGGGGACAGGGTACATGATAGTCAGCAGAAGGTTTCCTTGTCCAGATATGACATGATGCCATGAGACTTCATGGGGGCCAGAGTCAATGTTGAGGATTCTCAGAGAAACTCCCTGCTGACTGTATACCACTGTGCCACTGCCTCTGTGGGACAGGACACACCCAGGGAATGATGGTGGTGTCTAGGCCATGATCTGCATTGCATGTCAGGCTGTATGACCTACGTGAGGCAGCTCTCCCAATTTTGGCACAAGACCCCAGATATTAGTAAGGAGGACTTTGTAGCATCAACAGGACTGAGTTTGCCATTTGCGGTGTCTAGGTCAATGTCAGATGGTCCATCCAGTTTTTGAGACTTTGTAGTAGTTTGATACAATTGAGTAAATGTCTTGCTAGACCATTTCAGACTTAACCACATTACTGCAGATATTTATTGAACCAGATATTTATTAAATTCAAATTCCACCATCTGCCATGGTGGGATTTGAACCTGGGTCTCTGAATCACCAGTCCAGTAACAATACCATTACGCCACCGCCTCCCCTTTCCTACAGCTTACCAAGAACCAGTGTCACCAAATACTACTCATGTCTAGGGAACTTGTTGGTCACTTCTGCAAGCTGCTGCAGGATTTGGCACTATGGGGACATGGAGGGCATCCGCTGCCTGCGGCCATTTAAGTGACCGTGGTGCTCAATTTTTATGCCTGTGGCTCCTTTCAAGGATTCATGGGTGACCTCTGTGGGATATCACAAGCCTCCACCCACAAATGCAGCCATGAGGTCATAGATGCCATCTTTGCAGCAGCACACACTTTGTGCATTTTGCCTGGGACCAGGAAAGCAGGATGCAAGAGCAATAGGATTTGCTTAGATCTCGGGTCTCCCACAGGTGCAAGGTGCCATCCATTGCACTCAGATCTCCATCACAGCAAGTGGTTAGTTATGTCAACTTCAAGGGCTTCCATTTGCTGAATGTGCAACTGATGTGCAATGACTGCAAACACATCCTGTAGGTCTGCGTACGGTTCCCAGGGATTGTCCATGACTCCTACATTCCCAGTTGGTCACAGATACCTCAAGTCTACCAGGACCCACAGAAGCTGTAGGGATGGCTCCTCATGGACAAGGGCGACCTGCAGAGGCTGTGGCTGGTGACACTTGTTCAGCAGCCTCAGGCTGCAGCAGAGAGCCTCTATAATGAGCCTCATGCTGCAACTCACAACTTGATGAAGCAAATGCTGAAAATGAGGTTCCGGTGCCCGCACTGGTCTGGTGGAGCCCTGC
Organism: Carcharodon carcharias; assembly: GCF_017639515.1. NCBI lineage: Eukaryota > Metazoa > Chordata > Chondrichthyes > Lamniformes > Lamnidae > Carcharodon > Carcharodon carcharias. The sequence continues at coordinate 66,823,521 of NC_054472.1, read as the reverse complement.
AGTACAATCTACGGAGGGTGTCACATATCATTGTGCCTGTTGCACCCTTTACAACCTGGTGCTGCAACAGGGAGAGGAGCTGTCTGAGTAGGAAGAGCTGCACAGCCCCTCCGATGAGGAGGATGTCAATGGGGATGAGGTTGAGGAGGTCCTCGAAGATGAGGATGGCAGCAATGAGGCCCTTGCTCTGGCTAGATGAGGCAGGCATGCTCGGGAGACCCTCATTGCTGCTGGATTTGTGGAAGATGATGACAACAAGCAGTGAGGAGGCATCATAGATCCTCACATTGCATTTACAAACCTTTGATTTCAGTCTGGCTTATGGCAGCGCACATACCCTCTGTGATAAGTCATCAGTCGTGTAGATACAGCAGGGGCCCTAATCGTCACTTGATTGCAGGAGAATGGTGACAACATGCAGTGAGGACACACCTTAGAGCTTCACATACCCTCTGAGAGTGTCTGACTCCTCTCTGGCCAAGGACAGCTCAGTTGCGCTCTGTGATCAAGGCCATGAAACTTTAAATGCACTTGATCCTTTGTCTGCCTTCAGCACCTGACCCCTTCAGGATCTCAGCGTCACTTGTCCCAGATGCTGATAAGATGGGAGCCAGGCCCACCTTAAAGGTGCTGAGAGCACACAGGGAGAATGGCAGAACTCTGTGACGCCTGCCCATGACATTCTGGCAGCAATGACAAGCCACCGAGGTGCAGACATCAGTAATATGTCCAGGGAGTGTGAGGCCAAACCATCACTTTGGTCTAAAGGTTGCACAGAGCACAGGGAAGAGGCTCTGGACTGAGACACCTGCTTGTATCTTGTAGAGGGACCAAGGTTTCATGTCTGAGTAGCACGAACACTGCTCATCAGAACAAGGAACAATAGGCAGAGAGACATTCTTGAGAGTTCTTTGACAATAGTGAATGTTATGTAAAAGTGATTAACACCCGTGGCCAGGCTATGCAACTACATCTTCTTAACTTTCCTAACCCTGCCACTACATCTTGGTGCTCCCTGGACATCCAGAGTGGAGGTGGAGGCAGCCTGCTGACTGCTATGCCCTGCCTCTGATTACCTTGGTCGGCCTCCTATGGAGCGCCGAGACCTGGAGGTCCCCTTCCTCCTTTCAGGGTCATGCTGTGTGACAGTAGCACCATCCTACACCAGTGGAGCTGGAGCTGCTGGGGTCACAGGAAGAGGGGATTCGGATGGGCTGGACACTTCAAAGTCACCTGGGCAGATGGCCCTGGGTTGTGCACCTTCTGGTCCTCCTCCCTATGGGTTCCCAATGGCCTCTGGCTGCTTCCTTGAAGTGAAGGGGAAGCTGGAGTGAGATCGCACTGCCCCCCACCCCTCTTGTGTAACACTCATGAAGGCCAACTAAGGCGTCACTGATGGAGTTCAGCTCTCACAGCAGTGCAGGAGTGACATCCTGGGCCAAGGCCTCCATGATGACTGCCATCCTGCAAGTGTTGACCTTGGTACTGGTGCTATCACCTCAGCCTAAAGGCGGACTGTCTCCTCCAACGCACCTTACAATCTGAGGAGTGCAGCGGACATCATATTGGGTTTTGCAGCTCCAGAAACTGAGATATGATCGAGTCCAGAGTCTCAACATCTGACTCGGACTCAGCAAATTTCTGACCTCCAGCAATCCACCGAGTGCCAGAGACCTGGGTGGTCCCTGCCTCCACCTGCTGTGGATCAGACAGTGCGATGTGTTCACCAGATTGTGATCACAAAGCTATTCTAAAGCTAGGCCCCACTGAGGTGTAATTCTCTGCACTGATGGAGTGTGTGGGTGAGTGCTGCGACAATTCTTCAATGAGGGTGCCTTCAAATTCCAGAGATTTCTTCTGGGCTTGATTGGAGGCCAAAGGCTGTGGACTCTGTTGGCTGTTTCCCAGATGTGCCTACTAGAGCAAGCAGAAATAATTAATGCATGGATAAAAGCAAAATACTGCGGATGCTGGAAATATGAAATGAAAACAGAAAATGCTGGAAAAACGCAGCAGTTCTAGCAGCATCTGTGGAGGGAGAAACTGAGTTAACGTTTCGAGTCCACATGACCTGAAGTATGACCTGCTGAGTTTTTTCCAGCATTTTCTGTTTTAATTAGTGCATGGCTTTGACCTGTGAAAGAGGACACATCACTCACAGCATGGTTGTCTGATGGATGTTGCACTGCTGGATCCTCACTTGGTAGAGCAGGGCCGACCTCTCCATCTGTACAGGAATGGTCCAGGTCCTTGCCAGCCAGCTGGATAGCTCTGTTTTCAAATTCCATGAGGCCCCTGAGTTCAGGCAATCCTCCACTGGTCTGTGACCTCTCCTTCTTGTTGTGTGCCAGCTTGTCCTGCATAAATAGAGATGGAGAGAGTGTAAGCAGGATGCCTGCCAGGCCTGAAGATAAGTATGCCTGGCCTGTGTGGATGGTGAGTGGTCCCATGGACGGGATGAGGACAATGAAAGTGTGTATGAGAGGGTGAATGGTGATGTCCCTTGAATTGGCAGTGAATGAGATCCCTGTAGATGTGTGATGAGTTTGTGAGTGTGTGAGTTGAGAGTGATGAGAAGAGCAAGTTACCCTGGCAGAACGGAGAAGGTAATTCATTCTATTTCGGCACTGGTTGGCTGTCCTCTTTTGCAGAGCGCTGGCGCTGACCACTGCCTCCCAAGCTGGATTGGTGATGTTGCTGTCCATGCTGCGGCCAGAGTCAGGGTAGAGGACATCATAGTGGCCTCCATGGCATCTAAAAGGCATTCGAGGGGCACGTCATTAAACCTGGGGGCAGCAGTCTCCATGCTTTTCTGGACCATGTCTTCCATGCAGTAGTCCTGGGCTGGAAGCACTGAGAGGTGTGCGCGCAGCTGGGCATTAACTATGGTGTCCAGTGTGAGGAATTGGTGAGGTTATGGCATGCCATTGAAGCGGCGTGTTTCCTGGGAATGCATAGTTAATGTGGCGGGATCGGGTTGATATGGTGTGAGAAGTCATTATTGCAGCCATCGTTTTGCTGCCCTTAATGTTATTTGATGAAATTGTAAATACATCTAACTTGACATTTTTGAACGGAGATAAATTAGCATCACCAATTTTATGTATAATATGAATAACCATATTGTACTTGGTATAATTACATATGAGCCATTCCTTTCCAGTCATTATAGAAAAATATTCAACACACACAAATTTGAAATATCTCGTAAAAAAGATCACTATTGCTGTGGTTTCTGTCTGCCACCATGCTTATTGCAAAGATCTGTGGCACCTGCCAACAATGCCATACATGTACAGACTGATGTTTTCATAGGGGAATATAATTTCCCTTTACCTATTTCATATTTACTGAGTATTAACATAGAGACAGTAGGGGTGACTATCACCTCATAGCCACCTGTTGTGATTGTGGAGATGTCTTTGATTTAAGTGGCCAGTTCTTCCCCGAAACCCTCATTAATATATTTAAATCAGTGTTCTAAGGTGCAATCAGGACACAGATGCTATCTTGGTCTTTCATTTAGTGGAGCAGTCATCCCAATGGCCCAAAGAACCTTCCACATGTGGGGCCAGGAGGAGGGAGAATGCTCTTTCTCACTCCTTTTTGCCCTACTACCTAGCCCACCTCCAACACCATTGGGCAGGTAGGCAGAATAGACACACTGTACCACCCCTGCCACTGTAAATGGGATACAAAATCACCCTAAATCAACCTCCATAATCTAAAGCATTCAATGAGCAAAGATCTGCTGATCAATCGTAACATTTAAAGCATAGCTTATTTGAAGCCATTCTGGGGAGAATGTACCTTATCAGCTAAGACTGTTTTATAAAATAAGGGGAAAAGGGAAAGAAGCAGAAGCTATTCACGGGCTAGAATTTGCTGATCCAATTCTGCTGAGATCAAGTCAAAATTTCCATCAGATTCCATGGCGATCTTGCGAATGGCAATTTACATCAACATTTCCTGACAACCACATTCCCACATTCCCATACATTGGAAACAATTTGGCCCCTGGAGCCTGCTTCGCCATTCAATATGATCATGGCTGATCCTCTATCTCAATTCCATACTCCCACTCTCTCCCCATAGCCCTTGTTGCTTTTAGTGTCCAGAAATCTATTTATTTCCATCTTAATATATTTAGTGACTTGGCATCCATAGCCATCTGTGGTAGAGAATTCCACAGGTTCACCACCCTCTGAGTGAAGAAATTTATCCTCATCTCAGTCCTGAATGGCCTACTCCGTATCCTCAGACTGTTGACCCCTTGTTTTAGACACCCCAGCAAGGGGAAACATCCTCCATGCATCCAGAGTGTAAAATAAGGAGAAGCAAGCATCAACAATCAGGGGCCATAGAGACATAGGAATAGGTCTGTAACCTGTGTCACTGCTTTTTATGATTTAAATATCTGCACCCTTAGACCTGCAAGGAACATATGGCTCACTTTATCCTTCCTACCATTTGTGAATTACTTTTTGCAAATTACTTTTCTTAAATAATACTGAGGCAGATTGTGTGTGTGGCAGATATAACAATGATAAGCATTTGATATTGTTATAATGTGGAGGACCTTGACACAAAATTTGGTAAAACCTGATTTTTCCTTCTATCAATTTAACAGTAAACAGAAGTACTTGCAAATGAAAAACCAAAAATCTCCATGAGTGAAAACAAAAATAATGATAAAAATAAAGAAAGTGGCATGGATTTCTTGCTCCTTCGTTAGGAAAATTACACAGGGAAGATTACAGAGTATCTCCTCCAAGCTGATTCAGCTCCGCCACAGTAACTCAGCTGGAAGTGCAGCAGAAATTCCATTTACATGCACAAAATGGATGTCCACCACACTTCTGCAGCTCCTATAAAATATAATGCAAAATCATGGTTATTCAGGCAATGGTTCTCACTATTTTCCTATGCAAATTCATTTGTTTTATGTCTTATGATGCTGCAATAAAACAACACAACCTATTATTATTTTATGAAAAATACTAATATGATCAGATACGAGGGAGAATAGCTAATGGGTGATCTTTACAGTGATGTTACACTTCATGTTGTGATTTGCCTGGCAATACTCTTACCGATGACAAGAGTATAACCAATGACTGGCACATGAAGCTTAAGGACATCATCCAAGTGTCACTTCTGGCAGAGAAGCCTGTCACTCCTGCACTGTGTAGCCAAATAACCCATCAATGTGAAAATATACTAGGTGAAGTTATCTATGAAGGTGGATAATGCCCATTAATGTTAATAATAATGGAATCGTTCCTCTTGCGCTATGGGTTGTAAAATTGGGAACCCATTATTTATAAACAGGATTGTGATTTTGTTCCACATCATGTAGAGGAGAATCTTTCTGCCAGTAAACAAAAAAAAAATGACTTTTCATCATAATAGGAACATGAAGCAATAAGAAGGCCCCTGGCATCCTTGGTGAAAAGAGAAAAATCATAATAATAGAGTAGACATGATTTGTGTTATTCGGTTTATTACCGTAGAAAGTGATATCACAAAACAGACATTACCTGTTTCCCTGAGTGACCACAAATAAGACTACCGTGGGCTACTTTCCAGTTTTCTATCATGATTGCTGCAACACCATGTCCCACAACAACAAACTCAACATTATAATTGTACCTGACTGGAGCTTTTGCATTTCACTAGAAGATTCCCTTCTCTTTTTAGTCCCATGTTTATTACTAGTGGTTGTTTTTGTTTTATTTTGAGCTTATCATTTTCTCTCTGTAGGCTATTCAGGGAATTGTACCATTTCCAGTCCAAGCTAACGAGTAGATGACCTGCTCCATTGACTCTGAAAATGCTGCTCAACAGTCATTAAGACACACATTTGAGGGATTCATGCAGATCTGCCCAATTACTTATTTCTTTCCTATGAGAAGTACCTAAAATCCCTATCATCTTAGCATTCTCTTATGACTTACTTATTAAGAAAAGGCATTCAGTTGGCTTTTAAACTTGCGAACAATTTGGAGCAATGGCCATCCTTATTTTGTTTGTCCATAATCATTTGTGTATAATAATTCAGTGAAAATTTCATAATAACTTCTAAATCCTAAATTGTCCCCATTTTCAAACTGCTAAATAATGTACCTTCTTGTGTGAACATTACTGTTTGATACCCTTTATCTCCCTCTGTCTTTCTCACATTTTGGATGGAATTTTCCGTGCCCATTGGCATCGGGCATCATGGCGGGTATGAGCAAACAATTTAGCGGGAAGGGCAAAATTCGGTTTCACGCCATCAGTTATCCCGTTTGCAATCGTCCGCTCCGTCCATCAATGGCGGGCCGCATTTCCCTTCACCGCACGTTGGGAACTTCATTTTAATACATCTGTGCACCATTCTGCTTGCCGGAGCCTTCCCCCCCACATCAATGTGTTTCACAGCAGCATTTATAAGGTGCGAACCTAGTCAGCTGCACTTTGAGGAGAACTCGGAGGTGAGTGCACTGTAACGTTACGCAGCATTTGCAAGGGTTGCCTACTGGACTTCAAGGTAGAGGCGCCATGCATTCAGGCGAGGGCGCAGGCTGACAGTACAGTACTGGGGCAATAGCTGCACTGAGGTTGGAGTGAGTGGAGGAGGCAAAGGCTGCACAGTTGTTGATAGTAGTGCACAAGCACGTCCAGTGGTGTCGGGGGAGGGAAGCAGCAACACATTAGGGAAACCTTATAAAGTGACCATTCCTCTGCAGCTGAGACAGTTCAGGTGCAGCCAAGTTGAAATGCGTGGAGTTGGTCCTCCGGCTAACCTGCTCACTCAAGCAACACAGAGACCTGAGAGTGCCACCAAATGTTCCAGAGCTTTTCACTCCTCGGGTGCAGGCTGCAAACTAATGGGGGAGAATTTTCCCTATGTTAGGCGGGCAGAGTGGGCGCGGACCCAATCACTGCCCGCGATCAGGTCCGCGCTGCCAACTTACGTTTGGGGGGGGGGGGGGGTGGTGCAATTCAGACGTGCCCAACAGAATGCGTGACTCCCAAGGATTGCAGGAGTGGGCGGGCTGCGGCGGGAGTGCAATGACTGCCGAGTCCAGTGACAACCTGGCAGCCTGTTTAAATGAAGCGCTGGCAGCCTTGGAGAGGCTGCTCACAATGGCAAGTAGGAGAGTTCACCAGAGGGCTTATGGTGAGCCGGCCAGGCCGGAGGGTATGACAGTGGGGAAGTGTGCCCCTTGTTTCTGCAACAAATGGGATGTTCTACTTCAGAGAGACGGGAGGTGGAGGCCACCCCGCACCTAACAAAACGTGCCTGGGAGGAGGTGGCAGAGCAGGAGCTCCAGTGATGTGGTGTGACGCACGTGAGTCTAGCGCCACAAGAGATTCAATGACCTCCAGTGCTCGGGAAGGGTGAGAACCATGTTGGCAAAGGTCACTTAATGCAGCCGTCAGTCTTTCTCCCCAAGGCACCCGCCCTGCACACCCCCACCTCCCCCCCACAAACCCCCACCACACCCCAACACCCACCCCCGCCACTGCAACAACCCTGAGATCAGTTACAGCACTGAATCTTTCGCAGCATGTTTCCCTCGCTGGGTGGGCCAGCAGATATTGCCCATGCCCAGTTCACACTGAGAGGTTTGTGCTGAGATGAGCTCTGCAACCGCAGCATGTGTGACAATGACACCCAGAGTATAGATTTGGGGTCAGACTCAAGGATCTGCACCTAGGCAGAGTGCTGGAACTGGGAAGCGTGTCAAAGTCAGGGTGCGGGGCACCAACCTGTCTGCTGGTTTTTGCGCTCCACATGCTTGTGCCTCCTTGCTTAGCAAGGTTAGATCATGTGATGACAAATGTGATGGAAGCAGCATTTGGGCAAGGGGGGTGGGGTCAGCCCGGGCTTCTTTGTGTGAGTGTGTGGCAGCTGCAGGGTGATGAAGAACTGGAGCCCTGCAATGTCCCACTTTGGCTGGGTTGGCAGGGATGTGATGGGAACCCGGGTACAGCGTAGGCTAATCAATACTCCTCTCTCCTTTTCAGGAGAAGACCCCACACATTTCTGCTGAGCGGATGCGGACTGGTGGAGGCCAGGCCCAGTTGGCCATCGTGACTCAATTCGAGTAGCAGGCCATGGATCTGGAGAGGCTCCATTCTTCCAGGTCTACCAGTGACGGTGAGGCTGGGGTGCCACAAGCAGGTATATTTGCCGAGCACTGAGGCCACCATGTGTGTCCCAGCAGCCATGGCAGTGCTGAATGCTCAGTGATTGAAGTTTACAATGTGTGTTGACCATTAATTATGGAAGGATGAGCGTGTAATGATTCGGGGGATGGGCATGCACATTGACATTGTCTCCACTTTAACTAATCGAATGTCCTTGTTCTTCCTTTCAGCATCACCGGATCAGGGCCAGGAGGAGGAGGCAGAAGGGCCACCTCTCACACCTGAGGGCCCAGAACATATTGGCTCACCAGCATCACACCAACATTGCCAGGCAGGCACCAGCACTGATACTAGCACCTCAATGGGAACTAGATCATCAGCTAGTGTCCCAGGGCACAGCAGTGAGGGCACTTCACATTCACTTGAGATGTGGGTGGAGACACAGAGTGCCCATGGCACTGGCAGTCAGAAGGCTGCTGGGGACCAGGCACATGCTCAGTCGATGGCTGATGATGTGCCTCTAGAGTCGTCGGTGAGGCAACACAAGCTGGAAGTGCAGCAGGGTGTGTGGGACGATCTGGCGGAGATACATGAGGCTGTGCATGGCATGTCACCCATGCTTGAGGAGTCCATGAGGAGCATCACCAATGCATTGAGCCTCATAGCCAAGCGCCATGCTTCCTCAATGGAGAGGGTGGTGACTCTCATGGATAGGATCCTCCAGGAAAATAATCAGGACCTCCTGGGGTTGTGGTCGGACCTGCAAGCCCTCACAATGGCATTGACCTCAGCATGTCAGTGCCAGTGTGGGAGATGATTTGGGCACCAAGTATCCCAGCTCGGTGCTCATCCAACTAAGGTGAACAGGGAGGTCGGTGCAGCAGCTGCCTGTTGTCTCTGTGGGCTCCTCTCAGGGCGCTTCAGATGAGAGCAGCAGCTCCTCCACCCCCCTGCCAGTGACTATGGCATCCAATGAGGCTGCAGCGACTGGGGAGATGCCAGCTTCCTCCCAGGCAGGACTATCAAAGGCTCCACAGCCGCCAAGGACATCAAGGCCAACGAAACAGCACAATGAGCCGGCTGTCTAAGATACCAGTGCCAGCGAGGGTGGAGCACCAAGACGTAGCACCTGTAAGCGCAAATTTAAGGCAACTTAGATACACCACGGGTTTCTCACTGATGCTTTTATACTGCCCCACTATAAGTTCATGACCACTTTGTGTGATGTGCAACACCTTTGTAATTTTTTTTCTGATCTTCATTTTACTAAATCATTAAATTTTGATATGTAAGCATGGCTCAGGGTGACTCTTTTCTTCTGCAGTTGGACGGTTACCCATGATACTTTGAGTGATTTGTGTGATATGGAGCTTGATTGACAAGACCCTTAGATAATGTTCGTATTCAGGCAGATTTTGGACTCAGGTATCGAGTATGGAGCCTGCAGCCCAGGCTTGTCCTGGAGGTCCATCTATGGTGAGAGAGATGAGTGTTCATTGGATTAAAGCCTCCTGGGTGTCCTTGCCTCTCTAGAGTATGTCTGCATCAGCGTCCACCCCCTCAGTGTTCTATTGAGCGTGCTCATCCTCAGACTAACTACTGGACTCACGTGTGCATCCGCAGTATCTGCGTCTACACCTTCTTCGTCCACTACGTTCCCCCTTTCTAGTGCCAGATTGTGGAGAGCGCAGCATGCAACCAATATCAGCGACACACAATCTGGGGGGAATTGGAGAGCGGCCCCCTGAACGGTCCAGGCATCGGAAGTGCAATCTTGAGAATACCAATGGCTCTCTCCAAAACAGCCCTTGTGGAGGCATGGCTCCTATTGTACCACTGCTCAGCTTCTGTTCTTGAATGACGGAGAGGCGTCATGAGCCACCTTCTGAGGGGGTAGCCCTCGTCACCCAGCAGCCATCCATCCAGCTGGGCTGGAGCACTGAAGAGCCTCGGCACCTGCGAGTGTTTGAGGATGTAGGCGTCGTGGGAGTTGCCTGGGTACCTTGCACAGACTTGCAGAATCAGCATCCTGTGATCACACACTTCTGCACGTTCATGGAGTGGAAGCCCTTCCTGTTGACGAAGGCACCGGGCTCACCTGCTGGCGTCTTGATAGCCACATGTGTGCAGTCGATTGCACCCTGGATGGGGGGGAAGCCAGCAATGGCCGCGAAGCCTCTGGCTCGCTCTGAGTGGGTGGCTTCATACCAGCGGTAGCGGATGAAAGTCAATGCACACCTGAACAGAGTGTCTGTCAGCTGCTTGACACAAGTGTGGACAGCTGATTGGGAGACTCCGCAGAGATCACACACAGACCCCTGGAAAGAGCTCGAGGCATAGAAGTTGAGGGCAGCCTTGACCTTCAGCGCCATTGACATGTGGTGTCCACCCACACAGTTAGCGGAGATCTCAGGGCCTATCATCTGACAAATGGAGGTGACTGTCTCCCTTGAGAGACGGAGGCTCCTTCAGCACTGCACCTCAGTCATATTGAGGTAGCCGCTTTGCCGCCTGTATACCCTGGCAGCAGGATAGTGGCGTCTTCTGCGGCCACTTCTGCCTTTATTTCTTTGTTCACCGTGCACCTCTTGTGCCTGTGCCTGTCCTCCCAAGGGTGGATCTCCTGAAGGCTGAATGTGGCGTCTTGGCCTCCTCCTCCTTCTGGCCCTCCCTTCCTCCTTAGAGGATATGTCTCCAGTAGATAGCACTACTCCCATTCCCAGGCTAAGGGCAGGCATCCTAAAACCTGCAGACCCCAGAAATGACCTTCACTGTAGAGTCCTGACCTGAAAGCTGTTACTCCTGTCCAAGCAGCTGGTATAAGCTTTGAAGTATTCCTGCTCACGCAGGCAAGTATCAGTAACTTTCACAATTAAATATCTCACAAATACCATTCACAACCCCACTCACCCCTCTTATCCCACCTGTGGATGAGATTTATGCAAATGTCTCCTTCCTGCCTGCCCGTTGTGCCCGTGCGATATCCTGAAGATTGCACGGGCCCCAAAAAATAGCAGACAATTGCTGCCTTAAGGGCTTTAACTGGGTGATTAATTAATGGTGGGCATACATTGGAGAACATCACATGCCCGCCCACCAAAACACCGCGATGGCGCATTGTGATGTCGGGATGCTCGCCCGATGTCACCGTGCGTCATTTTACGTGTCAGCATGTGGGGCCCACCCCATCCCCAACACCACCCCTCCTCCCGCCCCACCCCCCCACTCCCACACCAATGGAAAAGTATTGGCCATGAGCATTTTAGTGGACTGCAAAATAATTGGACAACTGTGCACGTTGTACAATCTGCTTGTGAAAGCTGGCCATGGACCAGTCACTGGTGGAGGTGCTCATAGCCCCTTGCAATGTCATCTTTCAGGTTGGGGCCAATCTCACCATGGTACAAGCTAATAGTGCAGCCTTGCAGTGTGCGTTAGGAGAATGTCTGCACCTGAGGTGAGAGTATAGCATGCAGTCAAGTGGATGAAGCTGCTGCCAGTTGGTTAGGTGGAGTAGGGCAGTGTTGGGTGGAGTTTCGAGCAGCCGAGCTGTACACTAAACTCTGGCTATCCAAGTGGTGGTCAGCACTCGCTGGGATGCTTTAAGGGGCCTTCAGACTTAACCAGGAGAGGTTCTTAGTACACCCATGCTAACCCATGTGTCTCTCTCTTTCATCCTGTAGGGGAAGTACATCAGGAGCATGGAGTCTGGTGACCTAGCTGTATGCCTAGTGGCGTACAGAGAGCGAAGACGATGAAGAAGAGAGCGATGGAGGCATCTGGCTGAGCAGAGGGAGGAGCAACACCCTCAGGAAGAAGGGACAGCTGGGGCTGCCACGCATGCTGCTGAAGAGCCACAGCAAGCCATTTTTGGCCAGCGCCTAGCTGGATCCAGGGTCTATAGATGGCACTTGTCATTCCTACAGATGAACAAGAACCAGTGTCGCTGAAGACTACGTATGTCCAGGGAACTGGTCGGTTATGTCTGCCAAATGCTGAAGGACTTGGTGCCCCAGGGACATGGAGGGCATCCACTGCTGTTGGCCATGAAAGTGACCGTGATGCTCAATTTTTAAGCCAGTGGCTTCTTCCAGGGCTCTGCAGGTGACCTCTGTGGGATCTCGCAAACCTCCACACACAAGTGCATCTATGAGTTCGTGGGCACTGTATTTGTGAAGGCACACTGCCAGGAAGCAAGAGCCCTGGGATTTGCCCAGATCTCAGGTTTTTCACAGGTACAGGGTGCGATCAACTGTACTCACGTAGCACTCAGATCTCCATGCAACAAGTGGTCAATTACATGAACCGCAACAACTTCCACTCACTGAATGTTCAACTGGTGTGTGACCACCACAAATACATCCTACAGGTCTGCGCTGAGTTCTCAGGGAGTGTCCATGACTCCTACATCCTTAACAGTTCTCAGATCCCTGACATCTTCCAGGGTCACAGAGGCTGCAGCATTGACTCCTCAGGGACAAGGGCTACTCACTGAGGACGTGGCTGATGACACCCATGCAGCAGCCTCAGATGGCAACAGAAAGACCGTATAATGAGGCTCAGGCTGCAACTCACACCTTGGTGGAGCAAACCATCGAGATGTTGAAAATGAGGTTCCAGTACCTAGACCGGTCTGGTGGAGCCCCGCAATATAGGCCACAAAGGGTGTCACACATCATTGTCGCCTGCTGTGCCCTTCACAGCCTGGCACTGCAACAGGGAGACGAGCTGGCTGAGGAGGCAATGGAGGAACAGGAGGTCTCCTCCGATGAGGATGCCAATGAGGATGAAGGTGAGGAGGTCCTCAAAGGCAAAGATGATGGCGGTGAAGCCGTTGCACTGGCCAGATGAGGCAGGGGCGCACAGGAGGTCCACATACTGTTAGATTCATGGATCATGATGATGACATGCAATGAGGAGACCATGGCCTGAATTTTCAGCTTTGTGGGCAGGCGCAATCGGCGGGCCAGGGAGCAGTTGTGAAATGGACTGCTGGCTATGATTGGCCCCCGACTGTGATTTCATGCTGGCTGTCCCATTAATGGCCAGCTAGTGTGAAGCGCGCACTGAAAAGCTCAACGCTGCTGGTGTGGGGGTGGGAGGAGGGCGGGTGATGGCGTCATTGTGGGCACAGATGAGCACTGACAGAAAGCTCTCTGAAGGCAAAGAGCTGCCTCAGGGAGCTGAGGACCCAAAACCCAGGAAATAAAGTTTTTAAAATCAGGGAAAAAAAGGCCAAGCATCACAATCAGACATCTGAACATATAGATGATAAAAATGCTGTCCACAGGTTTCTATTTTTCTATTTTTATTTTATTTAATAAGGGAAACCTCATCCCACTCTTTGATGAAAAATGCTTGGCCAATTCGTCTGTCCGCCAACCGTAATGTTGGACAGGATATGTAAAATGACAGACAATATGACAGTTCATAGCTCCTCAAATTGCTTCTGTGAACATTTGGCTCCTGTCTGGCTGATGGCAGTGCACATACCACATGGTAGGGTGAAGAGTAGAGGTAGAAACAATGGGAGCTTGTCAGAAAGGCACGGCAATAATTATGTGATATCTTAATCTAAATTTTAAATGTAATTAATCTATATTTTAAAGACCGGAAAAGTCAGATGGGCAGAGGTAGCCTAGATGAGGAGTTCATAGAATGTTACCGGGATAGTTTCTTGGAACCGTATGTTCTGGAGCCAACCAGAGAGCAGGCTACAGTAAGCCTGGCACTGTGCAACGAGATAGGATTAATTAATGCTCTCATGGTGAGTCTTTAGGTAGCGGCGACCATAATATGATTAAATTTTACATTCAGTTTGAGGGAGAGAGGAGTTAGTCTGAAGCTATTGCCAGGATTTTCTGTGCCCGCCAGTGTCAGGTGTGTTTGGTGGCGTGAATATGGCAAGAAGGCCAAAAATCGGATTCATGACATCACGAAACCAGTTTGCATTCATCTGCTCTGCCCACTGATGACGGGCCGTTTCCCTGCCATCAAATGTCAGGAGCATGATTGTAATACATCAGCATATCATTATAAGGCCACACCACCAGACTCATCCCCCCGCCCCCACTGCTGGATCATCTGCCCACATCGGCGCGAAAATACGCTAACCGTGTTTCACAACAGCACGTATAAAGTGTGCCCTTGGCGGGCTGCACTTCGCTTGGGACTTCAACGTTTGCTTGCCTATCTTGCTTCTGTCAGTACTCACACTCTTCAGCGCCAGGCTTCACAGGCAGCACCACATCACTTTTAGGGGGGCTCATGGTAGGTCTCTACCTACCAGATCAGCCATATGTGGGTGGCTTTTCAATGGATGCAGGGCTAGGGCTTGCTTGGGGAAGGGGGAGAAGTGACCTCAGTCAAGGGAAGAGGCTGCAGGCCGAGAGCTGTATTAAGGTAGGACGGTAGACCAGGGTGTGCAAGGGGCCTATGTTGATCTGTGCAAGTGACCTCAAGATGGTGAGGGCTGAGGAGGCAGTTTCCAGAGGAGAAGAGGCCAGATGGACATGTCAGGGTTTGTGTGTGCGAATGGGTGGTGATGTCCCTTGAGCTGGTAGTGAGTGAGATGCCAGTGAATGTGTGATGGGCTTGAGTGTGTGAGATTAGAGTGATGAGATGGTTGCCATACCCTGGCTGCATGGATGAGATCATTCATCCTTTATCTTCATTGGATGGCCAACCGCTTCTGTGCAACATTAGCACTAATCACCACTGCCATCGCTTACCAAACCGGAGTGGTAATGTAGCTGCCCCTCCTCTGGATGGAGCGGGAGTGGAGGGCATCACAGCAGGCCTCCACTATGTCCAAAAGGCATTCGATGGCTGCAGTCTTCTTGCCTTTCGGGGCCATGTCTTCTTTGCTGCAGTCCAGGGCTGGAGGCACTGAACATGGCTGTACTTTAAATGTGTGCATGGCGTGACGAAACGGTGATGTGATGGCAGGGTGGGCGCCATGGAAACGACATGTTTCCCGGGAATGCATAAGTGATGCGGTGGGTTTGAGATGATGTGGTGTGAAAACCCCCATTGCAGCCAATGGGTAAAATGTTGTTTTTCCCACCCGCTACTGCACTTAGTGGGACGATTCTGGCCTATGTTTTTAAACTTAAATATGGGTATGAAAGCAGAGCTGGCTAAAGTGAATTGGCAAATTAGGTTAAGAAATAGGTCAACAGAGACGCAGTGGCAAACATTTAAGGGGATATTTCAAAATACACAGAATAGATGCATTCTAATGAGTAAGAAAAAGCCAAAGGGACAGACACACCATCCATGATTAACTAGAAAATTAAAGGTAGCACCAAACTTAAAGAAAAAGCATATAATTGTGCAAAGATAGGTGGAAGGTCAGAATATTGGACAGAGTATAAGGAACAACAAAGGTTAACGAAAAGAGTAATGAGAGAAAAATTGCAAGACAAGAAATATAAAAGCAGGGTTTCTATAAATATTTTTAAAAAAAAAACAAGTTAACAAAGTGAGTGTTGGCCTTATGGAAAGTGAGTCTGGAGAATTGATAATGAAAAACAAAGAAATGGCAGTTGAATTGAACAAGTATTTTGCATCAGGCTTCACTATAGAGGATACAAGTAAAATCCCAGAAGCAGCTATAAATCAGAAAATGGAAGGGAGGGAGGAACTCAGAAATATTACAATCACCAGAGAAATGGTACTGAGTAAATTGTTGGAGCTGCGTACTGACAAGTGCCTGGGTCCTGATAGACGTCATCCTCGGGTCTTGAAAGAAGTAGCTAGTGAGAGAGTTGATGCATTGTTAATAATTTTCTGAAATTCCCTAGATTCAGGAAAGGTCCCTTTCGATTGGAGGATATCAAATGCCGCTCCATTATTCAAAAAGGGAGGAAGACAGAAAGCTGGAAACAGGCCAGTTTGCTTAACATCTGTCATAAGGAAAATGTTAGCTGCTTTTATTAAAAAAGCTATAGCAGGGCACTTGGATAAGTTCAAGGTAATCAGGCAGGGTCAACATGGTTTTGAGAAAGGGAAATAATGTTTAAGCAAATTATCGAAGATCTTTGAGGAAGTAATATGTGCTGTGGATAAAGGGGAACTGGTGAATGTACTGTACTTAAATTTCCAGAAGGAATTTGATAAAGTGCCACATCAAAGGTTATTGCAGAACATAAATGCTTATGTTATATGGGGTAACGTATTGGCATGGATAGAAGATTGACTGGCTAACTGGAAGCAGAGAAAAGACATAAATGGGTCTTTTTCTGATTGGCAGGATGTAAATCACTTGGATGAAGGGATGGATGAGATGGTTGCCAAATTTGATGGTGGCACAAAAATAAATAGGAGAGTAAGTTGTGAAGAAAAGATGTAGATAGGTTAAGTGAGTAGGCAAAGATCTGGCAAATGGAGTATAATATGGGAAAATGTGAAATTGTGCATTTCGGCAGGAAGAACAAAAGAGAAGCATATTATCCAAATAACGAGAGATTGCAGAGCTCTGAGATTCAGAGGGATCTTGGTGTCTTAGTGCATGAATTGCAAAAGGCTATTATGCAGGTACAGCGAGTAATTAGGAAAGCTAACAGAATATTATCATTTATTGTGAGGGGAATTGAATACAAAAGTAGAGAGCTTATGCTTCACTTATACAAAGCACCAGTGAGACCACATCTGGAGCATTGTGTACAATGTTGGTCACCTTATTTAAAGAAGAATGTAAATGCTTTGGAAGCAGTTCAGAGAAGGTTTACCAGGCTAATAACTGGAATGGGCAGGTGGTCTTATGAGGAAAGGTTGGACAGACGAGGCTTGCATGCATTGGATCTTTACCCTTATGCCATTGGGAATAGTTTCTCTCTATTCACTCTATTGAAACCCCTCATAATTTTGAATACCCCTATCAAATCTGTTCTCAACATTTTCTTCTTTTTGTGAAAATGTACCACGATTGTACCTAAACCATTTCTTATTTAAAGGCAGTCCATTGCCCTGTTAGAGTTTTGCCCAAACCATTGCTTTCAATTTGCCTGGGACATATCTGTACTCACCTCACTGAAATTGACCCTCCTCCAATTAAGCAATTTGACTCTAGATTGCTCCTTGTCCTTTTCCATAGCTAACCCAAAGCATTTGGTACTATGATCACTGTTCCCTAAATGTTCTGCTGCTGACATTTGATCCATTTGACCCACCTTATTCCTGAGAAGTTTTCATTGGGCCTGAAACATACTGATCAGTAAAATTCTCCCGAACACATTTCATAAACTCTTCCCCCTCTCTGTCCTTTAAAAAGTAACCTTATACCCTTGACAGATTACTCTATGGTTCACACATGAAAAGGAGGCAACACTAAAAGCTAAAATTAAACACTAATGTCTTTACCAGGTTTAGTAGAAATCCTAGTTAACAATACAATTCACCCATTGCAGCACACCCTTTACAATATACCCATTATATGTACACGTTAGCAATATATCCATAAGTCACAAATTTGTTGCAAGAAATCGTACATAGAATCAACAGTGAGTAGTTAACCTCCTGTTGATCGTTTCTTCTGGCACCTGACCAAGTTACTTTGGCTAAGCAGTGAATCACCTTTTGCAATGATCTTTATACCATAGGTGGACAGGATGTTTCATTGAAAAGGTTATATAATTCTATTGAAAACAAGCTTAAGCTACAATTGTCCAATGAGGGGTCCAATTCTTTGTTCAAACCATGATATTAGACACTCCTTGCCAATGAGCATATGTGTAAAACCTCCTTCAGTAATTTCCCCATTACCCATGGGCATTGCAGTGTCTTTATCAGTCCTTCTTTCCTGGATGCACAAATGTATGTAATGATCATTGGACAATAAAACAATTCAAAAGTCTTAAGTTTCTGACTTTGGCATCGGCAACCATTTGTCGTTCAAGGGGAAGAAGACCTCCCTTTGTGATATTTGTATTTTCCACCAGCATCTCCATTGTGCATTCAGAAACCTTGGAATCCTCATGTAATTCATGTTGCACAAAAATATTTTTATGCATCCCTACAATGTTGCGACCTTTTTTTCCCCACAAAAAACACTTTCCCTTTTACCTGTTGCAAACCCTTAAAAATCATTATCTGTCCCAGATTCAGTCCCTGGACTGGGTTGAGTTACAAGTTATCTTAGTGCGGAACTGGTAGGGGTACTCCAATTAGTTTTAATTTGTCAAAACTAGGGAAGGACAATTAGTCCTGATTCTCATTTTTCCTCTCTGTCCTGTAACATCTGATGTCTATTTGTGTATGGAAGCTGGTTGGCAACAACATCAACCAGGGCATGTGGGTCCCACCTCCAATGAATAAACAGCTTACAAGCATTCACTCCCTAAGTTCATATACAAGAAGTAGCCACTTGAGTAAGAAACTGGATGGTGCCTGGCACCTACGGAATCATATCCTAACAAGGGACCAGGAGCTTTGAGAGAGGAGAAAATTGTTGCAAGAGAAAATGGTAAGTTAAAAACTGATATGCTTGTGTGACTTTTGTGCAATAATCTACCTCTGTAATTACAGAAGTTCACTCTGTCCCAGTACAGATTATGGTTCAATTCTTCAGAAGGGTATGTGGCTTGAAATACAGTTATTAGGCCTATTATATTATGCAGTCCTAACCAAGTCTGTTCCATGCTGATCTTTATGTTTTATGGAAACTACAGTTACTGCCTGATTCATCGGGCCATAACTTCTGATGGAGCGGCAGTTGAGCCGTATTGCTATTCTGCTCATAGTTACTGACCTGGAAGTACAGTGGCTCCTATCTCACCCGACCTTTCAACTCAGTCCGGGTGAGATCTGTGTAGTGTAGCAGGCTCCCACGATCTTGTGTCCAGGGCTGCAGTGTCGGAGGGAAGGAAGACATGCCCCATTTTTTTCGCAGCACTAGCTGCCATAAAGTAGGTAAGTTTAAAGGTCCAGCCATTGAGCAGCAGGGAGAAGGTAAGTTTATAAGGTAAGTGGGCAGGATTGGGGGGATTAGATAGGATGGGTCCATGATGGGAGTTGGGTAGCTAGTGGTGGGGGGCTAGTCAGTGTGGAGGGGCTTGAGGGGCTCAGTGGCAGGGAGTTTGGGATGTGTGGAGTGCATTTGGGGGATGTAGGGGTGTAGCCAGGGGATGAGAAATGCAGATCAGAGGTGGGGGGGTCAGTTAGGGGGTGGGCAATAGCTGGGGGGTAGGATGAGCAGTCTGGGGTGTGAGGGTGTAGTCGGGGAGTGGAGAGGAGAGTTGGGAGTAGAAGGGCAGTCGGGGGTGCAGTCAGGGGTGGGGAAGGGTGTTGGGAGGGTGGAGTTGTAGTTGAGGGAAGCCAGGCTGTGTGGTGGGCAGTTGGGTGTGGGAGTGTGGTTGGGGGGTTGAGCAGGGTAGTTGAGGTGGTGGAGATAGTTGAGGGGATAGGGAGCTTAGTCGGGGGGGGGGAGGCGGTGTAGTTGCAGGGTCATGTAGAGGATCGAAGGTCCCTTGTGTGTTTGGGTTGTGGGGGTGTACTCGGTGGGGCCATAGCTGGGTAGTCTAGGGGTCCCCTGGGGTGTTGGGGGCTGGTCACGTGGATGTTGTATGTGCCTGCATGCCATTGTAATGTAAAGGTGTCCGGCAGAGCAAGCGTTAACATGGGACTGGAGAATAGTACCACTCACAGAATGATGTATAGAGCCAGATGGTAATGGCCTGAGAGAATATCCTAAAAAGAGCCATCATGGAGACAGCAGCGCCAAGCATGACAGTAACTGGGATCTATCCACTGTTAAAGATTAAAAATAAATGGTTCATGCTTCATTCCTCAACATCCAAGTCTTAAGGTTTCATTATTGAGACATTAAACAAACCCCAAACACAACATGGTGACAGCGGTGGGATGAAAGGTGACATTTAAGCAACAAACACAGAATAGAACTCCAGGATATGAAAAACTAAAAGCAGCCGAAGCCTGACTAGAGACACATGTGCCTAAGAAGAAAAATTGATGAAGCTTTGTTAATGACTTGGAAGTCGAGCAATCCACCAGTGGGTGGAGGTCCATTGCAAGACCCCAAGTGATGGAAGCTGGCCAGATCATAAAGTGAGTGAGCAAAATTAGGAAAAAAAAACCCTGAGTGGCACAGAGTTAAGGAACCTGGTCAGATCACAAGGCGAGTGAGCAAAACTACAAAAAAGAGGCTATACTTACATTGTAGAATTGGTAACAGTCACAGGGGCTCAGCTGATGGCAGAAGTTGGAAGACAGCTGCAAGTAAAAAAAAGTTAAAAAGGCAGGCAGAACAGAGGAAGAACTACAAGGTAAAGAAGAATGCTGAGTATCAGTACAAAAAAAATCATCTTCATGGCAAGTGGAGCAAACATAAAGAAGTGCTGTAGCTTTAAGTTTAAAAAAAAAAGTGGATTGCCAGGTAGCACTCCAAAATTGGAAAAGTGTGGGAAACTCACAAAGAGAAAATCAACAGACTGCAGAGATGGCATGAGTAAAAAAAATTGGTTACTGCACAGGCAGCCTCAAAGGAGCAACGATATTTAAAGTTACAACTGCTACAAAATAAAATCAGCCACAAAAAGAAAATTCAAAGTGCCAGACACATTTTGGATAAGGAAATGGCTAAACCAGACCCAAGAGTTGGTGCCTTGTGATTTTTCTTTTAGTTTACAGGAGAATTACAGGATTAAATAGGGAACCAGAAGAAGTACAAGTTGATAAGTTTTAATTCATGTTTGGTTCATTTGCAGTTGAAATACTCCACAGCCAATTTATTGATCAAGACTTGACAACATTTGGTGAGATAATTAAAGGCTTTGACAGATATTTTAAACTCCAAGTTGTGGAGAGCACAGACCCTAGAAGAAGGTCTAGTATATCCCCAATAAAGCACCGTGGGCAACAAAAGACCCCAGAGGGAGGATGACAGAAAACCCCAAAGAAAGGGAGCTAGAAACCCCCAGAGCAAGGGAGACAGAAACCCCCCAGAGCAAGGGCAACAGAAACCCCAAAACAAAGAGACAGAAGACCACAGAGCGATGGAACCAAAATTCAAGTAAAATGCAGGGTGGTTGCCGACCATATCAATGCAATGAAATGCACAAGCCTAAGAGTTTAGTGCAGCTGAAAGAAATGGCTCAGAAGCACAAAGGCTTAAAAATAGAGTGTGGTGCGCTTGGGTGTACTGCAAGCTGCATATATTAATACAGTTACCTGCAGACAGAAAGAACATGTAAACACATTGTATCTGCTTCAGCCAAAGCAAGTAAGTGATAGCCATTCACTGGTTCATTCCTTAGGGCAATGCCTTGACCAATCAGAGTCAAGCTGCCTGGTTTAAATTTCGAACAATGTTTGGCAGTTATTTGTCAGTCAGCATTAACTTGTGCATTCTCCATGGCAAAGTCTCTACCAATCAGAGTGCATTTGCCAACAAATCAGCACTCTCTTGTCATACAATATAAAGTTGTTGCTTCCCCTGACATTGGTACTCTTGCGATTGTCCTGACGAGTGCAAGACAAAAATCTTAGACAAAATGTCTTTTTTCAACAGTACAAAAATAGAGTTTTTGACAATGTTGATACAGCACCCAAGCTGCAACAGTCGGGGGGTAGGGTATAGTTGCAGGGTTGTGCAGAGGATCGAAGGTCCCTTGCATGTTTGGGTTGTGCGGGTGTACTCGGTGGGGCCATAGCTGGGTAGTCTAGGGGTCCCCTGGGGTGTTGGGGGCTGGTCACGTGGATGTTGTATGTGCCTGCATGCCATTGTAATGTAAAGGTGTCCAGCAGAGCAAGCGTTAACATGGGACTGGAGAATAGTACCACTCACAGAATGATGTATTGAGTCAGATGGTAATGGCCTGAGAGAATATCCTAAAAAGAGCCAACAGCAGATGGCAGTGCAGAGTGAGCAGATGGTTGTGAATGAAAGAAAGCTATCTGAGGTAACTCAAAAAAAGCAAAATTTGCAAAAAGCAAAGGAAGCTGTTCTTCAAGGGTATGTTCACATCAGAGGTGAACTGGAAGATTTAAAGCACAAGATGTTTGTGTTTTCAAATTGCAACAGAGATAGTGGAGGTTGAGGGGTAGTGGGGGAAGTCACATGGCCCATAGGGGGTTGGATGGTGTCGGTTGCAGGGGGATGTAGTGAGTCCCATTTGGGGGGGGGGGGGTGGTGGGCATGCTGGTCAATGTTATAGTTGCCCAGAAGCTAGAAGTGGTTTTGATTCTTCAACCTTTTTTCTGGGTAACAATTACTGAAACCCAATTGGAACAATCCAAAGTGTGTGATTTAAATCACTTTATTGGATGATTCCCAGTGCAAAGCAATTGTGCAATGGAAGTTTGAACTTTCTAGGCAATTGCCATGCAATACTTGATTCAACTTCCGGAGTAAGGGTGGGGGGTGCCCCTGCACATCTTTGGGGTACTCCCCAGATACATTGCCCCGGAGATCGGAGGTTACGGGCTAATGTTGTTACTTCATTGTTTGGTATCTGTGTACCAGGTTAAAAAGTTCTGAATAGACTTAGCTGCACATGAGAAAGGTTATCACTGCTACTGCAAACCTAATCAAGCATTCTATAATTTCAGACCTCGGTAAGCAAATGTTTACTAAATCAAATAAAGCCTCTGTGTATTGAGAAATAAGTTTCATTCCAGAATATAAATGTTAAAATGCATCTTGTTCATCATAATAGTCGTTCCTATCAGTTCATTAGTGCTGCATCCTTTGTCATGGCAACCATCATTTTTATTTCACTGTGTTTGAATAAAATTCAACGAGCATGAAGTGACTGGTTACCACCTCCCAATTATTAATCCTCCCAATTAATTTATAATATAGGAAAACTCAGCTGTTTGGAATATGTGTACATTGTCACACTATAACAGCCTTTTTTACATGTAAACCATGCTTCGTCATGTACAGACATGCAAGAGAAAAAGAATCTTTCAATCAGCACTCCTATTAATATGCAACAAACAAACTTCAGCAACAGGTGAAAATGATTTGTGGCAATTCAGCATCTAAAGTTCCTCCAAAGATGGGGTCTTAAGCGGCAATGTTATTTTAGCCTGCATTTTGCACAAGATGGCACCTTAATAAGAAGTTGAAGGTTGAGCTGGGAACAGCCACCTGAGCATGATAAAGCAGCTAATTGGCAAGTAAATTGCCTGCTCACACTCATCACGGACGCTACATGCCACTTTGGCGGGTAAGGCTTCACTTGACGGCATTTCTAAATCCTAATAGTGACCAGATGAACAAGGATAAACATGTATTGCTGACTATTTTGAACATTACTTAAATCCATGTTCAGTTCTCACTTCTGATCATGATTGACTGACTACACTACATTTGAAGAGGATTTTTGAAACAAATTGGGAGACTTTCTGAGATATTTTATTAAGAATTCACTGACGCTTGATCAACTTTTCCCTCAGGTCTTCACCCAGAAAGATTGAGTGCTGTGTTACAATGCCTTACAACAGTCGCCAGGAGAAAGGAAGTGGTTGGATTCCTCATCTCCCGTCAAAAGATAACCCTTGTTCTGAACGATGAATTGGAGGAGATGAGGCCAGGATGAACAATAACAGTTGCTTATGAGAGAAGGATGGAAGGATGGGATGGGCTCTCAATAAAAGACCACTTCCATCCAGGGCCTTAAGAGAGCATCACTTTTGCATTTAAATGACTCACAATTGGTGCTTGGGGAGGCAGTCTTTACTGGGAAGGTCTTTATAGAGTTCTGTGGCATGTATAATGAAAATACAGAGGTTGCAGCACAGCCAGGACTCCACTGCCTTTGGCAATCAAGGTCACAGTAGTAATTATACATTTTGCTTGTGCTGTCTGCCAGAGTTCCACAGATATCTGTCACATTTCCCAATTCTCTGTGCACTTCTGCTGCTTGATATGCTCTGAGGAATGACTATTCAAATGCCAAAGTTCTAGGATTCAACAGGATGTCTGGATTTCCATCCATTGTTATTTTAAGCCTTTATTTGTTTTTGTGAGTGGTTGTGCGATTTCCCATGAGTCATGTGGCATCTGCATGTATCAAAGGTAAGCACAACCACAGCAAGCTCCTTCATCAATATTTTTTTCAAAGTGAATCTCAGGCATTCTTTTCAGCAAACTGAGACAGGAATCCTTAAGCCTATTATTACACAGCATGCTCCAGATCATCAGCGGGAGTGGGTGAGTACTGGCAGCATTAGTTCCAGGAAAATTGTGTCGAATCAGTATTTAAGTGCCAAACCTGTCATGTCCAGTAAAGACATGACATATGCATAACAGTTGTATTCAGTAGAGAATTTTCTGGAACAGCCTTGTTGTTTAAAGCTGGATATTAAAAGGCTGCTAATATGGCTACCAAGGGTTAGGTGAACTTTGCAATTTCTGCATAGACTCAGAAGTATCTCAAGTCTCCAAAAAGTTCCTAATTGAGTGACCATGGGTGGGGTGCTTCTTTGGAATCGAAATAACAAAACAAAAACTATTGTGGAATTAACACCTTCTATTTCTCTGGACTCACCTGAAATTCAAAATCAATGGAATACTGGACCCACTGTCTCCAAGCTCCATATGTGACAAAGAGAGCTGCAGAAAACAGATAAATCATAAGTAGGTGTAAATTGCTACCATCCATCCCCCATTGTATGGCAATAGCTTCAATTCATTCTGAGTGGGAAGTCAAAGTATTGATCATGTGGTCACCTGATTGAAACTGTTTTCAGATAACCAACCTTACATACTCCAAGCACAAGGGAGAAGCCAGTTGGCCCATAAACAACACAACAAGAAACAGCCACAACAGTAAAGGCAACAATATCTATGCCTTAAAACTGGAGACCACAACATTATAAAGTCTCCAAACCTGTTCCTTTTCAAGCCCACCAGTACAGAAAACTGACCTGCTAGTGAAAAGACTACAGGCAATGGACTTTGTGACCTGCTAAAAATCCATCTCTTCGAGGGAATCCTGGAACAACTTTGAAATATGACTTTGGCTATTAAATTCTCCTAGTTACACTTTAAGAGTGAGAAAAAATAACTCCTTCAAAAGGCCTGCACGGAGATGAGCCAATCACATGACTTACAAACTATTCCTTTGTTGTAACTTGTAAAAGTGCACTATACTCCTTAACTGTTTTCTTCTTGTAGGTGTGGGGGTGTGTGTGTGTGTATTTGTGAGTGGTCAGTGAGTAATATAGCGTTAGATTTTCAGGGCGAACACCTGAATAAATAATCGTCTTTATTCACACCCATAAAAACCTTGCTACTGCTTTTTCAAACGGACCATACACTCAGGTTAAGAAACACCCTAATTATTCTTTTCAAAAACACACTGATTACAGACAATAAGGGAAGCGAACAGGAGTTTATATTCTCTCATCCCTGTCCGTAACAACCTGCAATTGTCAGTTTCATCAGCTGCAGGCACATCATTTAACTCATAATAATAACCAATTAGCCAGAAAATTGCTTATTAAATTCAAACCTTCAAAAAGGCATTTCTTATTAGTGCAGCAGTTAGAACTTGTTTTCACCCCTTGGTCATAATAACTTCATATAAATCTCCAAAACAAACATTTTCAGGACTTAGGCTGAGATTTTCCGGTCCAGCCAGCAGTGGGCATCATTGTGGCGGAATGGGAAAATTTGGAGAGTGGCCAAAATTGGCCTGTCTCTAAATTTTCCTGTCTCACCTGTGACGCTGCCCGTTGCTAGTCAGGCCGGAAAATCCCACCCTCAGTATTTTGATTATACTTTAAAAAAAAAACAGAAAAATCAAGATTAAGGCCTAAGGGCCATTATATGTCAGGTAAGGGAATTATTGAAAAGAATAGGAGGGAACAGGGATTATCCTTATATGATACCAACTCAGTTTATAAGTGTGTGCAGATTGTAGGAGGAAGGGGAAAGTAAGAAAGGCATGAATTAAAATTAAATATGAGTAAGTGGATCCTGAGGGTGGAAAAAGTATCTGAAATGAAGATTAAAACTTGAAATCATGATATGAGTCTCCTTTACCAGATGCAAGAGTCCAATGTAAAATTAGTTTGGCAGTCTCAGTCCAATTTCTAGTGGAAATGATTCTACAGCACAAGTTGATGCTAAATGATATTGAATTATCAATCTCAATCTGGAAAGGGCAGGGGAGTGAGATTAATTGGATAGCTCTTTCATGGAACTGGTAGAACTGCAATGAGCTAAATAGCCTTGTTCTGTGCTGAATGATTCTATGAATTGGGGAAGTCACAGAATGGCTACTGTCTGTAGCCTTACAATGTCACAGTAGGAGATGATCTTCTGAATTGGGAACTGAGTTATTATGTTATAGAAAGTTAGAGGAAGCTTTTCTCTGTGTTGAGCTGACCTGGAAAGTTTGAGGCTAACACTGGGTCCCCATAATGGAAAGGTATTTGGTGTTCAGAAGTAATATCTTCACCATGAACACAAATTCATAAAAAGAAGTTAAAAAAAAACTTATAAGTTTTGGACTTTAAATTAATGACCCAATAATTCTAGTGTCAATTCAGAGAGCTCCCATCTATAAACACTTAAAAGATGATTTTCTGAATGCTGCTTTTGATATGGAGTTTACCTATCAGCAGTATATGTTGGGAAATTTCAAGCATGTCTGCCACAGTTTTCCTGATAAGTCCACAAGTGTTTGGTGGTAGAAGGGTGCATGCAGTTAGTTAGGCCTTTGGTTTTTCAATCTACTGAGTTTCACCAGGTCTTATGTTAGCCACCGGATTGGGCACTGAATATCAAAGGACGGAAGAAAAAAAATCCTTCAGGATTTTTCATGCCTTGGTCATCCCTTCAAAAAATGCACTTTCTGCCAACCTGATCGCAACGTATCACTATTGGTGAGCACGGAGATATCCGCAGCCAATAGTGACTCAGGCTGCAGCTGAAGAAGGTGAAGGCACAATGGATACAGTGATGAAACTGGAGGAAGAACTTGGACAAATGTATGTTTTGAATAAGATTACACAACTGATATTATTTGGACATATTAAAATCCAGTCGGTAAGGTCTCCCAATGCCACAGCTAGTTCAGGCAGTGGGAAACTGAGAGATGCAAATCAGGAATGCTGCAGATTTGAACTTCAGCTCATTGTGCTTTGTGGACTTTAGCTGGGCCTCAATAAGGGTACTAAAACTGATCAAGAAAAATCAACCAGAGTCCCTGCTTCTTTTTCCTATTTCTGCTGGAAATGCATTTGTGCTGGTGTGGCTTGAGAACTGAATGGAGTACATTTGTGGTGGCTGTTTCAGTCAAATAGCTTGCATCTCAACTCACAGATGAAGAATAACAACTTGGCCGACATACCAAAATCTTGGAAGCATATCTCAAGAAGTGGTCATTACAGAGAGAAGGAAAGTTGTTGTGGAAAGAAAGGGAGAAAAGATACAATGTTTCATGCTACTTCATTGTGTCCCTCAAAACTGGGATAGGAGAGGTGCATTTGTTTGGACAAAGACAAAATGAAAAACCAACTTGACCTCACCCTCACCAGTCTAACCTGTCACAGATGCATCTGTCCATGACAGTGTTGTAGGAGTGAGTACCATATGGTTCTTGTGGAGAGGAAGTGCCATCTTCAAAATGAGAACATCATCCATCATGTTATGCTAAATGGGATAAATTCAGATCAAATCCAGCAGACTATGTGCACCATCATCAGCAGCAGAATTTTATTCCATTACAATCTGTAATCTTGTGGCCAAGCAAATCCTTCATCCTACCATTGCCATCAAGACTGGGGACGACCCCTCATTCAATGAGGAGTGTATGAGAACATGCCAGGAGCAGCATCAGGCATGCCTAAACACGAGGTGAACCTACAACTCAGAGTTGCATACATGGTAAACAGCAGAAACAACAGGCTATAGACAGAGCCAAGTGATTTCACAAGCAAAAGATCAGGTCAAATCTCTGCATTCCTGCAACATCTAGACAATTAAACAACTAGCAAGAGGAGAAGGAAGAGGACCCATGAACACCCCTATCCTTAATGATGGAGGACTTCAGCATGTGAATGCAAAACACAAGGTTGAAGCATTTTCAACCATCTTCAGCTAGAAGTGTCGAGTGGATGATCCATTTTGGCCTTTTCCTGAAGTCCCCAGCATTATAGTCACCTTTCAGTCAATTTGATTCACTCCATGTGATGCGAAAAAAAGGTTGAACATGCTTAGTGCAATAAATGCTATGGGCCTCAACAACGTCTTGGCTGAAATTCTGAAGACTTGTGCTCAAGGACTAGCAGTGCAACTAGCCAAGCAGTCCCAGTACATCAACAATATTGGTATCTAATCGACAAGTGAAAAATTGCTCAGGTGTGTCCTGTCCACAAAAAAAAAACAGCAAGACAAATCCAATCCAGTCAATTATCGTCCCATGAGCCTACTCTCAAAAATCAGCAAAGTTATGGAAGTTCTATCAAGTGGCACTTGTTCAGCAATAACCTGCTTACTGATGCGTAGTTTAGGGTCTGCCAAGGCCATTCAGCTCAAGACACCATTACAGCCCTGGTTCAAATATGGACAAACTAGCTGAATACTGCAAGTGAATGAGAGTGACTGTCCTTGACAGCAAAGTAACATTTGGCCAAACATGACATCAAAGAACCCTAGTAAAATTGAAGCCAATGTATATTGGGGGAAAGCTCTCCACTGGCTAGAGTCATACCAAGCACAAAAAGAAGATGGTTACGTTTGTTGGAGGCCAATTATCTTTGTCCCAGAACATTGTTGCTGGATTTCCACAGGGAAAGTATCCTGGGCCCAACAATTCTTCACTTAATTATAAGGTCAGAGGTGGGGACATTTGTTTATGACTGAACAGTATTGTGTCCCATTCTTAACTCTTCAGATAATGAAGCAGTTGATTCTCTCAGGCAACAAGTCCTGAACAACATTTAGGCTTGAGCTAACAGGTGCCAAGTAATATCCATGCCACACAAGTGCCAGACAATGATTATCTCCAAAAACAAAGAGTCTAACCACCTCCTCTTGACACTTACAAGCATTACTATCATCAAATCTCCTGCTATCATCACCCTGAGATTCATTATTGACCAGAAATTTAACTAGATGTATACTGTGGCTACATGAGCAGGTCAGAGGCTGCTGAGTGACTGGTCTTTTGTGACTCCCCAAAGACTTTCCACCATCCACAAGATAGATCGTGAGCGTGTGATGGAATACTGTCTGTTTGACTGTAAGAATACAGCTCTGACAACACTCAAGAAACTCAACACTATCCAGGACAAACAAGCCTGCTCACTCAGTACCCATCCACTACCTTAAATGTTTACTGTTTCCATCATAGATGCACAGTGGTTGCAGTGTGTACTATCTACCAGATACACTGTACTAACTCACCATGACTTCTTCAACAGCATCTCCCAGACACACCTCTACTTACCTAGAAGGACAATGACAGCAGGTGTACAGGAACAGCACCACCTTGAAATCACACACCATCCTAACTTGGAATATATAGCCATTTCTTCAGGATCACTGTCAAAATCCAGGAACTCCCTCCCTATCAGCACCATGGGAATACCTTCACCACATGGACTGCTCATTCGCCACCATCTTTTCAAGGACAATTAAGGATGGGCAACATATGTTAACCTTGCCAGCAATTTCCACATTCCCATTAATAATTAAAAATTGTTAAAGTATAGAAGAAAAATATTGAAAATTATTTTTTTAATAAAAGGAATGTGTCACAACTTTCCCCTGAGATCTACTTCATTTTCAAATGTGTCTCCAGATCACCTTGCTCATCATAAACTTCAATATCATGCATTAGACAACAGTAATTATATGACTACCACTGTAATGAGATACAGCTTGTCAAGAATTGGCTTTTTTCGATGTCAAGTATTGTTTTCGTTACCATTGCTCAAAGCTCTTGTTGTTGTGCTGTTGCAGTACAATATAAATTAGGTAGCAATAACAATATCTTTACAGTTTATGAGCACTGCAATCATTTTGGATGACAGTCTTTGAAAGAGGCTGATTTTGTAGCACTTCATGATGCATTTCCTCCGTGACCATCAATTCAGAAACAACTTTAGCATGTGCTGCAAATAAATTGAAATGTATTGTCATGACATCTTCTTCAAGCAACTCTTGATGAAAGGAATCAAACGAGGGTGGCAGAATCATGTTTTGTAGCTATAGTATGGAAAACATAGGGCTAGAAATTAGTTCCAGTTAAATCTGAATTGTCAACTGGGTCCAGTTGTTTGTCCCGACTCTAAAAGATGGAGGCCCAAGGATGGTCCTTGGGCCTCATCTGCACAATTGCAGTGAGCTGCCAGCATCTGATAATTGACTACCTTCCCATCACAGCAGAGTACTAGCCCCTGTTTAGCGTTGACCGTTCTCTTTTCTGAGGTAAATGACCCAAAAAAACATCAGGCCTGCTGCCCTAATGTGATCTCTCGGTTTGGTTCAGGTCAGTCTTTGTTTATGAAATCCAAGTACGTTGACTGCGGCTCCGAGTTCATCTTCAAAGGAACCTGTGTCGAAACAAAGTCTAGGGAGCAAGAGATGGATAGAAAGAAAGAGAGAGAGAAAGACGGTCCCTGTTAAAACTGGGAACGACCATATGCAATGCAGGAGGACCTTGGCTATAGAAGGGTGCATGTTATAGGAGTAGTTTTAATTACAGGTTAGATAGTGGACCCTTACTTCCATTGCATTACCATATTTAGTAGCTAAATTAAAGTTCCTTTTATCTCGGGTTTTCCCTTCAAATCTCTCTCCTGCCTTCAGCTACCTTCTTCCTTATCTTTACTGTATTTTCTTCTGCTAGTAAGTACCCTCCTGATTCCTGGAACTTCTTGAACAACAGCCAATGGCAAAATCACAAGCAACAATCACAACCAGAGTTGGCAATACTACCTCAAGTAAGTCCCAGAGTCAGGGAGGGGACAGTAGTAGGGATCCCAATAATGGCTGGCAACAGTGTGTGTGGTGAAGCCAGAAGGAACAAATCTCCTCCTCCTACCTCCTTAACAATGTTTTAAAAAGTAAGTATATCTTTTTTATCAGTGGCCATAATTAGGACACAGCCATGCCCTAGAAACATGGGCACTGCAGTACAAAAGCGTGCTCTGCTCAGGGCAGCTTAATTTAGTAGAGGGGCCCTAAAACAACCATTGAGTCCCTTAATAGCATATATGCAGAAATGAACAGCTGTCCTCGGCAGCCATTTCAGACGCCTGTAAAATGGCCAAAGCTAATTTTGCATTGCGTGTTTTTCAAGCGTTCCTGTCTGCAGGATATTGGTCCATAAAATTGGATCTTGTTGAAGCCATTTTATGCCCATGGAACAGGTGGAATATGGTCCAGTTTGCTTTGATAAACACAATTATAAACAAAATCATAGAAGTTAAAGAAATTTTAACTCTTAAGTAATTTAGTAAAGCATGATTATAAACCTATAACAGCTTTTCTTGCCCTAAAGGGCTCAGTCGGTGACAGCTCTAAGATAGGATATGCAAAAAAAAATGCACCATTAAATTTAGGGGATTCCAATTATCATGTTGAAATGGGTGCACTCATTGTCAGGGAGGTCTGATAAAGTGCCTGATAGGAAAATAAGAGACTGTTAAACAAATCTTCACAATTAAATTGTGGCTCAAA
Source organism: Carcharodon carcharias (assembly GCF_017639515.1). NCBI lineage: Eukaryota > Metazoa > Chordata > Chondrichthyes > Lamniformes > Lamnidae > Carcharodon > Carcharodon carcharias. The sequence goes on along the minus strand of NC_054472.1, from coordinate 66,791,720 downwards.
AGCACAGAGCAACAGGTTGATATCTTTGTGTTCAAATTAGCAACCTTCAGAAAGTACCAGTCCTACATTCAAATGATCCAAGACCAGTGCATAAGAATCTTGTGTTTTACAGAGATCTGTAGAAGGAAGATTCAAACCTCTCAGCACAGCAATGACTGTGTTATTTCCTGTGCTGATCGAGGTCACGGTAGGATTATTTTTAATATGCTACGGGAACCTTCCAGGCAGCCACAGATGATATCAGTCATATTTTGCAGACCTTTGTTAACTTCTATCTAAGGCATACCTTTCGTGCTCTAAGGAATGGCAGAGGCCAGATATTTGTGGAAGAGGTGGGAAGGTCAAATCGGGAAACCCCACGACTCGGTAGAAACGTCTCCTTTAAAAGGGTCCCCATATTTTTATGCCGGGGTGGTGGGGCCAGGATTAATCAGGCCTGCTGCCTCAGGAGACAGGCCAGAGGTGGCAATGTAAGTGGGCAGATAGCAAAGCTGGAAGACTACAAGGCCCATCACCATTTTGCTTTGACTTTCACCCAGTTGTAATGATAAATTTCAGGCCTTCAACCCCACATCCTTCAACCCCATCTACCCCACATATACCCCATGCCCTCTTCATGTCACCTCGTAACCCCTCCATAACACTTCTGTGCTCCCATGCTGCCTCAAAGCCCCTTTAGCCCCTTTCATTGCAGTATTTAAACCAGATGGATTTTGATAAACATATCCACACAGCTTCAAAGTGCTGATCACAGCAACAGTCTGGAGTAACAGATTGTTCACTTCAGAAGAGAGAGGCTGCCGTGCAGGTACATTTCTTTAATATGCCAATGACTCAAGTTGATGAATCCCACCTCAAGCCCCCCCCCCTGCAAACACCTCTGCCTTCTTTGCCACCTCATGCCCCTATACCCCCAAGACCCCTTCATGCTCCCTCATAACCCCTATGCCCTCTCTATGCCCCCATTTATCATCCATAGCTACTGACCCAAGGTTTACCATGAGCAGACCTCTGGAGCCATGACTTTGAAATGGAGGCAAGGAAATTAAACATCCAACAATCTAATAGTGCTGTCTTCCAAACTGAAAGAAACAAGGGGTCAATCTGTTGTAATAAAAACAAACACATGTCTATTCAGAAATCCCATCAAAGACAGATAATCATTTAATAACCTCTTAAACCTGTCAATCAAGCTTTTTATGCAGCCCCCTGCTGAGATAAGTGGCTCTGTAGCTTCTGAAACTCAGGCAAGCATTCATAATGGGCCAAGCTGTCATAACAAACCATTATATCTCACAGACAATGAAATCTATTGAAACTGAAATAATAGTTGTTTTTATTTTTTCTAACATAAACCATATGGCCTGAAAATCATATGGCCTGTCAATCAATGCACTCCAGGAACAGGAAGTCTGTTTTTGTCTCATCAAAGGGAAAGCTGCAGACTAGGGTCGGAATTTTCTGTTCCGAAGACTTAGTCTGGTGATGGAAGCAAAAGTTGAAGTGATTTCTATTGGTGAGCATGATGACTGAACATGTGAGATCTTGCTCTGCTCATCTCATTGATTATGTAGTCACGAGGAGCATGTTGCCTTTCAGGGCGGGGCTGGCAGGAAGTGGCCCACCTCGCCATTACCTCATAGGTTTCAACATTCAGGCGCCATATTTGAATGGCATCCAGACAGCCATTCACTCTCCCCTCCACCTCACTCCACAGTCCTGCCTCAGTCTTTTCTCTCCCCGGTGCCAAGCCTCAGCTTGTGTGACAGGCAGCTCATATCTCTCAGTGACGGTGCAAAAGGAAGACCAAAGCAGCATCTACTGACCTGAAAGTCCAGGAAGCAGTCTACCTCACCAGGTGCATGCCATGTATGTACATGAAACAGTCGTGAAATGGAATGTTTTCAATTCCAGCTGGTGGGGCGCTTAATTTGGAGGGGGAAACAACTTCTGATGTGTTGACCTTTTAATGAGCATTCATGAGACACAAATGGGGTTCCTGACATAGCTCAGCAGGACATTCAACCCGCCTTTAAGCCGCCATGAAAGCTGGGAGAACAAGATTCCAAACTAATTTCCCATTGCGGTGAAATTGATTTTTGACCTCCTGTCAGATGTTGCTCGCCCATGATTCCCACTGCTGGCAGAATGGAAAAATTCTGCCCCAGCTTTTTCTTTCAATTTTAAAGAGTTGTTGATATGTAAATCACTTCGAATCATGGCACTTAGATCAGGTTTGAATGTACGATGGCAATTTTCAAAATTGGAAAAGTATTCCATTGCATTCCAACGCTTAGCCAATGCCAATCAATATATTTTGCAGGACAGAGACCTATAATTTATCACTGCAGTTGAAACACATCTAACTTACAGCACTCCATCCATGAGCATTTATTCCCTCCACCACCAAAGCACAGTAGCAGCAGTGTGTACCATCTACAGGATGCACTACAGGAATTCACCAAGGCTCCTTAGGCAGCACCTTCCAAACTCACAACCATTACCATCTAGAAGGACAAAGGCAGCAGACAGATGGGAACACCACCTCCTGGAAGTTCCCCTCCAAGCCACTCACCATCCTGCCTTGGAACTTTAGAACTATTCCTTCACTGTCACTGGGTCAAAATCCTGGAACTCTCTCCCTGACAGCTCTGTGGGTGTACCCATATGTAATAAACTTGGAGTGCAGGACTGGTTTCTTGGTAGAAACAGTAAACTTTATTTACAAACTCTAGATGAGGCTACATGCTTGTTCCAAGACCAAGGATAAAAAGCCCCATCCCTAAGATACCCAGTGCTTGGGGCTGATTTGTCCATATAGTCACATGATCCCCATAACAGTAAGAAATGGTTTAACTTACAATCATTACATTACACCACTTCAACTGCAGCGGTTCATGAAGGCAGATCATCACCACCTTCTCAAGTGCAATCAGGGATGGGCAATAAATGCTGGCCTAGCCAGCGACACCCACATCCCATGAAAGGATAAAAAAGACAATGAAAACTGAAAGAATAGGTTCTTTTGTATTTCAAAGCCTGTCAATGCAAGAATTCCAGGGGCAGGAGATTATTTTTATTTGGCTCCCCACTTGGGACAGGGGATCCCCCATGGTTCACGACTCCTGTGAGGTATCGTGAAGCACATATTCCTACAAAAGGAACCCAACTCCACAAACATTGTGGGGGTGGGGTAGCTGTGAGGAGGAGGGTGTGTTGGAGTGTTGGACTGCCCTTGCCTGCAATGACACAATGGAGCCAGCAAGGGAGGGAGTGCTGCATGTGGGCAGGTGACCAGTACCATTATCTTGCACTGGCAAAGATTGGCGGAAACAGGAATGGAGGGGCAGTAATCCTGGAAACTTGACTTGCATGCCATTTTTAAAAGGCTCCTGAGTCAGTCAATTTGGTGAAAATTCAAGCCTGTATATCATTTCCTATTGCCAGAGGTAGAGAGCTCTAGGATTCAACAGAACTGCAGGATTCCTCATGATCCAGAGAGCCATTCATGTCAACCATTCATTGAAACTTAGAAATGTTCAAGACCAGGAAGGGATTGCATTCTATTACAATGAGCTTGTGTATGGCTATTAGCAGCACATGATCCCATGTTACCAAGGGAGCTGGCACAATGCTTTTATAATGAGAGTCAACAGTCTCTTAGATCTTTGAGCCCCAATGCTGGCTACTAAATGACAAGTGACACCCATTGATGTCATGGCCCATGACTCCTCTGAGAAACTGCTAGATACCATCTGAGAATATATAATATGAGAAGCACTCAGCCACCAGGAGTGAGAAAACCACTGGGGTCCTCAAGTAGAGAGGTTTAAGTGCCTTGACAGGTGAAAAGGTGCTCTGCAATATTTGGTCAAGTAGATCTCGACATTTTTAGTAACTTGCCACATGTTCCACAACCTGGTGATTATGAGAGACAACAACAAGAGACCAGCCAGTACCACCAGCAGTTGTGCCAGAGGACCAAGCTCAGGAAGAAGAAGAGGAGGTAGAAGAGAAGGCCCAGGGAGTGCACCAAAAGCTTCAAGGTTGACGGTCCATGGCTGGAAGGAGCACCATTGCTACATACCTATATTCCAGGAATATGATGCTTGAAGTACACCACCTGCACTCAATCCATTCAACTCCTTCCCCGTGAAGAACTCAAGAAAAGCAGACCAGCAATTCCAGCCCTATCCAATTATCACCATCACTCTTCATCCATACACAAACTGTAAAAACATTACAGGAACCAACAATACTTACAACTGGTCAACTATTCACCCTTGTGCTTACATTTAATTACTCTCCTGTGTGTCCTCTTGCCTACTCTGGTGCTTCAAAGAAGTGCAGTCTAAATGGTGAAAGCACACAAAGTAGATGACAGGTGAGAATCTAAGGAGGACAATTCAGAAGCCCTCCTGGGACACCTTTGAGAGGCTGTGGGCTATGAGTTGGCACTCCCCCTGTCTGCGCCATCTCAACATGAGCTTGAACAACCTGGCCACCAGAAGGGCAAAGGTGGAGTGGGAGGGGAGGGTGCAGAAATGCTCCTGTAAGCTCCTAAATTTCCTGCTCCATGACTCCTATGTCACTACCTCGGGGTCTCATTCTGCCAGTCCAGTAGTGAGAAAGATAAAGTTAATGGGGTGGAGGGGATGGTGTGTGTGTCTGTGTGTGTGTGTGAACATGCATGCACTAGTATGGCTGTGTACGTTTTATATGCTCACATGATTGAGATGTGCCTGAATCCTGAGTAGAGCCTGTGACGAGCGAATGTCAGTGTATATTTAGAGGTGGAGTATGTTGAGATTGGGATGCTAGTGCTAGTGCAGTCATTGTGAAGTGTTTCTGAGATGGAATCTTACCTTGACTGCTCATGTTAAACCATTAACTGTTTTGTGGCACTGGAGCAATGGGGCCCTACTCATGGCTGCAACCTCCTCAGTGATTGCTTCTTGCATCATTCCTTCTTGTGGGAGTAGGATACCCCTCCCCCACTGTACGTCCTCCAGTAAGACTTCCAGTGCTACCTCTGAGAACTTGTAAATTCTTTCCTTCAATCCCTAGGCCACCCTGAGAAGTGGAGTTGCCATGCTGCTTCAGTTTCCCTGTCAGCCAGTGCGCTCCATATCTTCATTGGAAGGGCAAGTGTGGGGGCTATAAATACCACTCCTGGAAAGTTGCTATGAATTACTGCTTGAGCACTAAACCTGCAGATCTCCATTTTAGCACCTTTAGGCACATCCAAATCAAGCTTGCGAGTTAAATCAGACTTCTGAATAGGCATTTTATTAACACAGTTTTCACTTAGCACTTAGAGCTTGAATTCAAAAATGATGGGCAGAATTTTTTCGTCTTCGAGCTGGGGGGGGCGGGGCCCACCCGCTGACGCAAAAATGACGCGGGACGACATTGGGGGGAACCCCCGACATCACCCCACCCCATTTATATATTCAGGAAGGCAGGGGCAGCGCGATCAGCTGTCCGCCCGCCGACCTGTCAATGGCCAATTGAGGCCATTAACAGGATAACTAAGCCAATTAAAGGCCCTGCCTGTCCAACCTTAAGGCTGGTGGGCAGGCCAGGAGCCCCAGCGGGCTTCTGAAAAAACATGAAACCTCATCCACCGGCAGGATTAGGTTTCATGTCGGTTTTAAAAAACTTAAATAAAGTTTCTGTGATATTTATTAACATGTCCCATCTCATGTGACATTGTCACTTGAGAGGGACATGTTAATACTTTTTTTTTATTTTTCTATTTTTTAACTTTGAAAAACTTTCAGCACTCTCTCTGAGGCAGCACTTACCCTCAGGGAGATGTGAGTTCTTTTGTGCCCATGCGCGAAAGAGTGCACTCTGACAGCTGGGGAATTCCCCCCCCCCCGCCCGCACAGGAAGTGCATAGCACTTCCTGTCAGGCGGCCCACTGAGTGGGCCTTAAGTTGGCTGCCCACTTAAAATGGCGGGGCCCGTTTCGGCAGTGGCGATCGGCTGCCCGCCCACCGCCGAGCTGGTGGGGCCCGCCCGCCCATCAAGGGCAAAATTCTGCCCGATGTGCTACACTTCAGTGCAGTATTGAGGGAGCACTTCATTGTTGGAGGTGTTGTCTTTTGGATAAGACGTTGAAGCGAAGCCCCACCTGCCAGATCCAGTGGATGTAAAAGATTTTGAAGAAAAGCAGGAGAGTTATCCATGGTATCCAGGCCAACATTTATCCCTCAATTAAAATCACAAAGGCAGATTACACTGTCTTTATCACATTGCTCTTTGTGGGAGTTTGCTATGTATATATTCGTGCCTGCATTTAGAGCCACAGAACCATAGAAAAGTTACAGCATGGAAGGAGTCCATTCGGCCCATCTTGTCCATGCCAGCCCGAGGATACTCAGTTGCCCTTTATAATCCCACCTTCCTGCACCCGGCCCAGAGCCCTGCAGCTTACACCAGTTTAGGTACAGATCCAGGTACTTTTTAAAAGAGTTTAAAGTTTCTGCCTCTACCACCAACTTGGACAGCGAATTCCAGACACCCATTACCCTCTGCATAAAAAAGTTCTTCCTCATGCCCCCCCCTTAACCTTCTGCCACTTATCTTGCATCTATGTCCTCTGGTTCTAGAATTCTCCATCAAGGGAAACAATTTTATCCTGTCCACTCTGTCTATTCCCCTCCTAATTTTGTACACCTCAATCAAATCACCTGTCAGCCTTCTTTATTCCAAGGAAAATAACCCCAACCTATCCAACCTCTCCTCGTAGCTACACTTTTTTAACCCTGACAACATTCTTGTAAACCTCCTCTGCACTCTCTCCAGAGCTATTATGTCCTGCCTGTAACGTTATGGCCTCACCAGTGTTTTATACAATTCCAACATTATATCCTTACTTTTATATTCTATATTTCTGCCAATGAAGGAGAGCATTCCATATGCCTTCTTTATAATCTTGTCTACTTGAACTGCTGCCTTCAAGGACCTGTGCATTTGTATGCCAAGATCTCTTACTTCATCTACCCCCCTTAGTATATTCCCATTTATTTTGTAATCCCTGTAACTGTTTGACCTCCCTAAATGTATAACCTCACACTTCTCTATGTTAAAATCCATCTGCCACTTTACCGCCCACTCCACCAACCCATCTATATCGTTTTGGAGATAATGGCTATCCTCTACACTATCCACTACTCGGCCAATATTTTCTACAGTACAACAGTGACTAACATTAAAAAGTACTTCATTGGCTGTAAAGCACTTTGAGATGGTGGTTGTGAAAGGTGCCATATTAATGAAAGTCTTTCGTTTATCTATTTTCACCCTTTCCCAAAAATAACTGCAATAGTTTATGGGAGCGGGGCTTATTAGACTTATTTCAATGCTTATGGTGGGTGCCTGTGCCTCTGTGGGAACGTCTTGAGCAACAGCCAGAGGAGAACAGCATGCTCACAGTGAGGTGAGGCATACCAACCCACGTATGTGCACTTGCATATCACATTGGTGGGGTCCACACCAGGCAAGCGACCTGAACTCCCCTGTGGCCCCAACAAAAATGTAAGATTTTGCTTGAAAACTGATTTGACGTCCTTGTATTCCGGACTGGTAAAAGAATTGCCATGGTATCCTGATCATCCTCTCTTCTAAAGCTGCAGTTTTGAGCGGTATTGGACATGTGGGTATCAAAGATACTTTCTAATGAGGTGACCTTCAACTGTCCACGCGCAGTGTAAAGAACCTCTAGTATTGTGAACCTAGCAATCTCAAAACCACTATCTTTCTCCAAGCTCAGTAATAAATTAAAAGGTTAAAAATATAGATTCTGAGAATTTAATGAAAAATTATTGGGCTATGTCTGGCAGCTTGACTGTTCCTTTCTGTTGATCTCCCCACAATAAGCTTTTTGATGCATTTTACAGAATAACCTCAATCACTTACTTCAGTTCCTTATTATAAGACTTCAAGGTTACTAAACTCTGGCTCCAAGCTCTTTTCATTGCTGTGCTTCATGTTATGTTTAGAGTAGTTTGAATTCTGGTGTTTGCGTGGCTGGTCAATTTGCCACAAAATATTGTATTGCTGCAGAAATTACCTGCCACTACAAATCAATCAGAAGGGATGGAGAAAGCTTGACTCCCAAACTGGAGCGAGCAACAAGCAAAGCTGAACTCTGGATTCAGAGAATGACATGCATTCTGCATTCTCTTATACAACAGCAGGCATGATGCTACAGTTCATTAATAGCTGCCTGTTGGATTGGGTCAAGAGATCAAAGAAACCTAGCCAGGGCAGCCTGTCAGCATCCAGATGATGGAGAAATTTGTCAGAAACATCAACACCTTCAAATCAAAACTGTTCAAAAGAAAACAACAGCTTTATGGCAGCTGATGATCAGTCTAAATACTGCAGCAACGTCCCTGCTTCTGCTCTTTCAGAACAAGAAGTTTTTTGGGGGGTAAAGAATTGAACTACCGTGCAATCCTGTTTTATTTTCCTGCTGCACAATCAGGAAGTTCTTGTGAAGAAATTCCACATCCCCCTAATATTCATGGTAGGTGTGGAGCTGCAGTTATTGTGTAGGGTAGCCACTGCTGTGTGTATCTCATTATCATACACAAGGGCACTGGTTCCTATAGCTGAAAAAATGAATAATTCCTTTAAAGTCAGTGAACAAAGATGGTGAATGCAGTATGCTCCTTCAGATAGAATGATAACAGAAAATATTTATCAAATGTTGTAACATAATATTAAATTAAAGATATTATAGACACTGATTCAGACATTCATTAGTGAAATACAAAGCAGTAATTTCCTCCTGTAGATTTCAGCTCTGAGGAACAACTTTCAAGCAGACAGATTATATTTTCTAAGGTAGTCAGTGGATACAGAATGCAAATTGTACATTTTAATCCAATTTTGCATCAGTTCTTAGGGAGTAGCATTCAGGAGTTTTACATGTATCTTGTGACATTAATACATCTGATGTTGTTCTGTGGAAACACCTGCATTAAATGTCACAGTGTTAATGAATTTAGCAATTTATTTGCCTTGGGAATGGTGATGTGTTAATCATTTAATAATTTTGTTTGAAAAACTGCATCAATCTGTGGAATATTTTGGTGCAGCTTCCATGATGCTTGATACCAGCAAGACTCTCTAACAGATACTATCAGATTGTACTTGCTGGATATATAATTAGCCATCTTTCAAAAATTAGAATTAGTGAACAATTTAAAAAATAGCATCTAATTTCAATGTTTTCAATGTATTGGCTTAGATATCATTAGCTACTACTGCCATGTAAGGGTGGTAAATAAACCTCTGCAAGACAGTTTTAAATTTATATGGTAAAACAACTACATTTTAGACAACATATCTTGAAGCAATAGCAACTGTTTCACCGAAAGGTAATTATTTTGGTAATAATGCCATGGAAGTCTCTTCCCAGTCAGTTGCTAAGAAACAACATGTTGCTGGAATGTAATTAGAATAGATCAATGATTTGCTTTCATATGTCACAAACTGCATGCTCAAGCATCTGTAATTAAATCATGTGTAAAAGGAACTCAAAATATGAATTGTTGAATGCAGAGACACTAGATGGCAGTATTTAATAACAAATGAAAAATTTGCTGTCCATTCTAAAATATAAAGGAAATTTTGAAGAACAAAAATATTTATACAAAAAAAACTGCCACAATAACATGATTTAAACACACTAATGTGAAGAATATAGTATTTTTTGAGCAGCAGTAATTGTTAATATTTACAAAGAGGCCTGGTGCCCTTCCAGTTCACGATGACTGGCTGTTATGTCTCACAGGGCATATGCTACACCTATTTTCTTCACAAACATTTCATGTCAAGAAACAATAGAAAATAAAGCAATTCACTACTGGCTATCCTTGTTCATTATATTAGTACTTACAGTACAATAAAAACACAATTTGACAATAAAAAATGCAAGTTCTGACTCTCTTCAATGATCATCTCTTGTTTATCCTAATAACCCATGATCCTTGTCTCATTGCCCTATACCTTTGTGGTTTCTGCTGATCTATTTCTCTCATTCTGACTCTGTGGCTCTGCTCATGCTGTTTTCTTGTTTACACTAACTCCCTCTATATTCAACATGATGAATGATAGTGTTTCTATATTGGTGTGGTTCCTAATCAGAAGGTGAGCTGAGAAGGGGAGGCAGAGTGGTAATGTCACAGGACTAGTAATCCTGAAGGCCCAGGTTAATGCTTGGGGGATATGGGTTCAAATCCCACCAGGGCAGCTGGTTGACTCTAAATTCAATTAATAAGTCTTGAATGGTCTCACATGGCAACTATCACTGACTGTTGTAAAAGCCCATCTGGCTCACTAATATCCTTTAGAGAGGGAAATATTCTATTCTTACCTGGCTTGGCCTACATGTGACTCCAGACCCACAGCAATGTGGCTAACTGCCCTCTGGAATGGCTGAACAAGCCACACAGTTCAAGGGCACTTAGGGGTGGGCAACAAATGCTGACTTTGCCAGTGATGTCCAGATCCCATGAAAGAATAAACAGAAAAAAAGCTCTACCTTAATAATAATGCATGAATGATTAGAATATGGTGCTTATTTTAAGCAATCCAACTAATTTTATGGAAAATATTGTTCTTGACATTCTAATAAAATGTGCCTTGCATTTGTTTTTTAATGTAATCCAGTGATTGAAACATATTGGAATATATTAAATACTTCCAATATTTAAATAATAATCACAATCTGGCTGTGAGCATATACTATAATCAAGATACGTTGTTTAGGGAAGAATTATCTCATGCAAATAAAAACACACAAACACATACATGCAAACGTATATAGCACTTAATGCTGGGCCCAATTTTAACTCTGTGTTACCAAAAAGGTTTTGTGTGAGTTAAAAACGATCCCTAGTATAGTCTCTATATGTCTCTACCACAACTCACAAACTCTTCAGATAAGAGCAAAATACTGCAGATGCTGGAAATCTGAAACAAAAACAAAAATAGCTGGAAAAAACTCAGCAGGTCTGACAGCATTTGAGGAGAGGAACACATTTAACATTTTGAGTCCGTATGACTCTTCATCATTTTTCTGATGAAGAGTCATACGGACTCGAAACATTAATTGTATTCCTCTCCACAGATGCTGTCAGACCTGCTGAGATTTTCCAGCTATTTTAGTTTTTGTCACAAACTCTTCACCTGTGTTAGTGATTTAAATCCCCAATTTCACAAGGAACAATTGGTCTGAAGCCTCGCTTGTGAAACCAGGCACATGATTCACTCTGACCTGGAGATTCCAAGCAGCAGTTTTGGCTGGTAAGATTGTCCAATGGGCAATCACCTTTTCATAGCAGAATTATTCACATTAGCCCTTAGACTAGATGTCACATAGTTTGCTGAGCTGCATCACATTGTTGTATGCCACGTGTAAAATAGGCAAAGGACTGCTTCTCAGACCTGGCATGCTATAGTATTCTTCTGTAAGATAAATTATCATTTGGATAATTGACTTTGAAAGTTTGTGTTTCAGTACTAACACGTTTTGTATTTAACACTTTTCATTCATTCTGGTGCCTCTTGCCATCTTTGCAAAAATCTTTGTTTTGCATCCAATACTTTCCTGAAGCTTTTATCCTTGTTGCTGCTTTGGAACTTGCAGTTAGGAGTGTTGAGAATGAGAATTCCACTTGGCCTCTCCTTGTAATGTGTGAGTTGGACAAAGAGGACAATTTCATGAGATAATAACACCTCAGGAGGTATGTGTACATCCATCAATAACCCAAGCATTCATTCCAGGCCAATTTTTGCCTTATTTGCTTGACTAGAAAGGCCATTGTAGGACTATGTTATCTGTTCTAAGCTGACCTGTAAACAGCTTGAGATTCTGACATAGTTCTTCACATAGTTACGATCGCCAGTTTGTTCGGCTTCACTGCTTCAAGATTCTTCCAGGTCTCTGCAGGGGAGATCTATCAGGCTGCTCTACTTAAGTTGTTGAAACAAATGAAAGATGTCTTATCTTCCAGTGGAAAGAACACAGTAAACTTTCCCTGTCAACATGTATTTGTTAAAGGCAAATCTTGTTGACTAACTTGGTCAAGTTCTTTGATGAAGTAATGGAAAGGGTTGATGAGGACAGCGAGGTTGATCTTGCATATGGACTTTCAAAAGACTTCTGATAAAGAAACATATAATAGACTTCTTCACAAAATTGAAGTCTGTGGGATTAAATAGTCAGCGGCAGCATGGACACGAAATTAGCTAAAGTACAGAAAGTAGAATGTAATGCTGAATGGTTGTTTTTTAGACTGGAAAGATGTGTATAGTGGTGTGTGTATGCGTGTTTGCGAGCGTGCATGTGCATGTGTGCCCGTGTGTGTCCGTGTCCCAGGGTTCTTCGTTATACATGTTAATGATTTGGACTTGGATATGCAGGGCATAATTTCAAATTTTGCAAATGGCATAAAACTTGGATAAGCATCAAACAGTGAGGAGGATGATAACAGACTCTGGAAAGACATGGACAGACTGTTGAAATGGATTGTCACATGGTAGATGAGTCTACTGCAGAGATGTGTGAAGTGATTCATTTTATAGGAAAAATAAGGAGAAGCAATAAAATCTAAAGGGTGCAATTTTAAAGGGGGTGCAGTAACAGAGGAATCTGGGGATCTGTGTAGACAAGCCTTTGGAAGTGGTAGGACAAGTTGAGAAGGCTGTTATAAAGGCATATTGGCTCCTTTGCATTATAATTGGAGACACAGAAAAGTTATGATAAACCTTTATAAAGCACTGGTTAGGCCACAACTATGAGGATCATGCTTTAGGGAGAATGTTAAGGTATTAGAGAGGCTGCAGAGGAGATTTACTAGAATGGTACCAGGGATGAAAGACTTCAGCTACATGGAGAGACTGGAGAAATTGAGGTTGAAGAATAGAAGAGTAAGGGAAGATTCATTAGTGGTGCTCAAGATCAGAGACGGTTTTGACAGAATAAATAAGGGAAAGTTGTTTAGCAGATCAAGAGGACACAGATTAAGGTAGTCAGTAGAAGAGCCAGAGGTGACATGAGGAAAACACATTTAATGCAGTAATTATCTGGAATACACTGACTAAAAGAGTTGAAGTACATTCAATAATAACTTTCAAAAGGGCATTGGATTAATATTTGGAGGGGCAATATTTGCAGGGATTTGGGCAAAGAGCAGGCGAGAACTATTTGAGTAGCTCTTTCAAAATACTGGCACAGTCATGATGGGTCAAAGGGGCTCCTCTGCTGTGCGATTCCGTGATGCTCCTCCTCACCCTCAGTCTCATCTGCACCCAGCTCTTCCATCTCCTTCTCAGCCAGCTTGTCTCCCCGTTGCAGCGGCAGGTTATAAAGGGCACAGCAGACAACGACAATGCGTGACACCCTCTACGGACTGGAGCTGGAGCCCTTGGTGGCACTTTGATGCCTCTGTCTTGCTTGAGTGGGCAGATGAGCTAGAAGTCCGACTCCAAGCGTGTCAATGTGGCTGCGCCTGAAAGGCTCAACTGCAGAGCAATAGTCACTTCATGTAGGCTTCTCGCATGTGTGGTCACTTCCTTCATCCACCCTACCCACCACCCCAAATGCATGTGTGCCCTTGCCCCACCCACAAGCCACCTCAATGGCAGGGCTGCCCCTTAACAACTCCTCCCTCCCTTCACCACCCCCCTAACGCGTCTCAAGCTTGAAGTCCAACAGGCGACCGCTGCACAATGTTATTGTGTACTCACCTCTGCATTCCTCTCAAAATGCAGCCTGCCAAATGCATGTTTTTTATGTATTGTTGTGAAACACCTCGGCATGCTTTCCCTCCGACGTGGATAGACAATCCAGTGAGAGTTTGTGGGGGGTTGGGGGGGACTATTCCGGTGGGCTTGCCTGATAATGATGTGCAATTGTATTACAATGAGGCACCGATGTCCAATGGCAGGAAACGCAACCTGCCGTTAGATGGCCAAGCAGATCATCGTGAATTGGTTTGACTCTGTCGTAAAGTTCTCTTTTGAGTTCTCTTCCCAAAGGCAGGCCTGACCCACAACTCCTTGATCTCCACCAGGCCTGGGGCAAGGAGGCAGGTCCCAAGTCCTCCCCAGAGGGAATGGGAATCAAACCCCGTGCTGTTGACACCAATTTGATCTACACCGGTCATCTAGCCAATTGAGCCAACTAGTACTCCTCCAAGGAGTCTGAGTTGCTGTGGCAACGTACACTTCTATAAGCATGTTGTATCCTGGAGCCAGGGATAGTGATGGTGGAGGCTCCAATTCCTTTCCAGGCTGATGGATATACACACAGAAATGCTTAGTGCTTTGACCATCCTGCCAGAAAGTGTCCATTCACTGGCAATCAACATGGAGAAACCTGGCACAAGCTTGGTAGACGGTTTTGGACAGAATTGAGAGTCCATCCTTTCCAGAGTGAAAGTGATGGCCAATGCTGTCAGAATACTTGCAGAACCAACCACATGCCGATGCCATTGTTCACATTGCAGCACAAGCAGACACCACCCAAAGTCTGAATGCTGGAAGCGCAGACTGAAGTCCTGCAAGCCTGCTTGCTGCCATACAGGCTCAGACTGCTGCCATCATGGCTGTGGATATCAGTGTTGAAAGGAGTTTGCAGATTTTCACAGCCATCCAGTAGTCTATCCTCTGAAACATTGTTACGATTGCTGTGGGGCCACCCCTTGGAAGTGATAGTGGCTCTATAGCTTTCCTCAGGATGGTCACATTCATCCTCCCATCAATGCCACTTCACTTCTTCTTGCTTGCCAGCCAGCCCAGGTTGCTACCATCCATACCGAGGCGTTGCAGTCCAAAGCTGGCCCTCAAGACTCAGAGCTGCTCGGGGTTGATCTGCAAGGTCATCAGCAGTGTCCATCAGCGAAACTCAGCAACCTCCATCAGCCGTACTGGAGCACTTGGTGTAACATTGTATAGGAGCACCAGGACAGGCAAAGACCCTAATGGGATGCAGAAGTATGCTTACTTGAATTTTGTATGGTTTATTGGATGGTTCATTTGATCAAGTTGATTTGGAATGTCTGTTTAGTGGTGGCTTTTCTTTCAGCATAATAGCCAAGAGGATGCTTTGATGGTCAGTAACAGAGGGACTGTAAGGTGTGTGATTGTTGTAGAATGGAGATATTGGAATCGTGTTCATTGGTGCCTCACTCAGATGATCTGATGGAGAACAGCCTGGTTTTAAAGGAGGTATATTGTTGCCTGCCAGCTTCTTCCTCTTTTTTCCTTCTTCTCCGCTTTTGTTCACCATAAACCTGGGGATGGGGTCTGTGCACTCATGATATTGAGGTGGTGAAGGATGCTGAAGAACACAACAAATCATGACACATGTTCAGGTGAGTACTCCAAAACATTGCTTGAGCACCCCAATGGGTCTGTTCACTAACAGTACATGTGGCAGTACAGCTCTCTTTATATGCATGTCCAAGTGTCTTTCTGTTGCGCTCATCCATGCTCTGGTTACCTCTAGACTTGACTATTCTAATGCGCTCCTGGCTGGACTTCCCCATTACCCAAAATTGACCCTTTGTCAATTTGAGGTCATCCAAAACTCTGCTGCCTGCATCTTAAATCATAGCAATTCCAGTTCTCTTGTCACCCCAGCTTACTGACCTTCATTAGCTCCTGATCAGGCAACATATTGATTTTAAAATTCTTATCCTCATTTTCAAAGCCCTCCACAAACCCATCATATTGGCACATTAACTGCACATTGACAGGGAGTTGAACTATTTTGCAGTTGCAGTACATCCCGGCGTTTAGATGTAACACCCACAAAACAACGGGTGGGATTTTCTGGTCCCACCAGTGGCGGGTATCACCGTGGGTGGGACAGGAAAGTTTGGAGAGTGGCCAAACTGTCCAAATTTTCCTGTCCCACCTGCGATAATGCCTGCTGCTGGCAGGATTGGAAAATCCTGGCCAACGTGTGTGTATCAATGACCCTCTGCAGAGCAGAGAAGCCTGCTATCTTGGCAAAGTGATGTGCTTGCTTTGTCTGCAAGAGAGAATTCAATGTATTTTCCTCCCCTGGTATACTAACATCAGTAACTTCTCTTATACAGCAACGGATAATGAACTGGAAGATGTTAGAGATATCAGGTGGAATCATTCCAGATTTGCACTATGTGCGGTAGCGGACGGGAAAAAAAATATTTTACCCGCCAGTTGCACGGGCGGCTTTTCATGTCTTATCATCTTAATCCCATCTCATTAATCATGCATTCCCAGGAAACACTCCAGGCCACTGGTGGGGCGTCTTCAGTAAACCAGGCACCATATTTAAAGGCTATCCCTGCACAAAGTTAGCACTCTTCAAGGGATAGAAGGCTGCTGTGAACTGATGGCTGCACAAGGGGGGAAATGTGTTGCCCTCGGAACAGCATGACTGGTAAGGATGTGGACTTTGCCTGCGGTGCTGGTGAGAACAGCGATGAGCACCATCGTGAGGATCCTGTACCACATCATCCCTCTCTCACCGCAACTGTGAGTTGCTTTTGACTCTGCTGCCATGCACTAATTATCTCTACTTTAGTTTACAGGGAGCTCTGCCAAGCAACTGACATCTTCAGCCAGCCAGTTCCTCACCTCCAGCCAAGAAGACACCTCCTCCATCAAAGAGCTGGAAATAAGCAGCCTGGAAGACCCATCACAGTGCTTACTCACACCCTCCACCAGTGCAGAGACACACACCTCGGTAGGAGCTAGATCTAGAGCAGGCTTGGGTTCATAATCCAATGGTCACCACAAAAACACATGCCCGCAACAGGACGAAACAGGTTCAGCCAAGCTCCCCGGCACTCGGGGGACTGCTGGGGAAGAGGCATCTGTGAGACCCAAGTCAGATGATGGGCCTCTGGATTTGGCCTTCCAACTCATTGTGGAGAGTCAGCAGAAGGTGGGAGAACATCACGCAGAATTACTGGAAGCCCTCAACAGAGTGACTCGCAAGTTGGAGGAGTGTGTCCGCCTGCTCTCTGATGAAGTAGTGCCCTCATGTCCACATATGGAGGCCTCCATGGGGAGGATGGCGGATGCCATGGAGACCCTGGTCCAGTAGAACACGAAGATGCGCGCAAATCTGCACTCGATCACGGTAGCCATGGGTGAGTTCCTGCAGTGGCAACGTGAGAGGGAAATGGAGCACCTTGATGTCGCCCTGGGTGCTCCTTCCCCTCAAGAAGTCAGGTTGGGGCCCTCAGGCACCGAAAGGGAGGAGGAGCGGCAGCTGCACACCCCTGGCTCATCCACTTAGGGATCTCAGAGGTTGTCTGCTCTCTCTGAGTCCCCTTTGCCTTTTACCCCCTCAACCTCATCCCCTGTCACTGCAGAGGGAGAAGCTGGCCCACAGAAGGACAGCCAAAGCAAGCTGGGGCCCTCAAAGCCTCAGATCTTCAGAAGATCCATGCCAAAGTCATCAAAGGAACAGTGCCAACCATTGCACAGGCTTCTCCACTCCTGCTGTAGATGTTAGGGCAGCAACCAGAAGTGTTAGGCCTAGAAAAGTTAAGAAATTCTGATCACAAGTGGTTGCATAGATGAACACATTTTGTCACTTTATAATCTGACAATATATTCATTTTCACTGAATAATGTGTAATGGTATCTTTCAGCTTCATTGACAGGCTTCACGAGTCCTCCCATTGCAAACATGAAGAGGAGATGTTACACTCTCCGATCCCACAACTACCACTTGACACTCAGGCTTCCATTTTAACTGGTTTATTCGAGCTTATGCAAGGGAGCCACTACCATTCCGTAAAATGGCAGACCAGGTCCCTGACTGATTACATGTTTTTGTACTTTTTGTACTTTTTTCTTATCATAACACATTTGAGTACATTTGGATACATCCAGCCGTTAACTGACACACCTGTTCCATAATATCTCTATCTTACCAACTACATAGACATGTGATTTTACTGTCCAATTTCTATAAAGCATATATGTATTATAATACTATCCAGTCAGGCTAAAACACATACACATGGACCTTGATTTTTGTAACTCAGGACTTTTGTGTTTCAGCAAAACTTGTCCATTGTTCATCTTCTCGTATCTAAGCTAAAACCATCTGCCCCTTCCCTATCTGAGAGAATAGCACACTTAATCTAACTTATGTCATACTTTATCTCCAGCCTGGCTCTCAAGGATGTGCAATGTTCATCTGGTAACGTTCAATTGTTAGTATGTTTAGCAGTAATGGCTGCCTGGAGACTTAAGTATGATCAGCAATTTTTTACTGTGTTTTCTTTTAACATGTTTAATTTCCCTCCTAACAGTGTGTTTCAGCTTCACTGACAAGCCTTGTGAGTTCTCCCACTGCAAATGCTCTTCCCCACCCCAAGCCCAACATTGACAGTTCAGCGGCACGCAGCTGGCCCCAGAGGGATTCTGGAGGGAGAAATGTGTGTGTGCGTGTTTCCACCTTCCGTGAGCTGCTTTGTGGTGGAGCCATGTCCATGGGAATCTACCCAGCATGCAATGCATGTTCCTCCAGTGTCCCGTTGCTGTCGGGCTCCAGCATCTTCTGCTCCTTTGACGTCTGCGATGTGAGCAGGGCCCTGACAGTAAGTCCCGACTTCTGCACGTCACACTTGTCAAGATGTGTTCTGCATGTCTTCCCGCCAATGCGGATGGTAAATTTGATGTGGGGGGATGATTCCAACAAGCTGTGCTTATAATAATATGCAGATATTTTAAAATGAAGTTCCTGATGTGTGGTGCTGGGAAACGCGGCCCACCATTAATGGGTGGACCGGATGATTGCAAACTGGTTTCACAATGAAGTGAAACCGATTTTTGGCCTTCCAGCCATATTGTCCACTCACGCCCACCATGACGCTTGATGCCAACGGGGACAGAAATGTCCGCTCATCATCTGTTCCAGCTTGTTCATGGATGCAGTCACCTTCATAGCTACTGGTAGCACTAATCCTGCTGCTCTGAGACTTCAGCTCTGCCTGCAAAAGGTGGCAGATTTCAGTAAGCACCTTCTTTGTAAAACGGAAATGTTGCACCCACTGTTCTTCACTGTGATTGAGGTAGGAGAATTGCTGCCTGAAGACCCTGGGTGGATATGGCCTCCTATTGAGGGTTCTTTTTCCCCTCCCCCTTCCTTTTTTGAGCAGCTTGCCCTGCTCTCTGTAATTTCTGCTCCTTCTCTCTGTCATGTTGGGAAGGTGCCATGGGAGGGGGTTGAGGTGTAGGGGGTGATGGAGGAGTGGACCAGGGTGTCCTGGAGGGAACGATCCCTGCGGAATGCTGCCGGGGGTGGGGAGGGGGGGGTGGTGGGGGGGGTGAAGTGAAGATGTGTTTGGTGGTGGCATCATGCTGGAGTTGGCAGAAATGGTGGAGTATGATCCTTTGAATGCGGAGGCTGGTGGGGTGATAGGTGAGAACAAGGGAGACCCTATCATGTTTCTGGGAGGGAGAAGAAGGTGTGAGGGCGGATGCACGGGAGATGTGCCAGACATGGTTGAGGGCCCTGTTAATCACCGTGGGTGGAAAACCTCGGTTAAGGAAGAAGGAGGACATGTTATTGAAAGTGGCATCATCAGAACAGATGTGACGGAGGCAAAGGATCTTAGAGAATGGGATGGAGTCCTTACAGGAAGCAGGGTGTGAGGAGCTGCAGTCGAAGCAGCTCTGGGAGTCGGTAAGCTTGTAATGGATATTGGTGGACAGTCTATCACCAGAAATCGAGACAGAGATGTCAAGGAAGGGAAGGGAAGTGTCAGAGATGGTCATCCTCTACACTTCAACCCCCTCCCATGGCACCTTCCCATGCAACCGCAGAACCCCTTTACTTTCCCTCTCCTCACCGTCCAAGGGCCCAAACACTCCTTTCAAGTGAAGCAGCATTTCACTTGCACTCCCCTCAATTTAGTCTACTGCATTCATTGATCCCAGTGCAGTTTACTCTACATTGGAGAGACCAAACGCAGACTGGGTGACTGCTTTGCAGAACACCTTCGGTCTGTCCGCAAGCATCACCCAGACCTCCCTGTCACTTGCCATTTCAACACTCCACCATGCTCTCATGCCCACATGTCCGTCCTTGGCTTGCTGCATTGTTCCAGTGAAGCTCAACACAAACTGGAGGAACAGCACCTCATCTTCCGACTAGGCACTTTACAGCCTTCTGGACTGAATATTGAGTTCAACAATTTTAGATCATGAACTCTCTCCTCCATCCCCACCCCCTTTCTGATTCCACCCCCCCACCACCCTTTTCTTTCCAATTATTTATATAGATTTTTCTTTTCCTACCTACTTCCATTATTTTTAAATGTATTTCCATCCATTGTTTTATTTCTACCTTTTAGCCTTTTTTGATTCCTTCACCGCACCCCAACCCCACTAGGGCTATCTGTACCTTGCTTGTCCTGCTTTCTACCCTTAATTAGCACATTCCTCAGATAATATCACCACCTTCAACATCTCTTTGTCCTTTTGTCTGTGACATCTTTTGGTTATCTCCACCTATCACTGGCCCTCTATCCAGCTCTATTTGTCCCACCCACCACCCCCCCCCCCCCCCCCCCCCACCTTAAACCAGCTTATATTTCATCTCTCTTCTGTTTTTACTTAATTCTATTAAAGGGTCATTCGGACACGAAACGTTAACTGTGTTCCTCTCTCCAGATGCTGCCAGACCTGCTGAGTTTTTCCAGGTATTTTTGTTTTTGTTTTGGATTTTCAGCATCTGCAGTTTTTTGCTTTTATCAAAAGTGATGCCCACCACAGCCTGTGCCAGAACACAACACTTACATCATTTTGTGTATAAGATGGAACTCGTAATGCCACAGAAATGTGGATAGTGGAGCCTAATTTTGTGGCTCAGAACAGAACAACAGCATTGAAGTCAGTAGCATCAAGTTGTCACAAAAAGCTTATTAAATTAGGAAGAACCGTGCCATGTTTAGTAAGCCAACTGCATCAGTCCTTACGCAGGCATGCATGCTCCACAAGCTGCCACCCTCCCTTGTGTTGTTATTGCAGAACGGGAGCTAAAGAATTCCATGTGCAAGTTCCATCACTCATTCTCTCTTCATTCTGATTTACACATCAGACAATGATCTATCTGCAGGTCAAGTCACCTAAACTGGCTACAGGTTCTGATGTTGCTGAATGGCTCTCAGAAACAATTATTCATAATTGCCTGTTTAAGCAAGAAAATATAATTTCTAAAAAGATCAGCTCATTACAACATGATATGAGTGAGTAAATTATTCAATTGTGCTTTAAATTGTAAAAGTAACATGTTGTTGGCAGTGGAATAATGTTTGCTGAAGGGGTACAAGTAAAGTTGGGAATGAAAGTACCAGAATGTATTTATCTGTGTGTAACCCTTTTACCTCAACAGATCAGAGTTTACTTATGGAATATATTTGTAGCTGAAACGTCAGATTATTATTTACACAAATATAACAAATAATGAAAGTTCTGATTATGTCCAAGTACATTTGAATGTATTTAAACATTTTTTTTAAAAAATGACCTTCCTTGTTCTTGGCAGTTTAGGACTCAGTTCATAGTCCCTACAGTAGGGCAGTGCACTCCTCTTCACCAGGCGTACATTCACCAGTTGCTCCGTCAACTGAGAGGCCAGGAATGCTTATGTTACAAGTCACTGGCATATCCAGGTCTTAGTTTATTTTCCAACTCTTTTAGCCTTATTACTGCTGGAGTTGAGGCAGGAGGACTCAGGAATTTGGCCCCAGATCATTAATTTAAATCAATTTCAGAGCTATCTTTTTGATCACACGCTTCATGTATTAATGCTGACAGCTCTTTAGGGAAGGAAATCTGTCATCCTTACCTGGTCTGGCCTACATGTGACTCCAGATCCACAGTAATGTAGTTGACTCTTAAATGCCCTCTGAAATAGCCTAGCAAGCCACTCAGTTGTATCAAAAAAGGAATGGAAATGGACGGACCCCCCCAGCATCGACCTCGGGACTGGAAACGACAATGGCAAACTCAGCCCTGTTGACCCTGCAAAGCCCTCCTTACTAAGGCCTTGGGACGACTGCCAAAATTGGAAGAGCTGTCTCACAGACTACTCAAACAGCAGCCTGATATAATCATCCTCATGGAATCATATCTGACAGATGATGTCCCGGACACCATCATCACCATCCCTGGTTATGTCCTGTCTCACCGGCAGGACACACCCAGCAGAGGCAGTGACACAATGGTATACAGTCGAGAGCGAGTTGCCCTGGGAGTCCTCAACATTGACTCTGGACCGCATGAAGCCTCATGGGATTGCTGATTACTACCTACCGCCCTCTCTCAGCTGATGAATCAGTGCTCCTCCATGTTGAGCACCACTTGGAGGAAACACTGAGGGTGGCAAGGGCACAGAATGTGCTCTGGGTTGTGGAGTTCAATGTCCATCACCAAGAGTGGTTGAGTAGCACCACCACAGACCGAACTGGCCAAGTCCATTGCTGCTAGACTGGGTCTGTGGCAGGTGGTGAGAGAACCAACAAGAGGGTAAAATGTATTTGACCCCATCCTCACCAACCTGCCAGCCGCAGATGCATCTGTCCATGACTGCATTAGTAGGAGTGACCACCACACAATCCTTGTGGAGACAAAGTCCCGCCTTCACATTGAGGATACCCTCCATCGGGTTGTGTGGCTCTACCACCGTGCTAAATAGGATAGATTTAGAACAGATCTAGCAACTCAAGACTGGGCATCCATGAGGCACTGTGGGTGATCAGCAGCAGCAGTAAAATTGTACTCAATCACAATCTGTAAACTCATGGCCCAGCATATACCCTACTCTACCATTGCCATCAAGACTGGGGATCAACCCTGGTTCAGTGAAGAGTGCAGGAGGACACGCCAGGAGCAGCACCAGGCAAAATGAGGTGTCAACTTGGTGAAGCTATAACACAGGACTGATTGCATGCCAAACCGCATAAGCAGCAAGAGATAGACAGAGCTAACCACTCCTAAAACTAACGGACCAGATCTAAGCTCTTCTCATCCAGTTGTGAATGGTGGTGGGCAATTAAACAACTCACTGGAGGAGAAGGCTCCACAAATATCCCCATTCTCAATGAAAGTGGAGCCCAGCACAGCAGTGCAAAAGATAACAATAAGGCTGAAGCATTTGCTACAATCTTTAACCAGAAGTGCCGAGTGGATGATCC
The DNA here is from genome assembly GCF_017639515.1 of Carcharodon carcharias. NCBI lineage: Eukaryota > Metazoa > Chordata > Chondrichthyes > Lamniformes > Lamnidae > Carcharodon > Carcharodon carcharias. Next base: position 66,768,486 of record NC_054472.1, on the reverse strand, counting down.
ACCTCAGCCTCCACCGGAGGGTCCCAGCAGCATAGATGTCACTCTTCAGCCACGTCAATTCACTCCATGTGATATCAAGAAACAGCGGAAGGCACTGCATCGTGCAAAGGCTATGGGCCCTGACAATATTCCGGCAATAGTACCGAACACTTGTGCTCCAGAACTTGCCATGCTCCTAGCCAAGATGTTCTGGTACAGCTACAGCACTGGCATCTACCCGGCTATGTGGAAAATTGACCAAGTATGTCCTGTACACAAAAGTAGGAAAAATCTAACCCAGCCAATTACCGCCCCATCAGTCTATTCTCGATCAGCAGTAAAGTAATGGAAGAGGTTATCAACAGTGCTATCAAGTGGCACTTGCTTAGCAATGACCTGCTCACTAATGCCCAGTTTGGATTCCGCCAGGCCCACTCAGGCCCCTGACGCCATTAAAGCCTTGGTTCAAATATGGACAAAAGAGCTGAACTCCCGAGGTGAAGTGAGACTGACTGCCTTGACATCATGGCTGCATTTGACAGAGTGTGGCATCTAGGAACCCTAGCGAAACTGGAGTCAATGGGAATCAGGGGGAAAACTCTCCACTGGTTGGGGTCATACCTAGCACAAAGGAAGATGGTTGCGGTTGTTGGAGGTCAGTCATCTCAGCTCCAGGACATCACTGCAGGAGTTCCTAAGGGTCGCGTCCTCAGACCAATGATATCCAGCTGCATCATCTATGACCTTCCTGCCACCACAAGGTCAGAAGTGGGGATGTTCACTGATGATTGCACAATGTTCAGCAACATTCACAATTCCTCAGATACTGGAACAGTCCATGTCCAGATACAGCAAGACTTGGACAATATCCAGGCTTGGGCTGACAAGTGAAAAGTAACATTTGTGCCACACAAGTGCCAGGCAATGACCATCTCCAACAAGAGAGAATCTAACCATTGCCCATTGATGTTCAATGGTGTTGCCATCACTGAATCCCCCACTATCAACATCCTGGGGGTTACCATTGACCAGAGACTGAACTGGACTAGCCATATAGATACTGTGACTACTGTAGGAGATCAGAGGCTAGGAATCCTGTAACGAGTGACTCACTCCCTGAGTCCCAAAAGCCTGTCCACCATCTACAAGGCACAAGTCAGGAATGTGATAGAATACTCCCCACTTGCCTGGATGAGTGCAGCTCCCACAACATTCAAGAAGCTTGACACTGTCCAGGACAAAGCAGTCTGCTTGATTAGTACCACATCCACAAACGTTCACTTCCTCCACCGTTGACGCACAGTAGCATCAGTGTGTACTATCTTCAAGATGCATAGCAGGAATTCACCAAGGCTCCTTAGACAGCACGTTATAAATCCACGACCACTATTATCTAGAAGGACAAGGGCAGCAGATATGGGAACCACCACCACCTGAAAGTACCCCTCCAAGTCACTAACCATTCTGACTTGGAAATATATCACTGTTCCTTCACTGTCACTGGTTCAAATTCCTAATAGCACTCTGGGTGTTCCTAAAATGGACTTCAGCAGTTCAAGAAGGCAGCTCACCATCACCTTCTTAAGGGCAATTAGGGATGGGCAAGAAATGCTGGCCTAGCCAGCAATGTCCGCATCCCATAAATGAACAAAATAAAGCTCTGCACATCCAGTTCTCTCTGACTAAAGTCATTTAACTATAACATACACAAATCTGTATACTGTTCCCATATTCAGGGCTAATGCATCCCTTGTACCACAGGGTAGTAAACAAAAAAAAGTTTGCCTTCTGGTAGATGATTTTTATCTCACCTCCAACCCCTCACAATATTTCACTTTCACGGCCTTTCTTGTTAGTCTATCTTATTGCCACTGTTCTGGTCACTATCCACCCAAGCATTCCTTTTTTTATCTCCAAACTCGTTGGCCCATGTCTCATCATGCAAATCAACTAAACTTCAAGCATCCAGATAGATGGACATTGAAGTCTATGGCCAGGAATTTCCAGCCCCCACAAGGGAGAGTCAGCTGCCCAGCATCAGTTGAGAGTCAACCACATTGTTGTGGACCTGGAGTCACACACAGGCATGGATGTCAAATTTCCTTCCCCAAAGGACATTAGTGAATACAGTGTGTCTTTTTGACTTTCTATGTTAGTTTCATGGTCACCATTTGCTTTCACTGAGCTGAATTTAAATTCCACCAGCTATTATGGTGGGATTTGAACCCATGTCCTCAGAGCATTAGCTCAGGGCTCTAGATTACTAGTCCAGTGACCACTACACTGCATTTCCCAGATTTTAGCATCTAATAGCATCATGTCTACACATGGTGCCAGCTAATTTCCTTGCTTTTCCTCCTCATCTGGTATTGAATGATTCTACTGGAGCTTTCAATGCAAGTCTTCCTTTTCTTTCTTTCCCTTTTTGAGCGATGAAGTAACTGTTCTTTCAGATAAGTTTCAGTCTTATTTTTGGTCACCAATCTCTCATAATGTCAAGAGGACTTTGGCCCAGGTCTGAAATTTCCTCACAAGTCAGCATTTAACTTTAGAGAAGTTGAGAAGTTGTCCTTAATATGTGAGGTAACCACATCTGTTACCAGTCCTTGCAGGCCAGTGATGCAAGGCACGGGCTCAGATGTAACATCGCCTGTGTTATTAGAGGCCAAATAGTTGCAGTCAAGTTTTGGAAGCCCTGTGAAAAAGAACATTCTCAGTGAATGAGCACCATGACTGGTGTTAAAATTCAAATCTTTCCTTTGATACTGCTAAGTGCATGTTATAAGCAACATGACATAAGGATATAAATGATACTGAACTCCTTGAATGTCAGATTTATTTGCTGTACTGTAATTGAAAATGCCAAATTTTGAGGTATTTAGTTGTGCACATATCCTGCAAATAATTTTGCATTAAATGTATCTGAGAACCAAATAATAATTTATTCATGGGACATTCACATTAAATTAAACATTCACAATTATACAGACATTCTAAAATTATTATAGCCACCTTTAATAAATAAGTATGATTCATTTAAATAAATCAATGTGTGCAGAAGTTCAACATTTGATTTTGCAGAGTACCTAAATGTACAACTTTGAATTTAGTTTCTTGGAGTTCTGGAGGATGATTTCCTGTGTGACAAAATTGCGAACATGTTCTTTACAAATGGGTTATAGGTGGATTCCCAAACCGTGGATTGTGACTCCCAGTGGAGCCAGCAAGATGAGATTTTTGGGTCACAAGCTCCAAGGTAGCAGTGGCTGCCATGAAGCTTGGACTGATTTCTGACAACTGTGAGGTCCCTTTAAATCCTCACTTTTCTTTGTTGGTGGGTGTGGCCTAATGTACTGCTCTGAGACCCATTGCTGCTGCTGAATAAACACCTGTGAATAGGTTAGGTGTTGTGTTTTTTTCAGAAATCCTGCCTTTTCATCAACTTCCCCCATGATGGAGATGGGGGGTGGGCAGGCAGGGTTGAAAGTGGAGAAGATGGGGAAGAAGGAGGGAGGAGATGGGGTGAAAGAAGTGGTGATGGGATAATGGAGGCAGAGATGGGGTGAAGGACGGAGAGATCGGACATGCTCGCTGATCTCGCCCCTCAGCTATCCCTGCTCAACAAACCTGGTTACCCACCACCCCAAATTTTCACCCCATGGTCACAAAAAGTCTGATATATTAAAATGGGATCACACTGGGGAACATTTTGGGAAGCACTGGTTTATAGTTTTGTAGCACATTGCACATAGAGGAAATCTTTCCTCTATATTGTTGACCTCTTGTTTAGCTTAAAATTCAATTATAAATTGTGTTTCATTATTTTTAAATTGTCCAAAAATCAGTTTACAGCTGAATATTTGAAATTGAAAAGTTTTCTATGTTCCACTAATATCCATGATGAGCAGGAAAATTCATTTCAAACAAATTTAGGGGGAAATATAATGTAACATTTTTATGGAGTTTTACATTGAGCTGAAATAGATGTAGTAGCTTAGAAATGCATTCAAACATTTTTAGATTGAATAGATTAATCAAAAACTGCTTTTAATGTTGAAAATATAGAGGGTAGAATATACCAAAATGGCAAATATGATCAGTAAAAACAAAAGTATGTCAATAGTTAAAATGAGTCAAGAGAAGATATGAATGCAATAGTTGATCAAGCATTGACTTGGCAGACAAACATGTTGGAAAGGTAAATTAATATGTTTGGATGCATAATTAAATCCATAAATGAGCCCATTGAAAACATGTGTATTGGATCCACTTATCACAACTTAGCAAACTCTCAAAAAAAAAGATGAGTTATCCTGGTGAGACGTCTCTGAGGAAGTTTTAACTCGCTCTAGGTCGCTTACAACACATAGGTAGGGCAGACAGAAGGAAAGAGAGAGTCCTTTTCTTGCAGCCTCCTTCTAAGACACACGCACTCACTTTGCTGAGGGTTTTAAAGACTAAGATTTTCAAACAATACTTCTCTTAGGCCAGATGGTTTTAACCAATCAGCAAGAGTCTTTAGTCTGGCAACAGGAGTTCTTTGTTAACTTATATATAGAAAGTATCTCTTCCCTCACAAGCTGTTGCTCACTGGACATCTATCTAGACCCATAGTTCCTTGACAAATAGCATATTGACAGCCCTGAAATAATACAGCAAACTTTTAAAAATAACTCAGGAGAAATAATGTCCAAATTTCAATGTACTTCAAATTTTCCAAAAACTGGTTCCTCCCTGGTCTGACAACTGGTTTGTGAAGCCTTCTTGTTATTTGTACATGTTTTGGTGCAGAATCGAGTTTTGGGCTGTCTGGTTTCAGTTTGGGGTTTACAGAAATTCTTGGCTGGGATTTTCCAGCCCCACCATGGTGGGACCAGCCACGGGGTTGCAGTGGGTCAGCTAAAAGCCAATTGACTTTTGACGGGACAGGAAGATCCTGGCAGCTGGCGGGGCTGGAAAATCCTGGCCACTGTTTCTTTTTTTTCCAGACAACTGCTCTATTTGCTTTCTTTTAATCCATTTTTATAATTTTGTAGATTACAATCTCAGCAAGTTTTTTAATGGCTTGTGTTTTGTGTGTACATTCCTGCTTAGTTAGCTCGTCTGCAGTTTTATTTTGTCTAAGTCCTCTTCCCTCTGCTGGTTCAATTCAAGTTACAATCGTTTGTTTTAGTTTTCATAATGTTTATATATGCTCTTTGAAATGGTCATACAGGAGTTTTTGGTGGCCTACCTCTCCAATTTTGGCAACTGGTACACTCACCAATCGTTTTAGATCACTTCTGGCTATGGATTTCATGCTGACTATACCTGTATTTCCAGTATGAAGTTCTACCAGAATCCTGCCTCTTAAAGAATAGGTTTTACCCCACTTGATGCAGCCCTGTTCACATGACAACTCATAACTTTGATTGTGAAATGGTTTCACTTCCTTATCTGTACACCGGTCAAACTCCGTCCAATCAACTCTCTTTAAAACTATATCTTCCTGAGTTTCAGCTGCAATTTCAGTTGTGGTGACTGAAAAGTCCTCATCCACAACTCCTATTCTGAAGATTGCACCTTCAGAGCCTACATTTGAGTCTCCATGCTACAAACACAACAGTGCATCAGCTATAGTATTCTCTTTTGAATTACGATTTTCAATGTGGTAGTCATACTGTGAATTCTTAACACTGCCATTGCCAGTATCACTAAATTTGGGTCCAGAAAAGCTAGTAGGGGTTTATGATCTGTAACTAACGTGAGGTTTCCGCACAGCAAAGACTGATGAAACTTTTTTATTCCAAAAATGATTCCAAGTGTTTCCTTTTCTATCTGTGTGTAGTTAAAATCACTCATGTTCTGTGCACATGATGCAAATGCAATGGGATTCCCTTGACTATCATCCATGACATGATGGACCAATGCCCCAACTCCATCGTTTGAAGCATCGCGCACTAGCCTTAGATCACAATTTGTGTCCAAATGAATGAGTAGTCTATCATTGGTCAAACTTTTCTTGTATGCATCATAAGCACCTTATTGTGGCTTTAGATTATTTCCATTTCACATCGCTTTTCAACAACTCATGTTGTAGAGCTAACAGCATTGTAACCTGAGGTAGAAATTGTTAGTAATATTGTCTAGAAAAGATCTAAGCTCAGCCACACCTTTTGGCTTTGAAGTATTGACTATAGCCCCTATCTTCTTTTTCACCGGCTATAGCCCTTTTGCTTTGATTTTCAGGCCAAGGTTCAAGAAGGCTGTCACCATCACCTTCTCAAGGGCAATTAGAGATGATCAACAAATGCTAACCTTGTCTGCAATGCTTACATTGTCCTATAAATGAATTTTTGAAAAATACTATCTCAGGTTGCACTTAAGTACACTTGTTGGAAAGGCAATGGCCTTTAAGCAGGGGATTCTAAACTATAGGATCTAGGTGGCTGAAGACATTGCTGCCAATGGTGAACAAATGGAGAGGAAGCACACAAGAAATTCAGAGGAATATAGAATTTAGAGTTTACCACCAGGTCTTCTATGATAAGGGTAAGTGGAAGGTTGCACTATTGCAGAGTGGAACTGCTGGGGGTGTGGTTGGGGGAGAGGGGTGGGTGGGGAATGGTACATTAAATTAAAAAAATTGAAATGAAGTTTATGAGAGGCAATGATATAAGCACTTTCTAATTCATTTTCAGAAAACAAACAAATACAGTCAAGAAACAGACTTCAAAGAGGCAATATCCAGCTGACACTTCTGTTTGCCAATCTGCTGCAGGCTGTCTGCCTCACAATCTACAGGGTCAGCTCTTCTGTATATGCAATGGCGTTGAGGATACTCCTATATAACACAGGAGCAATGAGATGGAGGGGAGGAGAGGAAATTTCAGCTGCAATTTTTAAACATCAGCAACAATGTTAAAATGTCCACAAAAGGCAAGGGGGTTTGTTGTTTTTTTTTGGGGGGGGTGCGGGGGGCAGCAGATAAATTGTGAAACTTGAGCAAAACTCAGTGTATTGGCCTTGGGTGTTTTGAATGTAACAAATGAGATTTCCTGATACTTTTAAATAACATCTACAGGAGGAGGAGGAGGCTGGGGGACCCAAAGACGGAAGCAGGCAATTCAAAAAAAGCGATAAAAGAAGAGCCCAAAGCACATTGAGTAGGAATTTTAAACACTGCTGGATGAAATGCAACAGGGGAATGAAAGACTATCTATGTGCCCGTTGGAACTGAGCTCAGAAAAGGAGGTCAAGAGGCATGTTGAGGTGGTAGTGATGGTGAGTTCTCCAACCCTCCAATCTGACATCCTGCTGAGTCCTCTTTTTCATTGCCTTGTGGGTTCAGGGGTTCATTGGCCTTGTATTCCGAATAGTTGTGTTGACACCTGACATTTCAAGACCTAAATAAATTTCCTCCTTGAAACATCTACCACATCCACAACCCCCTTCCCACCACCAATTTCCCTCCACCCCAAAGCTCCCCACTCCCCAGCCTCAACTGGAATTTATTGGTGGTCCAAAGTGGGTGGAATTTCGACAGAAATGTGATCTGGTCCACTACCCATTAGGGCTTAACTATAATAATAAAAACAAAAACAAAAAAACTGCGGATGCTAGAAATCCAAAACAAAAACAGAATTACCTGGAAAAACTCAGCAGGTCTGGCAGCATCGGCGGAGAAGAAAAGAGTTGAAATTTTGAGTCCTCATTACCCTTCGACAGAACTGTCCTGTCGAAGGGTCATGAGGACTCGAAACGTCAACTCTTTTCTTCTCCGCCGATGCTGCTAGACCTGCTGAGTTTTTCCAGGGCTTAACTATAACTTACACCCTGTCAAGCCCCAAGAATTTCAGGGCTATTATGTTATAAAACTCATTTTTAAATTAATAAACAGCATGTCCTTTTGAAAGAAATGGACATTTTACTTAGAAGTTTGTGTTGCCCCACAAGATAATAGGATTCAAAGGTACTTATTGACTCACATTAGAAATTAGCTACAATGATAATCTTTATTAATAACAATTACACATATACTTAAGGTACAATTTCACCGAAGAATTTAGCACATTACAGTTTTTAAGCTCAAAATTGAGGTTTGACCAAATCTTTTTTAAAATATTATTTTCCCACTTTGTCTACTTGATTTCCATATGTTTCAAAGTATCACCTCATCACTTAGAAAGAATTTAGTTTCAACAAGAATAACTCCTAGTCAGTTTATCATGGAGTTAGCATGGCTGAGCTGTCAATCAAATTATTCAACTGAGGAACAGCACCTCATCTTCCGACTAGGCACTTTACAGCCTTCCGGACTGAATATTGAGTTCAACAATTTTAGATCTTGAACTCTCTCCTCCATCCCCACTCCCTTCCCGTTTCTTCCCTCTGCTTTTTGTTTTTTTCCAATAATTTATATTGATGTTTTCTTTTCCCACCTATTTCCATTATTTTAAATGTATTTCCACCATTGTTTATTGCTATCTTTTAGTATTCCCCCAACCCCACTAGAGCTATCTGTACCTTATCTGTCCTGTCTTATACTCTTAATTAGCACATTCCTTTAGATAATATCACCACTTTCAACACCTCTTTGTTCTTTTGTCTGTGACAGCTTTTGCTTATCTCCACCTATCACTGACTGCTTGTCCCAACAACACCCCCCCCCTTAAACCAGCTTATATTTCACCCCTTTCCAAATTTTACTTAGTTCTGTTGAAGGGTCATGAGGACTCGAAATGTCAACTGTACTCTTCTCCGCCGATGCTGCCAGATCTGTTGAGTTTTTCCAGGTATTTCTGTTTCTGTTTTTGTTTTGGATTTCCAGCATCCGCAGCTTTTTGTTTTTATCACTTGGCTTATTCCACCTCCTATTTCTTATGTTCTTAAAAACAAACACATTGGGGTTAATTTTATTTTTTATTGCCAGGCAAAGAAAAGATGAGTGAATTCACATGATTGTACAATTCACTTTACATTTTCATTTTGCCCCATTTTCTTTTTCAGTTGATTTCAATGAAAAAGAAAGTTGTTTGAGTATAAAATGACTTGTTAACACTTGTTTTTCAACTGTCAATGAAAGTTAAAATCACATCCATTGTCTGTGACTTCATTCCAGCATAATAGACTTGAGTCTTTTGCAAAAGCAAGAGACAGAGGCACATTGTTCATCTGTGCATGAATAGTACCATTTTCTAAAGGAGCCAATTGCGGATTTTCTGACAATTCAATGGGTAATAAGCAACACTGACTAAGAAGGTCCCAGCTTCAATTCCTGCTCAATGGTGCACTGGCTACTCTGAGTTTTGGTGGCAGCAAAGGGGTACTTCAACTGGCCTCATTGACCCCAGGCTGAGACAGGGAAAGATCACCAGCAACCAGATGTACCAGTGGGTCAGTGGAAATTGCTGACTTTGGGAATGGCTGTCATTTTTACCTCATGTAGGGATTACAGTTGCTCTTTGGGTGAAACAGATATTGTGGTGATTTTGAAGTTTCCTCAATGTCAGAAATGTGGTGGTAGCACCCTGTAAACCGTAACATCGGAATAGGAATAGGCCATTTAGCCCCTCAAACCAATGTTGCCATTCAGTGAGATTATGGCTGACCTGCAACCTAGCCCCATATATTCATATTTGCTCCATATCCCCTTCATACCTTCATACCTCCCAATCTCAGTTTTAAATTTAACAACTGAGCTAGCATCAATTGCCATTTGCGGACAGGTTACAAACTTCAATTACCTTCCTCCTGAAAAGTAGATTCTAATTTCACTCCTCATAGATCCAGATCCAAGTTATAGTCTATGCTCCCTTATTCTTAATTTTCACAAAGACAATGAGAGCAGGGGTACATCGTACAGCCCATCAAGCCTGCCCCACCATTCAATACCATTCTGGCTGACCTTGGGCTTCAACTTCACTTTCCTGCCTGCTCTCCATATACCTGGATTCCCTGAGAAACCAAATATCTGTCCATCCCAGCCTTAAATATATTCAACAGTGGAGCATCCACAACCCTCTAGGGTAGAGAGTTTTAAAGATTCACAACCCTTTGAATGAAGAAATTTCTTCACATCTCAGCCCTGAATGATTGTCCCCTTATCCTGAGACTGTGCCCCCACATTTTAGATTCCCCAGCCAGTGGAAACAACCACTCAGTCTCTGCCCTGTCAAACACCTTTAGAACCTTCTACGTTTCAGTGAGATTATGCTTCATTCTTTTAAACTTCACAGGATATAGACTCAATTTACTCGGCCAATTTGCTTCCCAACAAGTGAAAATTGTTTCTCCCAATCTACCTCATCAGTTGCCCTTAGCATATAACAAGGGGTGATGATGGCACAGTGGTAATATTACTGGGCTAACAATTCAGAGGTTAATACTCCAGAGATATAGGTTCAAATCTCACCGTGTAGCAATTAATAGACCTGGAATATAAGCTAGTCTCAGTAATTCTGACCATGAAGCTATCATTGATTGGTGTAAAGACCCAACCAGTTGAATAATGTCCTTTAGGGAACCAGCTCTGACATGTCATTCCAGACCCACAGCAATGTGGTTGATTCTTATTTGCCCTCTGAAATGGCCCAGCAATCCACTCAGTTCAAGGACAGTGAAGGATAGGCAACAAATGCTGGCCTTACCAGTGACACCCAGATCCTGTGAAAGAATAAAAACTATTGTAATCTCTCCAGTCTGGAAATCAGCTGTTTAGAAACACCAAATGTCAGGAAATGTTTTGAACAGACACAAGCAACTCACAGACCGTCCCCATCCAGATTAGATCTGGTCTTCCCATCCCACTGCAGCAATAAGGAGTTAAAATTTTTGGCACTCAAACTCAGATGGTTGCCACCTTGACTATTGATATAGAAGGTGGCAGGACTTTGGCTGTGCCAGTAAACAGCTGCTGTCCTGGTACAGCAGCAAATGATTTATATAATTCCATGCCATGCTGTTCAAACCATCCAAACAGTGCAAGGCCAATCTGTGCAAACTATCTAGCAACAGACCTTGCAGAATGTTCAGTTATCAACATTGCAGACTGCAGCATAGGTGATCATTAGGGTACCAAGTTTGACACCCTCTGAACAAATAAACTGGCAAACCATACAGGGATAGAGCATCCAGAACCCTTCAAATGTTCGGATCCAGAATGCGCAGCAACTGATTCCAGTGTTCAAGTAACTCATGAAACTGCTATTGCCCAAGTTACTCCCATGACCGTTACTGGTAGTGCCATTAGTTTAAATGCTGCCCAACTTGCTTCACCTGTTCCCTCAATGTCATCAGCACATTTTATTACAACATGTTGGGAGCAGGAACATGGAAGATACAGTATTTTGATAAATAAAACAATTTTTTATTACTGCTTTAAAATGTATTATCACTGTTTCATGATTCCAGTAAATATATCTATGGTTTTCAGTTTCATTGTGATTAGGTATTCTGATATAATTCTATAATCCAGTGTTGTAGTGTTGCCTTGTCACCTATTTTTAATAGAATTGATCTGCAGGCAACTTGCTAAGGTTTATTTACAATAGAACTAGCAGCAACTATACGTATGCTTTTAACTCCATCTCTATCTCTACACTGACTGTGGAGGTAGCCTGTGCTGCTAACACATTGGCTTACACAGATCATGTGATCTTACATCATAGGACTATTCTTAAAGGTACAGTCCAACATTTAACAAATCTAAAGTTACTACATTCCTCCCCCTTTATCTTTGCTGTACATATTGTATTTACAAATGTACTTATCTCATGACATTATAATATTTACACAGGTCATGAAATTTACAAGTTCAGTCTTTCAGGTGGTTTCCTGATTCATGTGGAATGTTGCAGCTCCAGGATTTCAGATTCTTTTTCAGGAACCACACTCCCTGGAACTGCATGAATATCAGGTACCTCAGTGGGCATTTGCAATTCAGTGTCTTCCACTCTGATAGGGACATCAGACATGTCAGTCCTTGGTTGAGCATCTTCAACAGGGAACACTGGTTCAGTAATGGTTACAGGTGGTACTATATCTTGTTGTCCTTTCTCTCTTTTTCTTAAATAGCCCACATACTTATGGGTGATCCGGCCTTCCACCTCCACGTGGTATGATAATGGTCCGGTCACTGAACTTTACCCGGTAACCACTTCGGGTCCTCCCCCAAAATTCTTCACGTATACTGCTTTTGCAGCAGCAAATTCTCTCTCATGGCTACGAAAGTCATGCACAGATTTTTGGTTTCGTTGACTCTTCTCCAGCTTCCTGTCCAAATTCAGAAATATTAGGCTCAGTCTTGTCTCATCAACAATTCTACAGGTGTTGCTCCTGTCATCGTGTTGGGGTGTCATTCTCTAATGAAAAATAAAGCATGCAAGCTTGGTCTCCAGCAAATCACCTGTTAACTTATCTATATTTGTGCACAGCATCTAGAATTCTTCCCAGATAAGCCCTTGGAAGTAACTTGTACCTCTTTAATTTTATCTTCGGTACCACCATTGAGAGGGACTGGAATAATATCAAAGTAGGTATAGTTTGATCATTTGTTTATTGCCTCCTTCAAGCATTTACAGGTGCCACCAGACACCATTTTATTGTCTTTTCAGAAATGTCTTCCTTTTTGTCTTCTTCTTTCTAGACAGAGTTTAGTCTCGTCCTTCATTCTGACTTGTCTGTCGGCCAGACTTCTCTCAGGTGAAATCTCAACTTGTCTTAGTTCAATAGCTGAGTCTCCCAGAGCTTCATTATCTGCTCGCCTCTTGGAAAACTCTCCAATTTTTGTTTTCAAAGCCTCTATGACTTTGTTAAGCTGATTCATCAGCTCTTCAGTTTTTTTTTGTTTTGTTGGCTATTTCCTGGAAACTTGAACATTGATGTGTCTTTTCTGCCAACTGGTTCTTTGGTTTGTTCAGAGAGGTGCTGAATTCTTTTTGCTTCTCCTCGTACTGTTCCAGAGGTACAAACTTTGACCTGAGGGAATCCTGTAGTGTGTGAAGGTCTTTCAACAGGTTTTCCTTTTCTTTGCAAAGGTTACTCACTTTGTCTTGAACTCTGTCATTCAGCAGAACCTCCTTGAGTTTCTTCTGCTATTCTTCCATGTTTTTGTTTGAGATTGACTGCATTTCTTCAGGTTGTTGGATCCTTACACATTCCTTTTTTATCCTACTGCGGCCCTTGAAACAGAGTCTTTCTGCCATACTTTGCCTTGTTCCTTTTTAAGACATGCACTCTTCCAGTTTCCTTTTGAAATGTCACTGGCCAATCAAAGTTGATTCCCCTTATCCAGTTTCGCCCTAGAAGACTTGGTCCTCTGCCTCTCAATGCCATCACTGGTCACTGTACCGATTGGTTTCTATAATGGACAGTTACTCTTCTAATCCCTTTTGCTTAGATTGCTTCGCCTGTGTATGTTTTTAGCTTGGAAGATGTTTGTTCCAAATTTAATTGATGTTCACCATTATTTAAATATCTGAAAGTGTGTTCTCCAATTACAGTAGTGGAAGCTCCTGTGTTTATTTTCATTTTCATTGGTTTACCATTCACCTGTACTGTAACAAATATTGGCTGTCTTCCCAAGTTTCATGTTAAACAATGAATTGATGTCAGAATTTTTTATTTCAGGCTCTTCGACCCTATAGATTTCATTGGGCTTCTTCTTGCAACCTGTTTAACTCTCTCTTTGCACTGTCTCATTATATATCCAATTCTGTGGCAAAAGTAACATTCTACTTTTTTAAAACTACCAATCGCTAAAAGACTGATTGTTTCAACATCAATTAAAGTTGTTCTTTGATTTAGCTGCTAAATTATACCTTCCTTCAGTTAGTGGGGGCTTTGTGGTGGAGTCTCACTTTTTTGTGCCACTTTCGGCTGACTGTTCCCACCCAATTTGGAGTACAACACCATTTTGCATCCCTTGTATTGCTTGTGAATCTCTTACACTGTTTTCCATGGCCAGCGCTATTTCTAACACCTTCTTAAAATCCAGATTCACTTCAGCCAGCAATTTTCTTTGAATAGTGTCTTTTCTCACTCCACACACTAAACAATCTCCGAGCATGTCATTCAGAGTCTCAATGAGTTCACAATCTTCCATTAGTTGCTTCAAATTCACCACCTAGCTTGCAATTTTCTCATCCGTGGCTCTATTTCACGAATTGAACTGGAACCTCAGCATCATAACTGAGGGTTTGGGTTGAAAATGTCCCTTCACAAGGTCCACCAAGTCTCAGAAATTCTTTGAATCTGGAGCACTGGGTGCCATCACATTTTGAATCAAACTGTAGATTTTGCTCCACAAATACTCAAGAGAATTGTTCACCTCTTCTCTTCGCCTGCGATTTTGTTCTCTTGAAAGAAGAATGCGAGCTGTTCTATATACTGAGACCAGTTATCTGTGGCTGGCTCAAATTGTGACATTTTGGGTGAGTATATCTACTGTTATTTTAAATGGATGTTGATACTCACAATCGCTGGGCAATACACAGTACTCATTCTGATTTACCTTGATTAATCCTGATTTCTCCACATTGGCAGTTTGTTGTGGTGTGGCCTTGTCACCTACTTGTAATAGGGCTGATCTGCAGACAAGTCTCTAAGTGAAAACATTTTGTTTATTTACAATACAGTCTACAGCAACGCATGGGGGAGACTTTTCTCCCCGTCAGGTGGGCCGGTTGGGTGCAGGTGTGGATGGGCATTGAGCTGATCATTGCCCACGATCAGCTGTGCACCGCCATTTTATGTGGGCGGGCCAATTAAGGCCCGCCAAGCATGATGCACACCCGGTAGCATTCAGTGCTACTTGCATGGGTGGGGTTCATGGGAGAGTCGGGGCCTGTGCTCTTTCGTGCATGCATGCGAAAGAGCACAGAACTCTCCCTGAGGCACAGTTCTACCTCAGGGAGATTAATTTCAGAATGAGGTTTTTGAATAAAGAAGGTAAAAAAGAACTTACACATGTCCCGCCATGTCACAGTGTCACAGGAGCTGGGACATGTTTATGAAATGTATAAAAAATATTTATTAATTTAATGGACCCTTCATGAAACCTTACCCCACCCATGGATGAGGGTTCCTGAAAAGTACGAAGGCCGCCTGGGCTCTTTGCCTGCCCGCCACCCTTAAGGTTGAACAGGCAGTGTTAACAATCGCACTAATTACTTTCTTAATGGCTTTAATAGGCCCTTTACATTTCGGCGGGCGTGCAGCCAACTCCGGTATGTTCCCACTGAGTGAAATATCGCTGGACTGCAAGATGACATCGGGACGCTCACCCGACGTCATCTCGCGTCATTTTAGGTGTAGGCATGTCAGGCCCGCCCCCACATGCCGACGGGAAAACCCTGTCCTATGTGCTTCAACTCTGGCTAACCATCTCTTAACATACACTTTATCAAATGCTTTCTGGAAATCGATATAAAAAACATCAATAGGCATACCCCTGTCCCCTACTTTAGGCACTTCTTCAAAAAAATTCAATAAGATTCAATAAGCATGACCTACCCTTTATATATCTGAACAGCTGAAAATTTACAAGGTGTCAGTCACCTTGTCCATAATTGAAAACGCTAGCAATTTCTTTACATCTGATGTTAGGCTAACTGATCTATAATCTCCTATCTTTTTTAAATAGTGTCCTGACACGCACAATTTTCCAAGCTAAAGGAATATTTCCCAAATTGAAAGAACTTTAGAAGAATATAGTTCAGGCACCTACAGTGTTCCTGCCTGCTTCCTTTAAATCCTGGAAAGGGAAACATCTCATCCTGGGAGCTTTGTCGCTCTTAGTGCCATTATTTTACCATTACTATTATCTTGTTCATGTTAATTTTGTTAACTCAATAATTCTTTCCTTGGGGTATCTGGCATGCTGATCTATTCCTCTACTTTAAACATTGAAAAAGAAAATCCTATAACATGACTGCCATTTCCTCCTTATCATTGTAAAAATCACTGTTATCAGTTCTCAAAGGGCCCATATTGCTGCTGACCAGTATCTTTTCCCAAATGTAATTGATGTAATTGTAAACATTTTTTCAGTGTTGATTTTGATATCCGTTATAAGTTTCTTTTCATATTTCCTGGTGGGGAATGGTTTCCCTTCCTGTTCCTAATGATAGGATGACCACCTAAACTTGCCCAGAGTACCTGCTTCAGTCTGTGATATGGTCACTTCCTGTGGAAATCAAGGTCTTATGACATCCATGTGTCATGGCAGAATGTATGTGTTTTATTGTTGCCCATGGTCAAAGTGTTTTTATGTGTGAGATTAATGTGCTTTCTCACTCTGAGTGGTTTGCCCTGATTTAAATGATTCCAGCAGCAAACCCTTTGTGAATTTAAAAATAAAGAAGATTACTTATTAGAATACATTTGCCCCAGAGGTTTAAAATGTGACAGATCTCACACACACTGGTCTGAATCTTGAAATCCTGAAACCTGCATGGCCCCAAGAATTACATTGCCTCCAAAGTCCTGATCCGAAGTCTGTTGTTCCTGTAAAAGCAGCTCTGAAGAGATTCAAAGTTCTCCTGTTCACACAAGCAAGTAGCAGTAAGTTTCTAAAGTAAATGGCTAACAAGCCGCATTTGCGAGCCCACTCACCCCTCTTATCCTGCTCGTGAATGAGGTTTTTAAAAATGTGGCCTACCTGCCTGCCCGTTGCACCTGTCCGACACTCTGAAAATCACAAGGGCCGTGAAAAATTGTTGTGTATTACTGCCGCAAGCGCCTTAAGTGGCCCATTGATTAATGGCGGGCCCGCCTCAGAAATCACCGAAATATCGCGATGGCACGTGGCGACGCCGGGACGCACACCCGACGTCATTGTGTATCATTTTAAGCGTCGGCATGTCGGGCCCGCCCCCGCAAGCCGACATCAAAATTCTGCCCACTATCACACAGACAAAGATTAGTACAGATGAAGGAAAAGACAATACAATTACAATTTGGAACGATTTCAGTTTCTTTCATAACAGACCTGTGGTTTCTTGGATGAATTGAGTTTTAACTGCGGTGGAAGTCTTGTAAAAGCAGAGGAGTCTTATTATGCTATGAGGCTTCTTGCAGTTGAATAGGTTAAAATAGGTTTGGGGGAGAGTCCTCCTCCCAGTATCAAGGCATAGCTATACATATATATTACTTTGGCTGTGTAGTTAGCCATCTTGCAGCTGGTTTGATGGCTTAGCTGGTGTGTCTTTTGGCATCTGTCCCAGAATAGCTCCTGCTGTTATTTTTTAAAAGCAAGGCCAGAATATTGAGGTCAGCAGGCAGGATAAAATGACACAGGATGATGTCAGGCAGAGCTCCTGAGTCATCCCGCGTCATCTCAATTTTCAGGTCGGCGGGGGAGCAGCCCGATCAGCTGTGCGCCCGCTAACCTGTCAATGGCCTATTGAGGCCATTTAACAAGTAATTCAAGTAGTTATTGGACCTGTCCATCCAACCTTAAGGTTCACGGGCAGGCCGGGAACCCTGGCAGGCTTCAGAAAAAGCATGAAACCTCATTCACGGGCAGGATGAGTTTTCATGAAGGTTTTTAAAAAAATTTTAAAGTTTGAATAAATGTGATGGACATGTCCCAACTCATGTGACAGTGTCACATGAGGGGACATGTCAGGGAAATTTTCTGTTTGTGCACTGGCCATTTTTGAATTTGGCGCCAATCTCCTTGAGGCAGTGCTTAGCCTTAGGGAGATGAGTGTGCTCTTTTGTGTGCAAGTGCGAAGGAGCACACTCCCGACTTAGGGAATCCCCCTCCTCCCGTATAGGAAGTGCATAGCACTTCCTGGCAGATGTCACGCTGGGCGGGCCTTAAATGGCCCAATCGGGGTCGCTGATCAGAGGCATGCCTGCACGCGTCTGCTCCTGCACATCCCCCCTGACCAGGGGAATATTGTTCCCCAAGTAACAAACATGGCTGCCTCACCCGTGCGACCTGTTACAAGTTCAACATTCTTTTCCAAATAGTGTTGTGTTAGACTGGTAAGTATCCTGTGTTGTGGCTTTTCACTTGCTGAGAGCTTCAGACAGCCAAGTTCTTTGTGTTTGGATTCAGAGCCATCACAATACAATGAAAGGTCAATGAGATCCATTTCTTATTTGTCTAACATCCACTGGGTTTTGATGTCTCTGTTGCCCATGGTGAAGTAGAAAAATGAGTCCGCTGATACGTTACAGCCCTTTGTGCTGACAGTGCATCCTTAACAAAGGGATAAGTGAATTTTATAAGAGGCTTTGATTGTCCATTTGCTTGAGTTTTCCGACTGGCTGAAGCTGGACTGCCAAGTCATATGATACGCTAAAGCCATATTAAACAGCTTTTGGTGTCCACTTTTAATAATATAGCTTTAACATTTGTAAAATCTCTCCATGCTTGTACTGGGCATGACACACGGAACACCAATTCTTATTCTAGAACAGTATTAGGTGGCGTATGAACTGAGAACACTACCCAGTACCGGGCTGTCCAGCTGAACAGGAGCCCCAGATTGTCAAAGGGTTGGAAGAAGAATGGTGCATTTCTGAGCTCCAAAAATCCAATCTTCCCTGACGGTAGGACCTTCCCTGTCCAAAGAATGGATTCCCCTCCCATCTCCCGAGAATGAATTACCCTCCCTCATCCCGAGAATAGGTCACTTCCCATCCTCAGAATATCCCATCTTGAGGACAGATTTCCAAGAACAGATTAACCCTCTGTATTTTGAGGGTCAATTTGAAACTTGAACCAAGATCTGCATGGGGAGAATTTTCTCCCCGTTGGTGGAAGTTGGGCGGGAGTGGGCATGGGCGGGTGCGCAGCCGATCTTACCCACCCCATTTTACATGGGTGGGCCAATTAAGGCCCACCCAATGTGACATGCACCCAGAAGTGCTGAGCGCTCCACGTGGGGGCGAGGGGAGGAGGCTGAGTCGGGGCTACACTCTTTTGCGCATGTGCAGGAAAGAACGCAGAAATCTCTCTGAGGCACAGAGCTGCCTCAGAGAGATCAGTCTGAGTTTCAGAAATTTTAATTAAAAAAATAGGACATGTTCCCTCATGTGAAAGTGTCACATGAGCTGGGACATGTCTATGAGTTTTAATGAAAATTTTTATTTCACTTATAAATCATTCATGAAACCTTATTTCGGTGGGCACGCAACTGAGTCCAATATGTGCCTGCTGAACTGAAAATTGGAATGATGTGCGGTGACATCGGGATCCATGCCCAGCGTCGCCGCGCATCATTTTGCGTGTCGGTGAGCAGGCCATGCCCCTGCTCACCGAGCCAAAGATTATGCCAGATGAAGATTATATTCTAGCTATGTGATTCCAGCTAGGATCATTGGTCTTTCAAAAAGAATAAAGGGAGACTGTACATTGCCCACACCAGAGTTCCAATTCTCAATGGGAGAAGCTCCCCATCAAAAAAATTGTTTTAATACATGCACAGCTGTAATTCTAGATGTTATCAATGTGCAAAAGAACCGCTTGAAGGCTATGGTTTTCTTGTTTTTAAAAACATTTTCACAATTATATTTTGACTCGTAAACCATTTGTGTTTTAACTACAGAAGTTTTTGTGGTAATTTTCCAGGTACCCATTGAATTTTCTTTCACAACTTATCAAGTTGAATCTAAACATACAGCCCTGGATTTCTAGGCAATAACATAACCATTAGGTTATTGTATTTGTATAGACTGATAGACTGGGTTATATGCTTAAATGCTAGAGTGGAATTAGAGAATACAACCTTCTCATTTAGAGACAAGAGTACTACTAACCAAGCCAAAATGACTTAAATATAAACTAAAAACACCCAAACCAAACTAACTTCAGAACATGCCTGATTCCCTCCTACCCATTAATGATTTGGAATATTGCTACCAGCAATGAAATCGATAAGCACAAGAGTCTCAGCATTGTCAATTATTGATGGCACTGTTTGGCATTAACATCGTAACGAACAGGAACCAAGTTTCTTCCATTTAATGTTTTGGCAGCATTAGTAGATTAGCTGTCCATGTATTTGATTGTTCAGATATGTAAAATAATACTTAGCACTTGGTAGCCACGCATGACTGTCCAGAATTAATTTTATATGTGGAACTGGACCCCAGGTGCAATTAAATATTTCAGGAAAATAGCTCCTATGAACAAGCCAAAGTTCTATATTGAAAATCTGACTCCAACAGAATTACACAATGAGGGGAAAATTACTTCCAAAAGTCTGGCACAACAGCACTATTACAGAGTTCACCAATACAGAAATGTCTCGAATAACAAAAAAGATAATGAGGCCAAATTTAACAGTTGGCAGCACAATGTGGATGGGGTCAAGATGGTAGAGGAGGGGTGTTTTATGTTGTGCCTTGCATTCTCACTTATTTTCACTTGCCTGACTTTAGGCAGGGGAAGGCCATTCTCCCTAAAGGAACAAGGGCCTGATTTAAATGGCAATATCATAGCTCTATAATGTAATGGGTTTAACTGAAGCCTACATCGTCTCCAATTCAGCAGCAATACAAATACATTAAAATTGAAAGATTTTAAAGTTCAATACCCACAAGTGACTGCCACATAAATATTAGAAAACATCCACCCAGATTTTGCTGACTGAAGTTGAAGAGAAATTTCATTTTAACTGGAAATGGCCACCTCCTAAATTGTAGTCCATGGTTGGTGAAAGGGAGCAGGATCCAGAAATAGTCCAGCAAGCCAAAATGAAACTAGCAGTGGTGTTTGCAACCATACAATCTGACTTTGCTTAGTATAAGTCAGTGAGGCTGTCAACTGTCTCTGATGGGACCTCTGACTGCCATAATGAAAATGCTTGCAAATATTTGGACAGGTGGTACATCAGTGACAAGTCAGTGTGACTAACTACTGTATCATTTTGGTCCTGCTGCTTAGTACATTCATATCATGGCCAGGCTCTGAGTGCCTTTGATAAGAGAGAGCTGGAGTGCATGCTATTGCAAACTAGTGAGAATTTCTTGACTATTTGCACCATTTACGGAGACAGACTTTAGCAGGACTCCATTGGAACTTTCTTTCCCCAGGTTCCAGTTATATGTAATCTGACATCACTGATGATGCACTCTAGCTATTAGCATAATGGGTAGAATTTTCCAGCCCTGCCAGCATCTGGTGATTGTGATATTTGTATATAAGTGCAAGCCTCTCTTTCTTTAGTAAATTCCTCACCATTTGACAATCAGAAATGAACATTTGATCACAAAGGCATTGTTTAAAGGTGTAACAATCACAAGGCCAGTTTTGGACAGATCATGCTGAATATTTTGAACAAAAGATTAAACTGTTACAGAAGTATATCCACATGATTGGTGTATCCTGTTGCTGGTTCTGAAATTAGCAACAAAGTGTTTTCAATATTTGGAAAGAAGAAGGATATTGGGACCTCTGGTAAGGTGTATAATAAATGTTCTGTACAGAGATGTAAACTTTTTTACTTTCCTTGAAGCTCCTGACATCTTAGCTGTAGAGGTTATTAGGGAAACCTTTATGACTGGAGTCCTATTTCATTGTAAACTTGCTCATTTAGGTATCTCCATCTGCACTTTAACTAGCGATTTTAAGTTTTTGTTATTCACTGCATCATTTCAATGAATAGATTGCATATGAAAATTATGCAGACTGAACCATGCTTCAGTTTTATCTGTGCTGATTGTGCTGAACATTATTGGCTGTTGTTGTTTCCTTCTTACATCTTTGATCAGTGGATCATGAACATTTTCTTCTTCTATGAGTTTTCTCCTCTTAAACCGTCTAACAACCTGGCAGCACTTGCTACCGTGTTTACCAACATAACAACATTTAATGCAATGTGTGTGAAGCCTTTCAAATCATTTCTGATAGACATTATTGGATGATATATAAAAGCAAGTATTTCTTTTTGCCCTAGAGTTATTGGATTATGCTGTGAGTGAATGAATTCCAGCAGCCCCAGGTATCCCACCACAGTAACCATCCTTCATTCAAAGGTTTAGAAAGTAAATGCCAGAAGGCCACTGGATCAACAACTTTCTGGCATCATTTTTCTTCTTCCCAAATAATATTTCCTCCATTTGACAGAAGTACTGAAATTATGTCCTTGAATTTGGTGGAGAAGAAAGGAACAGTGTCATCTGATTTAATATAATTGATTATATTATCTCAACCCATCAACAGCAAAGCTCTTAAATATCAGGACATTATCAACAGCAGAATAACTGAGTGTATATTATGAAAGGGACTATTCTCTGATATATAGACATTCTTCAGGCCTGATAAAGCCTGTGCCCTCTTGGATGGTAATGCCTCCTAGAAGTATGAATATCTCTTAATATTTTGTTCACTATTATACTGTGTCATTTTTTTTTAAAGCAAGATTGATTTAGGAAAATGTCATGAAATGGTACATATAAGCTTGTCATAACATGAAACCAACTAAAACCATCAAGCACTCCCAGATCGGGTTGAGCATGGTGCAGCACAATTAATGCATGTAAACCTCCATCTAGGCTATCCTGACGTTATGGGCAGAATCTTTCACTCGGTGTGTGTGCGCGCGCCCGACAAGCTCAAGCGCAAAATAGCGCGCGATGACGTCAGCACTCCAACATTGTCGTGCACTCACGCAATATTTCGGTTGGCAGGCACGCGCTAAACTCAGAAGCACACCCACCGATAATTAAGAGAGCTAGTAAGCCCATTAATGGCGTACTTAACTGGGATTTTTCATTGCCCATCTAAAATTATGTCTGGCGGGTGGGCGAATCGACCAGGCGGCCTTTGCATTTTTCAGGAAATCTCATCCAAGGGCGGGATGAGGTTTCCATCAATAAATAACAACAAAATGTTTGTTCAGAATTTTCACATTGTATGTGTTCTGGTGACTGTTTCCGATGTGTGGGCATTTTTTCCCAGTTTTTAAAATCTTTATATTTTGCATTTAATTCTTCAGCTCCCTGAGGCAGCTCTCTGCCTTCAGGAGCTTTCATTCCATGCTTCCCAGCGCCTGCATTGACTTCAGCGCTTGCTCTCCTCCCGCCCCCCCCCCCCCCCCCCCCAACCCAGGCAGCGCTGATCATATCAGTGCACACTTCACACTGGCTGGCTGTTAATTGGCCAGCCAGTGTCCAACCGCAGTCGGCGGTCTGTTTCCTGACCGCTCTCGGGCCAGCTGATCGTGCCTGCCTGCCAAACTGAAAATTCAGGCCCATGTCTTAGCTCTAACCTGAGAAAGCTATTCCTACTCCAGGGGTGAGCCAGTTTTCATCGCCCTACACCAGACCTAAAATAGTCGGAATGATAACTTAATGTGAGTGGTGCTGACATTTTGTGCTGTGGTTCCATGCCCACTAGGAGTTGGTTTGATGCTGGATTACCTCACTTAAAATAGGACTGTTACAGCCAACAGGCAAAGGGCCAGTTACATTGAGTTCAAACCCAGGTGCTAGAGATAAAAAGGTCAGTGTCTAAACTACTCACCGCTTGGTATTCCTGGAGATATTGAGACTACAGTTCTGGTGAGATTGCTCTGCTGGTACAGCATACCAAACATTAAGTTACGTTGGGGAGTCTTAGCACTGCAGGGGTTTCTGCTCTCCAAAGCTTGTTCTGATGATTTATTCTTATGTGTCCCACTGGTGCAGTTATCCAAACACAGAGACACTCTTCTGCTAAGTAACAGCCCAAGAGCAGCGGCTAGAAACAGAGGATGCGCTGTCATACCTTACAAGTGCACCACCCACCAGCGCAGTGTGTCCATACGTACAGTTAGAAAGTGTGACACTGGGTGGGAAGCATGAGACAAGTGAGAAGGAGGTGCCAGAGTCAGAGCAAGTCAGGAGAATCAGTGTTGCTCAGCTGTAGGTCCTCAGGACTCAGAAGAAAGAAGACTCTACTGAGAACAGCAACAAGAGATATGTTCCCACATGTTAGTGTTCCCTGAGGCAGTGCAGGGTCATGCACAGACGATGAAGGAATCTATCCAGTTCATGTGCACCACCTCAGGTCTATGAGTGCATGAGATCCACCAATCTCATGGAGGGTCATTTGCGGCATCATAGTGAGTGGAAGCAGCAGCAGCATATTGATGTACATGGATGTCATGTTGCCTGGACCGTTCGTTTGTGCTGGTGGCAGAGAGATGTTTGGAGTCGATGCAATTAATGCTCCAGCTGCAGTTCTCCACCGGGTATGTGGTGCATCAGCCGAGAATGAGGATATCATGGAGGAGGAGGAGGATGTCATCTCACACGGGGCACATTCATCATCCATGGCCCCCTTGATTCCTCTGACTGTGGGGTATCTGTGCAGTAGATCCAATGATGCAGGTACAGCAGCCTCTGAAGATGTTCTCACGGCACTTTCATGATGAGGAGGACACCTGTATTTATCTCACCCACAGGCACAGACAATTAAGTGGACAGGTCACCTCCACCCCCTCTGAAGCCACAAAGAGAGCATTGTGTAGGAGTGCATAAGCGTGGGGGCCACTGCACACCATGGAGCACTGAGTGCATCCCTATGGTGTGTTCTTACTGTCTCTGTGCACTATTTCATTTTCTTTGCTCTGTATAAATAATGACACTTTAAGCCACACATTTGAGACTCCTTGTTGCCATGGCAAAAAAAGTGGCATGAGGTGGTGAAGGAGATTAAGGGTTTGTGAGATGCCACCAAAGTCTGCAGCTGGAGTTTGTTGGAGCCAAAGTGAAAAAGTTCAAGGCCACAGTGATTTTGACACCACTGATGGGGCAGGGTAACCAGTGCTATGAGGTGTGAGGTTTTCAACGACAAGGATATAGATGTCTGTGACCATTTGCCTACAAAATTTGAGTCCCCTGCAGTACTACGTCTCGATCGTCTCCAGATAGCTCTATCTTTGCTGGTAAACCCTATGTGGAGGGACTTTGTCTCCTTCCTGCTTCTTGTTCCTCATCCCTGCCCTTTTGATTCCTTTCCTGTGGAGGGGGTTGCTCCTCATCACCAGAGAGGCCTAAAATCTGAGAGTTGTGCCCCCATTGCCAACTGCTGCCATTTCATATGGTCAGTAGGTTGCCCAAATGTTCTTCGAAAATGTTCTTCGCAACCTTTCCCTTGATCATCTGTCCCGCAATACCAGGAGGGTGACCACACCCTGCTCTGCCTAAGAGTTGTTGCCCACTCTCTCCAGCACCTGTGCAACACCAAAGGCACCTGTTGTTAATGGCTCAGTCTATTTTTGCAACATTTAAACTTTGATGGCTTCCAGGTAATACCCTGGAGTGGTCTTGTCTACCCATTCCATTCTTACCTCCCTTCACCTGGCCTGCCCCAGTTAGTGTGCGTAACTTCCGCGTGCCCACGAAACTCTCAATACACCCTATTAACAAGTCCTTAATGAGCTCTGCAACCACAATAATTAACCTGAACAGGATCTGGTGGGATCACAGTCTCACCCTACCCCTGCACTGGTGAACACAGCATCAGGAAACTTGTTCGCCAGCCAGTGCTTGTATTTCTGGGCTTGGTCCATCACCTGAAAATCCAGCCCCATGTTCTTCCCTGCTAGAAGCAAGGAAGAGTGGTGTTGGCCTGATTTATTTTCTCTAATATTTCATTCTTACAAAATTGAGCTCCAAGTTAGGGTGTAGGTATAAAACAATGTTAGGTATAAAAGAATGTTGTAATAGAAAGTGATGATACTTTCTAATCTCATATAAAATAATTTAATTAAGTATGTGACTTATGTTGCCAGGTTATTTGATTTGATCAGGTGCCTTCTGCTCTATAAACAGAAACTATCCCATTGATAACACAGAATTATAGCAGGCCTTGCAGACAAAGCAGCAGATTGGAGTGAATAATGTTTACGTTGAGCACAGGTAAACATAAGCCTGAAGTTCATCATGTTTTCTGATGGTCTTGGCTTCACTTTAATTATTGTGATGATGCTTCTTATTGTTCCATGCTCAGTTATTAGCTTGTATGAATTATCTTTGTCTTTTTAACTTTTGTAAGTGGAGAAAACTAACGCTGTAATTTGTCAAGTTGCTATTCATGAAAATATATTCATTTTATGACTAATGGCATTTCCTTACAATGGCAGTTTTACACCCACTAGTACAGGTAAGAATAGCATGGTTAGCGCATGCTAGTATAGAAAAAAACTATAATCATGGGCAAATGCCACAGTGTTATTGACTTGAGGATTGTTGGATATGTTTTATTTGTATATTTAACTATGCCATGTTGATGGAATGCTGAGTTTAAATTTATACAACTCGTTTTGTCCTTTTAAGTAACGGGCATCAATTCTAAAGTTGTCACATTTAGTTTTTACATCAAAAACATTCAAGTCATACATAACATAGCCTAAACCAAAATAAAATTGTCTCTACTCTGCCAAAGACCCACAGGGCTGTAAAATTGTTAATCATCTGAAATACATTTTTTTTGTCCCATTTTCCGTAATAGGGTCTCTGCCAGACATAAATTTTCTGTACACCTACAGATGAGTAGTGGAATGAATGCTGCTGAGCCTATTCCAAATCTCAGGTGTGAGAGTGTAGGCTCTGCATATGATTAAAAATTAAAACTGGAAGCCAAAAGCAGATCCACTGAATGGACCATGTTGAAGAGGCACTAAAAGAGAATGCTGTGGTCAACTATTATAAATGTTTGTTAGGAGATTGAGATAGTTTAAATAAATTATATTGGTGTTATAATAGTATTTGTGGGTGTTAGGAATGAGTTTTAGCTTTAATGTTTACGTTTGATTTGTATTTCTGAATCTCTTTATTAAGAGAAGCTCAACTTGAGTTTTAGTTTCACTTTAAAAGGTGCCTGCATTTCTAATAAGAGTTTACAACTGTAAGATAAGTTAAGCAAACACAAGAGTAGAAAAACTGGGCTGTTGGGTCCAGAGAGGCAGGCTTCTTCCACAGACACACACACAAGAAATTAGAAATAGTGGTTTGATTTGGAAGCTGTTTCAGTTCACTTGGTTTTGAAGATAGCTGCCAAGCAGAAGCAGGCGAGAAGGTGCAGAAAGCCAGACGCAAGCTAAAATTGGTTGAAAGTAGATGCCAGGGAGAGATTGAAGCAAACGGGACACGTAGCCAGTCATAGGCTAAAGAAGAAAGTCCCCAAGAATCCAGGGGAGTGGAACAGGAGAAAGTCCCAAGCAGACCTTCTAGTCAAAGGAAGGATATGAAGCTGGAAAAGGCCCTGTTAAGCGAAGGTAAAAGTGAGGGGCAAAGAAAGGTTCCAAACTTCAAGCTTAAAGCTCCAAGCTGCAGGAAGCAGGGTCAAAGCAATATAAAGGGTTATGAGAAGTTAGAAGGTCCAAAGAGGCAACTGGAGGTCTGTAAATCTTTGCTATGGGCATATGAAGCAGTGATGCACTGTTGACAGCTTAGTCAGTGAGTGAGACTGCATGGAGGAAAGCTTGAACGCATGTGGTGATCCGGGGGAGAGGAACATCTGAAGGAGTGTTAGAAACCCTGGATGTGAACTCTTACGAAAGATGTCAGATAGAAAGCGTTGCTTTGGGAGAAGATTCCAAGGTGAGTTCTAAGAAAGTGGAGATTGGAAACCCTTGTGTGGAAGATGGAGTTCAGTGGGACTGGTTGGCTCATGGTGTGACAAGAGTCTGGGGGGAGATGATGGGAGATCCATAGGATCTAGTTGAAGTGGCATTTGTCACTTGGTTTGAGAGTATGGTATGTCTGACCACAGGTCGCCTATTGGTTTACATGGACTGTGTACGTATTAGTGTATAAGATAGCTTTTGTAACTTGTGTTATCTTTACAAACCTGTATATATCTATAAAAGAATAGCTATGGGTGAAGGAGTATTGTATTATAGTCCAATTTTTCTTGTTTAATAAATGTTTTATGTTTTGGTTAAAAGTTCATTTGCTGACTCCAGTAACTCTGTTCATTATCTCCTCGGCACATATCTCAACAAACAAATAAAACCTATCAAGCTGAGTTCCACCCTGGGATTAGACTTGTCCAGTGATAACCTCAGCTAGGGATCATAACAGGTTTCAGAGAAGGGATAATTCACTATGATCTCAAACACAGGATATAATGTGTGACCTTCCTTAGGAGAGTTTCAGTGTTGCAGCAGGAACAGAAACCTGATTGGAGAAGTTCAAACACAGAGTAGGAGGAAAAGTAGGCACATAATAGAGAAGGGACAACATATACAATGACTTTGGAAAGGAAAGGAAAGTTGGAGATGGAGCAACAGTTTGTAAGGAGAAAAGTGTAGAGGATAATGTTTTTGAGGAAAGCGGTGATAATGACAGATATGAAAGAGGAGAGAACAGTATGTGAGAGGATGTAAAAAATTGCAATATTAAAGGGAATGGACCAAGGAAGGGGAGTTATGTGGTCAGTACTTTAGCGGGAATTAACTGTCAGTCACCATCAGTGGTGCATTCTCCATGTCAACGTCACTTGTTGTTTTCCCTCTTATATTGGTATTCTTCCAAGTGTCCTGATGAGTGAGAGATGCAATGATTAGACAAGTTTCTTTTTTCAGCAATACTCAAGTTCTGTACTACCAAATAATTATTAATAGTGACTGCATTTGTGGGAGGTCCAAGTCTCAGAGGGTGATGGGGGAGGGGGTATTTGATTCTGGTTGGGGAATATGATCAGTGACCCTGGAGTGGAAGAAACAGGCTTGGGGGGGTGGGGTGCTGGAGGAGAAGCACTTTTGCTCCTTCTGGCCTACAAGCTGTGCCAGAAAGGCATGTACTTCATCCATGCAGAAATCCTTGCCTCCTTTTGGCTGCCAGTTCCATGAACCTGAGGGTAAAATCTTACGCATGCAGCCATCTAAATCTGGAAGTCTGCAAATTTGAGGTAAGTTGGGGTCAGGATTGTGATTTAAAATTTTCAAATCCCATCCAACTCAAACTCACCGCTTTTGTCGGGGTGGTGGTGGGCGGGATTAAAATTCTCCCAATCAGTTCAGAGAGGCCATGAGGGGAGATGGAAGACAAACTGGAGAAAGGTGTGAATTCAGGATGAGGGTGTAGGGAATTGTGGGGTAGGTTTGATTTTGTGATCAGGAGGTGGGAAGCATTTTGGCAGAACCAGGTAAATGGATGGTCTCAATTTTATTGGCAAAGATCTCCATGAACTCCTAGCACTTCTGCTGGATGTGAACATGGAAGAGGCAGGGGAGATGAGTTTAGTAAGATATTTGGTAGTTGAATAAAGAAGTTGGGCGTTATTTTTGCTTAGCAGGATGATCCTAGAATAATGGCAAATTTGATGGAGGGTAATGTGACCTTATAGAACTTGATGTGGTCTAACCAGATTTGGTGGTGGCTTAATAAGCCATTTTTGAACCACATATGCTCAACTCTGCACACCTGGACTGGAAGAAGAATATAAGGAGACCGTATTGTTGAAATGACATGGCTGGGAGTGAGTAAAGATTTTACCGGGTGCAAGAGTGTTGTAAAATGTGTGTAATTTGGTAAATTGCATGAAGAGGTTCTGAGTATTGTATAGTTTAACAGTAAGTGTTTATTAGCTATTTGTAACTATATACATATCTATAGTATAAGGTCTAAGCTAGGAGCTGTCTCCATGCTTGCCTCTACACATGTCTCTGTCCAATACAAGACTGCCCACTAGACTTAGGTTATGTGTTCCTTTACATCACAGATGGGCAGTGCTGTACATAGCCCCACATTAAACCGTTTTATGCCAGACCCTTATACAACACCTCCCCCAAACCTTTATCCAATTTATTTACAGTGCATTCCTGTTGACCGAACATATTTACATTACTTCTACTACTCCTTCTACTCTCCCCTCGACCTTCAGTTCTCAGGGTTTTTAAAGGTTCAAGCAGTATGGAGGCATTATAATTCTTCTAGACCTTGTCTGGAAGACAAGAGTTGGAGGAGTGGTAGACTCTGTTATCCTGGATAAATCTTGACGGATAGCAAGTTGCTTTGAATGTGGTCATTCTGGCATTTGGTTGGTTGATCTTAATTCTCTTTTTTCATCCTTTGAACCACTCCTTTTCAACTTCCCATCTGGTTTTATCAATGGTCATTGGTTTATCTTGTCCCTTGTGGGGAGGACAAACTCACAGCTCATCTGTAATGCTCATTCTGTTTTCTTCCTATGTGCAGTTCATTGTGATGCATGTTGGGATGGAAAATGTCTCTTTCACTTGTGCGGGTGTGACTTATCAACTGGCTCACCTTGCAGTTTAGCTTTCTGTGTAACGACGTTCTCATTGGTTTGCTTCCTTGCCTTACTGAGGTGTGCTGCAGTCGGTTGATGGCTGCTTCTGTGCTCCAGCATCATCTGGCTAACAGTTGTACTGGCTGGAGGTTGCAGTATCATTGTCGTGGTGCCTTGAGGTGTCTTACAACATACGTCAGAGCGGAGGCTGAGACTATCCTTGTTGCTGGTTCATCTCTTGATTGTCTTCCACTCGAGACTTTGTAGTACTCATCTGAGTGGTTGGCTGGTCTGACCAATGAGGAGCTTCTGGTACCTGCAAAGCAAATGGACAAACTGGCTCTGCAAAGAGTGAAGACAATTCAGAGTCAAGAGCATCTTTACTACAGGGGCTTTTGAGAACTTGCAGTTCTGTGTGATTGTTTTGATGTCTTCTGCCATTTCAAGAAGGTTCAGGGCAAAATAGGCATCTCTGCTCAGAAGAGAAAAAGACTGGTTATGGATGATGCCCATGGCTTCAAAAAATTGTTTGCCGTAATAACCTAATGGTTCCAGAATCATAAGAACATAAGAAATAGGTGCAGGAGTACGCCATTCGGCCTCTCAAGCTTGCCTTGCCATTCAATAAGATCATGGCTGATCTGCCCCAGGCCTCAGCTCCTCTGTTGTGTCAGCTCCTCATTGCCCTCAACTCCCCGATATTTCAAAAATTTATCAACCTCCTCTTTAAGCATTCCGAAAATATTAAATAATCAAGGGGCAAAAGGCAGGGAGGAAATGCTATAACTATTACTAGAGAAAAATCATTAAGGAAACTTATGGGGCTAAAGGCCTATAAGTCCAATGGAGCTGATGGGTTGCATCCTAGGATATGAAAAGAAGTAGCTACAGAGACGATGGATGCACTGGTGGTAATCTTCCAAGAATCCTTAGATTCTGGAAAAGTCCCAGAGGATTAGAAAACTGCTAATGTAACACCCTTATTCAAAAAAGGAGGGAGACAAAAACCAGGTTACTACAGGCCAGATAGCTTAACATCTGTCAGTGAGTCTATTATAAAGGATGTAATAGCAGAACATTTAGAAACATAATATAAACAAACATAATATAATCAAGCGAGTCAGCATGGCTTCATGAAGGTGAAATTTACCTAATTGACAAATTTACTAAAATTCTTTGAGAAGTTAACAAGCAAGATAAATAAAGGGGGACCAGTATGTGTAATATATTTGGATTTCCAAAATGTGTTCAATAAGGAACCACACACAAGGCTACTTAAGAAGTAAAAAACCCATGGTGTTGGGGATACTATTTTAGCATGGATAGAGGATTGGCTAAGTAATAGAAGACAGGGAGTTGGGATAAGAGGGGCATTTTCAGGATGGCAACCTGTAACTAGCGGAGTGCCACAGGGACCAGTGCTGGGGCCACAATTATTTACTATATATTAATGACTTGGATGAGGGAAGTGAATGTACTATTGCCAAGTTTGCAGATGACACAAAAAATAGGTGGGAAGGCAAGTGGTGAGGATGGCACAAGGAATCTACAGAGGGATATAGACAGGTTAAGTGAGTGGGCGATAAACTTTGCAAATGGAATATAATGTGGGAAAATGTGAGGTTATGCACTTTGGCAGGAAGAATAGAGGAGCTGAATATTATTTAAATGAAGAAAGACTGCAGAAATCTGTGGCACAGAGGGATTTGGGGGTCCTCGTGCATGAATACCAAAAAGCTAGCATACAAGTTCAGCAGGTAATAGGGAAAGCAAATAGAATGTTGCCATTTATTTGGATGGGAATGGAGAATGAAAATAGGGAAGCCTTGCTAAAACTATACAAGGTACTAGCTAGAATTATTTACTCCATCTACAGTTTTGTGAACAGTTTTAGCCACCTTATCTAAGGAAAAGTATACTAGTGTTGGAGGCAGTCTAGAAAAGGTTGAGTAAGTTGATCAAGGGTATGGAGGATTTTCTTAGGTAGGGCCTGTACTCATTGGAGTTTAGAAGAATGAGAGGCGACCTTATTGAAACATATAAGATCCTTAGGGGGCTTGACAGGGTGGATGCTGAGAGGCTGTTTCCCCTTCTGGGAGAGTCTAGGACCAGAGGGCATAATCTCAGAGTAATGGGTCGCCCTTTTAAGACAGTGACGAGGAGGAATTTCTTCTCTCAGAGGGTGGTGAAGCTATGGAATTCCTTACCCCATAGGGCTGTAGAGGTTGGGTCGTTAAGTATATTCAAGGTTGAGATAGACAGACCTTTAATCAGTAAGGGAATCAAGGGCTATGGGGAGAAGGCAGGGAAGTGGAGTTGAGGATTATCAGTTTAACCATGATCTTATTGAATGGCAGAGCAGACTCAATGGGCCGAATGACCTATGTCTGCTCCTACATCTTATGGTCTTAAATACCTTCAGTGATCTAGCCTCCAGAACTCTCTGAAGCAGAGAATTCCAGACATCCACTATCCTCTGAGGGAAGAAATTCCTTCACACCTCAGTTTTAAATGAGTGTCCCCTTATTCTGTAACTATGTCCCCTAATCTGCTGGGCCCCTCCCAGAATCCTGTGAGTTCTGAAATATTTTGACCAATGCCTCCACTATCTCTACAGCCACATCCTTTAAAACCCTTGGATGCAGGCCAACAGGTCCTGGAGACTTGCCTGCCTTTAGTCTCATTAGTTTCTCAAATACTTTGTCCCTTGTGGTAGAGACTGTCACAAGATCTTTCCTCCCATTCTCTCCTTGCTTACCTGATATCTTTGGAATGTTTATACTGTCCTCCACCATGAAGACCAATGCCAAATATTGGTTTAAATTATCTACCAGTTCCCTGTTCCTCATTATCAATTTTCCAGTCGCATTCTCCAAGGGTCCCACATTCAATTTAGCTACACTGTTTCTTTTTATATATCCATAGAAGCTCTTGCTGTTTGTTTTTATATTTCTTGCCAATTTACTATCATAATCAATTTTCTCCCTCTTTATTAGCTTTTTAGTCACCTGCTGGTTCCTAAAAAAATCCCAACCCTCTGGCCCACCACTAGTTTTCTCCACTTTGTATGCCTTAGTTTTTGATTGGATACTCTCCTTGACCACCTTTGTTAACCACGTGTGGTTCATCCTTCTCATCGGATCCTTCTTTTTGACCGGGATAGATTTTTGCTGGGTGTTATGAAATATCTGCTTAAATGTCTGCCACTGCTCATCCACTGACATTCCCTTAGTCTATATTCCCAGCCCGCTTTAGGCAACTCTTTCTTAATACCTATTTAATTGCCCTTATTTAAGTTGAGGACACTGGTTTGAGACCCGAGTTACTCGCCCTCAAACTGAATTTGGAATTCTACCATGCTGTAATTGCTACCCACTATAGGATCCTTAACTACAAGATCTCTTATTAATCCGATCTTATTACATATTATTAGATCTAAAATAGCCTGTTCCCGGGTAGGTTCTACAATGTATTGCTCTAAGAAACAATCCCTGATGCACTCTACAAATTTGTTTTCCATGTTACTGCTGCCAACCTGATTTGTCCAGTCAATGTGCAAATTATAATCACCCATGACAATTGTAGCACCCTTCTTATATGCCTCCATTATTTCCCAATTTATACTTAGTCCTACAGTGAGGCAACTTTTTGGGGCCTATAGGCAACTCCCACCTGTGACTTCTTCCCCTTGCTACTCCTTATTTCCACCCAAACTGATTCCACATCACGATCTATTGCATCTATATTACTACTCACCACCGCACTGATACCTTCCATAAATTAACAAAGCTACACCACCTCCTTTTCCTTTTTGCCTATTTTTCCGGAACATTGAATACCCTTGAATATTGAGGTCCCAGTCTTGGTCACCCTGCAACCACGTCTCTATAATGGCTATCAAGTCATATCCATTTGTTTCTATTTGTGCCGTCAACTGATCTATCTTGTTACAAATGCTGCGTGTATTCAGATAAAGAGCCTTAAGCTTTGACTTTTTACCATTATGACTCATTCTGGTTCTAATTTCTGCTGTACTCTTCTGCTTATAGTTTCTGCCCCTTCTTGTCATGCTTTGATTATCGTTCGCTTCTTCACCACCCTGCACCTCTGCTCTTTCATTTATTTTTGATTTCCTAAACTTCCCTTTAATTGAACCTCCCCCCTCACTAATTAGTTTAAAGTCCTATCTACAACCCTAGTTATACGATTTGCCAGGACACTGGTCCGAGCATGGTTCAAATGAAGCCAGTCCCAAAAGAACAGCTCTTCCCTTCCTCAGTACTGGTGCCAGTGCCCCATGAATCGGAACCCATTTCTCCCATCCCAATCTTTGAGCCACGCATTTACCTCTCTAATTTTATTTGCCCTACGCCAATTTGCATGTGGCTCAAGTAGTAATCCGGAGATTATTACCTTTGTGATCCTGCTTTTTAATTTAGCCCTGAGCACTCATAGTCCATCAGCAGAATCTCTTTCCTAGTCCTACCTATATATTTGGTAGCTACGTGGACCACGACAACTGAATCTTTCCCTCTCATTCTAAGTTCCTCTCCAGGAGAGATGACCTTAACTTTGGCACTAGGTAGGCAACACAGCCTTCGGGTCTCTCTGTCTTTGCTGTAGAGAACAGTATCTATTCCCCTAATTATGCTATCTCCTATTACCACCACTACATTTCTCTTTTCTCCTCTCATTTGAATGGTACTCTGTACTACAGTGCTGTGGTCAGTTAGCTCACCCCCTCGCCGCAGTCTATGCCCTCATCCACTCCAGAAGCAATAACCTTGTATTAGACAAGGGCACTGGCTGAGGCTTCTTCAAAGCTAAATTATGGATCCCCATACCTGCCTCACTTGCAGTCACACCCTCCTGTCCCAGACCACAGACCAAATTTGATGCAATTAATCTAAGGGACTGCTTCCTGAAACACAGTGTCCAGGTAACTCTTCCCCTCCCTGATATGTCGCAGTGTCCACAGCTCGGACTCTAGCTCATCAGCTCTGAGCTGAAGTTCCTCGAGCAGCCAACAATTGCGGCAGATGCAGTCACTGGATCACACCGGTGTTCACCAGTACCCACATACTACAGCTGCAACACATTGCCTGCCCAGCCATCTCTATTCTATTTAATTAATTTAAATGGATTTTAAATATTTTAAATGTGAATTTCTTAACTGTATGCTACAGCTGTAATAATGCCTCCTGATTTAAATCACTTGGCCAATCTAAAGAGACAGGGAATAGATACCCACCAATCACCTACTGTTTTCCTGTGATGTCACGCTTCGGCTCTGACAGGTTGAAAGGGCTACCTGCCATCATTTTTTGTCTCCAACCGCAGCTGCCCTTCTCATGCAGGTCTACTCTGTGTGTGCTCCTGGCTCTCCTCTTGCTGTTTTAAACTAAAAATCTGGGCTCTCTCCTTGCTGTTTTAAACTCTAAAAATCCCAGCTCCCCTCTCATTGTTTTAAAGTGTAAAAATCCTGGCTCTTCTCTCTCTGTTTTAAACTGTAAAAATCCTGGCTCTCCGCTCACTGTTCTAAAATGTAAATATCTCAGCCCTCCTCTCACTGTTTTAAACAAACTCCCGGCTCCCCTCTCACTGTTTCAAACTGTGAAAATCCCGGCTCTCCTCTTGCTAGTTTAAACTGTAAAACTCGTGGCTCTCCTCTCACTGTTTTAAATTGTGGAAATCGCGGTTTTTCTCTTGATGTTTTAAAATGTAAATATCCTCCTTCTCCTCTTGCTATTTTAAGCTGTAAAAACCCTAGCTCTCCTTTCGCTGCTTCAAACTGTGAAAATCCTGGCTCTCCGCTTGCTGTTTTAAACTGTAAAAATCCCAACTCTCCTCTCTATGTTTCAAACTTTAAAAACCCCAGAGATAGAAACAAAAAACGGCAGATGCTGGAAATCCAAAACAAAAACAGAATTACCTGGAAAAACTCAGCAGGTCTGGCAGCATCGGTGGAGAAGAAGAGTTGACATTTCGAGTCCTCATGTCCTCAGTTCTGCGGAAGGGTCATGAGGACTGGAAACGTCAACTCTTTTCTTCTCCGCCGATGCTGCCAGACCTGCTGAGTTTTTCCAGGTAATTCTGTTTTTGTTTTAAAAACCCCAGCTCTACTCTCGTTGTTTTAAACTGTAAAAATCACGGCTATCCTCTCACTGTTTTAAATTGGCTATAGTTCTGAATCAGATTCCTTCAGACCCATAGATTGGTGTGTTTGACATTCATCGCCAGAGGTCTCTCAGCCACAATTCCTTGAAGCATGTCTGAGAGTTCATCATCCGCTACTCCAACAATAATTATGTCTCTGATTAGCTCTGATTTCATGTCACCATCGTCACAGCCTTCACCCATTCTGTACAGCTCATTAATCAAGGAATCAACAGATTCTCCTGACAATTGGACACATTTGCTAAACTTTGCTCTTTCAAAGGCCTTGTTTCTGCTTAAGTTAAAATACGTGTCAAATGATTTTAAAACTTTGTCAAATTCTGGTGAGGATTCATTGATTCCTTGTCGAGCTATTATATCATCAGCTATTGGACCTACCAAATAAAGCAGTGTGTTAATCTGTTCAGCTTCTGTAATTTTGTCTAGACCTGAAACAATTATGTATCTAAGAAATATATTTCTCCAGTGTCCCCAATTTTATGACTGGTCTGGACCTTGGATAAGTCTAAACTGATATTTTAAGGTAGAGTTTTGATTCAAGGTCATTTAAAATTACAAATGTGTAGATCTTTAAATGCTGTTAGAAAATCCAAGATGGTGCTATTGTACACTTTTTCTCAACAAGATTTTCCATGCTTGGCAGTTTTGGTGGGCTTCCACATCAATAGCAGTCGCAATTTCTGGGTTTTTAATTTTCAACAGC
The DNA here is from genome assembly GCF_017639515.1 of Carcharodon carcharias. Classification (NCBI taxonomy): domain Eukaryota; kingdom Metazoa; phylum Chordata; class Chondrichthyes; order Lamniformes; family Lamnidae; genus Carcharodon; species Carcharodon carcharias. The sequence goes on along the minus strand of NC_054472.1, from coordinate 66,731,446 downwards.
AACTCCCTGGATCAACGTTTTTTTTTAGTCTTCCTCGCACTATCCAAGGGCAGAATTTCCTTGCTCACTGGCATCTGGCATCATGGCAGGCGCGAGAGGACAATATGGTGGGAAGGCCAGGAATCAGTTTCATGACATTGTGAAACATGTTTGTAATCGTCCGCTCTGCCTGTCAATGGCAGGGTGCGTTTCCTGCCGCTGCACATCTGGAACTTGAAACATCTGCATATCATTATAATCCCAGCTTCCGGAATTGTTCCCCACACTGGATCATCCGAGCACTTCAGCATGATTGCACGCCAACGTGTTTCACAACAGCATATATAAGGCAAGCGCTTGGCAAGCTGCACCTCGAGGGGAACCCGGAGTTGAGTGCAGTGCTCGTGAGAGTCGCCTGTTAGACCTCAAGATTGAGGTGCCATGGATTCAGGCTGGGGCACAGGCAAGTCGCATTTTCCTGACAGTGCGGTGTCAGGGCAAGGGCTGCATCGTGGTTGAGGCAACTTCAGGGGGTGGGGTACAGGGCAAGGGCTGCATTGTGCTTGATAGTAGTGCACAAGCACATGCGGGGGGGCAGGGGTGAAAGAAGCGGCCATGCATCAGAGAAACCTTGTCTAAAGTGACAATTCCTCTGCAGCTGAGACAGTTGAGGCGCAGCCACGTTGACATGCTTGGAGTTGGGCCTATAGATTATCTGGCCGCTCAAGCAGAGCAGTGGCTAGAAAGTGCCACCAAGTGCTCCAGACCTTCTCATCCCTCGGGCACAGACTGCAAAATAATGAGCATTTTAGTAGACTGCAGAACAATTGGACGACTGGGCATGTTGTACAGTTTCCTTACGAAAGTTGGCCATGGAGCAGTCACTGATAGAGGTGCTCACAGGCCCTCACAATGTCATCATCCCAGGTTGTACCAGTCTCCACCATGGTTCAAGCTAACAGTTCAGCCTTGCAGTATGGGTTAGGAGAATGCCTGTGCCTGAGTTGAGTGCACAGTCCTATGGGCAAACCTGCTGTCAATCAGTCAGATGAAGTGGGGCGGAGGGGGGCTGGGGTTTTGGGCAGTCATGCAGCACGCTAATCTCTGGCCATCCAAGTGGTGGCCAGCACTCTCTGGGATGCGTTAAGGGGCCTTCAGACTTAACCAAGAGAGGTTCTTAGAACATCCAAACTAACCCAGACATCTCTGTATCAACCTGTAGGACAAGTACATCATGAGCATGGAGCCTGGTGACCTAGTTGCATGCCTCATGGCTTACGGAGAGAAGAGACAAAGAAGAAGAGAGTGGCAGAGGTGCCTGGCTGGGCAGAGGGCAAAGCAGCATCCTCAGGAAGAAGGGGCGGCTGGGGCTCTCACATACACCACTGAAGAGCCACAGCGAGCCGTTGCTAGTCCCAGGGTCTACAAAGGGCACTTGTCATTCCTGCAGATGACTGGGAACCAGTGTCATCGAAGACTGTATAAGTCCTGGGAACTGTTCGGTCACATCTGCCACCTGCTGCAGGATTTGGCATCATGGGGACATCCACTGAGGGAATTCACAGTCAGTGGCTGTGAAAGTGACCAATTTCAATTTCTATGCCAATGTCTCCTTTCAGGGCTCCACAGGTGACCTGTGTGGGATATCGCAAGCCTCCAGCCACAGATGCATCCGTGAGGTCATGGACACCATCTCGTGAAGACACATAACTTTGTGCATTTCACCCGGGATCAGGAAAGACAGGATGCAAGAGCACTGGGATTTGCCCAGGTCTCAGGTTTCCCACAGGTGCAGGGTGCCATCGGCTGGAATCACGTGGCGCACAGATCTCCATGGCAACACGCAGTCATCTACATCAACCCCAAGGGTTTCCACTTGCTGAAAGTTCAGCTGGTGTGCGACCACCACCTCAGGGACAAGGGCTAACCTCAGAGGTCATGGCTGACGACACCTGTGCAGTGGCCTCAGACTGCAGCAGAGCGACAGTACAATGAGGCTCATGCTGCAACTTGCACCTTGGTGGACTAAACCATTTAATGTTGAAAATGAGGTTCCAGTGCTTAGGCCAGTCTAGTGGAGCCCGGCAATATAGTCCACAGAGAGTATCATGCATCATCGTTGCCTGCTGCGTCCTTTACAACCTGGCACTAGAATGGGGAGAGGGAGCTGGCTGAGGAAGAGATGGACAAGCCACATGTCTCCTCCAGCTGAGCAAGACACCAACAAGGATGAGGGTGAGGAGGTCCTCAAAGTCAAGGATGACGGCAGTGAAGCCATCATACTGGCCAGGAGAGTCTGTCACTCAGGAGGCCCTCAGAACTGTTGATTTGTGAAGAATGATGATGACATGGAATGAGAAGACACCATAGATCCACACGTTGCATCTGTGAATGTTTGACTCCAGTCTGGCTGGTGCCAGCACACATACCCTCTATGAGAAGTCTCCTGTCATGGAGATGCAGCAGCAGATGTCCATAGTCCCTACATTCCAGGAGGATGATGATGACAAGTAGTGGGGATACTCCATAGATCTTTACATGGCTTATGTGAATGTCTGACTCCTGTCAGGCTGATGGCACCTCTCTTGTGCTCTGTGAACAGGAGATGCATCATGGAGATGCAGCGGGGAAACTTTAACTTCTTCTGATCCTATGGCATCCTTTGTGAGCTGAATCTTTCAGGGCCACGCTGTCACCGGACACAGGTGTTAATGGGGTGGGGGTGCTAGCCGCACCTCAATGGAATGATGGAACTCCATGTTGCCGGCCCAGGACATTCTGGCAGCAATGACAAGCCCCATCGAGGTGCAGGCATGACTGATGTGACCAGTGACTGTGAAGGCAACCATCAGTGTACTGGGAACATTGCACAAAGCACAGGGAAGAGGCCCTAGACTGAGACACTTGCCTTTATCTTGGACAGGGACCAAGGTTTCACATCTGAATGATACGAACAGTGTTCACCAGAACAAGGAGCGGGGAGACATTATTGGGAGTTTATTTACAATAGTGAACATTATGTACAAGTGATTAACACCCAGGCCCAGGCTGTGCTATTAACAGGTCCAGGCAGCGGGCAATTGACGGTGGAGTCCCGCCCGATTGTTTGTCCCTCTTCCGCGGCTACGTTCGCGGCTGGATGTCCCTGGAGAGGGAGCACGCGGTGTCTGCTGGCACTCTCGAGGCCTTCCGTGCTCGGTGGGCACCGCGGGGACTGGGGTGTTTTGTTGACCCCTTTAATCACATTTTGATTTAAAGTTTGTAAGTTTCCTTTAAACTTTGTTCTTGGTTTTACAGCTGACCTGAATTAGGGGCTGTGCCTGATTTATCCCAATTTTGTTAATTTAGTTTAATTGTTTTGACTCAGAAAGAGTTACATTGGTTCGCTCAGATGGTTAGAGCGTGATGCTGATAATGCTGAGTTTGTGGGTTTGATCCCGTACTGGTTGTGAGGTTTACCTGTGTTGAAGTATGCTTGCTGCTGACTTTGTTCAGTTACAATCCCAAAATAAATGCATCTTCCGGATTGCACAAGGGTGCACCTTGTAGCTGCTGCAGTTGGGAGGCTGTTGCTGCGTACTGTTTGGTAGTCCTGTGGCTTCTGCTTCTGGATTACTATTATTGGGGATTCTCTTTTGGACCTTCACCTAGAGGCCCCTCACTGGGGGGAGAAAGGAGTTTGGGAGTTGGACTGTCTTCTTTTTGGAGACTCCGACAACATGCTGCTGCTGCTGCTGCTGTTATTGTTACAGGGTGGGGCCTAGCAAGGCCTGAAGAGCCTAGGAGAGGGAGTTTGGAGAGAGGCAGAGGGGACAGGAGCCAACTCCAGCCAGAGGGGGAGGACTTTTTGCAGCAAGAGGTGGGTGCCTGGGGGAGAGAAGAACTGCCTTTTGCCTGTCTGGTTGTCTGCAGGGGGAGGAATAGGACATCCAGGAGGGCTGTGAGAGACTGAACTTTGAAGGGAAGAAGACCTGCACTCCACTCTGCCCTCCCTTGCCTCCCCTCGGTTAGCTAGCACTGTCCAGAGCCAGCTAGATCTACAAACATTTGCCATCATTCTTGAACTGTGCCTGGGCAGTGTTAGCTGCCCAGGTAAAGACTCCTCCCCCTGCAGGGGAACATCAGAACCCTCCTACCTTAAGAAATATCAAGGCACCAGCCTGTCTTTGTTCCCTCTGTCTCCCTTCCCTACGCGCCCACCCCCCCCACCCCACCCCCGCTCTGCTGACTCCCACTCCCCTTTGCTCTGTAAGTCGTGTGTGCATTTAGCTTCTGCATTGGGGTGGGTGATGGCATCAATGACTGTGCCAGTGGTGGGGCCAGCTCAGGCAACCTAGGTGGGGGAGGGGAGGGGTGGCCTCTTCAGCCCCTGCTTCCCCTGCGGCCCCATCACCCTTTAAATTGCTTCCCCACAAGCTTGGGGTGAAGTGCATCCCACAATGAGCATCGGGGCCTGTGTGAACGCTCTAGCTGGGGTTGTCGGCCCCTCATCCATGGTTGCAGCCTCGAAAATGTACGGGAAGGCCATCTTCTTTCAGAAGGCCAAGCGGGTGGTGCAGCTCGCCCTCGAAAAGGGGCTCACGGTGGGCAGGATGTTCTTAGCGGTGGACCCTCTGGAGGTCACCACCCAGAGACTGATATTATCCAACATCCTGCCCTTCATCCCGGATGAGCTCCTCCTCTCCCACCTTTGTCATCCGGGGGAAATGAGGTCAGGGGTAGTGCCGATCCCGCTCAGCCTGAAGGACACCAGCCTTCAGCACTTGTACTCTTTCCGGCGCTATGTTTCCGTTTGCCTGGCCCAGGAGGATTGCAGAGAGCGGGGCTTTGATGTCACCTTTGAGGGGGGGCCACCTACTGTGTCTTCTGGTTGGCGGGTGGTGTGCAGTGCCATGTCTGTAAGGGGATGGGACATGTGAGGAAAAGCTGCCCCACCTCCAAGGCCACCAGAATCCACCCAGGCAGCCATAGCTTTCATCGCCACTCCTTCCCTGGCCACCGATCCATCTTTCTCCCCGCAAGGGGCAGTGCCGCTGGCAGACAGCGACACCCCGGCTGCCAGTGAGGTGTGGGGAGAGACCCATGTGGAGGCGGCCCCCCCGGGCCCCCTAAACCCTACCTGGTCCCCAAACCCCTGAAAACACCAGCTCAGGGGGAGGAAAACAGCATCCGGCCCTAGTATCGTAACAGCACAAGCTCCTGGGCTTGTGGGTGTCTCAGGGCCAAGTGCTGAGCCCGACACGATCCCTGTGCAGGTTCCCTGGTTCAGCGGTAATGGGGTGCACGATCCTGAGCTAGTGGTCTGACTAAAGAGGGTGGACCTTCCCAAACCCTAGAGGGCAGAGTGTCTGGAGGGACCATACGAGGCGGTGGAGGCCTCTCAGATGGAGGTCTCCCCAGCCCCTAGCCTACCCCAGAAGAGGCGCCACTCCTTGGAGGGGGAGGACCTCCCAACACATGTGGCCGATTATGTTTCCTCCCCCAGTGAAAAGTTGGTGGTGTCTCCACCGCGTAAGTCCTTGCTCTGCCCCCTGGGGGGAGCTGAAATCTCCAACCCCCAGTTGCAGTCCCCTGAGCAGGGCCTTTCGAGGGTCAGTGAGGGTATTGTGCTTGTGGTAGTGCCCCACCGTGACCCACCTTGTACTCCCAAGATGCCATCTGGCCTGCCAGGGGACTGCAGCAGTCCCTTCCTGGCCCCAACTGCTGATTCATCAGGCGGCGGTAGTGAAGAAGGCCTCCCAGCTCCCTCACAATTTTTAGAACCGGGTGCCTCCATGTTAGGTCCGGAGATGTTTCCAGACTCACCAGGTAACCTGGTGCCTGGGGAGGAGTGGGGTTCTGAGCTGCCATCACCAGGTGGCCCATAACCTAAACTGGAGACCAGAGGGACCGCTCTGCCCTTGATCCTGGGGGTGGGATCAAGGTAGAGGTGGAGCTGACTGGCAGCTCCGAACCAGCCCCTGAACTCAATACAGGTGAGGGGTTGGAAGCTGGAGGCGATGAACTGGGGGAGGACGGGGTTTCGGTGGTGAGCATCAGGGATGACTTAGAGTCATCATCAGGTAAGGTGGTGGATCCCCTGGTGCCCCCCATCAATTATCCCCTCATTCAATTACAGGGGTTCCAAGATATTTTAGCGAGTAATTGTGTTCGCCGAGACAGGGTCCAGTCGGCCCTGGACCGGTGGCATTCTTTTCCGCTGATGTTTTGGTCTGCCCACAAGGCCTTCAAGGCACCTAGGCTGGAGCAGAACACCAAGCAGAGGGTCCGTACGTTTCTTGCTGGGCTCCTGAAGAAAAGGAAGGATGAAAATAGTCATCTCCTCCTTGCACTTTTCACTAGGTGATGGTAACATTTACCTCTGACAATGAAGACAACCATAGCCAGCTTCAACATCAACGGCAACAGGGATGCACAACATAGGTTCCGGAACTTCTCAGTCCTGAGGGACAGGAAGTATGCTGCAGGAAACCCATGTTGTCCCAAGAGACAAAGCTACATGGCTCCTGGAGTGGTCAGGGTGGGGTCTACATGAGTCACTTAGCCTCCAATTCTGGTGGGGTGAATCACAAATATTTATTCAGGACCCTACGAGCATTTGGGTTTGAGATGCATTTCGTCCCCCGGTCCAACTTCTGTACACTGCCGCAGAGTGTCTAGTTAAGGTTAACGGGTTCCTGCTGGTGCCCCTTCGCTTTGGGAGGGGAGTGTGTCACGGCTGCCCTGTCTGGACGATTGAATTCTATCTGCGTGGAGCCTTTCCTGCGCCTTTTGCAGGGGAGGTTGTCGGGATTGGTTCTGTGTGGGCTGGGCATCGGGGTGTCCTCTCGGCTTACGCTGATGACGTGCTCTTCATGTTCACCAACCTGGCTGAACTGCAGAGGATGTGCAATTGCCAGGAGGTCTACTCTGCCGCATCCTCTGCCAGGATCAACTAGGTCAAGTGTTCTGGACTCCTGGTCAGTCAGTGGCAGATGGACCCCCTACCCGAGGAGCTCAGGCCTTTTACCTGGAGCAGGACCAGCCTCCTCTACCTGGGGATCCATCTCTGCCCTGCTGAGGAATCCTGGCTGGTGAACTGGCAGGAGCTGGAGGCCAAAGTCACCACTTGCCTGCGGCGCTGGACAGGACTGCTCTGAATGCTGTCTTACCAGGGTCGAGTTTTGGTCATAATCCAGCTGATTGCTGCCATATTGTGGTACCAGCTGGTCACTTTAACCCCTACCCCGGACTATGTCACAAAAATCCAGAAAATGCTTGTCAACTTCTTCTGGGACAAAATGCTGCACTGGGTCGCTGCCGAGGTTCTGAGTCTCCCGCTTAAGGAAGGTGGTCAGATGCTGGTGCCTGTGCACCCAGTTGGCAACTTCCACCTTCAGGCACTGTAGCGATACCTTTACGTTGAGGCTCCTCTGAGAGGGTGTGCCCTGGCAACATATTTCTTCTGCCAGGTCACGACCTGAATTATGAGTTGCACTTCCTGTTTGGTAGACCAAGGCGGCTCCTTGCAGGTATTGCCCATCTTTTACCAGGACCTGATCAAATTCTGGAACATGGTCGCTTTGTGATGCAGCTCTCCGCCATCAGGAGTAGCAGCTATTGTCAGGGAACTGCTGCTCAGGAATTCGCTCCTCCGCCCTTTTCAGTGGCTGGTGGAGAGGAGGGCTGTGGCTGCCAGGGTGACCAGGATCGGGGACATGCTGGGTGGCGGAGGAGTGGGCTGGATGATTCCCCAGGAGTTGGTGCATCATGCGTTGGTGGACATCCAGATCATGGCCAATGCCATTCAAAGCCTCAGGAAATTTATGCTCGGCCTGATGTCATACTAGGACTTGAGGTGGCACAAGTGTGTGGTGGTCTTCCGTCCAAGCATACCCCTGTTCAGATGAAATTCCACATTGGTCCCAAGCCCTGGAACCTCTCTCGGGAGCTGGTGCCCCGCAACCTGAGTTGACTCGCAGAAATGCCCTCCACGTGGAGGGGTTTCCTGGATAGGCTGCTGCTGAACACCCTTCACTTCCCTGCCCTCGACCGCTGCCCGGACATGCCCTGGCATGCCTTATTGCTGCCCAGTTGCAGAGGTCACCAGTGGGGGGCCCTCTACAGGGGTGCCCTCCCACTTTCCATCGAGGACCTGAGGGTGTGTTGCACGCAGCAGTCCCATGCAATTGTAATTTATGTTGGTCCACAGACTCCCAGGATGCCTGCGTCGTTTGCGGCCTTGTGAAGTCTGTGGACCATGTTGATGTAGGGCGCTGTAGGCTGCAATCACTTTTCAGTAATTTGAAAAACCGTTCACTGTTGTTTTGTTTGTACTTAAGCCCCACGCTCCTAATCCATGGGCACCCGGCGTGGAGGGGGTGTAGGAGGGAGGAGGACCTCCTCGTGAACCTGCTTCTGGGCCTGGCCAAGTTGGCCATTAACAGGTCCAGGCAGAGGGCGATCGAGGGGGTTGTCTGACCCCACTGTCTGTAACTCTTCCGTGGCTACCACAACCAAAAATCCATTGTAATATAAAAAGATAAGGTTAACATATTTTTAGTGAGTTCATTGTGTTTTATTAGTGCATTCTGAACTGGTAGGTATTGTTTGTCCTATTGTTATCAGTTACAAAGTGACATTAATGCCATCATGTATGCTGCACTTCTGCTGCACTTCCGTACTAGCTTGGTGGAATTCCCTATGGAAATAAGGGATAAATGGTCTCAAACAGAACTGTACAAAAGAAAAGGTTATTTGTTCTGCATGCTTAAAAATTCTAAGTTACGAAGGAATTTTGTGACGCACCAAGGCTCACTAAGGTCAATAGAAATGATTTTTTTTAACAAAACATGTAAAGTGAAATGTCACATAGAATAGCATAAGTACTGAGAATACTTTACTGCTCTGTGGAGAATTACAGGGTACAATGATTTTTTTTTCCGTAGCTGCATGTCTGACATATGGAAACTTTCAAGAGTCTCTGAACCAAACAACTGACAAATCTATGTATTTGTATGGGGCCGGATTTTTACCTTGCTGGCCAGGCACGCTGCCGATTCCCGTGTGCGCCCGCCGACCGAAATATCGCACTAGTGAGTGATGACATTGGGAGGCTTGCCCGACATCACTACGCATCATTTTATGCTCGAGCAGACCAGGTGCGTGCCCGCCAGCTTAGTGAAACTTTCAGCCCATAACGTGTTCTCAATTACTTATAGAGGATACACACATTTCCCTCTGCCCAGAAAGCTGAGTTACAGTTTGCTAGATGCAACACGGAAACATGTGCCAAAAGGGCACGGGAAGGGTGGGGTATCTTAGGAGCTCAAACCTCGCAGCTTGTCAGTACAGCTACTGGTAAGTTTCTATTCCTTTTCTACCTCGGACCACTTTACCCATTATAACATGCTAAAGTTGAATCTAGGGCCCCAATGATGGGATTATGCCCCAGGTGAGTCAGGTTAGCTCTAATGCCTTGGATTGACTTCATCTCTAACTTCCATGATCAGATATGACATCTGGGTTCTATCTTGAAGAGTTCCTGTTTACTTCCACCCCCTCCACCCCACCATGGAAAATAGTTAAATAGTCTGGAGCAGGGAAGCAATTAAATTTCAGCAAGTAATTACACTGTTGTTAAATTGAATGCATAGGCTCCAATTCCTGATTTGTGGTGCAACAAAAGACAAACTTCTCTTGGTACCAGTAGACAGGCTTGTGTGAGAAATGTTTTCATTCCACAATTGGTAAAGAAAATATATTTACCTTGCTTCACACAAAATCATAAACACACTTTCAGGTTCAAAAAGTTTTGTTCAAACACTGCTAATATAATAATTTATGGCATTATAAACCTTGACATCTTAACATAGCAAACTAGATATGAATAAGCAAAACATCAGAATTTGTATTCTCACATTTGGTCTTCATTGCAAGAGGATTTAAGTACAGGAGTAAAGGTGTCTTGCTGCAATTGTATAGAGCCTTGGTGAGACCGCGCCTGGAGTATTTTGTGCAATTTTGGTCTCCTTACGTTCGGAAGGATAAACTTTCCAGAAGGAACAAACAGTTCAGACCAGTACACTTATTTCCCAGTGTTACTGGTGTTTCATTTTAAAGTATACAAGACCAGTTCAGACCAATATTCTTATTTCCCAGTTTTTATTGTTTTCTTATTCTGGGTTGCCATAGAGGGAGTTCAATGAAGATTCACCAGTCTAATCCCTGGGATGGCGAGATTGTTTCATGAGGAGAGATTGAGGAAACTGTTCTCTAGAGTTTCAAAGAATGAGAGGCAATCTGATTGAAACTTATAAAATTCTTACAGGACATGACAGAGTAGACATGGATACTATGTTTCCCATGGCTGGTGACTCTAGAACCAGGGGACACAGGCTCAGAATAAGGGCCAGGCGATTTAAGACTGAAATGAGGAGGAATTTCTTCACTCAGAGGCTGATGAATTTTTGGGCTTTTCTACCCCAAAGGGCTGTGGAAACTTAGCCATTGAGCATGTTCAAGACAGAAACCGATATATTTCTAAATACTAATGATATCAAAGCATATGGGGATAGTGCGGGAAACTGGCATTGAGGCAGATGATCAGCCATGATCTAATTAAATGACGTAAGGCTCGAGGGTCTGGATGGCCTACTCCTGCTTTTGTGTTCCTATACAGCAATCCAGAAAATACTCTGTGATATGAATCTAGAATAATTATACTATTTCTGTGTATTTTTTATCATCTATGTTATCTACCAGTTTTTTCTTGTTTGTTCGTGGGATGTGGGCATTGATGGCAAGTCCAGCATTTATTGCCAGCATTAATCGTGGGGGGTCATACCTTAGAGGGTGCTGTTGAGGGATCCTTGGTGAGATGCTGTAGTGTGTTTTTGTTTTCCTCTTTCTACATATTAACTTGCATTGCGCATTAAAACACAAGAACATTGTTAAAATATCTATTTATTAGACATATCATTTTCACACAGTGAGTGGTTAAGGTCTGGAATGCACTGCCTGTGAGTGTGGTGAAGGCAATTTCAATTCAAGCATTGAAAAGGGAATTAGACTGTTATCTAAGAAGATTGTGCATGGTTATGGGGAGAAGGCAGGAGAATGACACTAAGGGAATTGCTCATTCAGAGAGCTGGTGCAGACACAATGGGCCGAATGACCTCCTTCTACCCTGTAACAATTCTGGAATTCCAATCTGCAACAAGTGGTCTAATTCTATTTGAAAATACTTTGCTGCATTTTGTACCATTGTTTTCCTGTCATCTGTAGGCTGTCTTCCATGAACAAAATGTAGGGGGCCAATTTTCCTCAGTGTCAGGGTGGAAGTGAACATAAGTTCTGTGTTCAGCGTGGAACAACAATGAGGGACACATGTTGCATTCTACCCAGACCTCCAAACATTTTTTTGTACACTGTTTATGACTCCTTCTGGTGAAATGGATCACATTCAGCTAATATGTAAATTGTCATCAAGTGGCATCACTTAAGACTGCAGCAAGATTTCCAACACTGACACTGGTTACAGATCAGGATCATAATGTCCCTGTCAACAGCTGGCACTCCTGGCCCTTGTATTAAGTTCCTGGGGCTGCCTGAGGGATAGGATAACCATTTTCATGAGGTTTGTTGCTTACTTTTTGCTGAATTTTCTGGAACTCTACTTTTGTTCAAAAGGTGCAATGTAGATAGAAACCAAGGTGAGATGCTGGGCCTCTTTACTTCTGTGGTGTGGATGTGGCATTTGCAATACCTCCGAAATAAGTGGTGAGAAGAGGAGCAGGATGAGGAGGAGGCCATTCAGGTGGTGAAGCATCATTTCTGATCTGACCCAAGAGATTTTGCCTGAATTCCCATAATGGATTTTGTAGTGAGGGAATGTATAGCAGATGACTCTGAATACTCCACCTCTCCAAGGCTGACAACCTGCTTTTCATGCTGCCCCTGAATTTCAAGTTGCAAATCCTATATTTTTGCTGAAACCTTTGTTTGAAACTTCTGCAAAAGACGACCTCCAAAACCTATCTTGTTCAGAAAGTCTCCTTCTCCGAAAATCTGAGCAGCAGAGATCTGGATCGCTGCCGTCATCAGTTGTGGAGGATTTTTCCCTCATCCACTACTTCTCCCCCCACCACCACCTTCTCTTATGAGGAAAGGTTGGACAGGTTAGGTTTGTATCCACTGGAATTTAGAAGAGTAAGAGGCGACTTAATTGAAACCTTTAAGGTCCTGAGGCATCTTGACATAACGCATGTGGAGAGGATGTTTCCTCCTGTGGGAGAATCTAGAACCATGGGTCACTGTTTAAAAATAAGGGGTCACTCATTTAAGACTGAGATGACGAGAAATATTTTCACTGACGTTTGTGAGTCTTTGGAACTCTCTTCCTCAAAAGGCAGTGGGAACAGAGCCTTTGAATATTTTAAAGGCAGGGCTTGATAGATGCTTGATAAGTAAGGGGGCGAATGTGGGGTTGAGGTTATATTCAGATCAGCCATGATCTTATTGAATGACAGAGCAGGCTCGAGGGGCTGAGTGGCCTCCTACTGCACCTAATTCGTATGTTTGTTTGTAACTTTAATGAAGCAGCTGGGAAGGCTCCTGTGCAAGATTTGTTTACCAAGCCTCCTACATTTTCTCACAACCATTGCCTCACAAGCAGATGTATGTCTGCAACATCATGCCTTCTGTTTGCTCAGGGCTCCATTAAGGAGTAACATAAAGTTACTACAAAAGCAAAATACTGCAGATGCATGAAATCTGAAATAAAAAAAGAAAATGCTGGAAATACCCAGTAAGTCAGGCAGCATCTGAGGAAAGAGAAAGAGAGTTAACAGAGTAAAGGCCACAGACCTGAAACAATGGCCGCAATTTTACCAATCCTCTGGAAATGGGCTGGGAAAGAGGGAACATAGGGAAATGGTAATGGAAGGTGTCGGGAGGGAAGCCTGATGTCTTCCTGCCAACACAGCATGTTCCCTGATGCAGGAATTTCAGCTGTGCAGTCACCTGACAAATGGAGGCGAATGGTCAATTAATTCAATTGAGTGACCAATTACTAGCCACTCCCCACCCCCACCATCATTTTACCATTGTCGAGAAGGGCCCCACCATGTGGAAATACTGCCAGGTATATTGAGACAGTCTCCCAGCAGGTGGTGGTGGGGTGTGTGGGGTGAGGGTTGGGGGTGGGGGGGGGGGGGGGTGCGGGGTGGTACCCTACCTTTATGCTCCATGGCCATAGGGGCCCTTCCACCAGCAATGGCCACACCCACAGCTCCGACTCTGCTGCTTCAAGGCTCAACCTCTGACTGCTGGGGCCAGCCACCTGGCCCATTAATAATAATTATTACCTTTTACAGGAGGTGCCCTACTTTTCCCTCTGCAGCAACAACCTCTGCCAAGGCTGCTGATCCGCTAGACCTCCAATTGGCTGGCAGCTCTGTGAGGCAGGTCGCCTTCCTTAATTGCAAGGCCGTCCTGGCCATTTTCAAAAAAACCCTCAGGGTCCTGCTGTCCACCTACGTGGGCTCAAGGCTTGCGTTCAGTCCCAGTGACAGGACTTTCTACCTTTCGGAGAAATCAAGCCTCTAAATTCTGTGCCTCGCTCCACAGGTGCTGCCAGACTTGCTGAGTATTTCTAGCATTTACTGCTTTAACTCCTTAATGCTACCTTGTTCTCAGTCTCTTCTAACAGTTTCCTTTCTGCCTTTGCCCCGCCTATTGTTACCTGTTCAAGATCCTGAGGGGTATGGATAGGGTAACTACTGTTCCCGCTCAAAGGAGCATCAAGAGCTAGAGGGCATAGATTTTAAATAATTGGCAAAAGGAGTAAAAGTGATGCAAGGAATTTTTTTTTCACACAGAGTGTGGTTGGAATCTGGAACAAACTTCCTGAGAGGATTGTGGAGGCAGATTCGACCGAGGTATTTAAAAAGGAATTGGAGGGCTATCCAGAAAGAAAGAATATACAAGGTTACAGGGAAAAGGCAAGGGAGTGAGGCTAGGTAGAATGCTCTTTCAGAGAGCCAGTGTGTGCTAGATGGGACAAATGGCCTCCTTACGCACTGTAAAGATACTGTGATTCTGTTCTCTGTGCATCATATCTCCTCCCTTCATTTGACTTCCTAAACCTTTCAGATTTGACAGCTTTGTGTGGATTTTTGGAGGAGTGAGGTGCATTAAGGAGGGACCTGCGAGAGCATCCTGAGTTATTGCTGCCAAGTCAGAGGTAACTGTGAGAAGAGCTAACTGAGAAAAGGTGGTATTAAAGAGTCCAGAACAAGCACATTGAGTGATGTTTTAGGTGTACATTAGCTTGTGTGACAATGGCTGCGGGAGAAATTTAGATGGCGTTTGTACTGGGTAAACATAGCTTGCACAGTGACATGCCCTGTTGCTGCTTTATACTTTGCCAGCTCTGTTTTGTTGTGGCCCTGAATTTCCAGGCTCTGATCTTCAAATGGAATGAGGCCTCTGATTGTTAAATCCTCATGGAAAACAAGCACCTTATGTAAAGGTGTTGTAGAAATAATTTACAATTTTTTAATAAAGCATTTAGGGGCTGTTGTGGCACAGTGATTGCATCTCTACCTCTGGGTTCAAGTCCCACTTCAGGACTTGTTGGCCATGGAAGGCCAAACAGGTTGACTATAAGCCTGTGAATCCTTCCAAAATGCCTGATGACATTCATCCTTAAACATGCATATTACATCTTCCTGCAGAGAGACATAGAAACCTATGGGCTTCAAAGTTTGAAAATACTTCTTTCATGAACTGATTATCATAAAGTGAACGCAGTTGCAAATTACACATTGGAGAAATGATTGTAATGTTAGTCGCGACTACTACTTGTGCCATCGAAAAGCAACAGACATCCGTGTGACAGAGCAGGATAATCACAAACCTGATGAGCAATTCTCCAGGGTCCAAATAATGACTGGCTGAGATTTAAAGCTGACAGGTGCATTGGCAGGCGTCAGTGTCAGAGATGATGTGACTTTTATGGTGTTACAGATTTGGAAATAAAGGCTACTCGTTGTGGTGAAATCGTGTGTGAATTTATTCAGCTGAAGATCCAGATGGGAGCTCATTGGGGGGCTATGTTTTGGACTCTTAAATGACCGTGGGACCTTGAAGCAAATCGAATATAAATGGAATTCATGAGACGTGGAGAATGATTAATGCAACATATATTTACTAAAATGAAAAATCAACACAATGAGTAAATAACTGTGCCTTTAGTGTGCATTTAAAACTTCTTAGGACAGAATATTGCCATCGGCATGTGGCTGCGGCCCGAAATGCCAAAGTTCAAAATGAAGTCGAGCATGGGTCCCAATGTCAGCGCGCATCATTTCGATATTTCGTTCGGTGGGCGCACGCCGGAGGCAGCTGTGTGCCCGCCGAACTGTCAACGGCCTATTTAGGCCATTAACAAAGCAATTAAACTTGTTAACAATGCTGACTGTCTAACCTTAAGGTTATTGGCCAGGCGAAGAGCCTAAGTGGCCTTTGCGTTTTTCAGGGAACCTCATCCACAGGCGGAATGAGGTTTCCTGAAGGTTTTATAAAATAATTAAATAAGTTTTCAAAACTTCACAAACATGTCACAACTCATGTGACACTGTCACATGATGGGACATGTTTAAATAAATTTTTACTTTCTTTATTAAGAACTCTTATAATCCATTCAATCTCCCTGAGTCAGCTCCGTGGGGTGAATTGTTCCAATGGTGGGCGGGCTGTTCGGGGGCGGGCGCAGAACTGATCACCACCCGTGATCGGCTGCGCGCCGCTATTTTATACGCGGGCGGGCCAATTAAGGCCTGCCCAGCGTAATGCGTGGCCGGTAGTGCTCAGCGCTATCTGTGTAGGCGGGGGGAGGAGGGAGAGTTGAGGTGCATGAAAGAGCGCAGCAAGCTCCCTGAGGCACAAAGCTGCCTCAGGGAGATTGAATGGATTATAAAAGTTTTTAACCAAGAAAGTAAAAATTTATTTAACATGTCCCATCATGTGACACTGTCACATGAGCTAGGACATGTTTGTGAAGTTTTGAAAATGTATTTAATTATTTTATAAAACCTTCAGGAAACCCCATTCCGCCTATGGATATGGTTCCCTGAAAAATGCGAAGGCCGCCTGGGCTATTCGCCTGGCCACCAACCTTAATGTAGGACAGGCAGCGTTGTTAACAAGCTTAATTGCTTTGTTAATTGCCTAAATAGGCCATTGACAGTTCTGCCCCGTGCCCCAGGGAGATTGCTGCGCTCTTTTACATGCATGTGCATGAAAGACCGCAGGCCCCGACTCTCCCTCCTCCCCTCACACGCACAGGTAGTGCTGACCAGCCACGCGTTACGCTGGGCAGGCCTTAATTGGCCCGCCTGTGTAAAATGCAATCGGCTCTGTGCCCACCCATGCACACAGCCGCCAGCCATAGGAAATATTCACCCCTTCGTCTTTCTTACCCGACTGTCATGATACAAGCTGTTGTTAACACTGGACAAGTCTTATGCCAGAGTGAAACCTGGCTTCATAGATTCTAACTTTTTTTTTAGAAACTGTGGAGGAAAGTTGCTGAACAAATTCACAGGAATCTGCTGATGAATTTTTAATACAAAGAATAAAATATTAATTAAAATAAGAAAGGTTAACTAAATTACACCAGATAGAAAGGTAGGAAAGATCTCAACATGAACACAAGGGGCAGAACATTGAGCTCAGCAGGCCATCACGCACCCAATCTGGCCGAATGTAAAATGACGCGCAATGATGTCGTGCGAGCTGGTTAAAATTCCCACTATTCCTTTACACCAGCAATATATTTACAGATACATAAACTGGTGAAGAGTTACCACTAGCTTGACACAAAAGCTTCTCACCTGGAACTGGCATAGTTGCAAATGGTTTACTTCCAATGAATTCCAGAGCACTCACTTGATGCTTCTCACCCATCTCCCTGAGATACCCAAAAACCACACGCCTCGGCCTGATCTGCTGCATCTGGGGCCATTGGAAGAGTGGAGTTGGAGCAAGGCAAGGCACCTTTGGAGTGTCCTGGTTGGATGGCCCCAGGGTATCTAGCTGGTGCTTCTCCTCCCTTTTGGTGTCTGATGGCCCCTCCTGGGCTCCTTGAGGAGAAGGGAAACCTAGAGCGTGAGGTTGATGTGCCCCATCCCCCTCTTGCAAGCCACTGATGGAATGCAACCATGGCTGGAGCAATGGTGACCAGGTCACAGTGCTAATCTGGACATGGGTCTCCAAGATGGCTGCCACCCTTCCCATGGAGACTTTTATGCACTTACATGCTGGAGCCACACCAATAGATAGAACACAGAAGGACTCCTCCAGCCTTTGGTTCAGCCTGCAGATGGCCTCTGACAACTCTGCCTGATCTTCCCCTGCCTGTCTTTGCATCTCCAATGTGCCTCTTAGGGGCCGAGTCCAGAGGCTTGTCATCAGACTCAGTCTCAGCAGGGGCCTGGTCTCTAGCAGTCTTCTGAATATCAGAGATCTTGACTGTCACTGCTGCCACCTGCTGTGGACCCCTGTCTGTGTGGTGCTCACCAGATTGTGAACTCGAGCCTACTCTTGAACTATGCCCCACCGAGGTGTGTGTACCTGTGCTGGCGGAGTGTGCAGGTGAATGCAGCGAAGGTTCTTCACCTGAGGATAATTCTGCTTCCTCCTCAGCGGTGATTTGGGGACTTAGGACCAACTCTTCTGGTGATTGAGTAGGCAGGCTCATGCATTAAAGTTCACTCGCAATCATTGCCTGCATGTTGTTAACATATATCGAATGCATCCTCACTGGTTTATTGGGGGAGGCCAATCTTGCCTTCCACACAGAAATGATCCCTCTCCTCAACAGTGAGCTCTGCGGCCTGTTCCTGAAAATTTGATAGGACCTGGATCTCCGGGCTTCCCCCTCTTGTTCTCTTATTTTTTGTGCAATCTTGTCCTGCTTAAAGACAGATGGATTGACTGTGAGTACAATGGATGAAAGAGCGGTTCAGAAACATGCATGCCTGTTACATTTGCTAAGCCCTCCATAGCAAAGGATTAAGACATTGTTTGTGCTGGAAATGACATGAAATGGAGAGCTTAAAGTGGCTGACAGACATTCAGTGCTCATATCCCATATGGAGGTTGTGTGTGACATCTCTGTGCACTATAACCCTTAGACTGCCTGATGCCCTTATAAGAGTGTGAATTACAGTGAGTAGAAGTTTCATTTACCCCAGCAGAGCAGAGCAGATCTGTTGTCCATTTCCTGCACTGCAGGGTGGTCTTTTTCTGGGCCTCATGGGCTCTAACCTCCCTGGCGACCTCCTCCCAGGACAGTGTAGTCAGGTGGGAGGACCTCCTGCTCCTGGACGGCCTGGAGGAGAATTCCCAGAGAGGCTTTGCTGAACCGTGGTGCAGAAGGTTACCTTCATCTGAGTGCCATAGCTTTCTTTGTCACTGCAACCCCTGGCCTGCAGCGAGTGAATGTCTGTCCAGGTGCTATTTAAATATGGTGCTAGGACCTTCAACCCCATGAGGTCACAACAGGATGGGCGACTTGCTGCCTGCCCCACCATGAAATTCACTCAGTTCCTCCCTGATGCATAATTAATGAGATGAAAAGCGGAAGATTGCACACGTTCAGCTGTCCCACTGCACAGCGGGAATCTTGCCGACTTTCCCACCCACCACCTAGCTTAGTCTCCAGAATGGAAAATTCCACCCCTTATAACAAATTAGTCTATAGCACTAACCCTGATCGTCCAGTTAGCTTGACAAAGCTAACAAATGAAGAGAGAGCTAAAGACATGAGCCTTGTTGACATGGCTATTATATCTTACCTTAATGACTGCTGCCCTGAAAAGCAAACATTATAATTAAATGATGGCAACCTTCATTATGACCCAATGCCTCACACTGATAGTCTGCTACTACTTTTTTCAAATAATTCCTTTTTTGTTTAAATGTCAGCACCAGCAGTCATCAAAAAGATTATGACTACATAACAGAAATGACTCCAGCTGCTGTTCCACTGCAACATTGAACTGTTCTAGCAGTGTCTTGAAACTCTGTGTTTTAATAAGTTAGATTAGCTTGAGACCTGCCATCAAAACCAGCCCAGACATAAGTCAAAATCAGTCAGAATCTATTTTATGCTGATGGCACAGAGAGTTCATTTAGCAGATTTCCTATGAAAACTGTCACAAAAAGTGCCCTAAGGAATTAAATATGGAACTAACTAATATTTAAAAGAAGCTTCCAGCTGAAATATTAACCAATCTTCTTCTTCAGTAATTGATCTACCTGCCATTTGTTTCCAGCCTTTCCTGGTTTTATTTTGATTTTTTTTTAGTTGCGGCTAAGTGAAGAGTGCTTCAAGCAGTCTCAGCCAGTTCTTAATAAGTGAAAGTTCGCAACACAAAACTTGTCGTAACAGGTGACTAATTGGTATGAAAATTAGCTCTCTCACTTTGGGGGCAAATGAAGGTTGGTGTGGGAAAAGAAATGTCAAACTGCTACAATACTGCTGGTTTTCAGAGATTGGAATGAAAACATATTGTTGGAGCTAAGAGATATCCAACTTAGGAACCTAGGGATTCTGGCACCAAGTGCACAAGATGGAAGGAAATATTACTCTCCACACTGCTCAGCAATAAGGTTTGAAGGTTACAAAATTGAGCAAAAGAATTGAAAGCCAAGAGGAACCAAAAATCTGTACAGCTTTTAGTGAGAAAGGGACAATATATGGCACACGATCTGCTTCAGGTCAGATTTTAAGGGGTACTTATTTCCATCAGGTGTGTAGCCTAGTTTCATTCCACGATAGTTTCCACCCCAGAGGGTGAAGGACTGCTTCCTTTGCATTCTTCTTTCCCAATGGAAAGAAAAAGACATCAAAAGTCCTGGAATTTAAGCTGGTGTGTGGGCAATGAAAAGGCTAGGGAAGGTGGCCAAGGACATCAGTAACATATGATTCAGGGCTGTCATCATTATCATAATTTAAAACTGTTCCTTCAACCCATTCCCGATTCTAAACCTTCCCTTCTTGCCTCCCTCCTTGCTATATTTCAAGCTGCTCTCCTCTTCAGAAAAACTCCTTGTCCTCTCTCTCCTTCCTTTTCCCTTCCCTTTCTTGTCCCACCTCTCTCGTCCTGCTGCACCTCAACCACCTCCCCACATCAAGTCCAGGAAACAAAATAGGAATTTTAATGGAATGTAAATCCCAGTTATCTATGTCTGACTTGCACCTGCTGACACTGTTCCTGCAGAAACTTGGAAGATTGCTCCTTGAATTCAGTAAACTCCTAAATAACTAAAAGTCTTGGCTTCCCCTGGCAGTGCCTGCATCTACCAGACATGGAGTGCTATTTTCTCTTCGACAGCAAATCGGCTGAAGTGAAGTTATCTCCAAGGTGGCAGCAGAAAGCTGAAGTAACACGGAGGGCAAGTGTCAGAAGGACTCTGTCCACGAAAATTTGGAGCTGTAATGGGCTGCATACAAGACAAAAAACAACAACTTGTATTATTTCATTATAGGGAAATATCCCAGATGGAGGAGCCAGAGAGCCATTGAAATAAAATGCCCTGTGAATGAAGATTTATCATTCAATTTAAATGCTGGGAGTGCTCAGTAGAAATGATTTCATGGTGCAAGATGAACAGCAGAAGGTAACTGTTCTCTTCCCTTGCTTGTTTCAATCAGAAAGACATGCCATTATATCGCATTGCTCATGAACTCAGGACACCCCAAAGCACTTTAATTGAGTACGTTTTAGCCTATAGTCACTTGTAATGTAGGAAATGCAGCAGCCAGTTTAAACACAGAAAGATCTCACAAGTAGTAATATGATGGATGATAAAGAGATCATCCATTTTAGTGATGCTGTTTGAGACATAAATATTGACCAGGATGCTAGGTATAACTCCCCTGCTCTTTGAATTATGCCATGCTATTCTGTTCACTTGAGAGGGCAAAGCTCACCTGAAAGACAGCATCCTTGCCAGTACTGCACTGGAGTGGGATTTGAAGCCTCAACCATCTGAGTCAGTAGGCAAGAGTGCTAATTACTGAGCCACAAGCCAACATCTAATCAGGGCTTAGAATGTTTTTGGCACTGGTTTACTGCCCAGGAGGTGGTAAGCAATCCAGTCAGTGTCTCTGTCTCTTCCTTTCCAGTTGCTCTGGTAGCTGGGCAACCTCCTTTCCTGTGAGATTAAAAAGTCTCTCGTCTGGAAAATTTTATCCAGAAGGACCTATGTAAGTCAGCATCTGAAATATTCCAGGCTTTTCTCCTTGTTCTGTCATCAATGGCCTTCCTGCAGTGCTTGGTATAAATGCCATGAAGTCCTGAGAAAGCAGGAGGAATCCTTTAGTAAGGAATCACTGCAGTTCAACATTGTTGTCAAAACTTGGAGGAGAGAATACTCATGTTACCTGCTGCTTAGCACCTCCAGGAGTCTGCTGTCATGTTAATTTGCTGCCGACTTTTAAATCTTGCAGCAAGAGGTTTCCTTTCGCCAAACCCTGCCATCAATCTACAGGGATTTACTGATGTACTCCTAAATTCCATGAACTTTGCACTCTTGGCCTCCCAAACAATATGGTAGTGAGTTGATCCTACAAATTATGGCAAGGCTAATAGTGCACGTTAATAGTGCACGTGAACTCCTGCTCTGTAACATTACTGCAGCATAAACAGCCCCAGAGTTTAGTTCAGCAAAATAAAGGGATGTCAACTATCATTCATTAGAATAGCTGTCATTAGATGTTGTTATGTGCCAATTATACTCAAAGGTAGATTTATTTACTGGTATCAAACCCCTTATCTGGTGACTCGAAAACCAGCAATTTGAAATTGGCTCGCAAACTCTTTTATTGTTGATTTTCCTCATTTTGTGATATTTTGCTATTTTAGTTTCAGGAAAGGCTCTACTGTATCTCTTCCTCTCGCTGTCTACGTCTTCAAAAGCATAACTGATGTATGGCCTTGTTAAAGAAGCCTGGGAGTGTTATTTTTGTTACAATTGGCAATGCCGGTTCTATCGGGGACGCTGGCAAAATATTGGGAGACTGTGTCTAGATGGCCCCCTGACTTCTTCCCATCACTGGTCAAATTTCCCAAGGACAGCTGGGGGGGCAGGGGCAGGAACCTTCAGGCCAGTATCAGCTATCCAATTCAAGCTGTTATGGGGGTCATTAACTGTGAATTTGTGCAGTGATTTGAAAGTTGCAGGAGACAACTTTCTGAAGTGGAGCTTCAGAGACTCACCAACTGTAAGGAGATGAGAGAACAACAGGAAGAGGGTGTTGTTTGTAGTTTTATATTTCATATTTTATTTTACCTATTATAAGTACAGGACCACAAATCCGTAAAATCCCCAAATCCGGCAGACGTCCCCCGTCCTGAGCTTCCTTGATAGGGGATCTGATACCTGTATTAATTTTACATTCATTTGCTTTAGACAGTTTCCTGCTGTCCTGCTGTGTCTCTGCAGGAGAAGCCAATACAGCCAGTAAGTACTACAGTCAGTTCCAATTTATAATGGTTGATTAATAACTTGAAATCTCAACAGAGTTGCAGTTTGATACTTATGAGATTGTTGCATCACAGTCAGGTTTCATACAGTGTGTATGATGGCCAAGATTGTTATATAGAGTGCTGGCATCACTCTTTATACCTTGTGTCAAAACACCATTGACACACAGGAATCAAAAGCATAAACTTAGCTACAACACAGGAGAAATTAATTTTTATTCACTTTATTAGAACAAAAGTGAATACTTATTACCCAATCCCAATTTTCATTAGAGTTCAACAAAGCTTAGTAAGTAAATTTGCAATGAAATTCAGTAGCCAAATACATACAACAATTGTTTAGACTGCAAAGCACCCAGGATCAAGAGGTGATCAACTCTGTTGATCTCTGGAAGACCCCAATACATATCTAAAACAAAAACAGAATTACCTGGAAAAACTCAGCAGGTCTGGCAGCATCCGCGGAGAAGAAAAGAGTTGACGTTTCGAGTCCTCATGACTCTTCAACAGAACTGAGTTTTTCCAGGTAATTCTGTTTTTGTTTTGGATTTCCAGCATCCGCAGTTTTTTGTTTTTATCCCAATACATATCTATCCTCTTCTGCCTCACAGACAGTATTTTTTACCTCCACCATTGCTTAACAACTTAGATGGGTCCAAGAGTCCCTTTGTATCCACCCAATTTGTTATTCCTGTCTCTTTGTTTCTGCATGTTGTTGCTCAAAACTGTCATTCACATCCTGTTTCTGGGTCTGTGCTCTCCTGTCATTAGTAACGTGGTCTCAGCCAGTGATGCTTTGGGGCTCTTATGATCTCAATGTTTTCTTTCGACACTTAACATTGTTTAAGTCTGTCTCTAGGTTCAACACATTCTTTACAGAACAAAATTGTGTCTGGTGTGATTTTAATTAACCATCGGCTCTTTAATGATCTGCAGGCCAATCACACTTTGTGTTCTAGTCTCATACCTTTGTCACATCTATTGCCCCTAATACATCACACCCTTTGATCCTTTGCTCTTCTACCTTGCATTAATTTTCCCCAGGATAGTTTGAAGACAAGGTTACGGTTGCAATTACAAAGATGTTCCTTGCTCTACAACATGGTCAAGTATCCCATGATCCATCAGCAGACTGAAGTTCAACATTGCCATCAATCATTTTATTTAATCATTCTCTACAGGCTCAGATGATTCCCTCTTTTTGCCATTTACTCTCAGTTAAGATTTCATCAGCTTGTTTATGACAACAAAATCAACAACTTGCATTTATAAAGCATATTTAACATTGTGAAATCAAGGCAGTTCACAGGAGCACTACTAGACAAAGTTTGACACTGAGCCACATAAAGAGATATTAAGACTGGTGATCAAAAGCTTTGTCAAATAGGTCGGTTTTAAGGTGCATCTTAAAGGAGGAGAGATATAAATAGAGATGAGGGCAGCTTTAGGGAGTGAATTCCAGAAATTGGGAGCTCGGCAGCTGAAGGCACAGCCACCAATGACGGGGCAATTAACATCATCAAGGTGATTTGGCACTGAATACAAGCTCAATGAGTGAAATTTTATAGCAGTGGGATTTTACGTTTCCGCCCAAGCCAATGAGGTTTAGAATGCCTCGCCGCATTTTACGGCCCCGTCCCCGCTGAAATGGGGCCATAAAATTATGTCCAATATTGCTGCTGTACACAATTATCTGGATTGTGTTAGACATTTAATAGGAATTACCTAAATGGGATGTGTGATTAGTATTGAAGACTGATATTCCATGCAGTTAATCTACTTTAAAAAAAGTCAATCATCCAAAGGATTGGTAAAGCATCTGCTAATATTTAAAAACACAGTATTATAAGGCTGGCAATTTAGTATGTAAACAAAATCTTGCAAGTCACTGTCATAATTATACATAGGCCTGAATTTACCCTTGGCGGACTGGCGCAATCGGCTGGCCTAGTACTGGTTGGGAAACAGGGCCTGGCCGCAATCAGTCCACGACCGCAATTTCACATTGGCTGGCCAATTAAGGCCCGCCCAGGGTGAAACACGTTTTCCCAATGGTTAGGAAGGGTCAGGAGGTGGCTTGTTGGGTGCTGGGTTCCATGGCGAACCGGCGGGCAGTTTAAAAACGGCAAAGGCAGCCCCTTGAAGGCTGCCAGGGAAGAACATACATTCTGTGTTCTGGAAACCGAAGCTATGGCTACAACAGCAGCTGGAGACACCACGTGGGAGGGCAGGTGCTGTGGGTGCACGGCTTTCTGGTGAATGCCTTGCGGTCCTCCTGGAGGAGGTAGCTTCCAGGAGGAACAACCTTGTCCCCATGGATGGAAGGAGGAGACCATCGCACAGGACAAAAAAAGCTTGGGAGGGAGGTGGCAGCTGAAGTCGGCAGCCACGATGCTGTGCAGAGCACAAGGGTGCAGTGTCGCAAAAAGTTCAACGACCTGCTGCGCTCGGGAAGTGTGAGTACCGTGTCGGCATGGATCAGTGTGTTGAAGAGTTAAGGCCTGGCCATACCCCCATGGAGCTCAGGGGTGTTAGAGTCTGAATGCCAACTGTCAATGACACCAGAGCTGGCCAAGGGGGTGAGCCCTCCCTGCTTGTGGGTCAAGGGCCATGACTCAGTTGTGCCCTGCAAGGTGTTCCTCACGTGGGATTGTCCAGGCTGCAATGGTGCTGCACGTGGAGAGTGGACTAATTCATGCTCCTCTGTCCTTTCAGGAGAAGATGGCCCATAACAACATTGAGAGGTCACAGACAGGCAGAGGACCCCCAAACCTCCTAATCCTCACCAGATTTGAGCAGGGCGCCTTTGAGCTGGAGAGACTGGGGTGTCAGACAATGGTAGTGTGCAGTGCACAGAGGTATGAATTTAGGACGGTGCATACATTCTTGTGTAGTCTCATCATTGATGTCAGCCTCAAAATTGGATTCCCCATTGATCATTGAAAGACAATAGCACCATGATACGGATCTCATTTATCTGACCAGGGTGCCTGGCATACACAGTGACAGTGTGGTGACTTAAGCTAATGACATGTCATTGTTCACGCTTAGATTCACCAGCACGCACTCAGTCACAGGACCCCGAAGAGCCATCCCTGACTGCCAGGCTTCAGCTGCACCTGCGACACACCTATTCTCTGAACCAGGCTCCAACGCAGATACCAGCACCTCGGTGGGTGTTAGATCTTCAGCTACCATGTCGATGCACAGAGGTGAGGGCACTTCACACCTGTTTGAGGTGCAGGCAGAGGCAGAGAGTGCCCAGGGTGCCAGTAGTCAGAGGACTGCTGGAGACCAGGCTGATGCTGAGTTGAAGGCAGATGATGAGCTGCTGGAGTCATCCATTAGGCGGCAGATGCTGGATGTCCAGTGGGATGAGCAGGAGTGTTGTAGGGTGGCCGAGTTGTACTATTAATGATAGAGGTGATCTGCAGACACTTCTTGGGTGGAAACATTAAGCTTATTTACAATATACTCAACAGCAACTATATGTGTGCCTTCAACGCCAACTCTACCTCTACATTGACTGCTATTGGTTACTACAGATCATGTGATCTTGCCTAACAAGTATTATTCTTAGAGATACATTACACACTAAATAAAACCATAATTATTACATTCCTTCCCCTTTAACTCGGCTATACATAGTATATTTGCAAGTATCATATTTTTCAAGACAGCATAATATTTATACTAGGTAAGGTATTTAAAAGTTCATTCTGCCAAGTGGTTTCCTGGTACATGTGGTACGTCACAGCTTCACAACTTCAGATGTTTTAACAGGAATCTCCTTTTCTGGAGTTGCCTGAACATCAGGTGCTTCGGTGGGCACCCCCAGCTCTGTATCCTCAACTCTTGCAGGAACATCAGACATGTCAGTCCTGGGTTGAGTATCTTCAACAGGGAACGCTGACCCGGTCATTATCACCGGTGGAACCAAATCTTGGTGATTTGCCTCTCTCTTCCTTAAATGGTCTACATGTTTATGGATGATCCGGCCTTCCACCTCCACGTGATAAGATAGAGGTCCAGACACCGCACTTATTTCACCCAGTAACCTCTTTGGTCCTTCCCTGAAGTTCTTTATGTATAACGGCTCTCCCACTGTAAATTTCCTCTCGCGACTATGTCTGTTGTGTCTGGTTTTCTGGCTTCCCTGACTCCTTTCCATCTTCCCTCTAAATTCGGCATTATTAAGCTCAATCTCATCCTGAGACGATGTTTCAACAATAACTCCGCAGGTGTGATACATGTTGTTGTATGAGGGGTAGTCCTGTAATGAAAAAGAAGGCGTTCTAGCTTGGTTGCCAAGGAACAGCCAGTTAGCTTTCTCATGCCTGCCTTGAATGTTTGAACCACCCTTTCAGCCAGCCCATTTAAGGAAGGGTGGTATGGAGCAGTTTTCACATGAGTGATACCGTTGAGGCTGATAAACCGTTGAAACTCAGCACTCGTAAATGCCATGCCATTATCAAAAATGACTACTTCTGGTAGTCTATAAATTACAAAACTCTGACATAATTTCTTAATTGTAGCGGCCGACGTTGGTGACTTCGCCTCATATACGTCCAACCATTTTGAATCGGCATCGACAATGAGCAGGAACATTGTTCTCAGGAAAGGTCCAACTTAGTCAATGTGTAACCGCACCCAGGGTCTACCTGGCCATTCCCGTGGGTGTAACGAAGCTGTCACTGGCAACTTTTGCAGTTGCTGACATTGCATATAGTGCTTTACTAAACTCTTATTTCACCATCCATCCCAGGCCACCATAGACAGCTGCATGCTATGGTCTTCATTCGGGAAATTTCTAGATGGACACTGTGCAGTTCAATTGAAAGTGGCTCCCTTCCCTTTGGAGGAACTATCAGTCATGCTCCCCACAATAAGATACCATCCTGGCTGGTAATTTCTTGTCTTCTGTTGAAGTATGGTTTCATTACATCAGATGTGGGCTCCTCTGACCAACCATTTGGCACTTGTTCTCATACCTGGAATAGGACTGGGTCCAGCCCTGTTCAGTCTCTGATCTGTCGAGTACATATCAGCGAGGAATCTAAGAAATTTAATAGTAAAACAAGTTCCTGTGTAACTGGGACATGCTTATCAATTTCTTGTAAAAGCAAACGACTAAGGACGTTGGCGTATGCGATTTGATTGCCAGGTCTATTTGTGAATGTGTATTTGTATGCTGCCAGAATTAAAACCCATTGTTGTATTCTTGCTGAGGCTATGGGTGGTATAGCCTTGTCCTGAATAAACAATCCTTGCAATGGTCTGTGATCTGAGACAATTGTGAAGTGGTGGCCGTGTACGTACTGGTGAAATTTCTTGACACCAAAGATGATGGACAGGCCTTTTTTTCGATCTGTAAGTAATCCTTTTCTGCTGTGGTGAGCATTCTTGATATGTAACCTTTTGGCCTTTCCGTGCTATCGTCCATCCACTGAGAGAGCACCGCTCCCACTCCATAGGGAGATGCATCACATGTCAGCATCAATGCTTTCGTCTGGTCATAATGCACTAATAGATTGGACAAGTGCAACAATTGCTTAACCTTTATGAAATCTTCTTTCTGGGGTGCTTCCCAAGGCTAACGTTGGTTCTTTTTGAGTAGAGAATGCAGGGGGCCAGCACTGTAGACAAATTGGGTAAGAACCACCTATAATTGTTGATCATTTCTAGGAACGATTTGAGCTTTGAGGCATTCTTTGGCACAGGTGCGTCTCATGGCTCTCACTTTCTCCTCAACTGGCTGGAGGCCCTGTGAATCTGCCCGGTTACCCAAATAGATTACCTCCCTTGCTTGGAACATGCACTTTTCTTTGTTTAAACTCACTCCAGCTTGAAAGAAACCTTTTAAGACTCCTTCTAAGTTTGCCAAATGCTATTTTTCAGTGAACCCTGTCACCAATACATCATCAAAATAAACTATAGCCCTAAGCAGTCCCATCAGCAAGCTTTCCATTATTCTCTAGAAGGTGGCACAATGGAGGAGACAGTGAACGGCAATTGTGTATATTGGTACAACCCTCTGTAGGTGTTAATTATGACAAGTTACCTGGAGGCATTATCCAATTCTAGTTGTTGATAACCATGACTCATGTCAAGCTTTGTGTACGTTGTTCCTCCTGCCAGGTGGCATACAGGTCTTTGAATTTTGGAGTGGGATGCCTGTCTTGCTTAACTATTTTATTAACCATCAGTTTGTAGTCTCCCCAAATTTGGATGCTTTGGTCGGGTTTAAGGGCGGGGACTATAGGTGCTGCCCATTCTGAGAACTGAACAGGTTGTGGAATGCCCAGTTTCTCTAGGCCTATTCAAAAATGGCACAGGCAGCCATGCAAAGGCCACCATTGACTTTGCAGTTCTGTGGCAACACAGAACGTCATTGCAGAACAGGGCAGGTGGGCGGGAAGGTCGACCCGAGGTTTTCTGACCAGTGTCCTCCTGGAGGAGATGGCAGCATGCCAGGATTTCCTTGTCCCAAGGGACAGGAGGATGGCCCCCCCCAACCTCAGCAAACATTCCTGGGAGGAGGTGGCATCCAGGGTCAGCCCCGATGATGTGGTGAGGCGCACATGGGTGCTTTGCCACAAGCGCTTGAATGACCTCCAGTGATCGGGAAGGTTGAGTAGCGTGTTGGATTGAGCCACTTAGCTCAGCAGTTAGGACCACCGCCCCCCACCCCCACCCCTCCCCCTCCCTCCCGTCCCGGACCTCAGAGTTCTTAGAGAATGAGCGGCAAATGTCAGTGAGGCAGCATCTGGCCAAAGGGCTGAATCCTGGCAGCTTGGAGTGAATGTCTTCCAGCTCCAGGGTCACAAATCGGCTGAGGCCTGTGAGGTTGGTCAGGCTGCAATGGCAATGCAGGTATAGGGTGGACTAATCAATGCTCCTCTCTCCTTTCAGGAGAAGACAGGCCACAATAACGCTGAGAGGCAACGGACTGGCTGAGGAGCACCTCTCCTTCTAATCTTGACCAGATATGAGCAGGAGGCACTGGAACTGGAGAGGCACCATATGCCTAGATCAACCGGCCACAGTGAGGTTGGGTTGCCACAGGGAGGTAAGAGTGCAGTGCACTGAGGTCAGAATGTCTGTAATAGCAACCATTCCACTGTTGTCTCTGTATTGATGCGACCTTCCAACATGGAATCCCCATTGATAATGGAAAGATGAGG
Organism: Carcharodon carcharias; assembly: GCF_017639515.1. Lineage (NCBI taxonomy): Eukaryota > Metazoa > Chordata > Chondrichthyes > Lamniformes > Lamnidae > Carcharodon > Carcharodon carcharias. The sequence goes on along the minus strand of NC_054472.1, from coordinate 66,701,745 downwards.
GCACCCTGATCCGGGTGCCAGGCATGCACAGTAACAGTGTAACTACTTCAACTATTGACATGTCCTTGTTCTTTCTTTCAGGCTGACCAGAAGACCCTTGAGGTCAGGAGCCTGAAGGACCACTGCTCACCTCAGAGGACCAAGACGATATAAATGCACCTGCGTCACACCCTCTCAGCCAGGCAGGCACCAGCGCAGATAACCCTGGTGGGAATTAGGTCATTAGCCAGTATCTCGGTGCATGGCGGTGAGGGCACTTCACACTCGCTTGGAGACAGAGAGTGCCCAGGGCGCTGGCAGTCGGAGGACTGCTGGGGACCAGGAATGTGCTCAGTTGATGGCTGATGATGAGCCTCTGGGGTCATCTCTGAGGCAGCAGATGCTGGAGGTCCAGCAGGCTGTGCGGAAGGATCTGGAGGAGATACAAGAGGGAATGCGCGCCATGGTCTCTATGATGGAGGAGTCCTTGTAGAGCATGAGCAATGCAATGACCCTCATGGCCAAGTGCACTGCCTCCTCCATGGAAAGGTTGGCACCTCTCATGGAGAGGCTGCTCCAGGAGCTCAATCAGGGATTCCTGGGGATGCGCTCAGACCTGTAAGCCCTCACACTGGCAATGTCCTCAGCTGGTCAATGTCAGTGTGGGAGGCAGATTGGACACCCAATATCCCAGCTAGGTGACCATCCATCAGTGATGAGCAGGGAGGTCCAAAACCACCTGACGTCGGCGCACGAGCTGATTGTCATCTCTGCGGTTTCCTCTCAGGGAGCTCCGGATGAGGGCAGCAGTGCCCCTCTGCCAGTGACCGTGGCATCTGATGAGGCTGTGGTGACTGGGGAGATGGCAGCCATGCCACTGGCCACTCCCTCCCAGGTTAGCACAGACTCCACGGGCCAGAGGATATCTGCCAAGGTCATCAAGGTCATCAAGGCCAATAGGATAGCAGAGTGAGCGGGCTGTCTCCAATACCAGTGCCAGTGAGAGGGGAGCACCTAGACGTAGCACCCAAAAACGCAAACATAAATCATCTTAGGCACATCACCGGCTTATCACTGGTGTTATTTTTTTCCCCTACTTTTAAGTGCTTTTTAACTTAATGTGTTATTGAACACCTTTACAGTTACATTGATTTATGCATCCCAGGCATCACACCAGTAAAGTGTTTGTTTTCAACAGCCTCTGGGTGCTTCATTAGTTCTACAGGTGAAGGAGAACCAGTGATGTTATGAGTGATTAGTTTGTCATTGAGCTTTACTGAAATGGCCCATAGTGCATGCTGTTCAAGCTGGTGACAGACGCTCTGTTCGGGCATGCATTGAATTTTATTCACTACTGCACGGACAAGGCCAGCCAGGCGGAGCGAGCCAGAGGCTTCGCAGTGATTTCTGGATTCCCCCGCGTCCAGGGTGCAATAGACTGTACACATATGGCCATCAAGGCACCAGCAGGTGAGCCCAGTGCCTTCATCAACAGGAAGGGCTCCACTCCATGAACGTGCAGATAGTGTGTGATCACGGGATGCTGATTCTACAAGTCTGTGCAAGGTACCCAGGCAGCTCCTATGATGCTTACATCCTGAGACACTCCCAGCTGCCAAGGCTCTTCAGCACTCCAGCCCGGCTTGATGGATGGCTGCTGGGTGACAAGGGCTATCCCCTCAGAAGGTGGTTCATGATGCCTCTCTGCCCATCCAAGAACAGAGGCAGAGCAGTGGTAAAATGGGAGCCATACCTCCACAAGAACGGTGACAGAGAGAATCACAAATGTTCCTGTTAGGTATCGAGTATGGAGCCTTCAGCCCTGGCATGTGTTGGAGGTTCATCTTTGGTAGGCTAGCTGAATGACCGTTGGATCAAAGCCTCTCAGGTGTTCCTGCCTCCCTGGACGTTGCCCAGGTCTGCGTCTATCCCCTCAGCGTTCTCCTGAGCGTGCTCATCCTCGGACTCACTACTGGACTCATCGTGTGCAGCCAGAGCAGCTGTCAACATCTCCTTCGTCCACTGCGTCCCCCCTTTCCAGCACCAGATTGTGGGGAGTACAGTATGCAACCACTATCAGTGACACACAATCCGGGTGTCATTGCAGTGCGCTCCGCGGAAGCACATCTTGAGAAGACCGATGATTCTCTCTGTCACCGACCTTGTGGAGGGGTGGCTCCTATTGTACCGCTGCTCGGCCTCTGTTCTTGGATGGTGGAGAGGCGTCATGAACCACCTTTTTAGGGGATAACCCTTATCACCCAGCAGTCATCCATCCATCCAGCTGGGCTGGAGCACTGAAGAGCCCCGGCACCTGGGAGTGTCTGAGGATGTAGGCGTTGTGGGAGCTGCCTGGGTACCTTGCGCAGACTTGTAGAATCAGCATCCTGTGATCACACACTATCTGCACGTTCATGGAGTGGAAGCCCTTCCTGTTGACAAAGGCACTGGGCTCACCTGCTGGTGCCTTGATGGCCACATGTGTGCAGTCGATTGCACCTTGGACGTGGGGAAGCCAGCAATGGCCGCGAAGCCTCTGGTTCACTCTGTCTGGCTGGCCTGGTCCGTGCAGTAGTGAATGAAATTAATGCACGCCTGAACAGAGTATCTGTCACACACCTTAAACCAGCTTATATTTCACCCCTTCCTTGGATTCACCTAGTTCTGTTGAAGGGTCATGAGGACTCGAAATGTCAACTCTTTTCTTCTCCGCGATGCTGCCAGACCTGCTGAGTTTTTCCAGGTAATTCTGTTTTTGTCTGTCACCAGCTTGACACAACTGCGGACAGCTGATTAGGAGACTCCGCAAAGATCACTCACCGATCCCTGGAATGAGTCGGAGGAATAGAAGTTGAGAGCCACTGTGAACTTCAGGGCCACTGGCATGGGGTGTCCACCCACACAGTTGGAGCTGATCTCAGGGCTGATCATCTGACAGTTGGAGTTCACTGTCTCCCTTGAGAGGTGGAGCCTCCTTCGGCATTGTACCTCAGACATATTGAGGTAGCTGCTTCATCGCCTGTATACACTGACAGCAGGATAGTTCTGTCTTCTGTGGCCCCTTCTGCCTTGGACTTCCTGTTGGCCCTGCACCCCTTGTGCCTGCACCTGCCCTCCCACAAGTTACTGCCCTGGAAGCTGCATTGGGACACCTGGCCTCCTCTCCCTTCTGCCCCTCTCTTCCGCAGAGGAGGAGGTGCCTCTAGCGGAGACCACAATCCCCACTCCCAGGGTAAGGGAAGGCTGTCTGACACCTGGAAGGCCCCAAGTGTTATGATTCCTCCGGAGTCCTGAACCGAAGCCTGTTATTTCTGTAAAGCAGCTCTGAAGCGAATGCAGTTGTCCTGTTCACACAAGCAAGTAGCAGTAAGTTATAATCTAAAGTTCTAACAACTCGCATTAGCGAGCCCACTCACCCCTGTGTGACACCCTGAAAATTGCACGGCCTGCGTAAAATCGCAGACAACTTGTGCCTCAAGGGCCTTAACTGGCCGTTAATTAATGGCGTGCCCGCCTTCTGAGATATCGCGATAGTGCGCGGTGATATCGGGACACACGCCAGTTGTCCTCGCGCGTCATTTTACGTGGCTGGCGCGCCCCCACATGCCAACTGAAAAATTCTGCCCTTAATCTCCTTTAACCAGTTTTGCCCCAGTAAGCTTGGCCCTTCACTTGCTACCATCATCAAGGTTAGCTTTGCCGATTGGCTTCCATAATGGACAGTTACTCTGCTTATGCCTCTGACTTGAATGTCTTCATCCATATTTGTTTTTAGCTTGGCATTAGTTTCTTCCAAACTTAATTGATGTTCACCATTATCCAAGTATCTGAAGTTATGCTCCCCAATTACTGTAGTGGAAGCTTCAGTGTCCACTTCCATTCTAACAGGTCTGCCATTTACTGTCACTGTGACAAATATTGAACCCGTCTTTCCAGCTTTCAGGTTAAGCAATGAGTAAATGTTATTTCAGGCTTTTCTCCCTTGTGGGTTTCATTCAGCTCCTTCTTTTGGTCACAAGCCTGATTGAATCTTTCCTTGCATTGCCTCATCATATGTCCATTTCTATGACAACAGTAGCACACGATCTTTTTAAACTGCCACTCGCTAAAAGACTGATTGTCTCCACCTCTGCTAAAATTATTCTTCGATTTTGCTGCTAAGTTATTTTTCTTTATACTTCAGCTAGTGGGGACTGTTTCCTCCTTCCCAGCAGAGTCTTGCTTTTTCACACCTCTCTCCCCATTAACTTTATTTACAATATACTCAGCAGCAACTACATGTATGCTTTCAACTCCAATGCTATCTCCACATTGATTGCTATTGGTTACTACAGACCATGTGATCATGCCTGACAAGTATTATTCTTAAAGGTATATTACACACTAAATGGAATTATCATTACTACAGGGAGGATCTGGCAGAGATGCATTAGTGTATGCATGCCATGGTCTCAGTTGTGAAGGAGTCCATGTGGAGCTTAGGCACTGCGTTCACCCTCATGGCCGAGTGCACTGCCTCCTCCATTGAGAAAGTAGTGACTTTCATGGAGAGGTAGCTCTCGGGCCAGAATCAAGGGTTCCTGGGGTTGTGCTTGGACCTGCAAGCCCTCACACAGGCACTGACCTCAGGTGGTCAGTGCCAGTGTGGGAGATGGATGAAGCACCCAGTATCACAGCTAGGTACCCACCCATCAATGGTGAGCAGGGAGGTTCAGAGCAACTTCACGTTGGTGCGTGAGCTGCTGTCGTCTCTGCAGGCTCCTCTCAAGGCACTCTAGATGACAGTAGAATCTCCTCCATCCCTCTGCCAGTGACAGTGGCATCTGATGAGGCTGCAATGACTGGGGAGATGCCAGCCATGGCACCGCCTGCTCCCTCCCAAGGCGTAGCATTCGTAAACCTAAGTTTAAGCCACCATGAGCACAAGAGGGGGTGGTCACGAAAATTACCTTCTGTTCTGCAATTTTTTTTATCGTTATTGGTGTGGAAGTGAACACCAGAGATGGTAATGGTAATTTGTTTTGATTGTGAAAATTATATAAATTTTGTTTTTGTCGTAATGCCCTGAGTATTTTGGTGCAGGGTACACCAATACGTAATGCTGGACATGAGTGGCTCTAAACTTTATTGCACAGGCACTGAGTGGACTTTGGATTCAAATGAAAGGGTCATTTCAGATATGCAGGATGGAGGCGGCAGCCCTGGCATGATGTGGAAGTAGATCTTCGGTAGCCTAGCTGAAGAAGTGTTCGATCAAGGTATCCCTGGTGTTCCTGCCTCTCTGAAGGATACAGAGGTCTGTCTCCAAACCCTCAGCATTCTTCTCACCATACTCCTCTTCTGATTTGCTATTGGGTTCATCCCCTGTGGCCTGTGGAGCTGCATCAAGATCATATTCATTCAGAGGGCACCCCCCTTGCCAGTTCCAAATTGTGCACCGTGCAGCAACCATGATCAGTGAGACCCACTCTATGGGTGTTGTAGTGCTCCCCCTGAATGATCCAAGCATCGGAAGTGAATCTTGAGAAGACCTATGACCCCTCTATCACCGCCCTTGTGGATGCGTGGTTCCTGTTATAATGCTGCTCTGCCTCTGTTCTTGGGTTGGCGGAGGGGCGCTATAAGCTGCCTTTTCAATGGATAGCCCTTGTCACCCAGCAGCCGTCCATCCAGTTGGGCTGGAGCACTGAATAGCTTCGGCGCCTGGGAGTGTTTCAGGATATAGGTATCATGGGAGCTGCTAGGTTACCATGCACAGACTTGCAGAATTTGCATCCTGTGGTCACACACTATCTGTCCGTTCATTGAGTGGAATCTTTTCCTGTTGATGAAGGCTCCCGACTGACCTACTGGAACCTTGATGGCCACATGTGTGCAGTCGATTACATCCTGGATGCGGGGGGACCCAGTAATTGCTGCAAACCCTCTGGCTAACTCAGCCTGGCTGGCCTCATCCATACAGAAATGAATGAATGTCATTACCCACCTGAACAGAGCTTCTGTCACCAGCTTGATGCAACTATGGACAGCTGATTGGGAGACTCCACACAGATGTCCCACTGACCCCTGGACAGAGCCAGAGGCATGGAAGTTGAGGGCCACTGTGATTTTCAGAGCCACTGGTATGGGATGTCCACCCATACAGTTGGAGGTGATCTCAGGCCCAATCATATGACGAATGGAGTTCACTGTGTCCCTGGAGAGGCGGAGCCTCCTTCCACATTGCAACTCGGACATATTGAGGTAGCTGCATCACCGCTTGTAAACACTTGTAGCGGGATAGTGGCGTCTTCTGCGGCCCCTTCCACCTTGGATTTCCTGCTGGCCCTGTACCCCTTGTGCCTGGGCCTCTTCGCCCCCTGGTCACCCCCCTGGAAGCTGCATTGGGACACGTGGCCTCCTCTCTCTTCTGCCCCTCTCTTCCTTCTCAGAGGAGATGCTACCAGCAGAGAGCACGATCCCCATTACCAGGTTTAAAGAAGACTATCTGATACTGGGAAGGATCCATGTGGTCAAAATCTTCCAGGGGCCTTGGAAATACTGATGAGTCCTCAAATGAAGTCTAGATTTGCTAATAATGAAGCTCAGGACTGAAATGAAGCTGTCAAGTTCAAATAAGCAACCAACAACAAACTATCTCCTAAACTCCTCACTACTCACACTGGCAATGCTGCTGACCCTTTTTATCCCACCCTTGGATGAGGTTTTTAAAAATGTGGGCTGCCTGCCTGCCTGTTTTGCCCATGCGATGAGCGCAAAAGAGCACGGGCAATGTAAAATCGGGATCAATTGGGATTTAATTGGCTTTTGACCTTACTTGGCCTTTTAATTGATGGCGGGCACGGCTCCGACACCTGCGCGTGCCCGCTGACCTGAAGATTGCGCGCGTACGAGATGATGTCGAGATGCTTGCCCGACATCTTCTCGCGCTATTTTATGCCCGATCGAGTCGGGCGCGCGCCTGCCCATGAGGCATAAAATTCTGCCCCAAATGCCTTTCATAGTGATAGGTTACTGAGAAAAAAAAATCAATACTGATTCATAAAGTACCCTGTTAGATGCATGTTGCCAAACTACAGATCAGTGAAAGTGGATTCTCTGCATTACAGCACTTATAATGTTTGTTATGATAATAGCTGCTAAAATGGCTCAGTCAGCCTGGTTCAACCTTTTTATTGTTTAGGGAGAGAGCTCATAATGTAAGTGGAGCTTCTGAACAGTGCTCCAGCTACACATTGCCTCTTTTAAGTGGGTACTGAAAGAGTGGTCCTAAGAAGGTATGACCCAAAAATATTGAGTTCCCTTGTCTTACCCATTGCTCATGGTGCCTCTGCCAACACCCTTAATCCTTTCTTCTATGCCAGTGCCACTTAGACTTGGAAAGTCTCCACGTTACAAAAGGCTTCACCAAAGCTGGTTAATTATGCAGATGAGCTACTTATGCATTATCTGATGTCTAATGCTGTCTGTGCAATACCAGAAGTATAGTTCTTAGCATAATTAGCCCAACAATATGACTATGGGGCAAAATAAAACACTGGACAAATATGCAAATCACTCCTAACATTATATATTTGATTTCATTTTGTTTCAGCTGTAAGGGTTACCTTGAGATAATAAGAGATGAAAATAATTGAATGCATAGCATTTGAGTTTTTGTAGAGATCAGTGTTAATGAGAATGCATTAGGCCCATGTAAAATACACACATGAAGATGAATGTTTATGTATTGGCCATTACACGTCTGATCTGCTCGCAAAGTTGCTTCAACCAGAATATCTTCTGGCTCTGAGATCCTGTCTTGCTCTATTGTTGTCTGGTGTTCCTCCACTCGCTGCTCTATGCTTTTGCAGCTTTAAATGAATGAGGCCATAATGATCTATGTGACCCTGAAGGATGTGGGTTGTCAGACAACCGCAGTGGAATTTAATTCATGGCCATGAGCCTGTCAGCTAGTTGAAGAGCCAATGGCAATCCTACGATGGTCATTCTGGGCCCCCTCCTCACCCGATTTAACACGGTCAGGCATTTAGCTGGTTGGTGACAGGGTCCTCATCATGGTCAGCTGGAATTCCCTGCCTCCAAGACCTGCTAGCCAATCAGATGCTAGCAGCTCTCCAGTATTGGCAATGCCTTGGAGCAATGTGCAGGCCCAAGCTGCAGATCATGGCTGGAGGCTGGATTGAATGTAACTGAGGAAGGCTTGCCAGGGCCCCCCTGACTGGATGGAGAGTGGGGGAGGTGGGGGGGGTGGTGGTGAGGAGTGCTAGTTTAATGGGCAGGCGAGGGTATTCACATGTGAGCAGCCATTACCAATGGCAGGTCTCTCCATTGGGCATGGGCTACACATGTAAGAAGTACCCACCCACTGCCCCCCAAAGACAGGCATACTCACCAGAGATAATCTGGCGTGTAACCCACAGGCTCCCACCCACCATTGGTTGAATAGCAGCTACACTGGGACAAGGCCTTTAAGCAGAATTTAAGTGGTCACTTAAAGCCCTTATTTGGCCTCTGGATGGGAAGATCACCTGAATTAGTCAGGAGGGTGTTGGGGAGGTGCTGGGGCTCCCCCTGCCTCCCAGCCTGCCCTAGGTGATCTGCCCAAATGTTGGTCCAAATCATCTGTGGTATATTAGGTAATGATCCACAGACCTTGTTGTATTGGTGGTCTGCTGCTCAGAAGGCTGAGGAGCCGGAGCTGAAGAAGAGCCCAAGTCTTCCGATTTCCAGAGTATTGGAGGCTGGAGGTACAACCCATGTTGGGACCCTATGGATGGTTTGTGGGTAATTTGGATCACTTAGACCCTTGGAAGCTATCCTTGCACTCTTCTATCTCTAATATTCATTGTTGTTTGGGTTATCCCAAAATGAAGTCACTATGATTGTTGCCTGAGATGCGCACATTTGTTTGCATACTTCTCTTTTGTTGGTCACAGTTAATCTACATTCTGATATAATGGAAGCTGTTTTAATTCTTGAAGCCAATGGGTTCATGTGTTTTCTGCAGGGATCTGTAAATTTTTTTTGAATTTCATTTATCCCCTTCCACTCTAGCTATTTTCAGCTCCTGTGTTTCAAACTATTCTTATCAAATAACATTTATTCCCTACATCCTTTATAATGTCTTCATTTGCCCTGTTGTCTATTTGAATCATCATTGAACTGCCAGGATAATGAAAAGAGAACCCTTATATATTGTTTCAGCTTTTGGTTCTTTGCCTTCAGAGATCAGTGTTCAAAGGTTGAACAATAACATTAAAATTAACTTTGATTTGGGACTTAACAATCTGATACATTTACAGTAAATACAATGAGTGTCAATGATATGTTTTTACATTAATAGTGAAACTATAAAATTATGAATTGTTCACAGCTTTGCATATAAATTGTGCTATAATTACTTTTTTAAACAATGGTTTGTTTTCCTTTTTTTCATAAATTTAAGTAGAAGCATCAGTCACATATCTGAACAATTCAAACCATATGTTCATATTTGAGTTGAGTGACTTGGATCTTTTATCAGACACTTTCTAATTGCAACAGCAGCATACACCCTGTTCAAATAACGCTTCCCTTGTTTTGCTACCGTTATGGTAGCATTGCATCTAGCTAACCTATTTTGGCTGATTTGTTTCTTCCATTGTTAACAAATTATAATTTAGAAATGACTTTGTTGCATGTTTAACAAAGCTGAAGTACTTGACATTTTGCGCATTATTGTTGGTTTATATTAGCCGTTGGCTTGAAATTTAACATTTTCTTCAGATATTGTCTCAAGCCTTGCCGATCCTGGACACTGTGGACACTGCACTTTACCCTTTCTGCCATCTCTCCTAAGTCTGCTGCACAGGTACTTCTGGAAAGGAAGAGCAGCAGTTGTAATGATCAATCAAATAATCAAAGGTACCTCTTGTCTTCCTGATTCCTTCCAGTCTTTCATATATAGTCAACAAAATGGTCTTTCTTTGCTCGAGAGAAGCTTCATCCTTCAGCAATGTTACTTAGTCAAAAGCTGCCCTGACCTCCCATGTCCTATTTCAGCCATTTTTATGACTCACAGCTGATTCTCATGGATATTTCATTCTGACACTTTACAAAGTGCCCTCAAAAGAGCTTTAAATGTGCATATAAAAGTAACCCTAGAACAATGTTAAATGGTGGTAGTGGAGGGGGAGGGGGGCTTGTGGAATTTTCAATGAATGTTAAAACCAGAAGTAATGTTAAGTCAACTCCCCTCTACAATGTACCAACAGAATTTTCTATACTAATAGGATCAAGCAAATGAATCTCCAGATGATTTTAATTATTCAACATTCAGGGATCAATTGATGTTAATTAGTCCATCGAAAGCATGCCACCAAGATTAAAGAGATTATTATTTACATTAAGGAATTGCTTAAATCGTTCAGTCACAGATATTCAACTTCTGTCAATGCAAAGCAGTGAAGAATGAATTCAGAGTCAATGGCAAATGTAATAAGGCATTCTTTCTTTCAAGACTGTAAAGTGTATGAAAAAGTAATGCATGTTTGGAAGTTAACCTTGTGATGCAGTGATAGCTACCTCAGTCATTCTTTATTACCCAAAATGAACAGATTAGGCACAGTGTAACAATTTTTAAACATGTATGAGACTCTCATGAGCCATGCTTCTCAAGAGTCAGTGCTGGAATTCTACTAAATCATTTTGATGTCACCTGGGGACTAGCCAAGTTCATCCTGGCTGTTGACAAGTACACAGCAGGGAAGCAGTGAAAATGCACTTTGCAGATCCATTAATCAAAATGGCTGCCTGACATGACATCTGCCGCAGTATATTTAATGTGTCATTTAACCGAGTACATTCATACATGCTTGAACCTTGCTGTATCATTTGGTATAGTTACAAATTGGAAGTAAATTTGTCTGACCTTAAATATCTATACTCGCTTTTACTGCAATTGTTTTTAACAGTCTAAAATTAATAAACAGATATCATATTTTTGTTTCTGTCTGTTCTTTTCCATATCTTTTTCATATTGTAATTTTTAAGGCATCATCTGGGCTCAACGAAAAGTGCAATATTTCTATTTATTGTGCATTATGCAAATTAAAAAGATGAAGAATTTGAATTTACTTATTGCACCCTAGTTAATATTGGAAGATTTCAGAGAACAGTGTAAGCATAGAGCTGCCGTCAAAGTGCTGACTTGCATTATTCTGAAGTTGTGGGAAAAGAGTTGCTTCCTTGCATTGTAAAGTGCAGGCATAGAGCTATGTTCACTCATCTTTGACTGACAGTGAAATTTCTTTAAAAAGTGCTGACAAACCACTATACTTCCCTTTCAAGTGTGGCTTTGGGAGTTTGTTTTCAAGTCTGAAAGGTTACTTGTGCCTGCCCATAATGCTAGCAGTACACAATCAGGCCCTTGCATGGCCAAATCTTATGGTATCTGGATCATCGGAGTTTTGTGTTGAGAACCTATGTGGGAATTGCCCAGGAAGTTTGATCTATTCGGGACACTCAGTGAATGAGTTAGAGTCAGAGACTTCTGACAGTTTCATGGTACTTACCTGAACAGTTACCCAAGAAATATTAGACAGATTAAAAGCTAGACTAACACCTGGCTAACTCCACAGCTGACCACTGCACCCTCCCTCCATCCTTCAAAATTGCTTTCTCCTGACTCCCCAACTCTGACTCTGACCACCTGACTACCATACTGAACTGACCTGATTATCCCTCCTTGAACACTAACTGACCATGCTCCCAACTCAACTACCCCCCACCAACCCCCTGGACTGGACAATGTCCCTGACCCAAACTAACTCCCCCCAATCACTTGGCTACCCCCGTACCATCCAATTGCCCCCTGACCTCTTATCTACTGCCTCGACCCAACTACCCCTTATGTAACTAACCCTCCGATCACCCAACTACCCCAATGTCCAACCCAGCTACCACACATTCAATCAATTGACTACCCTCTTGACCTGAGCTGTCTACCCCCAACCACTTGAATAACTCTGATTCAATCTGACTACAGCCTGACTATATCCCCAGCCAGGCCTGACTACCCCCTCAAACCGATTACCTCCTAACAATCTGACTAGCCCTTGAACCAATCCAACTATGCCCAACCACCCAACTACCCCCCCAACCTAATTAGACTACCCCCTGACCTGACTGTGCACTCACACACCTCCCATTCATCCACCTTACTGGCCTCACCTAACTACCCACTTACCTACATACCCACCCTGTTAACCACTTACACTGTTGTGACATGATGTACATGTACCTTTAAGGGTACGTATCTTAATCTGCTGTCAAACACAACCACTGAGACATAACAGGATGCGGTAGTCCCATGACTCTGAACTCAGTCTGCAGCAGCAGTAGATGAGGTCACATGCACCATTCACAGTCTCCCAGTTAACTTTGTATGTATATAGTCTTATCCGCAAACAATTATTATTTTATCAATCCTTGTCTAATGATTGGTATGTATATGTCGATAGAAGAACATGACATGGTGGCAGCAGGGTTTTGAAGATAAGCAAGCCCCAACCCTATTGTGTCCAGCAGAAGAACTGGCATTGAATTGAAACAACTATAAAGTACTCACTGCGTGTCACTGATTTTGCAGCACTACAGATCCTACACATTGAAGAATCCATCTAATGGATAGAAACGATACAATGTCACACTATGGGGTGAATGGATCAGTGGAGGGTGCATAATGGTTTGATATCTTTTGTTTTGTACCCTTGCTTGATTGGCACCTCATACACCATCTTAAACATTCATTCCCTCCACCATTGATACATGGTGGCAGCAGTGTATACCATCTAGAAGATGCACTGCAGCAACTCATCAAGGCTTCATTGACAGCACCTTCCAAACCTGCAATCTCTACCATTTGGAAGGACAAGGGCAGCAGGTGCATGGGGATACCACCACCTGCAAGTTCCCCTCCAAGTTACACACCATCCTGACTTGGAACTACATTGCTGTTCCTTCACTGTGGCTGGACTGAAATCCCAGAACACCCTCCCTAACAGCACTGTGGTTGTGCTGTCAGGGGGTGGTGGTATGTGTCAGCTTCATCTCAGTGGTTTGAATTGCTCTCACTCCCTGGGTTCTAGACCTTGGACTTATTTGGGGTTGTGACAAAGTGCAGCAGACAACTGGTTTTGATGCAAGAAAACAAACTGTGTTTATTGAAGTCACAAATAAACTTATAACATTAGGATTACACTGAGATTATACAGACTGACAAAGCACACTTAGTTAAGAATGGGGAACACACGGCATAATGAGGGAAAATCATGCTACTAATTCCCTTACCCTTGTCCCACCTCCAAAACCTAACTAAATTGAACTAGGAGAGGTCAGGGATCATGCTCACCAACCAGGGTTCCTTGATAGGTTGAAATCCAGCCAGGTAAGCCGGCTGCAGTTTTGGGGTACGCTATTTGTGTCCTCTGGGGTCTGCCATCCCCACGTTGTCCTGGTCTGTGGAATCTGCAAAGGTTCTTCAGTTGGCTGGAGGGCGCGGTTATGGGTGGTCGATCTTTGTGGAGGGCTGCGGTTATGGCCTTGTTGTCTTTGGTTGAGCCTGCCACCATGTGTCCATCGCTGTGATGTTGCCTGCATGCCTGCAAACCTCCAGATCTTCTCCCTGCTTAAACTCTGCTTCAACCACTCCAAAAACTGCTCACCCTCCTGTGTCAGCTTTCAAAACTGATCACCCTTCTGTGTCAGCTTTACCTTCGTAACCTGTGGCCCAGTTATACTGTTTTTTTTTTAATTTCTTATCTGAAACTCAAAGTTAGTTCTTTGTTTGATTTGGGCTTCTTCAGGTGATTGTTGTCTCGTCGTTTTTAATGAGCTCACATGATGTTTATCATTGTCTTCCTGCCCCCATAACTAGTCTTGAACTGAAAGCCATTGTATATTTGGAATATGGATAGGTTTGCATAATTGCATTGATTGTGGCCTTCCTGCCTTAGTAGTTAGTAGCAATTATTTATGCAAGATTTTGATGGGCTTTAGTTTCGTGTAAGATGAAGTCTTTCTCTGAGTTGATTGATTTAAAGGGAAGAATGCGTATTCTGTCTCGTCTCGTCCTAGCCTCCTGTCTGCAGGTTTCTACACTTAACCTAGCAGTTGGGTTCTCTGCCATAAAATTCCAAAAGTCATATCCTTGTTGATGATATGAAAAATGTGGGAATTTTGAGAACCCTTCAGTACCTACACCACATGGACTGAAGCGGTTCAAGAAAGCAGCTCACCACCACCTTCTCAAAGGCAATTAGGGATGGGCATTAAATACTGGCCTAGCCCCGACACCCACTTCAGTAATGAATAAATAATAAAAAAGTTAGAAATCCAGCGTTCATCAAGGTTATATTAAAGATTTGCCCAGTTTAAGTGTGTGTGTGTTTTATTGTGGGTATAAATCCTATAATAGGGTAGTAAATCTTCTGAACTATTTGTACTTTGTAGATTGACCATCCTTTCTATCAAGACTTAGGGCATTACTTCTTTATCACTGTCCTAAATGAGCAGAGGCAAAAGTAAGAAGATTAACACCAGCTTCCTTTCCTTTTACTTCCGAATGTGTTACAGTTATTTTCCGAGAAACAAGTAGCACCAAAAACGTGTAGCCTCCAATGAAACAAGAAGGTGAAAAGCCTGCTTAACTTGAATTACTTTACATAATGCGTGGCACTGCCCCCAGCAATTACATTGTCCTTGATTATCCAGGACAGACTGGTGGCAACCATTTGTCATTGCCACATATCTACTGCAGAGATACCACTTGAACTGCATTCAGCAGGCCAACAATTTCGGGCAGCTCAAGCAGCTGTGCACACCTAGTCACAGTGCCATTAGCTGTCAGTAAACTGCCCTAACCCTTGTGGCCTCTAGAATTCCTGCCACTGCTCTGAGCCCTTCTCGTCCACTTGAGTTGGACATCTTCCAGCTCCATTTTAAAGTCAACGTGACAATCAGATCGCCTCTAAAATGGATCTGGGTCTTTAATCTCCAACCCAGATTGCTAAGAAAGAGCTGACGGAGAGATGTCTAAGTCCTCATCGTTATCTTGAAATGGCTCCATGATTCATTTCCCATTTGATGATTGCTGCAGCATGGCTGATCATGCAGGCATTAAGCAACTGCAGTGTCAACAAACACAGAACAAGCAGCGGAGAGGGCAAAGGTGTCTTCACTCCTTAAAAGATTTAAATAATTCGATAATTTCTTTAAAAAATCTTATTCCAACCATCGCGTAAACGAGCAAATCACATTTGCGTGGTGCAGGATACTGTGTATGGGCGGAATGAATTGATAAAGGGTGCAAATCATGTCTGAAAGTACAGGAATAACATCCTAGATAAAAATAATCCCTAGACAGTGGGATGGGCAGTACTAATATGCTTTCATTCCCATACATTTCTATGTTTCTATGAACAACCTGATGACTAGGTCAAGTCTGGAGAGAAAATATCAAATTACATACAGCCTCATTGTACATGTCCCAGGGTATTGTTGTTGTTGACACTAAAGCGGGAGCATAGATATTCAGCTCCCTAGCTATGCCCGCCTTTCTCTCACCCCAACCTTCCTCCCACATGGACTGAGGATGAACTCAATAAGGACTGGATGTATATATATATATATATTTACACATATCTGTGAGAGTTAACAATTCAGGTCAATGACCTTTCATTAGAGCTGAGGAAAATCTGAAATATAATAATGAAATAATAAATGAAATAAAGAAATGATTTTAAATTCATAAGGTTCAACAATTTTAGATCATAATCCCCACCCCTATTCTGTTTTTTATTTTGTTTTCTTTGCTGCATTTTATAGAAACATAGCAAATAGAAACAGGAGTAGTTCATTTGGCCCTTCGAGCCTGCTGCACCATTCAATTTGATCATGGCTGATCCTTATTTCAATGCCATACACTCGCACTCTCCCCATACCCCTTGACACCTTTAGAACTCAGAAATCTATTTCCTTCTAACATACATTTAGTGACTTGGCCTCCACAACCTCTTGTGGTAGAGAATTCCACAGGTTCGCCATCCTCTGAGTGAAGAAGTTTTTCCTCATTTCAGTCCTAAATGGCCTACCTCATATCCAGAGATTGTAACCCTTGTTCTATACCTTTCAGCCAAAGGAAATATCATCCCTGCATCCAGTCTATCCAGCCCTGTCAGATTTGTTCTGTCACAATGAGATCCCCTTTCATTCTTCTAAACTCCAGTGAATACTAGGCCTCCAATGAGGCCTGGTCGGCCCAATCCCTCCTCAAACGGCAATCCTTCCACCCCAGGAATCAGTCTGGTGAACCTTTGCTGCACTCTGTCTATGACAAGTATATCCCTTCATGGGTAAGGAACAAAAACTGTACACAATACTCCAGGTGTGGTCTCACCAAGGCCCTGTACAGCTGAAGTAAGGCTGCCTTGCTCCTCTCGCAGTGAAGGCCCACATACCATTTTTCTTTCTCATTTTTCTTAATCTCTTTAGCTTGCATTCAGACAACTGCTAACCTGCCATTCACACCTCCTCAAGACATTTTTCTTCACTTGTGGCATCATCGTTCCCTTTGCCTTTGCATTACATGAACTTTTTTCATTTAATCTCTCATGACCTCCACACAATCATGGATCTTCCCTTTTGTTCTTCTTCTCCTTCCCACCCCCCCTCATTTTTTGTGCTCAAAACTTATAACATCTCTAACTTTTCTCAGTTCTGATCAAAGGTCACAGACCTGAAGTGCCAATTCTGCTTCTCTCTCCACAGATGCTGTTAGACCTGTTGAGTATTTCCAGCATTTTCTGCCTTGAGTTTAAATTTCCAGCATCTATACAATATTTTGCTTTTGTGCTATTGAACAAATTGAGATTGAGATTTGATCTAAAACTTTAGTAAAATTGCGCCTTGAATCATGCACCCCCTGAGCCTTATCATTCTAAACATTTCTACTTCTAATTGGATTCATTAAACACTTATATTCAGTGGCATCCAAGCCATAACAGGGATGGACTTCTGCCCTTTATTTTAGATGTAATGTGAGTCCTAAAGGTCACATTTTCCTTCTCATTAACTTTAATAACAACAATCGCAATGGATTCTGGCGCAGTAAAGCATTTCAGCAACCTACTTAACAAGTAAATTGTGATGAAGCTCAATGGTATTTAGCACTTAATAACTTTCAATTTTATCTTCAGTTCTCATGATTAAAGAAGAAAGTTTTATCTCAAATCAATAACATGGACATGGCATTTCTAGCATCATGATGATTGGTAGGGTACATTATCCTTGAGTTGTTCAATGAAGTCTATTTTGCACAATATTTCTTTATCTAGCTACTAATCGACATTTGACTGGACTGAACCATGCAAATGTATTTGAATAATCAGGCAGTGTCAGAAATATAAATTGATACATTTATCTGCAGTCTGCACACTTATTGCTTAATGCTCGAAATATATATTGAAAACGAGATGTGTTTTTTTTAGATCTGTGAAATTAAAGGCAGTTTGTTATCAGCTTTGATTTCCATTTGCAATGTATTGGGGATAATATGCAAAAAGACCCTTTCAATAATTTATGCTCTTAGTACTAATGAAAATGAAAAATCTCACTGATGCTAAATGACTTTTTACTTGTACACAATGTTGGAATCAAACGTTCCCAAGATAGCCATGGTAAGTATCTTTCTGAATCTCAGTCATGGCCCGGAAATACAGTGCCTTCTTTCTGTCTCCCCTCATAAACCTAGCAGGGCACTGGTGGAATCCACAGAAAAATGATGTAAGTGGCTGAAAATAGTAACGTATGTTATTTTTCCAGAGCTCTGTCAGTATCCCACCTCGATTATACCAAGAGACTGGGAGAATCCCCAAAGAAAGTCAGGGCCAATATGCTTAAATCCAAACCAAGATGAGCACTCACTGTACAAGAAGTAGGTATTTATGGTTCTCATAGCATTCATCCCATTTATTTATAGACATCTGTGAATGAGCTGTCAATGTAGTTTGGAATTATGAGAGGTTATTTAGTGTAGGCGGCTATTCAGTTGGAGCTGCATTGAGACTTCTCAAATTTCACTTTGGGCCGTAGAGTTATCCGAGAGAGGAGCCATTTAGAGAACAAGTCTCAACAAGATATACATCTGGGCCCAGATGTTATCTTCATTTAATATGATGATATATGTCCCATATCATCATACTTTCCCTTGGAGAAGAGTGTGAAACATTGGGAGCATTCGCAAGCTAATTAACAGCAATGTGAAAACCCCTCCATGGTCGTAACTAGTTTTACACCAGCCTAAATGACAGGGGGGTTTAATAGGCTCCCACAACCCATATAAGAGAAAGGTTACCACTCACATTCACATGTCTGGATGTCAACCCAGAATTCAAAGATGGATCTCTGGTATCCACTCACCTGCAGTGTAGATTTAAACTGGCAACTTCAGAATCAGAGATTGGAATGCAACTGCTAAAGCTACAGAGTTGAAAGTTTGGGGGCCTAAATTTAACATCATTGCCTGTTTAATATGCCTAAAGCTGGGTCAACGATAAACAAATATCTTTAAAGGGGTCAAAACCCAATCTTTTAAATTATTTGGGTCATTTATTTAAGCAGTCTTTTAACTGCCTGAAATGATTGAATGTTTCATTTCATGTCAATGTGCTAACTTCAGATTTGGACTCCTAAATCCATTTGGTTTATTCAGAGCTTGCTCAAAACAGCTCCAAAAACAATTTGCTGGAATTGGAAGGAACAAAGGTTCCCATCCTGGCTCCAGAAAACAATTGCGGACCATAATGACCTCCTCTCCTCCCCCTTGTTGCCATTTCTCCTAATCACCTCATCCACCCTGATTTACTTCTGTGCCTTGATGGAGGGTAGAATTTGCGAGACCTTGATTGGCAAGCTGCATGAAGGCCACTGAGTAAGCTGATGAGACTGAATGGTGAAATTAGTTTGCTCTTTATGCCTCCCATTCTGGTGTGCTATTGCTGCATGTTGCATTAACTCTATATAAATTAGATGTTTAATTACATTTAGGTGGTGGGCAAAAACAAAGCTTAAATCAAGAGATGGGTGCTTGGTACACTTTTCTCTTAAGGACTGTTGCTGCAAGAGGGGGAGGAAAGAAGGCAGATTGTAAAATTGTGGTTAGGAGACACAATGTGCTGCTACAAATTGCCTAAGCTGTGCATGTTAATAAACCTTGCTTTTTCTAGCCTAGGACAACTGGAGTTGCCTGGGTGAAGATTTTCTTTATAGCCATGGTTAAGGCCTGGTGGAGTTCTATGCCCAAGTAGTTTTGGCTGTCCCACGTGAAGACACGTCCTCCCATTACCAGTAAGACCACCAAGGGAGATTTTGAACATCCAGTGGGTGCACGCCTATGACATACAACCCCTTCATAAATTTTCTTATTCCTTCCTTTTTCCTCCATCTGTTAGGGTGTTGCAAATTGCAGGACTTGTTGGAATTGCAGGGGTGCATAAAAGTTCAGGAAGTAAAAGTGCCGTGGATTCTAAGTTTCAGGCAAGGGGAACCCAATGGTTTGTAAACAGGTAAAACAGGGAGAATCCATAATAGGTAAAGAAATGGGAATGTGTTTACAATTTACCCAAGAGAATTCTGAGGAGCAGGTTATAGAAAAGTTTACAGATTTTGTATGTGAAGGGAAAGTCTTTCCATTTGTACAGGGTGGAGCAGGTAAAGGTGTTAAAATTTTATGAGACATGGGGGCTAGTCAATCTTTAATGTTGTGGGATAGTGATATTTGTTGTTCGGGGAGTATTACTGGAATAGGTGCTAGTAAGTGGGATTCATGGAGATGCTAAACCTATTCCATTGTAGAAGGTAAATCTGAAGAGTAAGTGGAAAACAGGTGAGGCATTTGTTAGAGTAGTGGAAAAATTGTCCATTGCAGGGGTTCAATTTATTCCAGGTAATAATATAGCTGGATCACAGAAGTGGGTGATGCCTATGGTAGTTGAGTAGCCTGTAGAGGTGTTTTCAACAGAAGTGTTGCAGAGAAAGCATCTTGGATTGTTTCCAGATTGTGTGATAATGAGACCACAGACTCATAAGTTGAAACAAGAAGAACAGGAAGTTCAAAGGCAGGGAGAAGTCCAATTAGCTGATGCAATGTTTGGTAACATTGTTCAGAAGGAAAGAGCAGAGGATAATTCAACTGAAGTGTTTAACTCAAGACAGTTAGTGGAGTTACAGAAAAAAAGAAGACGTAAATAAAACATTCATATCGGACAGCTTACTCAGAAACAGAGGCAAAATGTATTGCAGAATGTTATTACCTTAAGGGTAATGTTTTAATGAGAGAATGGAGGCCTTATTATGCTTCAGCAAATGAAAGTTGAAGGGAGATGCATCGGATTGTAATACCATTTGGATATAGAAAGGAGATTCTGTGGGTAGCTCATGAAATTCCAATGGGGGGGTATTTACCAATTATAAAGACACATCAAAGATACAAAACATTTTTATATTGGCCTGGGCCTGGATTGCATAGGGATGCAGTCAAATTCTATGGAACATGTCACACATATCAGGTAATAGGGAAACCACAAGCAGTGATTAAGCCACACATTTAATTCCAATTCCATCATCTGAAGAACCTTTTCCTAGGGTCATGATTGATTATGTAGGACCACTCCCTAAGACTAAAAAGTGGAAATCAGTACTTACTGACATTAATGGATGTGTTTACAAGGTTTCCTGAAGCAATACCTTTGAGAAATATTACAACAAAGAAAATTGTGGCAGAGTTAACTATTTGTTTTGCAAGATATGGTTTACCTAAAGAAATGCAATCAGATCAGGGTTCAAATTTCATGTCACAGCTGTTTGAGGAAGTAATGAACAGTTTGAGAATAAAAGAGTTGAAGTCAACTGCTTACCATCCTGAATCAGAAGGAGCTTTGGAAAGAAGGCATCAAACTATAAAAACTATACTGAGGGTGCATAGTCAGAATTAGGCACAGGATTGAGATAGGGAAATTCCAATCTTGTTATTTGCTATTAGCAACACATCTAATGCATTGACTGGTTTTACTCCTTTTGAACTAGTTTATGGTCATGAGGTAAGGGGACCACTGAAAATGATTCAGGAGAAATTGATGGGTCAAAATTCAGAAACTACTCTCCTGAATTATGTATCAAATTTCTGAGAGAGATTGGACAGAGCATGTGAGTTATCTAGGGAATATTTAAAGATAACACCGCAAGTGATGAAAGTAAAAGCAGACAGGAAAGCTACATCTTGTAGTTTTGCTGCTGGGGAGAAAGTGTTAGTTTTGTTACCAGTACTTGGTGACTCGTTCAAGACAAGGTTTAGCAGACCTTACAGGATTGAAAAGAAGCTGAGCAAAGTAAGTTATTTAATAAATACTCCAGATAGAAGAAAGAAGCAGGGGGTGTGTCATGTAACTATGCTTAAAATGTATTTTGACAGGGAAGAGGACCAAAAGGAGGTGTTAGTGGTGGTAGATAATGAGAAAGGAGTAGAAAATTTAAATGTAATATTGAGTTACCTTCCAGCTAATCATCTTCAGCAGCTTCATCAATGACATTCCTTCCATCATAAGGTCAGAACTGGGGATAGTCTCTGAAGTTTGCATGATGTTCAGCACCATTTCCAACTCCTCAGATACTGAAGCAGTCCATGTCCAAATGCAGCAAGACCTGGACAATATCCAGGTTTGGGCTGACAAATGTCAAATAACACTCATGCTACACAAGTGTCAGGCAACGACCACCTCCAACAAGAGAGTATCCAACCATCATCCCTTGACATTGAATGGCATTACCATCACTGAATCTCCCATTATCAACATCCTGGGGGCTACTATTGACCAGAAACTGAAGTGGGCTAGCCATATAAATACTGTGGCTACAAGAGCAGGTCAGAGGCTAGTAATCCTGTCATGAGTAACTCACCTCCTGACTCCCCAAAGCCTATCCACCATCTACAAGGCACAAATCAGGAGTGTGATGGAATTCTCCCCACTTGCCTGAATGTGTGCAGCTCCTACAATGCTCAAGAAGCTTGACACTATCGAGGACAAAGCAGCCTGTTTGACTGGCATCGCATCCACAAACATTCACTCCCTCCATCACCAACGCACAGTAGCAGCAGTGTGTAACATCTACAAGATGCACTTCAGAAATTCATCAAGGCTCTTTCAACAGCACCTTTCAAACCCATGACCATCCAGAAGGGCGAGGGCAGCTGATAGATGGGAACACCACCCAGATGGGAAGTTCCCCTCCAAGTCATTCACCATCCTGACTTGGAAATATATCGCCGTAACTTCATTGTCGCTGGGTCAAAACCCTGGAACTCCGTTCTTAACAATACTGTGGGGGAACCTACACTACATGGACTGTAGCAGTTCAAGAATGCAGCTCACCACCACCTTCTCAAGGGCATTTAGGAATGGGCAATAAATGCTGGCCCAGCCAGTGAAGCCCACATCCCATGAATGAATAAAAAAAAAGAAGTTTGGAGAAGTAATTGCAGTCACACAAATCTACTTGTGGAAATAAGTTGGGGAGGCCAAATTTATCTATACATGGTGTACATGTAGCAGTTTCAATTTGATTAAGCAACATCCTAATAGGCTAAATCTGGCAAAGTTATGAAAAGTACAGAAATAAATCGAATTCCTGCTTCAAAATGATATTGAGTCTAGCTGCACTAACTGGAGTTCACCTATTCTGCTGGTATCAAAATCAGATGGAGCACAAAGGCTGTATGTGGTGAAAGGTAAACATGGTGACAAAAGCGGATTCATATCCTATACCACGGTTGGAAGACTGCATTGAGAATGTGGGACAATCAAAATTTATCACAAAGATCGACTTGTAAAAAGGATATTGGCAAGTATCATTGTTGGAGAGAACAAAGGAGATATTGGCTTTTTTGATACCGGATAGACTATATCAGTTTAAAGTCATGCTGTTTGGCATGAAAAATGCACCTGCAACAAGACTGACAAATGAAGTAATTGCAGGCCTGAGCAATTGTGCTGTTTATATTGATGACTTGATAGTTTTCAGTCAAACATGGGAGAATGATTTACAACGTCTGGAAGAATTATTAATTTGATTATAGGAAGCAAATTTGGTGATGAACTTGGCTAAAAGTAAATTTGCAAAAGCACAAGTTATGTATCTAGGCCATATCATTGGACATGGTAAGGTGGCTCCAAGTTATGTGAAAATCAAGGCTATCATGGATTTCACAGTGCCTACAATAAATCAAGAAGTTTTGAGATTTCTGGGCATGAATGGGTTTTATCGGAAATGTGTACCAGATTTTAGCAGTGTGGTTGCTCTATTGACTGAACTGGTAAAAAAGAACAAGAAGTTTCAATGGACAAAGGAGTGTCAGAAGGCATTTGACAGTTTGGAACTGTATTAATTATGACACCAGTGTTGGCAGTACCCATTTACACCAAGCAATTTAAATTGGCTGTTGACACAAGTGACATAGGCCGTACTATTACAATTCTGATGCTGAAATTGAAAAACCGACAGGATGTATTTCTTGGAAGTTGAATGCACAACAGAGAAGGTATTCAACAATCGAAAAGGAGACTCTGGGTTTGGTGTGAGTATAGCAGCATTTTGAGATTTATGTTGCAAACAATTCGTTACAAACAATTGTTTATATTATTGCAACCATTAAATCTACAGGTTATACATGTGATGGGGTGAGAAAATCTGACTGTAGATGCATTGTAAAGAGTTTGAAGCTTAAAGAGAATATTGGACATTTGAAACCTGGATACTGGGCTGAAATGATTTCTGTTGATACCAAGGATTTCTTTATATATATTGTTTTGTTAATGCTTGCATCTTGTAATGTATTAGCGTAATGAGTATAGGAGATAATGTAAGATGGTTTCAGAAAATCAAGCCATCTTTTTAAATTATGATGGTTCATTTTTTAATAAGGAGGGGGCTGTCAGGAAAGTATAATGGTATTGGAATTTATTGTAAAGTAGAGTAATAGTGTGTGTATTTGTCTGTGTGTGTGTGTGTATGGCTTGATTGAATTAAAGGCAGCTGGTCTGAAGGCTTTGATGTAACAGAAGATAAGCTTGGTTTGAAATGTTAAGTAGGTAAACATAGTTGTAAATGGAACATTTGTATTTTTAAATAAACCGGACTAGATTGAATTCAAAAGAGGGAGTGAAATGTTTCACCTAGCCAGGAGAAATTGAGGAACAGTGTATTTATTTTTCCCAAAGATTATTTGTAAAATTGGTATTATGAGAGATTGTTATTATTAGAGAGGTAAACTTCAAAGACATAGTGATACAATGATAAATTGCATTCAGTGGGGAAAATATATATATAAAGAAGGGAAGACTGTATATAAGGGTGGGCATACCAAGACCTAAAACGAGTGTGAAAAAGTCTCCAACATCTAACCTCAAGCTTCCGTCTACAAACAACTAAAGTTAAGAAAACTCACATTGAAGTGGATTGTTCAGGGTATCATGTTTCTTTGCCCGTGTCTTTTAAAATCTATGTGGCTTACTGTTGCCTTAATGCAAGTGTAGTTGGGAGTTAGATTAACTAGGGGATTTAAATGTTATCATAGTAGTAATTTGTAGATCTATGCATGTGCTTAAAATAATTTATTGTATTGATAAAGGTTTAATTTAGTTTTGTAAAAAAACTCTGTAAGACTCTGTGGTCTTATTACTACTGAATTCAAGGCACGCAACTTGGAATTTATACAAATTGCAAATCATTGTGGCAGCTGCTTCATGTTTCCCTCTGGGGTTTCAGCAGCTCAGTATTTACCATCGACTGTGCCATAATGCAGCAGCCCCATCAACATTCATGCTAATCAGCAAAAAAGCATGGGGTGAAGAGCTATGCCCAACCCTATACAGTGAATGAGATCTGCATAAAAGACATGGCTGAGGTTGTTGGCCCCTCAGTCATTGTTGCCACTTCAAGAATATAGAGGAAGGCTGTGTTCTTCTAGAAGACGGAGCGGGCAATATCCCTGGCCCTTGAGAGGGGGCAGCACCTTCCTGTGCAGTGGGAGGTCATTTCCAATGTCCTGCCCTTTGTCCCAGTAAGCTCCTTCTCTCCCACCTTCACCAACGGGGTAGGCGAGGTCAGGGATAGCACCGGCCCCACTCGGCTTGAGGGAGGCAATCACCTCTCACCCCTCTCCCCTCCCCGCTACCCTCACTTCCTTTGCTCTCCTCACTGCTCTCCTCACATCTTCTACTTCCCTGTAGTCCCATGCCACTGACTTGCTCCGAGAATGGTCAGCGTAGAGTCGAAAGGACAAGTGAAGGGAATTGGCCAGAGACAAGCAGATGCCAAGGGGTAAACGAGGAGAGGGGCAGGGGAAGCAAAGACAGGAGCGGAAGAAGTGAGGAGAGTGATGAGATGTGGTAGCTTAGGTTTCAGGATGTGCAAATGATGCCTAACCAGTTGGAGAAACATTGCCTTTACTGGCAGCTTGAGTAGGAGCTGATTTCCTGATTTCTGAATCCTGTTCATCAGCTGCATAAGTTAAGTGTTTTAAGGAAGGGCATTAACTGGAGCTTCCAATATGAAAATGGCACTGCTGGCATCATTGATTTATGTCACAATGTACCTACTCTGTATAATTCCCGTGCATGCTCCTAACTCCTCTTCAAACACCTTTGCCAAGATGGCATTTGCTGGGATTCATGGCAAAAGTAAATATTTATGGCATGGGCGAATTTTGGAACCAAAATGACACCCAAAGCACCAAAGCTGTGGGCACTACGGAGGCCAATTTTGTGGCCATAAGCTTTCAACTTCACTATACCTGAAACTTGATGCATCGCTTGCTTGACTGGTTCAGTAGCAGAAGCTTTAGATTCAGTTAAATATTAACAAGCATGACTGAAAATGACTGTTGTCATTTACTATATCGAATCCAATCATGTGTTAACTATTTTATTGTCTAATAATCCTGCAAGTCTGCTTTCAAATTGCTTGAACGTATAATAAACTTGTGCTGTATATAGAATATGAAACAAAGAACATGAAAAATAAAATGACAGATGAATGGAGAATCAATGAGCATGCTTTAACTTCCTACTTGTGATAAAATAAGGATAAACCAATGGGTCTATGACTGAACTCAAACTCTTTCCACTGTCATTCCTATATTATACCTGTGGATCAATTTTGAGTTGTGACTTCCTTTTTGCTTTGATGCCCAGCATATACATATTTGTAGAACTAATCTTACTGGGCTAGATTTTTCCCTCCTAATGTGGGGCCAAAATGCTTTAGAAGGGCTTTAAAAATTGTGGCCAGGGCCTGGATTCATTGTCACACCCCACTTTCTGGTGCCGACAATTTACATCGGTACAGGAAAGGGGGTGGGTGTGGGACTTGCATGCTGCTGTATCAACATTACTGACACCATTGCAGAAATCAACATTTTGGAACTTTTGCAATTTTGATCGAGGCAAGTGGGTTTTGGTGGGTGAAGTAAATCATTCCAGCAGAGAGATGTTGTAAACTATAGGTGAACCATGATTTGGAAGTGGGAGCCATATGAAATGTGAGTACAAAAGGTGTTGCCTACTTTACATGACATTGTGAAATGCTATTGCATAAGTTGTGTTTATTTTACCTCAGTAAGTGATAATAGTGGTTTGATTTGAAAATATCTGACCATTAAATAACGTGGTCGCCAGGCTATTACTTTTGACAACTGGCAAGTTGTCAAGGGAGATAACAGCACAGGAAAGCGGTAAAGTTTAAAGATGCATTAGAGTGGATTATCCACTGGATAAAGTGCTATTCTACATTGCACAATATTGAAAGGCTAGCCCAGTTTGAAATCAGAGCTGATCGTGAGGAATCTCCCCATTGCTTTCATGTTTTTCTTGAAGTTCAGCTCAGCCATCTGTTTGACTGTTTTAAAGTTTTGACAGATATCTGAGCTTTTTGCTGTTTACACGGGCTTTAGTGAATTCTGCTCAGGAGAGTTTGTTTATACAGTTGTCCAGGGGAATGCCAATTTTAATGTTGTGCTTCCTTCCAAATCACGAATGGATTCTGCTTAGCAGAGTTTGTTTACACAGCTGTCCAGAGGAATGTGCCTTTGTTTATTCTGACAAACTTATGAGATTCTGCAAAGGATTTCCTCATGTGGCTATTCAAGTATGTTTGGTAATGGGGTTGAGGAGGGTATGAGGGTTTGAGGGAGGTTGGGCATTAGGGTGAGGGGAAAAGGGAGTTGAGGGCGTAAGGGGAGAGCAGATGAAGGGGTGAACAGGGTAGGTTAGTGGGGACTCACACTGACCTGCAGAACTGGACTGCTATCTCTGCTAATGGAGGCAGACCTTTTAACTTGGCTGCCTTGGTATTGGCTTGCCTCTGACAGATCTGACTCCAGGACAATTGGAAATCCTGCTGCCCAGCATTGCCAGGATCATGACATTGAAAAATTTCTTGACTCCTGATTCCCACCCTTAAACATGAAAAACCGGCCTACTGTGTTGCATAATAATTTGACAATATTATCATTGCAAGTGCGCTGACAGTTGAATATCTGAGTAAATGCTTGGTTCAAAGTCCGATTTTGTGAATAAAAAAAGTTTAGTTTCTCCTACATCATTGTTGCTTGTATAATATGGTGTTAATTGAGGCTATTTCTCCATATTAATATGTTAATATACCACTTTCCTTATTTGCTGATAAAAGGTGGTCAATCTGAAACAGTAACCATTTCTTTGCAGATGCTGCCTGACTCTCACCTGGAAAACCATTAGCACTGCAGTCCTTATGATATACTATTATCTGAAGCAATCAGAATACTTTTATCAAGGTTTCCCACTAAAACTGATATCCTGGACACAGTGGCCTTCAGTTATCAACAAGTCAATGTGCCTGGGCCTATAGTTAGCATAACGGCAGATACCACAGTATGTCTTTGGTGCCATCTGATATGTCTGGCATCCTTCTATCCTGGTGTTGATTTTGTGTCACTAACCCGAGTAATGGGATAAACATGGAAAATACTCCCCGAAGAGCCTTGAGAAATTTTACTACAGTGAAGGTGCCATATGAATGCAACTTGTTGTTTTCACACTGAAGTCTCTGACTGCACAAACTGCATGAAACAGCTACAGTTCCCTTTCTGATTCCCTAAGCAAATGGAGCTCAGCTGTAACACCCTTCTACTTTTCATATGCAGAATTGGTAATGTTTGAGCATAAAAGGAAGATTGAACTTTCACGGGAAAGCCATTCAATAAGCAACAATCCAGGAATATACCTGCAAAGTAAGAGGAAAGGAAGGTGCAAACACTGCAGTGCACTGCTAGATCAGAATTGCTGTAGCCAGAATCTGACAGGCAGCAATCACTAACACGAATTTCTAAGCTAATATGACAAAGATACGCATGTGGCTCTGATGGCGTCATTTCAATTAAACCCAACAGAGCAAGTTAATCTTGCATACCTAGATGAATAGTCAAATGGATAATCCAATTTGAAAGATCTAGACAGGTGTCAGAGTTGATAAAGAGAGCAGAAGGGAATCAAATAAATATACTGATGTAATTGATGGGAGATGAAGCACAGGAACATCACAAACTCTTTTGGCCCAAATGATGAAGATAAAAAGAAATGCAAAAAGCAATTTCTGAAATGATTTCAAGCCTGAGAAAAAGAGAAGGCATGTGTACTATAAAGTTTAAATCAGCTTTTGCTTTCACAATTGTACAACACATTTGTTACTGCAAGAAGGATTTTTTTTTACTTCATGCACCTGATTTCATCCACTGGGAGTGTACATGAAGGATTTAGTCTTAACATAGTCTATGATCATCCATCAATTAATTTTATTTGCTTCTTGGGCTGGATTTTTACAGCCAATTGGGAACAAGCTGAGAGACAAATGGGCTGGTAAGACAGCGATGGAAAGTGCTGGGGGAGGCGCCTGACATCTTCCCATAGCCATGGGATATTACCAGCAGTGGCAAGCTCAAAAGCATCGCTCTCCACTGGGTGATCAATTGAGCCAGTTATGTGTTCAATTAAGGGCCACTTCCTGCCTCCGCCAGAATTTTACTGATATTGGGATGCCCCATTGTCACGTGAGGAAAGCACCAGGTAAAGCCTGGTGACCTCCCAGCGGGTTCCTGGTGGGAGGTGAGAGGCACCTGAATGGCTATTACATGGAGGGTCCCCCGATGGCAGTGGCCACCTGCGGCGGCTACAGCCCTGATGATGGAAGGTGCACCCGCAGGCACCCTGTCTCCAGGATGACACAGAAAAGAAATGGCCTTGATTTTGTGGGTGCCTCAGCTTGGAGGCACCATCTCCTCCTTCTTGCATCTTCAGCAGCAACCACCTCTATTGTTGGCATTTCCAAGTGGCTGGCCCTCTGATTGGGTTTGCAATTCCAGGATGGAGGACACCATCCTTAATTGGTTGGCATTCCCAGTGGCAGCCTCTATACTGGCCATTGCTGGTTAAATGCCACCCATGGTCCCGCTGCTCGCCAATGCAGTGTCAGGTCCAACTTTTGATCCTGGCAGTGAGATTACTTATTCATGAGAACTGTATACAGTTTTGATCTCCTAATTTTAAGGAAGGACTGATACCTGGGTAGCGCAGTGTATCTTATGAGGAAAGGTTGTTCAGGCTGGGCCTGTATCCATTGGAGTTGAGTAGAATAAGAGGTGATCTTATTGGAATGAATAAGATCTTGCGGGAACTTGACAGAGTAGATGCTGAGAGGATATTTCCCTTGTGGGAGAGACCAGAACTACAGGAGACAGTCTTAAAATAAGGAGTCTTCAACTTAAGATGGAGATGAAGAGCAATTTTTCTCTTAGCGGGCCAGAAAACTGTGGAAATCTCTTCCCCAGAGTGCAGTAGAGGCAGAGTCATCAGGTGGAATCGTCCCATATTTGCAATAAGTACAGTAGCAGGCGGGAAAAAGGAAATTTTACCTGACAACTGTAATGGTAGCTTTTCATGCCGGATCATCCCAAACCCACTCCGATTCGCCCACAACACTATCTCCTCACCGCGTACGCTGGGCGCCACATTTAAAGCGTACTATGCGCACACCTCTCAGTGCTTCCAGCCTAGGACTGCAAAAAAGACATGGCCCCAAAAGGCAAAAAGACTGCAGCCCCATAGTTTAGTGGCGCATCCCTCGACACCCTGTACCCCCACTCTGATCACAGGAGGGGCAGCAACATTAACACTCCGGCTTGATAGGCGCTGGCAATGGTGGTCAGTGCCAATGCTGCACAGAAGAGGTTAGCCAGCCAATGCATAAGGAGGATGAACGATCTCGTCTGTGCATCCAGGGTATGGCAACCATCTCATCACTCTAAACTCACACGATCAAGTCCATCACACATTCATTGACATTTCATTCACTGCCAGCTCAAGGGACATCACCACTCACTCTCTCTCACACACCCCCACATTTCCATCTGGCTTGATCTCCTCTGAACACTGCCTCCTCATCCCTCACCATCTTGAGGCCACTCGCACAGATCAACTTGTGGCCCCACACATACCCTGGGATACCCTCCTTTCCCAGTACAGCCCTCTCCCTGCAGCCTCTTCCCTTGCCTGAGGGTACGTCTCCTCTTCCCCAAGAAAGCCCTAGCCCTGCAGCTGTTGAAAAGCCACCCCCGCCTCATGGCTGGTCTGGTAGGTGCCCATGAGCCCCTCTGAATATATTTAAGAAGAAAATAGATATATTTCTGGACTCTAAAGACATCAAGGGGTATGGGAAGAGAGCAGGCATATGGTGTTGAGATAGAGGATCAGTCATGATTATATTGAATGGCAGCACAGGCTCAAAGGGCCAAATGACCTACTCGTGCTCCTACTTTCTATGTTTCTAAAGTGACGTGGTGCTGCCTGCAAAGCCTGGTGCTGATGACTGCAAATGCTGCCCAAAGCAAGGTAGACAAACAAACCTCGAAGTCCCAAGTGAAGTGCAGCTCGCCAGGTGCATGTTGCTTATGTACAGTTGTTAAATACCGCACGCTGATGTGCTTGGACCATCCAGCATTGGGGGATGATTCTGACAAGCCGGACTTATAATAATATGCGGATGTATTATAATGAAGTTTGCAATGTCTGATGGATGGAGGTAATGTTTTTGCCCATTTGTTAGTCTGTTTGTCTGTTAGTGTACAATATATCTCAAAAACTAATGGACAGATTTTCTGAAACTTGCTACACAGATAGGGTATGGTGCTAGGAACAAGTGATTAGTTTTTGGTAAAAATGCAGATCCGGACCTTGGAATTTTTAAAAGATCTGTTAACATTGGGATATAGGCCAAATTGATTTTTTTAAAAGAATATTGTGGGTTGTTTTATTTCGAATAATGTTGAATATTTTAAAATGTTGTGGATTTTCTCAGCTCTGTGGTGGAATTTGTCACAGTTGTCAAAATTTGAGAAGAGTTTTCAGAACAGGTTGTTGGATGTGGATTGGTCTGAAGCCTCCTCAGTGAGATGAAAGCTCTGAATAATTTTTTTTCCCCCACTTTGTAGTTGCCAAGTGGAACAACGCAGATGCTGGCTGCTATCAAGAACAATGAATGTTGGAGAGCCATGATCACCGATCTTGTAAAAATTGGCATCGAAGAAGAAGCTACAATGCAACAACCAAGCAGAGCAAAGCTTCATGGGATAGCTGTGTAATTGTAATAACGTTGAGTTAATGCAGGCCAGCGAAGGTAGATGCTCTACTCAGTGCCCTCTTCACTTGTCATGTTTCCGTGACAATTAATCAGAAAGGACACAGATCACAACAATATTATTACAACAGCACATTACTTTGAAGCTCCACCTTTGTGACAGATTCAATTGTGATGATATTCCTAACGTAAAAGCTCCATTTCAATTTTACATCAGAATTTTAATCAGGATGTTTCTCACTCGACAAAGATGTATCTTTGTCCCTTGTTGAATGGGAAATGGCCACTACAAGACCCTCTCACTCCTTCCTAACACATGGGAGCTTTCCCACTGCTATGCCAAGGACTGCTATCAAGCTTCTCCTGGCAGTCCTTCACACAGGCACAGCAGTTGGAGTATCTGAGCATACAACAACTAAAAATAAAAAACCCTTTTAGTTGTATAGTGCCTTTAAATTGGAGAAATTCCTTAAGGCACTTCACAGGGCCATTATAAAACAAAGCCTGACACGGGCCTGAATTTCACACTCCCCTGTCGGCAGGTTTGAGGGGGTTCGGTGGTGGAGACCGTGAAATTGAAGGAAAAAATTCATCTGGGTTCCTGCCCGCCCTGACCTCGCAGTGACTTTACGCTGGGGCGGGCAATCAGATTGGCTAGCAGCTCTCTAAGGTGGGACTTGCGCCTAAGGGAGGAGCAGAAGTCCCACCTGTAACCAACTGATGCTCATTCGAGGGTGAAATGGCTGCAGGGCCCTTGGAGTCAGCGGGGATGTGTTCTCCGCCTACTCCTTGGATGGCAGAAAGGGAAACCCCACAATCCTAAAACTCAGGCAAATGAGCCACATAAGGATATCAATATAAATGTCTTGACTTATCTAAATTATCGCTTTGCTCTGTAATTTGA
This sequence comes from Carcharodon carcharias, assembly GCF_017639515.1. Taxonomy (NCBI): domain Eukaryota; kingdom Metazoa; phylum Chordata; class Chondrichthyes; order Lamniformes; family Lamnidae; genus Carcharodon; species Carcharodon carcharias. The sequence goes on along the minus strand of NC_054472.1, from coordinate 66,669,104 downwards.
ACTATCAAATGAATTGGGGGTAATTTTAACCTTTGACATACAATGGGCAGGCAGCGGAGTGACATGAGCCCTGATTTAGCTTAACACCTGGACATCATATAGTTAGCAAGGAACCATTGCGAGGCAGGCACAATGTTGCAACATGCCAGTTATGTGACATTTCACGCTGAGGTGTCAGACAGTTAGAGTCTGCAAGGGCAGGTGATCTTGGCAGAGAGGCATCACGCAGGCCTGCAGTGAGTAAGTTTTTTTGTGCTCTCAGGAAGATCAGGAGTGTCCTTCCTGGCTTCACCACAAAAGCAAATTCTCTGTATTTTTTTTCTGAGCATTCTCCATCCATTCTTCCCTTAAAATTGCAGTTTGGGACTTTGAATATCGTAGCGCCCTGATTGGCACAATAAGTGTCAATTGTCAAGCAACAGGTGAATGATCTAATCACCCATATTAGGTGGAAGCAGCTAAAGTGTCAGTGTAAACAGGACATGCCATCACCATTCCAATTTAAACTCCCTCTGCCCACATCTTCCAGGACTGCTGCTTTTTACTCTTTTCTCCCTACAGAAGCTGGCAACTGGGCTTCATTCTTAATGGATTTTCCTGCCATGCACCATCTTTTTTTCTGCTCCTCAGGACTACCAAGAGAAATATGACGCATGTCTCTTGGACAGAAACTTGTGGGAATTTGAGGTTCAATACACCTTTAAGAGAATGTGAACAGAATGATTGTATTACTCAATTGCTGTGTAATGCGGGCTACAATGTTAATCAGTGGTTTAGAATGCAGCCTGGTTGGAGAAGAACACATTGTGTTAGTGCCCTGTTACTTGTGTAAGTAAACAGCATGTTCTTCATCTTATTTTGTTCTCTGTGTCTGCAATGTCTTGTTTACCAACTCTCTCACCAGTAGATAGGCGTGCAACAGTGTTCACTGAACAAAGCGACTGGACAGAAGGAACATAATGAAACTAGAAAGCTCCATTGTGTCAGGATAGAGGGAAAGGATGTGGTAGTGGTCTCTTTGCCTTCAAAAAGGTTCAAGGGTCTACTTTTGCAGCCCTTGGAGCTAGCTACCACTGAAATTAATGCTAAATCTGGAAGAAGACATAAGAACTGAGTTAGCAACTGCAAGGCCAATTAAAGTTGGAGTTCCTTGCTAGTACTAAATTGGAGCAATTGAGTTTCTTGCTGGTACCAAATTGGTTAGACAAATTAAGTGCAATTCGCAGCAGAACCAATTTGTCAGTACTGTCCTCCACTTATCCAACTAAACTATTTCTAGCATCCGCCGTTTTTTGTTTTTATACCAGCCATTGCCTATTTTACTTGAAGTGGAATTAAAAAGGCAACACTGTAAGCACTGCAAAGTCAGCACGAAGAGCAGCACTGCCAAAGATGATCTTTAGCCCAATGGCACATTAGGAAAAGGGCTTTAAATCACAGATTGCATGTAGCCCTGGCAGCGCCTGGGGTCAGAAACCCATGACAGCATCAATACTTTGATATATCTTCAGATCACTGCCCCCAGCAGTTACCCAAGGGGTAATCACAGAGCTGTGGCATCACATGTGACCTGAACTAGAGGGAAAATCTACTTGAACAGAGCTGTGCTTGTAGGACGATCACACCTATAATTTTTCATACTTTCCAAGCTGGCACAGGGAATTTGATAACAATGTGCCATCCATGTAGTTATATATCCACAATATCAGCAAAGCTTCATTAAGATATGTATGCCAGTATATATAGTTCAACACTGAGGGCGGAATCTTCCGGTCCTGCCAGCAGCAGGAGTAATGGTGGATGGAGGCACTTAATTTGACAAAAAAAAAACTGTTTCCTGACAGTGGGATAAACCTTTGGGTCTGAATTTTGTGCACACCGAGCCCGGGAACAGACATGAAATGAGCTTCCGCCTGCGATCAGTCCCCGACAGTGATCTTACGTTGGCTGGCCAATTAACGGCCAGCTAGCATGAAACGCGTTCGGCAAAAGGCTCAGCACTGCTATTGGGGGAGGGCGGGCACTGACATCACCACAGGTGTGGGTGAGCACTTGGAGAGAGCTCCCCGAAGACAGACAGCTGTCTCAGGGAGCTGCAACCTGCAAATAACAAAATAAAGCACAAAAAAGCTCCAAAAATATGTCCATGCAACACAACCAAGCACCTGAAAGCATACCTCATAAACAAATCAGCCCCAGGTATTTATTTTTTTATTTTAAATCCTAACGGAGATTTCATCCTGCCCTTGAATGATGTTTCATCAAAAATGTAAAGCCTGTCTGGCTGAGTGGCCTGTCTGCCAATACAGTACAGCAAGTACAGCCTCCAGTAGTCTAACATGTAAGATCAATACCTCAAAGGTATAAACTTGGATGGGTTGCTCCTGAGGGATTTTCAGCTACACTTTCCAATCTTGCCCAGCAACGCCAGTCTGAGCCATGCCAAAACTCGGGGCCGGATTTTTAAATGCTGTTGGGGGTGCAGGCGTGATTTGAAAATCACAGACCTGGAGGGCAGCACTGCTTCCCATGATTTTCAAAGGGAGGGCGGGAGGGGGGATTCTGAAATCTGCATGCCTCTAATTAAGTGCTACTTGGGCTGATGATGAGCTCATTTACAGGCCTCAGAGGAGCAGCTTTGAATTTTCAGTTGTTGGGCTCATAGTGTCTGGGACGCGTCATGGTGTAACTGGGGTGCACACACTGGGGAAGAGGGAGAGTAAAGAGTAAAGTTCAGCTGCACACCAGCGGCACAGAGTTGTCTTCGCTGGTACTGAGAAGCTTGTGTTTGTCAACAGTGAGAGAGGTAGGAGTCCTGAGAGGCCTGACAAACTGCTGGCATAACATGGGCAGCAGAAGTTGGAGGAGGAAGCCTTGGTGGTCAAATGATTACCAAATAAGAGTGTGGAAATGGGGGCAGGCTACTCTGATATTGGACAGGGTAGTGAACTGAAGCATCAACAGAGGCATTTTGAAATAAAAACAGAAAATGCTGGAAAAATTCAGCAGGTCTGGCAGCATTGGGGGAAAAAGAAACAGAGTTAATGTTTTGAGTCCATATGACTCTTCTTTAGAGCTCTGAGGCTAGGTGTAGAAATGTGCTTTAAATGCTAATAAGTAAACATGGATGCTGGTTAACAGTGTGTTAAGGTGTGAAGGGAATTTGCATTTTTATATAAGAGAAGGGATTTTTTGGATTTCAAATGGGTGTCAGTCTGTTTACATCTAGTGAGATAAGCAAGGCTAACGAGTGTGTTTATTTTTTCCCAATGGTTACTGACAATATTGGGAACAAGAAAGTTTTTATATTATGGGACAGGTACCATTCCAAAGACACATGGAACAATAGAATTTGCATATTAAAGAGAGAGAGACACATATATAAAGGAGAATGAAATGCTATGTGAGGAGAGGGCCATTGAAGCTCTAACAGAAGTGTGTGAAACAGCCTTCAAGAAGCCTTCAACCATTTGTGCATAAATCTGCTATGTAAAGTAAATGAAGTTGGATAAAGCCGTTTGCAATTCCACTGGCAAGTGGGCATTGTGTTAACTTGCTGGTTTTGTTTTAAATCTAAAATCTATTTTGCACCGTTGCCTTAAAGGGCGTGTGCAATGGGGAGTCAGGTTAATTAGGAATTTTAGGATTTGGTATAGTATTAAGTAATTGTAGTCTTTTTTATGTGCTGGAATCCTTATATTTTGTTAATAAATATCTTAATTTAATTTTTTAAATCACTAAAAATCTTGGTGGACTCATTACCTCTGAATTCAATGGGCACATCTTCTCGTAATAAATACAAATTGCAAAACTGTTGTGATAGTGTGGGCAAATTCCCCTTGTGGATTTTGGCTACCTGGAATAAGACCATAAGACCATAAGACATAGGAACATAAATTAGGCCATTCAGCCCATCGAGTCTGCTCTGCCATTCAATCATGGCCGATAAGTTTCTCAACCCCATTCTCCCAACTTCTCCCTGTAACCATACATCATATATCATCTGTCACATCATAACAAAATAGACAATCACATAAGCTTTGTGAGGATATATGGAGTGTCCCCATTGCATGTCATCATCATCCTCCTGGAAGTTAGGAAGTTATGGGCATCCGCTGTGTCTCCTTGACAGGTGCCTTGTCACAGAGGGTAGGTGTGCTGCCATCAGCCAGACAGGGGTCAAACATGCACAGGTGCAATGTGAAGATCTATGGAGTCTCCTCACTGCATGTCGTCATCATCCTCCCGGAATCTAACGGCTATGAGTGCCTCCCGAGCGCACCTGCCTCGTTTGGGCAATGCAATGACCTCATTGCGGTTATCCTCGCCTTTGAGGACCTCCTTAGCCTCATCCCCATCGACATCCTCCTTATTGGAGGAGATTTGCAGCTCCTCCATCTCCTCTTTATCCAGCCTCTGCCCCTGTTGCAGCACCAGGGTGTGAAGGGTGCAGCAGGCGATGATGATGCATGACACCCTCTATGGCCTATATTGCAGGCTTCACCAGACTGGTCCAGGCACTGGAACCGCATTTTCAACATCACAATGATTTGCTCCACCAAGGTGCGAGTTGCAGCATGAGTCTCGTTATACCTTCTCTCTGCTGCAGTCTGAGGCAGTTGCATGGCGTCGTTAGATGCGTCCTCTGTGGGTAGCCCTTGTCCCCAAGGAGCTAGCCCTACAGTCTTTGTGGACCCTGGAAGACGTCAGGGATCTGAGACCTATTGAGAATGTGGGAGTCATGGACACTCGCTGTGAACCATGCGCAAACCTGCAGGGTGGGTTTGTGGTTGTCGCAGACCAACTGAACATTCAGTGAGTGGAAGCCCTTGTGGTTGACATAGTTGACTGCCTGTTGCCATGGAGATCTAAGCGCCACATGAATGCAGTCGATGGCACCCTGCACCTGTGTTTTCCCTAATGCATGGCTGCATCCCTCCCTCCTCCCCCGGATATGTTTGTGTACTACTATCAGATCATGCTGCTTTGCCCCCCACCCCTCCAACCTGCCCCACCCACGTTGCAGCCCTTGTCCCCACACCGCACTATCAGCTAGCTGGGAAAAAGTGACTTGCCTGTGCCCTTGAAGTCTGAACGTGTGACTCTCGCAAGCGCTGCACAACGTTAGTGAGCACTCACCTTGGAGTTCCCCTTGAAGTTTAGCCTGAAAGGCACACACCTTTTAAATGTTGTTGTGAAACAAGTCGGCATGCAATCAGAATGGCGGGGGAAGGATTCTGGCAAGTGGGGCTTATAATTAGACACAATTAAGCTAGGACTTCCGATACAGTTCAGGTCTCCTTATCTAAGGGATGATATACATGCTTTAGAGGCGATACAGCAAAGGTTCACTAGAATGGTTCCTGGGATTAGAGTATTGTTCTGAGGAGAGATTGAGTAAAATGGGACAAATTCTCTGGGGTTTAGAAGTGTGCGTGGTAATCTTATTGAAACATATAAGATTCTGAGAGAGCTTGACAGGAATCGCGGCCCGCCGTTGATTGGCGGAGTGGATGATCGCAAAATGGTTTCACAACAGCGTTAAACCTATTTTTGGCCTTCTCGCCATACTGTCCACTCATGTCTGCCATGAGGCCCAATGCCAATGGGGGTGGAAAATTTCGGCCAGAGAGAGAGAGACAGATAGAGAGAAAACGAGAGGATGGAGAGAGACAGACAGGCAGAGAGAGACAGAGAAAGAGAGAGAGAGATAAAGACAGAGAGAGACAGACAGACAGAGACAGGTAGAGAAAGAGACAGAAAGGAGACAAAGAGAAAGAGGGAGAGACAGAGACAGAGAGAAACATAGAGAGAGTCAGAGGGGGAGAGACAGGGGCTGGGATAGAGGGAGGGACTGGAGAGATGGGGGGGTGCTCTGGGAGAGAGATGAGGAGCAGGGTTGGGTGGTGGAGAGAGGGAGAGAGAAGGTTGGGAGCTGGAGGAGAGAGAGAGAGAGGGAGGGGTTTGGGGGAGAGAGATAGAGAGGAAGGAGGCTGGGAGGAAGGTAATGAGGATAGAAGGGCTAGATGGGAGAGAGGGGGAGAGGGAGAAATAGCATGAGGAAGGGGAGATCAAGACTGGAGGTGAGTGCGGAGAATCTGGTTTTGGGGATAGGCTTGAGGAGGGAGGAAAGAGGCTCAAGGCTTGAGGGTGAGGTGTGTAAGCCTGAGGCTTAAGGGGATGTCAGGGGTTGGCCCTGAGATTGGGGTAAGGCTGGCACACAGTCCCAAGCAGGTACCTTTTCAGCAGGCCTGAGGGGGAAGTAGGATCCAGACCAGCCTGAGGGCTGTGTGCTGAGTGTTGCCAACTTGCAGCATGGAAAGTGGGATCAGGGAAGAACTGAAAGGGTGGAGGTGGGGTGCATTGCAAGCTTGTGGTTTTTAGCCATGCATTGGGTGGTATATGTTTTCTTTAAAAAAAAATTATTCACAATTTGTTTTTACTTTTTTCCAATCTTTCCCCTTCAGGTGTAAACCTTGCTGGAGTTTGTGTTTTTTTTGGCAGCAGCATGGCCTGGCTGTTTGGCAGGACCCCGACATGGGTTACGGTGACTCCTTCCGGCAGCTTGTTGAGCTCCTGGTCATTGCTGATGGCAAACTGCAGGCGGTGGAAGATGATGTGGGTCTTCTTGAAGTCCTGGGCCACATTGCCCGCCAGCTCCTGGATCTTGGTGATCAGGTACTCAGAACAGCAGTCAAGTAGATGGGGGCTGTTAGGAAGGGAACTCCAGAGTTTTGACCCAGCGACAGTGGAGGAATGGCGATATAGTTGCAAGTCAGGATGGTGTTTGGCTTGGAGGGGAACTAGCAAGTGTTACCATTTATCTGCTGTCCTTGTCCTTCTAGGAGGTGCAGTCGAGCAGCCTTAATGAGTTGCTACCTTTCTTAGTTCATTATATGCTTTGAAATTTAATTCCATGCACTGTTGCTTCACAATGGTGCCGCATTTATTTTGTTACTTAGATTGTTGCTGATTTCTTTACCACCTCCCCACCACACCCCCACCATTGGCGAAGTGGCCCTTGTTTTTCCTCAGAATGGGTGACCCTGGTGGAGTTGCCGGAGAATGATCAGAAGGAAGGGTTAACATGCCAGCTGAGACGGAATGGGTGAGGGAAGTGCTTGGGAAAAATTTGAAAATATGTGGTAAGATTTGTTTAATTTTTCCATCATAATCATGTAGAAAGCTGCACTGATACCCCCCTTAGCACTTTGATGCCTCTTGATCACATTTAATGCCTGTAATACCTAATGATCACTTTAGAACATGAAAGATCGCTTCCACAAATTTAACAAGCTGTGATGGCTTTTGTTGAATGCTTCAATGATCTGCAATCAATTCTCATTCTGAATTACACCATTTAATGTCAGATCAGTACTGATTGTTTCGAGCTTTTACGAATGCTGAATTGATGTCAGATCTTTTAGGTAGGGCGATCTTCCTCAGAGCAGGTCAAAACAGAGGATTAAGAGGAGGAAGATGAGGCCAAAGAGGACGCTGCAGGGATGCCCAATGCCCAGGCATTTGAGGAAGACCACCGAGTTTGTCCGACACCTCACTGCAATTGGCAGGGTGCCATGGTTGCAAGGGCCATGCTAATTCTGCAGCATTTCACTTGAGTGTCTGTCAGGCCTATGATAAATAATTCTGCAACTCACCTTACATCTGAGAGAGAAGTTCTTCAGCAAGCACATACATCTGAGGGATCTCATTACCACCCAAAGACATGGAGAATGTGATCTCCACCGCCAAAATTGCTCCACATCACAGAATTAATAACTGGACCAAGCCCAGCACATCCTCCCCAATAACCAATGGAAATGCCAATGGCTTCCATCAACATGGTGGAGGTGCTCACTGGGGCTCCTCCACGGGCTGCAGTGCCTGCATCATTGCAAGAGCTGCCTCTGTCACAGGGTCTTGTGGCAGGGTTAGTTCCTGAGCCAGAGGGGCTGAGGAGGCAAAGGATGATGCTTGTACCCCCTGATGAGTGGCTCACTCATCAGCCTCTTCAACTGCCTCAGCCTGTTCATTGTGCCCTTTCATGCTGGATGAGGTCACTGTCTGGGGTGCAGCTGGCATCCATTCCAAGCATCTCTGCACCATCCAACATTGTGCATGTCAGTGTGCTGCTCCTGCGTCTACTTAGAGTGGTACTGCATATGGCTTTCCAAGAGGGCGATCATTCTCACAATGGAGGAGTTCATATGATCAAATCCCTGAGCCATGGTGGAGCAAGTGCATCGCATGGACTCCCCTATTGTCTTCCCATGGGCCCAAATTGCCTCAGGAATGCAGTTAGCATTTGGGAACTGAGGGTAGTGCCCTATGCCCAATCATCTTCAGCTACTTCATCAATGACCTTAAGGTCAGAAGTGGGGATGTTCGCTGATGATTTCACAATGTTCAGCATCATTTGCGATTCCTCAGGTACTGAAGCAGTCAATTTCCAAATGCAGCAAAACCTGGACAATATCCAGACTTAGGCTGACAATTGGCAAGTAACATTCATGCCACACTAGTGTCAGGCAATGACTATCTCCAACAAGGGAGAATCTAACCATCGCCCTTGACATTCAATGGCATTACCATCACTGAAGCTTCCACTATAACATCCTGGGGGTTACAATTAAACAGAAACTGAACTGGACTATCCACATAAATACCATGGCTACAAGAACAGGTTAGAGGCTAGGAATTATGCACCAAGTAACTCACCTCCTGACTCCTCAAAGCCTGTCCACCATCTACATGGCACAAGTCAGGAGTGTGATGGAATACTCCCCACATGCTTGGATGAGAGCAGCTCCAACAACACTCAGGAAGTTTGACACTATCAAGGACAAAGCAGCCTTGGCACCACATCCACAAATATTCACTCCCTCCACCACCAATGCACAGTAGCAGCAGTGTGTACCATCTATAAAATGTACGGCTGGAATTCACCAAGTCTCCTTTGGTAGCTCCTTCTAAACCCACGACTGCTACCGTCTAGAAGGACAAAGGCAGCAGACACATGGGAACAACATCACCTGGAAGTTCCCCTCCAAGTTCACTCACCATCCCAACTTGGAACTATACTGCCGTCCTTCACTGTCGCTGGGTCAAATTCCTAGAACTCCCTCCCTAACAACACTGTGGGTGTGCCTACACCACATGGACTGCAGTGTTCAAGAAGGCAGCTCACAACCACCTTCTCAAGGGCAATTAGGAATGGGCAATAAATGCTGGCCTAGCTAGTGACGCCCATATCCTATGAATGAATAAAATAACCCATCTGTCTCAGATGCTCCAGAAAGACCATTCATGACTGTGACACCCGGGTCTCTGAATCTTTACACTGCAGAACATGGCTGTGTTTGCCCTGCATTCAGCAAGGGGGGTTGCCAACAGCTGACTCTGCTGCACCCTCCTCCTCCTGCTCACTGCTGATATGCAGTTCACCCTGCGCTCCCTGTTCTAATCTACATTGTGGCCCCCACCGAGAAGAGTATGTCTGCACTAGCGGAAGGTGCGGAGGAATGATGTGACGGTGCCAATGAGGCTGGAAACATCCCTGCAGGACCAGACTGCTCTGCCTCCAATGCAAGGCCTGCGGAAAACACAAGAAGGTGATAATGATGAGATGCCTCAACCCAACCAACACCATAGATTGCCGCAGTCAAAGAGCCACAGTATGCATTGGGAGTTTCCTCCATGCCTTTCACCTGAAGATAAAGCTATCAAATGACCCTGTTCTTTACAGCCTCCAGTCTCACAGAATCACACAGAATCACAGAATATTTACAGGGCTGAAGGGGGCCATTGAGCCCATCGAGTCTGCCCTGGATCTCCAAAAGAGCATTCTATCTCATCCCAGTCCCCTGCCTTATCCCCATAACTTTGCACATTCTCTCTTTTCAGATAGCAATCCAAATCCTGTTTGAATACCTCGATCGGACCCACCTCCACCACCCTCTCAGGAGGTTCGCTCTAGACTCCAGCCACCCTCCAACTTTTTCTCACATCACTTTCACTCCTTTTTCCACCATCAATGGCCTGCCACAATGGCACCCTTGCTATATCCAGTGCCGCATCTTCCATCGGTGTACGGTTGATCAGGGCTGCCACAGTCTGGTTTAATGGGTTAATCGAATAGCTATGGTAATCAGTGATGTAGACCATGATGTAACAGTGACATCAGCAGTCATGTGTTAGATTCTGAGGAGAGAGGATGGAACAATCTGTACTCATGAGAGACATACTTGCTCTGTAACCTATCACACAGCACCATCTGTTTGAGCCATCTTTGAGCCTATTGTGTGTTTGCTTTTCCCGCAAAATGGGGAGACAATAATGTCTGGGTAGCCTGGCCCTCACTTATTCCAGCTTGACATTGTCATGAAAGGTGGTGCTCTTCAGTGATGCCCCTTTCTCAGTTGCACCCCATATGTGAGGGTGGCTCAACTCTCAGTGATGCAGCTGGGTGCTTTCTCTGATAAGGTAAGGGAGACCAATGGACTGCCTGGCTGCTCAGTTTGCATGCATGTTACTGCAGAGTTAGAGGTCTGTCACCCTGGTGTCACTTGCCACTCAGCTTAGCAGGCCGCTGTACCTCTTCTAAACAGAACTCTTTTCTCCCTGGGGCCCCTGTGCTGCTGACCTCTATCTAGCCCCCTTCTGATCTCTTCTGCCGGTCACCAGGAAAATAATTTCTCGACTCTTAGCAATTGCTTCCAACAACACTTCATTGGAGGCATCAGAAAATTTTGGGACCGATGGTGGACACATGCCCATGCAAGCCCTGGCTTGGTCAGCACTGTCTTGTGACCATGTCCTCAGTGAGCCCAGTCATGCCTGCCTCTTGCTTTATCAAAGTGCCCCTCAGGTCCATGTCCCATCTCCAAGCAACTCCCAGTTCCACTGATTGAGAACCAAATTTTCGCCTGAGCCAATTATGAGCTTTACATTTGAAAATAGCATCAAGTCACTGACGCTGATCTGGTACAGGGTCAGGATTTGGAAATTATCCCCATGTCCTGTTCATGGACCTGATTTGGAAATCCAGCTCAGTTTCTGATTAAGCAGAGGATAAACGGATAATTTCCACCTAATCCAGCCATTGGGAAACTGCTGAGATTAGAAGCAACCCTGATTTTCAACCTCACCTAATTATACTATCCATTAAAGTATCAGCTGTGATAATTCCCCAGATGCAGTGGTGAACCTGTATGTGGTGAGGGAACCAACAAGAGGGAACAACCTACTTAACCTTACCTTCGCCAATCTCCCTGTTACAGATAAACCTCTCCATGACAGTATTGGTAGGAGTGACCACTGCACCGTCCTTTTGGAGACAGAGTCCCATCTTTACATACGGATACTGTCCATTATGTTGCGTGTAGGACTATTACTGTGCTAAATGGGATAGATTTAGAACAGATCTGGCAGCTCAAACCTGGGCATCCATGAGACACTGTGGGCCACCAACAGCAGCAGAATTGTATTCAACCACAATCTGTAACCTCATGGCCTGCTATTTTCCTCATGCTGCTATTACTGTCAAGTCAGGGGATCAGCCCTGGTTCAATGAGGACTAGAGGAAAGTGTGCCAGGAGCAGCACCAGACATACCTAAAAATCAAATGCCAACATGATGATGCTACAACACAGGACTACATGTGTGCTAATAGGCAAAAACAGCACTGCATAGGCAGAGCTAAGCGATCATAATACCAACAAATCAGATCAAAGATCAGCATGCAGTCCTGTTACATGCAGTCATGAATGATGGTGAACAATTAACCAACTAATGGGAGGAGAAGTCTCAATTCCCACCCCTGTCCTCATGGAAGAAAACAATGGGGAAGTACATGCAACCTTCTTTGGCCAGAAGTGCCAAGTGAATTATTCATCTCGTCCTCCTCCTGAGATCCACATCTTCACAAATGGCAGTCTTCTGCCAATTAGATCCACTCCAGGTAATATCAAGAAATGGCTGAAGACATTGGATACAGCAATGGTTATTGGTCCTGACAATATCCCAGCTGTAGTTCTGAAGAATGGTATTCCAGCATAAGCCATGCCTCTCGTGAAGTTATTCCAGTAAAGCTACAACATTGGTGTCTTTCAAACAAAGTGAAAAATTATCCTAGCATGTCCTGTGCACAAAAACAAGACAAATCCAATCTGGCCAATTACTGGCCCATCGGTCTACTCTCCATCACCAGCAAAGTGAAGAAAGGTGTCATTAACAGTGCCATTAAGCAGTACTTACACTGTAATACCCTGCTCACCGATGATCAGTTTGTGTTCTGCCAGGATCACTCAGCTCCTGACCTCATTACAGCCTTGGTCCAAACATGGACAATAGAGCACAGTTCCAGAGGTGAGAGAGTGACTACCCTTGACATCAGGCAGCATTTTACGAAGTGTGTCATCAAGGAGACCTAGCAAAATTGAAGTTAATAGTAAACTGTGAATGATATACATGAATAAATAGGTAGAATTCAGATATATTTAGGACATTATACTTTAGAATTCAGAAAATGAGCACATACTAATGGATAGACATTTTTACACAGAAGCCTTCAAACAAACATATGCATGGGCAGCACTAACCTTACAGCTCTGCTTCTATCTAGAAACAGACGTTACCTCTTCCGTACCATCCATGAGGTATTACCGAGCCTCTTTACATTTTTTGGAAAAAAAGGTAAGCTTAATTGTCTAATTCACTAGCAAAGGAATTTTAGGGATGATTAATGATGGTACAATCTGGTATTATTGCTATTAACTATTAAGAAGACATCCCTAAAACTTAGCCCAGCGAATCAAAATTGGACATGATCAGAAACGCTTACACAAATAAATGCCATAGGAATGCAGCTCTATTCAAACTAGTGAGAAAAGCACTTTAAAAAAATCTCTATTTCTCTATTAAGAGTTTAAAATCATTATATGACTATATGGAAGCAATTGGAAATAATCAGGAATGATGTTAGAACATAGTTTAAGTATGCATTGACCAGCTATCAGCTCACAGCGTAGATATAATAAAATCATTTTATCAATTAAATAATAGTGAACTTTAAGGGCTAATCAAAAGGAGAAGTTTTAATGAAATAGGCAACAACATAGCTGCTAAAGATGATGTATCCTGGTTTTAGAAGAATTTAAACGTACAAGTTTCGCTTCAGAAAATCAAGAGGTATTGTAGAAAGGTATTTAGAACTGTCCAATATTTCCCCAGTTGTTGAGGGGTTGGCTATCTTAAAGCAGACAGTTTTTTTGTGTCCAACAATTGAGCTGCTCAGGGGGTTAAGGAAATGCATTAATTTGATTGATGGATATTCATAATTGATTTTATCTGTAACATTGTATTTTAAAGTCTTGTTCATTGGATTGTCTATTAGAAATAAGAATATTTTTTTATCTTTTATGATCCTTAATGTTGCAAGGTACTTATCCACTTTAAAGTGTGTTACATGTTAAACAGCTCTTCAGTAAATTTGTAAATACATTAGTAAAGTATAACGTCTCGTAGTTTTTCTGTGAGCAGTTTTAAGAACCCACCTCCCTTGTATTTTCTGAAAGTTGGTAGTTGGAAGATACAATTTTTGAAGAAGGACCCCCAGACCCTTATAATATCTGGGAAATTATAACCTGGCCAATAAATTATTTAACAGGCCACCTGGAAGAAGGTAATGGCCCATAACTTCCGAGCTCCCCAGCGTCGGATTTGGTGGGGGTGGGTGGGGGTACACCCAAGGGGAATCCCTCTGGTGAGTTCCCAAGTAAGTGTTTGCATGGCAATTAGCCAGAAGTGCACACTTCCTCTGGGCAATTGTACTACACTGGAAAACATCCGAAAATGTGGTTTAAATCACAAACTCCGGATGGATCCTCCGAGGTTATACCAATAGTCACCCAGAAAAGGTTAGAAGAATGAAAACCTCTTTTAACTTCTATGTAACTTATGTAAAGACCCAGATCGACCCCACGGGTCTCCACCCACATCGCCCCCGCTCCCCCACCCACCCTCACGACCATCCCAACCTCCTGACTCCACTACCCCAACATCCTGAGCCATCCAGCCCACACCCACCAACATCTGACACCTCTCACCTCCCCACCCCCAACTTCAGGCACCCCCGAAATCCCACCCCCGACCTTCGACAATTCCCACTCCCCTGACCTCCCACACCCCCAATCTCCGACAACACCCCGACTTCCGACACCCCCACCCCCCCAGCCCCCCAACCTCGTACACCCTTCACAACCCAACCTCCAATGCCCTCCAACCGCACCACGCCCATCCCCTGGCACCCCTCAGCCCCTGACAATCCCCACGCCTGCGACCACCAACACCCCCACCACTATTCAAACTCCATTACCCCCCACACCCGAAACCCGACACCCCTCTACCCTGCACAAACTCCAACAGATACCCACCACCCCACAAACTCTGATTCAGCCCACTCCCAACCTCTCACACCCAACTGACCTCTGACAACCCCCACCCCCCACCCTCAACCACTGAACCCACCCCCTCATCTCCTAAACTCTGACTGCCTGCCCACCCCTCCAAACACCGACAGCCCCCAACCCCTCGAACTCCAACACCCCGCACCTGAACACCCAGAGCCCCCCATCTGACACCACCCCCTGGACCTCCAACACACCTCCCTGGACCGCCCCCGAATACCCCCACCCAACCAAATCCTATCCACTTACTTAGACATTTACCTTCTCCCTGGCCTGTCAATTTCCCTGGTCCTTTAAACTTACCTGCTTTATGACAGCAAGTGCTGTAAAAAAGGGGGATTGGCCTTGAATATGCTGGAGCTGGACTTCACTGGGGTCTTCGAGGAGTATTTCACTGCAGGCCCTAACCTGCTCCAGCAAATGGAAGCGTCAACGTAATTTTCAAGACCAGGTAAGTAGGTATTTATTTCTTTTAATTCCTGAGCGTCAGCCCTTTCCGACGTTCATCGGAGGTTATGGCCTAATATCCCTTGATCGTCACCTTTTTTGGGGGAGATGTTGCTTACTTTCTCAGACCCAAAATAAGTTTGTGTGAAGTGGCTGTTTTGAACTCAAGTGTGGGTGATTGTTGAAGGAGTGCTTCCAATCTGGTGCAGTCCCAAAATGGGGCTATTGTTTGCATGGAATTGGCCAGAAGTGCACACTTCCTCTGGACAACTGCACTGTGCTGGAAACCATCTGAAAACGTGGTTTAAATCACAAACTCTGGACGGTTCCGCTGACGTTATACCAATAGTTACCCAGAAAAAGTTAGAAGAGTTAAAACCGTTCCTAACTTCTGATTAACTATTTCACTTCAAAACAGGAGGATAACTCTCCATTGATGGGAGTTGGAGGTCTGGGGGATGTGGCCGTGGGGGAGCCTGGGTGTTCAGGTGGGGGTGGTGGGGGGGGGTGTCATACCTAGCACAAAGGAAGATGGTTGCTGGAGGCCAATCATCTCAGTCCCTGGACATTGCTGCAGGAATTCCTCAGGATAGTGTCCTAGGTCCAACCATCTTCAGCTGCTTCATCAATGACCTTCCTTCCACCAGTCGGGATGTTCACTGATGATTTTACAGTGTTCAATTCTAATCACAACTCCAGATAATAAAGCAGCCTGTGTTCACAAACAGCTAGACCTGGCTTGGGCTGATAAGTGGTAAGTATGTGCACATATGTGTTAGATGATGACCATCTCCAGCAGGAGAGACAATCTAACCACTTTCCCTTGGCTTTTAATGGGATTACCGTTGCTGAATTCCCCACCATTAACATCTCAGGAAAGCCACATAAATACCATGGCTACAAGAACATGTCATAGGCTGTGTATTCTGTGGTGAGAATTGATATTCTGACTCCTGAAAGCTTTTCCACAACCTCCAAGGCACAAGTTAGGAATGTGTTGGAATGTATGAGTGCGGCTCCAATAACACTTAATCCAGAAACTCAACAATGTCCAGTACAAGGCAGCCGACTTGATCAGCACCTATCCACCACCTCAAATATTTATTCCTTCCACTATCAGCGTACAGTGGGCTGCAGTGTATACCATATATAAGATGTAGTGCAGCAACATGTCAAAGCTTCTTTGACAGAAAGTTCCAAACCTGCAACCTTGATCACCAAAAAATACAAGGGTTGCAGATACATGGGAGCACCACCAGCTATAAGTTTCCCTCCTAGTCATGCACCATATTGACTTGGAAATATATCACTGTTCCTTCAGCATTGCTGGGTCAAAATCCTGAAACTCCCCAGTTAATGGCAACGTGGGTGTGTAACAGCACCCTCCTGTGGCCATTAGTGTATATAACCAAAACTGGAATAAACCAGTACAGTTGGGTATTTGAAATCCATGTGGCTCACAGTCTCTTTTTGTTCTGCAAAGGTATCACAGTGTGTACCAACACCACACTGAGAGTGTCAGAGATTAATCACACCAAGGCAACATTTAGTACTTAGAAACCTCATTTATTACTTGTGCACAAGGGAGACAACACAATGAGAGCTATTGTACCGTCTTGTAGTAGAATACACACAGTCCTGTTAAAAGCATTTTGACAGCCAATCAATAAATTTTGCACAAACCTATCTGCTTATTTGCATAAGTTAACTGACCAATCCATATAGTAGTAAATTTTCATTCCCAGGACAACAGATGTTGCGCTTACGCAAATGCTTATCATGATCCTGATTACATTTGGCCTGAGAAAGAACAAAATGGAATGTCTCAGGGCTCATCCTACTACTGTGGTCAGACAAGATGGTATTGATTTCAAGGTTGCAGTATTTTTCTCTCAGGCCTAGGCATATAATTCAAAGTCCTCATTAACCCTTTTAGCACTAAATGGGTTTCCTATAGTTGCCTACACTTCCCCCCTTTTGTCCTCCAAGGACAACCCACCACCCTTAGCCACGTTCTATGTATCCTAGCCATCGGGCTTCATCCTCAGTGGGGTCCTGATTCCTGAGGAAAGGGAGGGAATAGATAGCTGGCTTGCCACCAGGTCTCTGAAGGTTCTGTAGTCGGCAGACAGAGCAGATGCAACAGAGGACGAGCTGGATAACATCATACAGAACAATGAGTAGGGCAAGATCTATGACAAGTTATTTGAGGAGGGTTTTGAAAAGGCCCCCAAAACACCCACTGATGTTAGGGATCCATCCCCACCAGTCAAAGGATTTCTCCTGGGCAACTGCATGGAGGAGGCTCACTTGGTCCTGAATGAAATGTACATCAGTCTCAATCCTCTCGTCCTTGTTAATGTAAAAACAACATGTTTCATTAATGGCTGCATAGACTCCCCACTGTGCTGCTAGCAGGAAATCCAGGGCCATACGGTTCTGGAGGACAACCTTGGAAACGGACTTAGTTTCCAACTGCAGACTCTGGATGGTGTCAACAGTCTTATTCTCAATAAGTTCCATTGTGGCGGAAATATTAATAATGGCCTTTTCCAGCTCTGAGACCACTAGACCTGGGATGAGTGCCCGGACAAATTTGTGGAATCTGATGATGCAGGTGACAAGTGGGTTCCAGGTTGATCATTTATGATGCTTCACAGGCCCTAGATGGATGTGGAGAGAGTGAATAGTAAGGCTCTTGACCCCAAAGGCCTCAGGGACAATATAGCCAATGGTGCAAGTGCCTGCCCAATTGACAGGAAGGATTTTGTATGCCTGTTTCCACAAAGCCAGAATGAGCCATTGCGAACAAAGGTAGGGTGCCAAGAAGTGAAATTTTGGCAAAAGCTGAGCCGGTCACAGACAAAAGAGGAATTCATCTGGTCATACCAGCGGACGCGGCAGGTCTGACTGAGCTGCAATGCTTGCAGGGCCAGCAAGTCAGGGTAACCAGACAGATTTTTGAAGTTACAAGGCCCAAATTCTTCAGTGTAGTAGCCAGTAGGTGTTCAGGTGGAGGTGGAATTATTTAAGGTGAGATTGTATGATCGTTGGCAATCACGCCCACCCCCATTAAAGTATGTGAGTCTATCCTCAGATCTCAGGGCCTGCGAAAGACACATCACCTCATTGGCCTTGCACTCCCAAAAGGTAGTCATAGGACCAGACTGGTTGTGGAACCGGAATCAGCCTTCCCGGTAATTATAATCAGCAAGGTAGGCACAGGAACCCAATGGTAGCTCGCCCACCCGAGTACTACCCTTGGTATAATTTCTCCTGACGCATAGCCAGGCCAGGCCCTTAACAACCACAAAGGTGGGCTTCCATCTCCAAATGGGTGCTTGATGGATGAGGGCCCCTTTATTACCTAAGGACCATGTGGAGGCTGAGGGGAAAGCCAGAAGATGCATCTCAGAGGAGGAAGGGTTAACAGGAAAATGAGTACAAATCCAACATTTAGTCCGATTAACTTGCGAGGCCATGGCCTGCATCTGTTGAACCACAGAATTGATAGTCCATGCCCCCCCCCCACCAAAGGACCACGCAGGACAGGATCCAAATCAGAGTCGGCATTCTGACGGCTCAGTTAAAGTTCCTGCACAAGCAATTCCGTCCAAGGTCAGCGTCCACTTGATGTGTGATGCGTGGATCCACAAGGGCCGTCCTTCAACCTTCATGGCCATATGGGTGGTGAGCAGGACTTGGAAAGGCCCCTCCCATCGAGGTTCCAAACAGTTCTTGCTCCTGAAGGTCTTTACCAGGACTAGATCCCCAGGCTGGTATTGATGGCAGTCTTCAATGGTGGGTTTTTTCTGAGCTTCTACTACCTGCGTATGCACATTTTTGAGAGAATTAGTAAGCTTTATACAGTATGTAATCATTTCCTCATCCATAGTGTGGATGTTCATTTCCCTAGCAGACAAAGGTGGTGCCACTGGGAGGCGCATACATCGTCCCATTACAACTTCATAAGGAGAGAGGGAGGTGGTACAGTTAGGGTGAGAGCACATAGTCATGAGCACCAGGGGTAGAGCTTCAGGCCATTTCAAACCGGTTTCTTCACATAATTTAGCTAATTTATTTTTCAGAATACCGTTTTGTCTTTCCACCGCCCCAGTAGACTGGGGGTGGAATGGGCAGGAAAGGTGATGGTTGCATTGTAAGGCCTTCACCAGTTCCTTTATCACTTTAGTGATAAAATGAGGCCCATTATCACTTGATAAAATCTCTGGTATCCCAAATCTGGGTATGTGTTCACGCAACAATAATTTTGAAACAATAACAGCATCATTTCATCGGGTGGGATACGCCTCCACCCATCGCGAGAACAAGCTTACATTTAGGCATTTATAAAAAGTCCATTTGTAGGTGTACAAATGGGCTCCATGGCTGGGGTCCCGTACCAGCAGTCACTGCAGGTGTCTTGCCTGGGTTATGTCGTTGACAAAGAAGACATTGTGAAGCTATTTTAGCTGCCATAGTGAAAAATCCAGGCCCAACCCACATCTGCTGTGCTATTCTGTTCATCCCCCTTTGCCCGCATGGATAAATGAATGTAACATGCAGGCAATCCAGGGCAGGAGTGAAGCAGGGGCAGCCGCACGGCCATCAGAAGAAATCCAGAGGCTGTCAGAGCGTTGTACGCACAATGTTTGAGTCCAACTGTTTTGTTCATGGGTAGATGCCTGTGACTGCAAGTGAATAAGATCAGTTAGACTAGCTACAGGAGAAGAGGTTGCAGCCTGATAACAAAGGGGAGCCACAGATCCAGTGAGACCGGCCGCGGCTGCACATGTTGCACGGTCAGCTCTATCATTACCTTGACAAATAAAATCGTTGCCCTGTGTATGGGTAGAGCATTTAATAACAGCAAGGGAGGAGGGGAGCTGGACAGCCGTTAAAAGGTTAGCGATGAGCTGCCCATGGCGGACGGGGTTCCTGTTGATGTGAGAAATCCTGGGAGTTTCCAAAGCTGCCCAAAGTCATTTGTCACTCCAAAAGCATATCGGAAGTCAGTATAGATATTGGCCGATTGTTTGGTCCTCTAGATCTGGGTGAGGTAGAGTGGAGTGCTGGACAATAGGGGAGCAATCATGAGGCTATCCGTCTTCCTCCATGGGTAACAGGGTAGCGGGGTTGAGAGTGGTGCATCGTACAATAGTCAATGAGGGATCCCCTAAAAGGGCTGTTTCGTATCGGGTGACACGGGCAACGGTAAGGTGTTGGGTAGCCGAACGGTTAAGGAGAGCCGCGACTGTGTGGGGAACATGTAGAACAACAGGGTACCCAAGGGTAAGGGACTGGGCGGCAACGACAGCGACGTAGGCTGCTGCAACAGATCGAATACAGGAGGGATAACCGCACGCAACAGGATCTAAGCGAGTACTGTAACAAGCATCCGGTCGCTGGGCATTCCCATGGGACTGGGTAAGTAGCCCCAGTGAAAAGCCATGAACATAAAGGTGAAAAGGTTTAGCATAATCTGGAAGGCCCAGGGCGGGGGGCAGAAATAAGGGCTGTCTTGAGAGCCGCGAAAGCGACTTGGAAGTCCGACTCCCAAGCAAGGTCTTCAGGGGCTGAGGGGAGGGCAAGATCCTGAAAGGGCCTAGTGAGTTCCGCATAATTAGGGATCCACTGCTGACAATACCCTGTCATGCCAAGAAAATGAGTCAGATTCTTTTTTAGCGCAGGGGAGGGGAAGAGAGATAATGCTGTCGACATGGCGTTTGGATAGGAGTCAAGCAGGGCCATCAAGAACACGGCGCAAATACTCAACATGGGATCGGCAAAACTGCAACTTTTCACTGGAGGTCTTATGGCCTTTATGGGCTAAGGCTTTCAAAAGGGTGAAGGAGTCGTCGAGACAGGTTTGCTCAGACGGAGAGCAAAGAAAGCAAGTCATCAATGTACTGGAGGAGAGTAGAACCCCCAGGGAAGGAGACATCGGCGAGATCAGCCTGCAGGGCAAGGGAGAAAATGGTCGGGCACTCCATATACCCTTCGGGCAACTGGGTCCATGTATACTGAGTACCATAAAAGGTGAAGGTAAAGAGAAACTGAGAGTCAGGGTGTATGGGTATGGAGAAAAAGGCTCCACAGAGGTCAACAACAGTTTAATAAGTAGAGTTAGGGGGAACACAGGTAAGTATGGTAGCCAGGTTAGCTACAACTGGATAGGCTGGGATCACACAAGCGTTTAGTGCCCACAAGTCCTGGACAAACTGTCAGGTATTCTTGCCTGGCTTCCGCACAGGGATTATAGGAGTGTTGCAGGGGCTAACTGTGGGAATAGCAACACCGGAGTTTAAAAAGTCTTGAAGGACAGGCTTTATGCCTTCCGTCACTTCGGGATTAAGAGAGTATTGAGCTTTCTGAGGGAGGGGTTTAGAGAGATCTAAAAACACCCGAAAAGGTTCTGCTGATAATATCCGACCAACATCATTAGGTCCCTTTGTCCACAAGGTATTGGGGAGAGTTATCAAGGCATTGAGGGAATCAGTGATTACACTACCTGGAGCATGGTGCTGAAAATAGGCAGGATGTTCAAAGGGCATTGAGGGAAAATATTGGATAGCCTGATCATAGATATTCAGGGAACCGTCCATCAATTCCACCGATGACTGGGGATCTGTGCACTGAAGGCGGTACACCATAGGACCAGGTTCCCTGGCCTGATATCCAACAGAGACACAGAGGGCAACATGAGGCGCAACAACCCGGGCATGAAAAAGTGGTTGGGCAGCTGGAGGTAGGGACACGGAGCCAGCAACTCCTTCAGGTCCGATGCAAAGGGAAGATATAGAAAGAATATAGCACTCACCCAGATGGCCTGTTACCTCTCGGGCATACTGATGATCTGAGCAGGCAGAGTAGTGCGCTGTGCAGTGAAGATCCCGAAGCCAGTGTTGCAGTGGCGAGTGGATGGCTATCACGACAGAAACTCTTTTTGTTCTGCAAAGGTATCACAGTGTGTACCAATACCGCACTGAGGGCAGTGGTTTAAGTAGGTAGCTCCCTTAAAAAGGGCAATAAATGTTGGCCTGACTAACAATGCTGACTAACAATCCCATAAATGAATTTAGAAAAAGAACAATTATAATCCTATTGACTGACCAGGAAATGGATGGGCGGAATTTTCCGAGCCCGTTGGTAGCAGGCGTGATAGGTGGCGTGTGTGGAAAACATGGCACGACCGGCTACGCGATGGTGTGAAGGCAGGGCGCAATTGTCCCCTCAGCCCGCCAATAGTGGGCCGCGTTCCTGCCATCGGAGCTAATTGTAATACGTGAGCATACATTTAAAAGTCTGTCCCGCCGACGTGTTTCACAGGCAACCTGTACTTGTCGGCCTTCACTTTGGGGGAACTGAAGTGAGTGAGCAGCTGCATTCTCCACAGCTCACCCATTGTTTACAGGCCTCAGGGGTGCCGCGGGGCAGGGTCAACTGATGCCTGGCCCTGCAGGCAACTGCTGAGAGGCTTGCGGGGGGTGTCCGGGGGCAGGTGCTGGCCAGCCTCAGAGGCAACCATTGTCTGGGGGTGGGGGTACGTGGTCTAGTGCTGCCCAGGCGCTGCATCCCGCACACAGGCAAATTTGAGGTGGGGGTCAGGGTAAGTGAGCGAATAGGCCACACATTAGGGACACCTATATAAACTGACCATGCCTCTGCAACTGGGACAGATCAAGCTTCATGTTTGCCACCACTTTAATGGACTGCGGAGCAGATGGACTGCACACATTGTGCAACTTCCTTGCCAACACTGGCCATGGAGCAGTCCCTGCTGGAGGCACTCACGTTAAGGGGCGGGCACACAGGCCTGGAAATGTGCTAAGTGCAGCCATGGTAACCACACCTCTCTCTCTCTTTCATGCTGCAGGAGGACTACGTCAAAATCATGGATCCTGGTGACCTAGCTGTCTGCCTGATGGCCTACAGAGACCATAGAGGATGGAGAAGAAAGCGACTGAGGCACCTGGCCGTGCAAAGGCAGGAGCTGCAATCTCATGACGAAGGAGAAGCAGGGGCTCCCGCACACACTGTCCTGGAGTGAGATCGAGCTGTGGCTGGTCTGCTGAGCAACACCCAGTGTCTATAGACACCGCCTGACATTCCTGCAAATGACTGAGAACCAGTGTCGCCGATGACTGCGCATGTCTAGGGACCTGGTGGCTCACATCTGCCACTTACTGCAGTGGTTGGTAGTAAGTGCCAGTGGCACTGAAAGTGACCACGGCACTCAATTTCTTTGCCAGTGGCCCCTTTCAGGGCTCCACAGGTGACCTCTGTGGGGTTTCACAATCCACCACCCACAAATGCATCCATGAGGTCACAGATACCATCTTCTCCATGACACACAACTTTGTACATTTCACCTGGGACTGGGACAGCCAGGATGCAAGGGTCATTGGATTCGCCCTGATTTCAGGATTCCCACAGGTGCATGTGTGATGGACTGCAATCATGTGGCACTCAGGTCTCTGTCACTACACTCCGTTGTTTCCTCTCACTGAACATGCAGCTGGTGTGCGACCACCAGAAGTGCATCCTGCAGGTATGCGCACAGTTTCCAGGGATTGTGCATGACACTTACATCCTGAGTCACTCGCAGATCTCTGAAGTCTTTCAGAGTCTACAGAAGCTGCAGGGATGGCTCCTTGGGGACAAGGGCTACCCCCACAAAGGCCGTGGCTGATGACACTCATGCAGCAGCCTCAGACTGCAGCCGAGCGACGGAAAAATGAGGTTCATACAGCAGCTCTCAACTTAGTGGGGCAGACCATCGGGATGCTGAAGATGAGGTTCCAGTGCCTGGACTGGTCTGATGAAGCCCTGCAATACAGTCCACAGAGGGTGTCATGCATCATCATTGTTGTCGGCTGCACCCTTTACAACCTGGCGCTGCAAAGGGAAGAAGAGGTGGTTGAGGAGGATGTGGAGGAGTTGCACGTCTCCTCCAATGAGAAGGACGCCGATGGGGATGAGGGTGAGCGGGTCGTCGATGGTGACGGGGTTGAGGATCTCGCAGTGGCTGGACGAGGCAGGCATGCTCAGGAGGCCCTCATAGCTGCCAGATTTGTAGAGGATGATGATGACATACAGTGAGGTGACACAATAGATCCTCACATCGCAGTTGTGAATGTTTGACTCCAGTCTGGCTTATGGCAGCACCAATACCCTTTGTGAGAACGCTCCTGTCATAGAGATGCAGTGGAGGCCCTAATAGTTGCTCGATCACAGGAGGATGGTGACAACATGCATGAGGACACTTCATAGATCTTCACATAGCCTCTGAGAATGTCTGACTCCTGTCTGACTGAGGGCAGTTCGCTTGCGCTCCATGATCAGGGCCATCTCAGAGACGCAGCCAAGAAACTTTAGACGCATCTGACGCTATGCCCGCCTTCAGCACCTCAGCCCTTCAGGAGTTGGTGCACAGCATCACTGGTCACAGATGCTGAAGAGATGGCAGCCAGCCCCATCTTAAAGGTGCTGAGAGCACACAGAGAGAATGAGAAAACTCTGTTATGCCTGCCCACTGCATTCTGGCAGCAATGACCAGCACCACCAAGGTGCAGGCATCATTAATGTTTCCAGGGATTGTGAGGCTGGACCATCACTTTGGTCTGAAGGCTGCACAGAGCACAGGGAAGAGTCTCTGGGCTGAGACAACTGCCTTTATTTTGTGCAGAAAGGTTTCACATCTGAGTGACACGAACACTGCTCATCAGAACAAGGGGCCATAGGCATGGAACCATTCTTGGGAGTTTATTGACAATAGTGAACAATATGTACAAGTGATCAACACCTGTGCCCAGGCTGTGCAACTATTTTTACCTTGTTGCTCCTGAGACATCCACAGCAGAGGTGGAGGCAGCCTGCTGACTGCAACGCCCTGTCTGTGATGACTTCAGTAGACATCCTTTGGAAGGATGAGACTTGATGGGCTCCAGCTTGCTCTTGGGGTCCTGCTGTGTGGCAGTGGCACCCTCCTCGATCTGTGTAGCTGGAACTGCGGAGTTCACAGGAAGAGAGGATTTGAATGGGCCGGTCACTCCCAGAGTCACCTGGGTGCATGGTCCCTGGGTGTGCAGCTGCTGATCCCCCTCCCTATGGGTGCCTGAGGGCCCCTGGATAACTTTGTGAATGGGGCAGCTGAAGTTAGATTGAGTTAACAGGCACCCCTCCCGCATACACACTGTTGGAGGCCAACCAAGGCATCAGTGATGGAGTTAAGCCCGTGCAGCGGTGCAGGAGTGACATCCTGGACCAAGGTCCACACGGCGGCTGCCATCCTGCCAGTGTCACCCTTGGTGCATTGCAATGCCGGCACTATCACCTCAGCCTGGAGATGGACGATCTCCTCCATTGTGCCTTGCAATCTGAGGAGTGCAGCGGACATCCCTTCCTGATGTTCACGAGCTTGTCTTTACAGCACCAGCAACTGTGACATCACCGAGTCCAGAGGCTCATCATCTGACTCGGTTTCATCAACATTCTGGTCTCCAGCAGCCCTCTGAGTACTGGGGACCTGGGAAGTCCCTGCCTCTGCCAGCTGTGGATCGGAAAGTGTGATGTGCCCACCAGATTGTGATCTCAAGGCTACTCTAAATCTAAGTCCCATCAAGGTGTGTCTCTGCGCTGGTGGAGGGTGTAGATGAGCGCTATGATGGGACTTCAGAGAGGGTGCCTTCAGATTCTACTGCACAGGTTTCTTTGAGGCTTGATTGGACACCCTAGGTCATGGACTCAGTCGGCTGTTTGGCAGATGTGCCTGCGAAAGCAAGGTGAGATAATTAATGCATGGCAGTGGCCTATGAAAGAGGACACATCACTCACAGCATGGTTGTCTGGTGGATGTTGTACTGCTGGATCCTCCATTGGTAGAGCAGGGCTGAGCTCACTGTCAGCACAAGCCCGGTCCTGGTCATCGCTGGCCAGCTGGATGGCTTTGTGTTCAAATTCTGTCAGAACTTTGATATCTGGCATCTCTCCACCTGTTTGCGACCATTCCCTCCTGTGAGCCAGTTTATCCTGCATGAATAGTAATGGAGAGAGCGTACCAGGATGGCTGCTGGACTAGATGATGGATGTGCCTGGCCTGTGTGGGTGGTGAGAGGTCCCATGGATGCGATGAGGATAATGATGGTGTGTGTGAAAGAGTGAATGGTGATGTCCCTTGAACTGGCAGTAAGTGAGGGCCCTGTGGATACGTGATGGGTTCGTGAATGTGTGAGTTGGGAGCGATGAGAAGAGTGACTTACCCTGGCAGAACAGAAGAGATCATTCATCCTTTTGCGACACTGGATAGCTGTCCTCCTTTGCAGGGCGTTTGCGCTAACCGGCCCTGCTATTGC
This sequence comes from Carcharodon carcharias, assembly GCF_017639515.1. Taxonomy (NCBI): domain Eukaryota; kingdom Metazoa; phylum Chordata; class Chondrichthyes; order Lamniformes; family Lamnidae; genus Carcharodon; species Carcharodon carcharias. The sequence goes on along the minus strand of NC_054472.1, from coordinate 66,642,838 downwards.
CTCCCAAGCCGGTTGATGACTTTGCTACTCATCCTGCAGCCAGAGCGGGATCAGAGCACATCCCAGCAGGCCACTACGGTATCCAGCAGTCACTCAAGGGACCTATCATTGAAGCAGGGGAGCTGCAGTCTTTTTGCCTTTGCTGGCCATGTCTCCCGGCAGTGAGCTGGTGGCCATGAGCGCTTAGCTGGCAGCTGCCTTTTAAATTTGACAGCCGGCGTGATGCAGCAGCTGGGTGATGGCTGGCGAGTGAATGAGAGCCTGCCCATCATGGAAACAGCGTGTTTCATGGGAGTGAGTAAATAATGAGGTGGTCTCGGGATGATATGGTGTGAAAACTCGCCATTTTCATTGGCAGGTTGGACTCCACTTTACCCACCCACTACTGCACTTAGTGCAATTCTGGGAAAATTCCGCCCTTTGTCTCTCATTCCAATTACACCATGGGCAGGATTTTTCGCTGAGAGGGTGGGCCCGTGCCTAACCTGCTCGAGCATAAAATAGCATCAGGCAAGTGTCCCGATGTCATTGTGCACTCACCTGGTATTTATGTCAGTGGGCATGCGCGGGAGTTGGAAGCGTGCCCACCAACAATTAAAGGGCCTATGAAGGCCATTAACAAATTAATAGTATTAAATTTTTTGCTGCCCATCCAACCTTACAGTTGGTGGGTAGGGGAAAAGGCCAAGCGGCCTTTGTATTTTTTGAGAAGCCTCATCCACGAGCGGGATGAGGTTTCAATCCATCATTAAAAAAAATAAAAATTTTCATCTTAATTTCTAACATGTCCCTGCTCATGTGACAGAGTCACATTAGGGGACATGTTTTTTAACATTTTAAAAATCATTCTTTTAATTTTCAAAACTCTTCATCTCCATGAGGCAGCTGTGTGCCTCAGGGAGTTTTTCCAGCACGCACCCACGCGCATGCAGCAACTAGCGCTCTCGCCCTCCTCCACCCCCACACAGGCAGCACTGAGCACTGAAGCATGCGTTTCATGCTTGGCAGGCCTTAACTGGCCCGCCAGTGTGAAATCGAGGTCTGGATCCAATCACAGGCGACAGTCAGCTTCCCAACTGCTCCCGCACCCCCCTCGCCGGGCCTGCATGATGAGGGAAAAGCCCCGGCCCATATAAAATACTGCCTTGATGCTACCAAAATTGGTTTAGATCTCCTTTGCTACCCTGTTATTGGGTACGTTGCATTACCATTCTGGGTTATCCCCCTCGGCACAATATTGCTGAATGTTTACAGTGATAGAGTTAAATATGACCTGTCTGTAAGCTGGCACTTCATCCACTATTGCTGTAACAGTTCACAAGGCCTGCACATCAAGATTTTAAAATGCAAGAAGCTTGTGTAATAACTCCCCACAAGCACCACTGTGAGTATTATTAGGACTGTTAAAGCATTTTCCATGTGGCAAACAGTCCATCTAATCATCAGTAACTTTTTTTGTTTCTGTCAAAAAAGTCTCAGGAAATAATTTTAATGGCCAGCAGAGCCCATGATGCATATCTAAGATATGACATGGCTGCTCATGTCAAAAGTGAGAGACTTAGGCATTCATCTTTCCATGCACTAAAATAAACATTTGCATAGTCTCTGTTTATTGTTCGAATTACAGAATAGGAATTCACAGAATAAACAACATGTTGCAAATGCACTAATGTGAGTTCACAATATGTACCCCTGAAAATTATGCTGTGCTATATCATTTTTATGAATATTTAATGTTTCCAGATCAAAATTAATTGATCTCTGGCTTGTACTAATATTCTGTACTGCTGCATGTACTGCTTGTACTGCTGCATGCTGTTAACCATTTTTAGGATAGGCTTACATGGCAATCTCTCTAGGCTATACAATTTAAGTGGATCCCAGTAAAATAATTTGAAGTTACACCAAATATCATTACACTTCAGGTACTGAAACCGAACTGCACTTAAAAGTAAATCTTATGAGCTTATCACTGATAGCCACAGAAAGGCAAAAAAGATACAGTAAAAAAAAACGGAATAACCATATTCCCAATGGATTTGGCCAGTAAATGGTACATTGGGTGTAATACATTGCAAGACACCTTTAGTATTGGCAAAACATTAAAGATTCAGCTTGGTGTTTGATGAATCTATTTATTTATTCTTGTCTATTGCCTGTGACTTTCTGATTTTCCGGAGTGGAACATGTCTTAAAGAGTGCCATGAATTGGACTATTTTCCTAGTCCTTCAGTTCCAATTAATTTCACGTCACAAATCGCTATAAGTGCAAATTGATAATGTCACTGAGGATAACAAGGCATCTGGGACTTTGGGTGAACAATGGGACCAAGGAATTATCTCCATAATCAATGACATTTAAGGAGTTGAATGATTTAAAAGCTCTGAAGTAGAAGCTGGAACATTTGATTATTTAAACAAAGCTTCTCACCAAATTGCATGTGAAATTAAAGGAGTGGGAGCAGAGCAGAGATTCAAAAGGTGCCATGCAATCGGAGGAGAATTGCTAAGGGCTCAAAGAAGTGCAGAGATTTTAAAATGGCAGGAGATCGGAGGCAAGACATAAAGGAATCAGGGCGAAATCAGAAAGAACATTACAGTGACATCACAATTAACAGATGGAGAGGAACCAAAGCAGACCCCAAAAGGTTTTATTGATTGATTTTTAGCTTGGTATTGGAACAGGAAAAACAAACATACCAGGTGATTAACAGAGAAATATAAAGCAGACCAAGTGAGTAACAGAAATATAAAGCAGTTCAGGGCAGTAACAAAGATGTATAAAGCAGATTGGGAGAGTAGCAGCGAAACCTAAAGCAGGAAAGTAACAGGGAAATACATAGCAGACTAGGAGTGGAGCAGAGAAATATAAAGGAGGCCAAGATTGTGACAGGGAAATATAAGCAGTCCGGGAGAGTAACAGAAAAATCTAAAGCAGACCGAGAGTGGAAAAGACTTTGAGCTGTGTGACTGGACTGAACTGGTGGGAGGAAGAAAAAAATCACAAAGCCACATCACAAGTCAACGAGTCACGTTGGGAGAATATATAGCATAGTTAGGGTGTTCAGGGCTGAAAGAGTTAATGTATGGGTCTGGAGAACCAGTACCGCCCAAATGATGATATAAGAGTTATATGACCAAGCGTCAAGAGTGAGAATGCTCATAGCTTAGACAGAGTAACATCTGGTCTTGTATATCTGTGTATAGTTACGTTCATCCAATAAACTAGTTATTGCTCAGATACTTATGATTCAGCAGTCATTCTTTAGCCAGTCACAACCAACATACAACAGCAAGCTTTTAATTTAATTTAAATCTTTCAGCTATAAACTAAGATTTATTCAATTAATAATAGTAAAAACTAAAAGCTAAAGGGAATTTAATAATTTATTACATAATTAAAACTGGTGTTTACTTAATCAATCATATCAAGGGGAAGATGTGCAATTAAGTAATGATTATCAGAATACCAAAGAAGTCTTAATTTTTCATTAAAAATAACCTAAAGTTTTTAGATAATAGTTAAGCAAAAACATGTTGGCATAAGCTCCCTATGTAACAAAGTGACTCAGTAGAAAAGAAAGAGCTGATTGTGGGTAACTGGTGATTATTTACTTACCTATGTAGTAAGTTTAATAATCTGATAAATATAGGCAGGAAAGTGCAGCTCGCACCTATGGAGTGCTCACCCTGTTCCATGTGAGAAATCCTGGATGCTTCTCATGTCCTAGATAACTACAGCTGCAGCAACTCAAGCTTTGTGTTTCAGACTTGAGCAATAGTTGGCATCACTGCAGTACATTTGCAAGTTTGAGAGTTTCACTGGTAGAATATTTATAGAAGTGATCACTCCACAGTTTAAAGGTGTACAGGGAGAGAGGGAATGGGTGATTGCCAGGTAGCCAAGAAGGACCAGGTGGGTAGTGCAGGAATCCTCTGAGTGCATCTCACTCTTCAGCCAGCAGTAGTGGCTCATATTGTTACCAGCAAGATTGATGGAGTGAGGGATCAAATCTGACAGACAGAGTTTAGGGAGCCAGGTAGCAAACTGACAAGCAGGACCTCAAAAGCAGTGATCTCCACAAGACTTCCAGTGTGATACATAAGTGAGTACAGAAATAGGAAGATAGAGCTGATGAATGTATGGCTGGAAGGATTGTGCATGAGGGAGGGCTTTACATTCCTGGAACATTGGGATCAGTTCTGGGGCAGATGGGGCCTATACAGCCATGACAGGTTGCATGAACAGAGCTGGGACCAATACCCTTGTAGGGTGATTTGCTAGTGCTACTAGGGAGGTTTTAAACTAACTTGGCAGGGGTATGGGAACCAGGAATCAATATTAAGGAGAAAAATCAAGGTGCGCAGAGAATTGGGAGAGACAGCACTAGGGAAGGAAACAGTGAGGTATTATGTGGGATCCACGTAAGAGGAAATATAGTACGGTATAAGTTAGTTTTACTGTACATCTATGTGAATGTCCAGAGTGTGGCAAATAAGGTTGGTGATGCACATAGCCATGTGGAAATATAATGGTGTGGCAATAATGGAGACCAGGCTTGGAAAAGGTCAGTGCTGGGTACTAAATATTCCTGGATGCAAGGTGTTCAGGAGAGTGAGAAGGAAAGAAAAGAGGAGGGATGGCAGTATTGAGTGAGGAGAAAATTACAGTGTTAGAGAGAGAGGACATCCTAGAGGGATCAAGGAGAGAATCTATTTGGTTAGTGTTTAGAAATAATAGATTACCATTACATTTCTGGGTGTAGTCCATAGGGCACTAATCAGTGGGAAAGATAGTGAAGAATAAACTTGCAAGGAAATCACAGAGAGATACAAGACATATAGAGTATTTATTAGAGATTTTTATTTATCCTAACATAGACTGGAATAGTAATAGTATGAAGGGCAGAGGGGGCAAGAGTTTCTAGACTGTGTTCAGAAAGATTTTCAGTATCAACGTGTTTCCAGTCCAATGAGATCTAGTTCTTGTGAATGAGGTAGGCCAAGTGTTTCAAGTGTCAGTTGGGGAGTATATAGGAGACAGTTTGTCTATGGAAAAGGACAAGGAGCAAATTAGAGTAGGAGTAATTAACTCCAATTCCAACTCCAATTATGTAAACAATAGATCTGGGTTGGATAAACCAGAATCAAATGTTGGCAGGTAAAACTATAGCTGAACAATTGGCTGCCTTTAAAAAGGAGGTAATTTGAGTACAGTCAAGCTCCATTCCCAGGAAGGGGAGAGGTAGGCCAAGCAAATCCAGAGCTCCCTGAGCGACAAAAGAGATAGAAAGTAAGATGAAGTAGAAAAAGGGTCCCTATAATAGGTAGTTCTGGTGAAGGGTCATGAGGACTCAAAACGTCATCTGTACTCTTCTCTGCCGATGCTGCCAGACCTGCTGAGTTTTTCCAGGTATTTCCGTTTCAGTCCCTATAATAGGTGTCAGGTGAATAATGCAACCGAGAACCGCGTTGAATATAGAAGGTTCAGATAGGAATTAAAAAAGCAATTAAGAGAAGCAAAGAGAGATTATGAGAAGAAACTGGCAATTAACATAAAAGGGCTTCTATAAACATTTTAATAGTGAAAGTGATAAAAGGAGCGTGACCGATTAGAGACCTAAAAGGGGATTTATACATGGAGGCAGGGTCATGAATATCTTTTCTGCCTTTATCAAGGAAAAAAATTGCTGGCCAAGTCATAGTGAAAGTGGAAGTTGTTGAAAAATTGGATTGGGCTAAAAATTGATAAAGAGGAGGTATTAGATCGGCTGACTGTACTTAAATTTTATAAACCATCAAGATTGGATGGAGTCATCCAAGGCCAGGATTTTCCGTGCTCGTCGGCGTCGGGTTTGGTCAGTGGTGTGAGTGGAGAATGTGGCATGATCGGTTTCGCAACAGCGTGAAACCAGGTCGTGATTGTCCGCTCAGCCTGCCGATGATGGGCCGTGTTTCCCACCATCGGATGTCGGAAACCTCAATGTAATACATCAACATATTAGTATTAGGTCTGCCTGCCAGAATCATTCCCCACCCCCGCTGGATCGTCCGTACATGTTGGCAGGAAAGCACGCCTGTGTGGAACAAGTCTTGACAACTGTGACATACAGAAGTCGGGACTTACCCGGCAGGGCTTTGCTCACATCGCAGACATCCGAGGAGCAGAAGATGCTGGAGCCTGACACCAACAGTACACTGAGGGAGCATCCATGGCATGCTGGGTGGATTCTCATGGACATGGCTTTGCTGCAAAGTAGACATCACAACAGGTGATGGTCGAGGGGGTGGGAGAGGAAGGGATAAGATCAGCTGGGAGAAGAAGAGGTGTCGGGGGTGAGGTTGGGTGGGGGGTATGAAGGTGTCAGGATGGGGGGAGGTTGGGAGGGGGGAAATGAAAGTGCTAGGATGGGGGGAGATTGGGAGAGGGGAATGCAGGTTTCGGGGAGTGTGGTTCGGAAGTGTGGAGGGAGGGCGTATGAGGGGGTAATGGGGGAGAAGGCAGCAAATGGGGATGGAGGTGTATGGGAGGTGGAACATAAGAACATAAGAACATAAGAACTAAGATCAAGAGTAGGCAATTCAGCCCCTCGAGCCTGCCCTGCCATTCATTACGATCATGACTGATCTCATTTCAGCCTCAACTCCAATTTCCCACCCTCTTCCCATAACCTTTCAACCTGCTACTAATTAAAAATCTGTCTATCTCCTCCTTAAATTTATTCAGCGTCCCGGCATCCACTGCACTCTGAGGTAGTGAATTCCACAGATTCACGACCCTTTGAGAAAAACAATTCCTCCTCATTTCTGATTTAAATCTAGCCCCCTTAGCCTAAAACTATGGCCTCTCATTCTAGATTGCCCCACAAAGTGAAACAACTGCTCCATGTTTACTTTGTCTATCCCCTTTAGCATCTTATATACCTCAATTAGACCTCCTCTCATCCTTCTAAACTCTAGTGAGTATAGGCCTAAACTGCTCAATCTCTCCTCATAAGACAAGCACCGCATCTCTGGAATCAATCTAGTGAACCTCCTCTGAACCACCTCCAGTGCAACAACATCCTTCCTCAAGTAAAGGGGCCAAAACTGTGCACGGTACTCCAGGTGTGGTCTCACTAATGCCTTGTACAGTTGCAACAATACTTCCCTATTTTTATACTCTATTCCTTCAGCAATAAATGCTAAAATTCCATTTGGCTTCCTTATTACCTGCTGTACCTGCATACTGGCTTTCAGCGATTCATGCACGAGGACACCCAGATCCCTCTGCACTGAAGCATTCTGAAGTTTCTCTCCATTTAATTAATAAGTTGCATTTTTATTCTTCTGACCACGTTATCCACGTTAAACTCATCTGCCAAATTTTGGCCCATTCACCTAACCTGACCATATCCATTTGTAAATTTCTTATTTCTTTAGCGCAATTTACTTTCCCACCTATTTTGGTGTCATTTGCAAATTTAGCTAAAGTACCTTCTATCCCTGAATCCAATCATTAATATAGATTTTAAATAGCTGGGGCGCAAGGACTGAACCCTATGGCACCCCACTAGTTACCCATTTATCCGACTCTCTGCTTTCTGTTGGTTAGCCAATCCTCTATCCAAGCTAATATATTACCCCTAACACCATGTGATCTTATCTTATATATTAATCTTTTGTGCGGCACCTTATCAAAGGCCTTCTGGAATTCCAGATATACTACATCTACAGGATCCCCATTATCTACTTTGCTTGTCACATCTTCAAAGAACTCTAGCAAATTAGTCAAACATGATTTACTCTTCATAATACCATGCTGACTCTGATGGATTGCATTTTGACTCTCCAAATGCCCCATTACTTCTTCGTTAATAATGGATTCCAACAATTTCCCAACGACAGACGTTAAACTAACTGGTCTATAGTTTCCTACTTTCTGCCTCCTCCCCTTTTTGAATAAGGGCGTTATATTAGCATTTTTCCAATCCACTAGAACCTTTCCAAAATCCAGGAAATTTTGGAATATTATAGCCAATGCATCCACTATCTCCACTGCCACTTCCTTTAAGAACCTGGGACATAGGCCATCAGGTCCTGGGGACTTGTCACCCTTTAATCCCAATAGTTTGCTCAATACATTTTCTCTAGGTGCAAGGGAAGTGGTGCAGCGAGAGGAGGGTGTCCAGGTGGGGGGGAAAGCATGCGGAGAGGGGAGGGTGTCCAGGGGGAGGAAGGGTTGTGGAGAGGGGAGGGAGTTGAGGAAGAAGTAAGGGTGGAGGAAGAATTCAGGAAGGGAGTAGGTGTAAGGCTGGAGGAATAAGTGAGGCTGGAGGAAGAGGAGGGAGTCGGGGGGGGAGGGACTAAAGGTGGCTGAAGAGGTAAGGGCGGAGGAAGGAGTTAGGAAGGGGGAGGGACTAAGTGGGGGAGAGTCAGGGATGGAGAGGGAGGACTTGCGGGGGTGAAGGAGTTCCGGGGGGAAAGAACTTCCAGGGGAAGGAGCGCGAACGAGGGAAGAGGTGCGAAGGGGGAAGCTGTGCAAAGGGGATAAGGGGCGCGGGGGGGGATGAGCAGGTGAACATGCACGTGAGGGGTCAGATAGGTCCATGTCTGCCCCCGGAACTGAGGGTGGGCGTGATATGGAGCAAGAAGGTTGAGAACAACTGAGGGCAGAGTGACGTGGCAGGGTGGGAGGGTGAGGGTGAGGGTTCGACAGTAGCAATAGAAGGCACGGTGAGGGTGGTTGTTCAGGACACGGGTACAGACACAGACCATGGGGGTGGGAAGGAGGAGGTTGTGGAGGTCAATGGGGATGGGGGCAGGGTTATTGGGAATGAAGGGAATGTGCATGTTCACCTGAACATCCCCAAAGGAAAAGGGCTGTGGCTGGGAGGACATAGAGGGGAGGTGGTTGGTGATGCTGGGCGGGGTGTGGAGTTCAACTGTGTTGGGGGAGAGGAAATGGGTGACAGGGGAAGGAAAAAAGACAGGGGAGAGCACGAAAAACCAAATCCAGACCGTGCTGTCCAAATGGAAAATGAAACGAGAGTCATAGTAGACGAGATCAGGTGCTGCATGGGAGTGTGATCATTGGGTGGGCGAAGATACAGGTCAGCTCAGATGGTCAACTGAAAGCAAAACACAGGAGGCAGCGTTCAAAATGCTCAGGACATTGAGATGAATGTGAAACATGAAGGATCTGTGTGCGTGGGAGAGTGCTTGCAAGAGGCTCTGAAAGGCCCTGCCACACACACACCTTTCCCTCCAGAATCACTCATGGGCTAGCTGCTCCCTCTGCAGTGATGGGCTTTCTGGGCTGCTTATTTCCACCTCTGTACCGGAGACGGAGTCCTCTTGGCTGCAAATGAGGATGTAGATGGAGCTGAGGGACTGGCTGGCTGAGGGTGTTGGTCCCTTGGCAGACCTCCCTGTGAACCAAAGTAGAGATAAGTAGGGCATGGCAGCAGAGCCAAAAGCAGGAGAAAGAGCACTCACAGTTGCGTTGAGGGAGGGATGATGTGGTACAGAATCCTCAGGTGGGTGTTTGCCACCAACCTCACCATCGTCGCAGGCACGCTCCACATCCTCACCAGTCAGCACGATGGCACTCTCCTCATAGTGAGTGAGGAACCTGATGCGGCCAACTCCTCCGCAGGTCCGGGGCCTCTCCCTGCTGATGTGAGCAGTCTTCTCCTGCGTGGAAACAGATGGAGAGAGTGTAAGCAGGATGCATGGCTGCGTGGAATGTTCGTGTGGTGAGCGGTGCCATGGACAGGAATGAAGATGTGAGTTCGAGAGGATATGAGCCTGATGGAGGTGTGAGGTGTGTGTAAGAGTTAGTGGTGTTGTCCCTTGAGGTGTGAGATCCCTGTGAATGTGTGATGGGTTTGTGAATGTGTGAGTTGGGAGCGATGGGAAGAGTGAGTTAACCTGGTGGAATGGATGAAACCATTTATCCTGCAATGGCACAGGGTGGCTGTCCTCTTTTGCAGGGTATAGGTGCTGACCACAGCCTGCCAAGCCTGGTTGATAATGCTGCTGCCCATCTTATTGTCAGTATGGGGGTAGAGGACATCGTGACAGGCCTCCACTTTATCCAAAAAGCAGTCGAGTGACATGTCATTAAACCTGGGGGCTTCAGTCTTTTTGCCTTTCGTGGTCATCTTCCCTGGAGTAGTTGTGGCTTGGAAACATGGAGATGTGTGCACGCGGCTCGATATTAAATATAGTACCCAGCGTGATGAAACAGCGAGGTGTTGGCGAGCGGGTGAATGAGAGCTCAGTTGCAATTGAAATGGTGCGCTTCCTGGGAATGCATAAATAATGTGGTGGGATTAGGACAATATGGCGTGAAAGCCCGCCATTGAGGTGTTTTGCGAACGTTGTTTTACCTGCCCGCTACTGCACTTAGTGAAAATCTGGGACGATTCAGCCCCAAGGATACCATGGAAGTAAGGATGGAAATCACAGAGGCACTGGCCAGAATTCTCCAACCCTCCTCTTATACAAGGATGGTGCCAAAAGACTGGTAAATTGCAAATGTTACATTATTGTTCAACAAGTTATGTAGGGTTAAATCCAGCAACCAAGACCACTTGGCTCAATCCCGATGCTGGGAAAGCTTTTAGAAATGACAATTCATGACAACGTTCAGTTGGGGATATGTGAATTAATTACAGGAAGCCAGCATTGAGCTGTTAAGAGTAAATTACGTTTAACTAATTTGCGGTAATTTTTTGATGAAATAGCAAAGAGGGTTGATGAGGTTAAAAAGATTGATGTGGTGTAAATGGGCTTCGAAAGGAATTTGACAAAACACCACATAATAGGTTTATTAGCAAAGTTAGAGCCCATGGAATAAAAGGGACAGTAGCAGAAGTGATAGGGAATTGGCTGAGTAACAGGAAACAAAAAGTAATGGTGAACCATTGTATTTATTAATAGGGCATAGAGTATCAAAACAAGGAAGTTATGATGAATCTATAATACACTAGTTCAGTCTCAATTGACATTAAAAATGGTACAGAAAAGATTCATGAGAATGGCTCAAGAGATGAAGAAATGTAGCTACGTTGACAGATTTTCTTTATTCACTGATAGGATGTGGGCATCACTGGCTCGGCCAGCATTTATTGCTCATCACTAATTGCCCTTGAGAAGGTGGTGATGAGCTGCCTTCTTGAACCGCTGTAGTCCAGGTGGTGTAGGTACACCCATAGTGCTGTTAGGGAGGGAGTTCCAGGATTTTGACCCAGTGACAATGAAGGAGTGACAATATATTTCCAAGTCAGGATGGTGAGTGACTTAGAGCGGGAATTCCAGATGGTGGTGTTTCCATATGTCTACTGTCCATGTTCTTCTAGATGGAAGTGTTCTTGGGTTTGGAAGGCACTGTCTAAGGAGCCTTGATGAGTTTCCGCAGTGCATCTTGTAGATAGTACACGCTGCTGCAACTGTATGTCGGTGGTGGAGGGAGTGCATGTTTGTGGATGGGGTGCCAATCAAGCGGGCTGCTTTGTCCTGGATGGTGTTGAGCGTTTTAAATATTGTTGGAGCCGCACTCACCCAGGCAGGTGGGGAGTATTCCATCACATTACTGACTTGTGCCTTGTAGATGGTGGACAGGCCTTGGGGAATCAAGAGGTGAGCTAATTGCCACCGAATTCCCAGCCTCTGACCTGTTCTTGTAGCCATAGTATGCTTATGGCTAATCCAGTTCAGTTCCTTGTCAATGGTAACCATCAGAATGTTAATAGTGGGGGATTCAGTGATGGTAATGCCATTGAATGTCAAGGGTCGATGGTTAGATGCACTCTTGGAGATGGTTATTAACTGTTACTTGTGTGGCGCGAATGTTATTTGCCACTTTGTCAGCCCAAGCCTCAAAATTACCCAGGTCTTGCCGCATTTGGACATGGACTGCTTCAGTATCTGATGAGTCACAAATGGTGCAGAACATTGTGTAGTCATCAGCGGACATCCCCACTCCTAACCTTATGATGGAAGGATGGTCATTGATGAAGCAACTGAAGATGGTTGGGCTGAGGACACTACCCTGAGGAACTCCTGAAGTGATGTCTTGGAACTGAGATGTTTGACCTCCAACACCCACAACCATCTTCTTTTGTGCTAGGTATGACGCCAACCAACAGAGAGCTTTTCACCTGATTCCCATTGACTCCAGTTTTGCAAGGGCTCCTTGATGCCCTGATGTCAAGTGCAGCCATTCTGACATCACCGCGGGAGTTCAGTTCTTTTGTCCCTGTTTGAACCAAGGCTGTAATGAGGTTAGGAGGTGAGAGGCACTGGTGGAATCCAAACTGAGTTTCAGTGGGCAGGTTATTCCGAAGCAATTACTGCTTGATAGCACTGTTGATGACCCCTTCCATAACTTTACTCAAGATTGAGAATAGACTGATAGGGCAGTACTTGACCAGGTTGGATTTGTCCTGCTTTTTATGTACAGGATACACCTGGGAAAATTTCCACATTGCCAAGTAGATGCCTGTGTTGTAGCACTGGAACAGTTTGGCTAGAGGCGAGGCAAGTTCTGGAGCACAATTCTTCAGTACTATTGCTGGAATATTGTCAGGGCCCAAAGGCTTTGTAATATGCAGTGCCTTCAGCTGTTTCTTGATATCACGTGGAGTGAATCAAATTAACTGAAGACTGGCATCTGTGATGCTGGAGACCATCAGAAGAGGCTGAGTTGGATCATCCACTTGGCGTTTCTGGCTGAAGATTGTTGCAAATGCTTCAGCCTTATCTTTTGCACTGATGAGCTGGGCTCCTCCCTTACTGCGGATGGGGATATTTGTGGAGCCTCCTCCTCCAGTGAGTTGTCCACCACCATTCACGACTGGATGTGGCAGGACCGCAGAGCTTAGGCCTGATCCATTTGTTGAGGGATCACTCAGCCTTGTCTATTGCTTGCTGCTTATGCTGTTTGGCATGCAAGTAGTCCTGTATTGTAGCTTCATCAAGTTGACACCTAATTTTTAGGTGTGCTTAGTGCTGCTCCTTGCATGCCCTCCTGCACTCATCATTGAAGCTGGGTTTATCCCTTGGTGTTAATAGTATAGTGGGGGGTATGCTGGAACATGAGGTTACAGATTGTGGTTGAGTACAATTCTGCTGCTGCTGATGGCCCACAGCACCTCATTATTTTCCAGTCTTGTGTTGCTAGATCAGTTCAAAATCTATCCCATCTAGCACGGTGGTAGTGCCACATAACACAACGGAGCGCATCCTCAATGTGAAGGTGGGAATTCGTCTCCACAAGGACTGTGTAGTGGTCACTCCTACTGATTCTGTCATGGACAGATGCATCTGCAGCAGGCATGTTGGTGAGGATGAGGTCAAATGTGTTTTTCCCTTTGTTGGTTCCCTAACCACCCACTGCAGACCCAGTCCAGCAGCTATGCCCTTTAGGACTTGGCCAGCTTGATTAGTGATCAGAAGGGAAAAAAAAACAGTTTGGGCCAGTACTCCTATTTCTCAGTTTTTACTGGTTTTCCATTTTAAGGTGTACAAGAACCAGTTCAGGCCAGTATTCTTATTTCCCAGTTGTTACTGTTTTTCCCTTCTGGTCAATGGTGCTACCGAGCCACTCTTGGTGATGGATATTGAAGTCCCCCACCCAGAGTACATTCTACACCCTTGCCATCCTCAGAGCTTCCTCCAAGTGGTGTTCAACATGAAGGACTAATAATTCATCAGCTGAGGCATTGGGTGGGGTGGCAGTGGGCAGTATGTGGTAATCAGCATGTTTGATCTGATGTCATGAGACTTCATAGGGTCCAGAGTCAATGTTGAGGTCTCCCAAGGCTACTCCCTCCCGAATGTATACCACTGTGCCGCCATCTCTGCTGGGTCTGTCCTGCAGGTGGGATAGAATATACCCAGGGATGGTGATGTGGTGCTTGGGACATTATCTGTAAGATATGATTTTGTGAGTGTAACTATGCCAGGCTGTTGCTTGACTAGTCTGCGATCCAGCTCTCCCAGTTATGGCACCAGCCCCAGTTGTTACTAAGGAGGACTTTGCAGGGTGAACAGAGCTGAGTTTGCCATTGTCATTTCCAGTACTTGGGCCAGTCCCAGGTGGTCCGTCCATTTCTATTCCTTAATGACTTTTCTTTCGCAGTTTGATACAACTGAGTAACTTGCTAGGCCATTTCAGAGGACCGTTAAGAGTAAACCAGACTGTTGTCAATCTGGAGTTTTATGTAGACCAGATGAGTTAAGGATGGCAGCTTTCCTTCCCTAAAGGACATTAGCGAATCAGAAGGGTTTTTACGACAGTTGACAATGGTTTCATGCTCATCATTAGACTTTTAATTCTAGACTTTTATTGAATTCAAATTCCACCATCTGCCAAGGTGAGATTTGAGCTTGGGCCATGAGAGCATTACTCCGGGCCTCTGGATTACTAAGTCCAGTGACAATACCACTAGATTGGAGAAGCTGGTGCTGCTGCCTTGGAAAAGAGAGAATTAAAGAGAAGATTTGACAGAGGTCTTCAAAATCATGATGGATCTGGACAGAGTAGGCAGAGAAAGCCTGTTCCCATTGGTGAAAGGATCAAGAACAAAAGGGCACAGATTTAAGGTGAATGGAAAAGAAGCAATAGCAACATGAGGAAAAACTTTTTTGTTCAGTGAATGGTTAGGAGCTGGAATGTACTGCTGTGAATGTGGTGGAAACAGATTCAACTGAGGCCTTCAAAAGAGAATTGGATAATTACCAAAGATTAATTCAGGGCTACAGAGAAAAGATGGGGCAGTGGGACTAGGTGAATTCCTTTTGCAGAGACCTGATACAGACATGATTTGCCAAATGGCCTCCTTCTGTGTTTTAACCATTCTATGATTCAATGATTTATAATAGAATGCACCATTCCAATTTTTTTGGCTGTACAATATGGCACATAAACATATGGATGGGAATACCTCCTGCCCAGGGTTCAGATTGTTTTATAATTCATGAAATTCATACACCAAATGGGACTGCTGCCTACACGCAAGAACTGTTTTTTTAGAGCAATTCACAATAAATCTCTACCAGCCAGAAATGTTTCATGCTTTGCCAATCAGCTACAAGTCCATCCATGGTATTCTTAATCTTCAGTCAAACACTTTCCAATATTCTGTTATTGTTGGGTTGTCTCAGGAGCCATTAGCTGGGATTTCTAGCCACATTGTGGGCAGGACCCTTTGTGGGTGAGGCAGCACCCCAGCCAGAAGTTCCATTGACTTGTGATGGGACCAGAGGATCCCAGCAGCAGGCGGGTGTAGAAAATCCCACCCACTGGGTGTGTTACTCTAGAAAGAGATTGGTCTGCAGGCAAATATCTTTCTGTAAAAGTACTTTTATTTACGTAACTAACTATATACAAGATTACAGAAAATCAGGACAGAGCTACTTCTCTCTTAGGTTCTCGTCACTCATCTCTCTCTGAATGGCATCATTGTGACATAGCTCCTTACGTACAGGCTCAGTAGCTCTTATTGAAGTTGTGTCCGAGTTAACCCTCTACAAATGCATGCTTTCTTCATTTAGTTTCAGTCTCATCATTTAGTTTGATTTCAGAACTATATTTTTTCTCTATAAAGAATTTATTTTCCTACTCGTTGTATATGAGTTTCAGTGCTGATGTGAAGCCATTTATATAGGCCAAAGGTTCCAACAATTTGTTGATTGAATCTAACAGCATGTTCCCTCAGTTGTACACAGGCAGAGCACAGACCTTATTCAATCAGCCAGCACTTGTAAATTCCAAAATAAAACGTTTGATGTGATTCAGCAATAGAGAGCACTTTCTGAACAATCCTGTGTATGCCAATAGCTACAATAATAACCAATTTAAGTAAATCTGTTGAGTTTATAATGTGTTACACTTGTTAGAAGTGATATACATTCATATGCAGGTATCGTTCTCTGCATATAAAATGAATACGTACAAGCCTTTTGCAATGCCTCAGCCAATCAGAGTCGACTTGCTAGATGACTAGCACCCTTTTCTCCTGTAGTATAAATTTTTGGGATTGTTCGAAATTTGGCATTCTTGTGTTTGTCCTGATGAGTGCAAAACAAAATCTTCGGCAACGTGTCTCTCTTTTCAGCAGTATCACTAAGTAACTGTTTCCTTTACCTTTTATAATTTCCTCGGTTTAATTTCAATTGTTTTGTCGTGTATGTTATGTGGAATATGCAGAATAATTATCGTTAATTTCTAATTTGTTTAGAAGTGAAAGGCCATTGGAAATACAAATGTCCCCCTTAACAGGATCCTTATTCTGTGAAATATGAGCCTTAACTTTCTGAACCAGGTTTAATTCACATTTACTCTTCAAATGCAATGATTTCTTGAAACACATGGGGAGGTTGACAGTGAGCTCTTTTTTTTGGACAGGTTAACATTAGGGCAATTTCTGGTGACTTGCAGCTCATGGCATATCTTTTGCTGGCCACAGATTGCTGGCTTTTTTATGCATTAGCAATGACAAGCACCATAACCTGGCTGTTACCTTCCCTGGAATTGCTGGCCTATGCTTTGGACGAGTTTTCTTTCAGAGAAAACTCCTGTATGTTTATTATTAAATTTTGTAGATAAATGCAATTAACTACAAAATGGTTATACCTTAGACACACTGGATCCATGGACCTTATCAAGTGTAAGAACACAAAAAAATAATATTGCATTTTGCTAAAAATATTGTTGCAAATTAACTTGTTATTAAACAAAGGAAGGCCAGGTGTGTGTTAATATTTGCAGAGGGCTGTCAAATAAAAAACATTAAAAAACACTGGGCAAGTATATTTATATTGGTTATTTATACTGGATGCTCACTTTTATCTGAAATTTCTGACGTGAATTAACAAACATTATTTAACCTAAAGAAATATTTAGAAATCCTACATCTGCAAAGGAAGAAAAACACACAAAACTATGAGAACATTCAACAAAGCAAAAGAATCGATAACTAATATACAAATGCCAAATGTTGGGTGGAGATTTTCCCGAAATTGCACTAATTGCGGTAGTGGGCGGGTAGAATGGAATCCTACCAGTTGATGAAAATGGTGGATTTTCACACCGTACCTTCCCGAGCCAGTCTCATTATTTGTGGATTCCCGGGAAACACGCCATTTCTATGGCAGGTGGGCTCTCATTCGCCCGCTCGCCATCACCCCACGGTTGCATCACACCGGCTGCCATCTTTAAAAGGCAGCCACCAACAAAGCACTCATCGTCACCAGCTCACCACCGCTGTCCATGAGACATGGCCAGCAAGGGCAAAATGACTGCAGCCCTCCACTTCAATGATGGGTCCCTCGAGCCGACTGCTGGATGCTGCGGAGGCCCGACAGGATGTGCTCTACAACCACTCTGGCCACAGGATGGGCAGCAATGTCACCAACCTGGCTTGGGAGGGTCCACCAGAGTAAGTCACTCTTTTCATCACTCCCAACACACACACTCACAAACCCGTCACACATCCACAGGGCCCTCACTGCCAATGCAAGGGACATCGCCATTTACTCTTCATGACTCACATCGTCATTGTTCTCATCCCGTCTATGGGACCACTCAGCACCCACACAGGCTAGGCATATTTATCATCTAGTCTGGCAGGCATCCTGATACACTCCCCCCATCTCTATCCATGCAGGAAAATATGACTCACAACAGGAGGGAAAGGTCATAAACAGGGGGAGGGATGCGGGAATTCACAGTTCTGACAGAATTTGAAAACAGAGCCATCGAGCTGGCCGGAGATGATCGAGACCAGGCCTGTGCTGAAGGTGAGGTCGGTGCTGCTCTACCAAGTGAGGATCCAGGAGTGCAACATCCATCAGACAACCATGCTGTGGGTGATGTGTCCTGTTTCACAGACCTCTGCCATGCACTAATTATCTCCCCTTGCTTCCACAGGCACATACGGGGAACAGCTGATGGACTTCATGACCCAGGGCCTCCAATCAAGCTCTCAAGAAACCTCCGAAGAGGAATCTGAAGGCACCCTCCCTGAAGCCTCTTCACAGCGCTAACCCACACCCTCCACCAGTGCAGAGACACGTACTTTGATGGGACCTAGCTTTAGAGTAGCCCCGGGATCACAATCTGGTGAGCACATCACACTGTCTGATCCACAACAGCTGGCGGCAGGGACTTCCCAAGTGTCCGGTACTCAGAGGATTTCTGGAGGCCAGAATGTTGCTGAGTCCGAGTCAGATGACGAGCCTCTGGACTCGGTCCTGTCACAGTTTCTGGAGCTGCAAAGGCAAGCTCAGGAATAACAGGAAGAGATGTCTGCTGCACACTTCGGTTTGCAAGGCACGATGGAGGAGTCTGTCTGTCTTCAGACTGAGGTGATAGCATCAACATTGCAACGTACTACACTGTACATTGCAACGTACTCTACACTGGCAGGATGGCGGCCACCATGGAGACCTTGGTTCAGGACATCACTCCTGCACTGCTGCACAGGCTGAGCTCCATCATTGATGCCATAGTTTGTCTTCAACAGTCTGTACATGAGAGGGTTGCTCGGCAGCTCAATCTCACTCCAGCTACCCCTTCCACTCACGGAGTCAGCCAGGGGCCCTCGGGCACCCATAGGGAGGGGGATCGGCAGTTGCATACTCTGGGACCATCCACCCAGGTGACTCTGGGAGTTTCTGGCCCATCCACATCCTATCTTCCGGTGACCTCCACAGTTCCAGCTTCACAGGCCGAGGAGGGTGCCACTGCCACACAGCAGGACCTCAAAAGCAGACCGGAGCCCTCCAAGTCTTGGCCCTCCAGAGGACAACCGCCAAAGTCATCACAAACAAGGTGTTACAGTCAACAGGCTGCCCCCACCTCTGCTGTGGATATCCAGGGAGCACCAAGATGCAGCAGCAGGGTTAGGGAAGTTAGGTAAAAGTAGTTTCACAGCCTGGGCACAGGTGTTGATCACTTGTACATACTGTTCACTATTATCAATAAATTAAGAATGTCTCCCTGCCTGTGGCTCCTTGTTCTGATGAGCAGTGTTCTTGTCACTCGGATGTGAAACTTTTCTGCACAAGATAAAAGGCAGGTGTCTCAGTCCAGGGCCTCTCCCCTGTGCCCTGTGCAGCTTTCAGACCACAGTGATGGCCCAGACTCATTACTGATGTCTGCACTTTGGCGGTACTGGTCATTGCTGCCAGAATGTAGTGGGCAGGTGCCACAGAGTTCTCTCATTATCTCTGTGTGCTCTCAACACCTTGGACCCCATCACACCAGCATCTGTGACCAGTGATGTTGTGCACCAGCACCTGAAGGGCTGAGGTGCTGAAGGTAGACACAGCATCAAATGTGCCTAATGTTTCATGGCTGTATCTCTATGATGTGATCCTGATCAGGGAGCGCAAGTGAGCTTCCCTCAGCCAGACAGGAGTCAGACATTCTCCGAGGCTAGGTGAAGATCTATGGAGTGTCCTCACTACATGTTGTCATCATCCTCCTACGATCGAGTGACTATTAGGGGCTTCACTGCTTCTCCATGACAGGAGCATTCTCACAGATGTTATTGGTACTGTGATAAACCAGACAGGAGTCAAACATTCACAAATGCGATGTGAGGATCTATGGGGACACCTTACTGAATGTCGTCATCATCCTCCACAAATCTGGCAGCTAAGAGGGCCTCCCGAGTGCTCTTGCCTCGTCTAGCCAGTGCGTGAGCCTGATCCCTGTCGTCACCACTGAGGACCCCCTCACCCTCATCCCAGTTGGCGTCCTCCTCATCAGAGGGGACATGCAGCTCCTCCATCTCCTCCCCAGCCAGTTCCTCTCCCTGTTGCAGCGCCAGGTTATAAAGGGCACAGCAGATGACGACGATGCGTGACACGCTCTGCGGACTGTATTACAGGGCTCCACCAGACCAGTCCAGGCACCGGAACCGCATCTTCAGCATCCCCATGGTCTGCTCCACCAAGTTGTGAGCTGCTGCATGAGCCTCATTATACCATCACTCTGCTGCAGTCTGAGGCTGCCACATGGGTGTCACCAACCACACCCTCTCTGGGTAGCCCTTGTCTCCAATGAGCCAACCCTGAAGTCTCTGTGGACTCTGGAAGACTGCAGGGATCTGCAAGCGACTCAGGATGCAGGCATTGTGCACACTCCCTGGAAACCATATGCATTCCTGCAGGATGTGTTTCTGATGGTCGGAAACCAGCTGCACGTTCAACCGCCTTTGCGGTTGATGAAGTCCACCGAATGTAGCGATGGAGACCTGTGTGCCACATGAGTGCAGTCAATCACACCCTGCACCTGTGGGAATCCCGAGATCCAGGTGAATCCAATTTGCCTTGCATCCTGGCCGTCCCGGTCCTGGAGAAAATGCACAAAGTTGTGTGCCATGGAGAAGATGTCATCCATGACCTCATGGATGCATTTGTAGGTGGTGGATTGTGATATCCCACAGAGGTCACCTGTGGAGCCCTGAAAGGAGCCACTGGTATAGAAATATTGAGCAGCACAGTCACTTTCACAGCCACTGGCAGTGGATGCCTTCCATGGTGCCCTTGGCACCAAGTCCTGCAGTAAGTGGCAGATGTGAGCATCCAGGTCCCTAGACATGCGCAATCATCAGCCACACTGGTTCTCAGTCATCTGCAGGAATGACAGGCGGCATCTATAGACCCTATGTGTTGCTAGGCGCCAACCAGCCACAGCTCGCTGTCACTCCTGGGCAGTGTGTGCGGGAGCCCCTGCTGCCCCTTCTTCATGAGGTTGCTGCTCCTGCCTTTGCTCAGTCAGGAGACTCAGTCACTCTCTCCTCAGTCTTCTACAGTCTCTGCAGGCCATCAGGCATACAGCTAGGTCATCATGATCCATGGTCCTGATATGGTCTTTCTGCAGCATGAAAGAAAGAGAGAGATGGGGCTATCATGGCTGTACTTAGCACCTTTCCTGGCCCTGTGTGACCGCCCCTTAATGCTTCCTGGGAAGTGCTGGTCACCCCTCAGATGGCAAAAGGTGAGTGCGCTGCATGGCTGCCCTGTCAACCTACGACATAGGGAACACTGGTCCAAACCGGGATGCTAAGATTGCACAGGGCTGTGAGCACCTCCAGCAGTGACTTGATCAGCAATGGTGAGGAGATTGTACAACTAGTGCACTAGCGCAGCCTAACTGCTCCGCAGCCCACTAAAGTGGTTGTGAACTCGAAGTCCAGGTGGGGAACTTGGGGGGGGAGGGGGGTGGGGGGGGGCTGGGTTGGGGGGGGGGTGGTGGTGGTAACGTTTGGAGCGCTTAGTGGCCCTTTGGTGCCTCTGTGTTGCTTGCATGGCTGGGCAGGCTAGGAGCCTGACTCCAATCATATCACTATGGCTGTCTCTGATCTGTCTCAGTTGCAGAGGCATGGTCAGTTTATAACAGGCATGGCCATTTCCCTCGCTTACCCTGCCCCCACCTCAATTGCCTGTGTGCGGGATGCAGAATCAGGGCAGCACTTGACACCCGCCCTCCTCAGCAGTTGCCTCCGAAGCCAGGCATCAGCTACCCCTGCCTCCCTTAGGCCTGTGGAGAATGCTGCTGCTCACTCACCTCAGTTCCCCCAAAGTGAAGGCCACCAAATGCACGTTGTCTGCACGTTGGCGTGCTTTCCCACCGACATGGGTGGATGATACGATGGGGTTCTAAGAGCCTGGCGGGATAGCCTTTTAATTATATGCTCATCAATTACAATTAGCTCCCCGCTGACTAATGGCGGGAAACACGGCCCGCTGTTGGCGGGCTGAGTGGACAATTGTGACCTGCCTTCACGCTGTCGTGAGGCAGGTCATGCCATGTTTTCTGCACATGACACCCATGGCGCCCACCGCCAGCATGCTCGAAAAATTCCACCCATTAACTCTGTTTCTCTCTCCACCGATGCTGCCAGACATGCTGAGTATTTTCAGCAGTTTCTGTTTCTATTCCAAATGCCAATGTTATTATCTCAGGATTTTGCAGGTTTACCATCTGCTGTGCAGGCATAAATTTTGATTTCATCCATGATCCATAGAACTGATTTCATGAACATAAATTCCCTGTGGGCGAACTTGTGATATGCTGGGCATTAAAATTGAAAATGTATAACAAAGGGTTCAAGTAAGAGTAAAAAGAATCCTGTTTTGAGGGGACTAAATTGAGAGCTGAACTTTATTCAACTGAAGGAACAGTTGGCCAGGCATCGGGTGTATTTAGGGCAGGTCAATTTAATAAAGTGGACCAACTGACAATAGGCCCCCAACCTACATATGTAAAGGAACTAAAGTATGTTTGAAGCATGGGCCCCCAACACATTTTTGATGCTGGGTGGGTGGTGCTCTGCTAGCCCAGTGTGTAAACGCACCACCTCCTCCTTCCGTATTGGATGTTTTCTCGTCTGTTGAGTGCCTATAGTAGGGATACAGCATTATCAAATTTCTTGACCATAATAAATTATGTTGGAAATAGCACGTTTTTTATAAATCTTTTCAAACAACTGAAGAATAGATCTCCCTGTCACTCAGAAGAATCTTTGGGGAATGTCTTTCTGGATTATTCTGTATATCATCTGCTCAAGAGTTCCACTAATCTATTTCCGTGAGAGGGGGAAATTTGCTTCTCCTCCCTTTGTACCTGTCTCTAAACCACTCAAGACTCAAGCTGAACCCATCCTCTATGTTGCCATTTCTGTCAAACAGAATAGAAAGCTGATGACAATTTGAAATAAAAAATATCTGGCAATTCCTGGGATAGTCATTTTTTTCAGCCTCCGAAGGAGGAGAAACATGTTTATGAGTCTTAATGAGAAAGGATGAAACTGTCATTTTTCTGTTCTGATGTTGAATGGCTTGTTGTGTTAGTTTCAGCAATTTTTGTTTATTGCAATATTTTTCACATCGTTGATCATCCTGGGGAGAATTGAAGAACAGGATAATTTAAGGAGTTGCACGAATATTCTAATGAATTCTGTTTATTACCTGTTCAGTATGCTGAAAGTTGTATTCTTTTTATACGCAGTGATACTCTAAAAGGTTTGGAATCAAGGGTGATGAGTCATATATACTCAATCCAACGTGATGATAACCTGGTTTATTTTATTTACCAACAATCAAGCAAATAGCTTAGTTAAGATCCACTCGTCTAACCTGAACATTTGTGCCAACTTTCAACAAAACAGATTTAAACTTTATTTTGTTACTACTCAAATTTAACAAGTAAAGGGAAATAAAAAATTGCACGCATGTAATTCCTTATCAAAATCTCCCACAAACATCGCAAAATGCTTCACAGACAATAAGTTAGTATGAATTATTTTAATTGTCATTACACAGCAAAAGGCGCCAGCCATTTTGTCCAAGACAAAAAGATGATTGACCAGCCAATTTGCAGTGTTTTGCTCTTATTTTGCAGTGTTGGCCAAGAAAGAAGAAAGCCCTTGAACTTACTGAACCTTCCACAACCTCAGGCCACCTCAAAGTGCTTTACAGTCAAGGAAGTTCACCTGAGTGGGAAGTGCCAGGATAACCCTGAAAGATCATGAATATGCATCAGAACTACCAGATGGGACTTCAGTTTAATTTCTGTGGATCATGGCCTTATTGCTGATACTGTCTGCGTCCCCCCCTCCCCCTCCCCCCCACGCCCCTCCCCCCACCAACACACACACACACACACACACACACACACACACTGCCCCCCACCATTTCTAGGGAGTGGATAGGAAATCCTGTGAGGTCAATGAAACCTCCCACCAAATTCCGAATATATGCATTTGATGCTGAAAGCCTCAAGCCTTGAGAAAAGGCTCATAAAATCAACCATAAATTGTTGAAAGAGAGACCCCATCCCAGAATCCTGGATTTTCTATTATTTACTCTTTCAAATGGAATTTCTCAGCGTATTCCAAAACCTTCCACAAATCAATAACTTAGTTATCCTTACTCATGTCCTATCCAATTGCAAAGAATCATAGAAAATATTTTGGAAAAGGAGGAGTCATTAGACCACCACTAAACATAAATGTATAGTCTGTTATAATTTTCCATTGATATTGCAAAACTTTTGATCTACATTTTCACTAAAATAATTGAATAAAGGTAAAATGACATTAGATCATTTATTGAATTATCTGAAACTTAGTACAGTGCATTTGCTTTCTTATATAAGAACTTAATGAAAACTACTAAATCTAGACTCTATTTTATGACTTTAATGGTAGACGGAGAAATATTAGTTTAATAAGAATTGATTGTAGTTATTGGAAGGTTATAGAATTCCTCTCGTAGTAAATATTTTTCTTGTCAAGCATTTTGAATTAATTTATAACCTGACATCTAAAACACTTTACCCTCTATAATGATTGACGGACATCTAATTGGGCCTATAAAATCCCCATCTGATTAGGTAAGTAATTTTTATTGGCTTTTGCATTGTAATGGTAAGACAGGTAATGAATCTTTTCACCACTCTTATTTCCTAGAGCAATTTATTTTTATCATAAAAATCACACAGTATATTTAAGAATGGCATCCAAGAGGTTCAAGAGCAGATAGAGTTATAATTTTAAATACTAATCCCAAAACTGAGATAATTAAATAGTGTAAGTCATTAGTGTATTGCAACGTGAAATGTATACATAATAACTAGTTGTAAGGTCACCTTGAATAAAAAAGATTGGTCAGAAGTTTGAACTTAATTGGAAAATTAAACAGGCAATAGCAGCTCAGCCCTTCAGTGCACGCCAAGGGACATCGAATGGGTTGTATAATAGATGACTGATAGTTTTCATGTTATTTACTCCACTGCTGGCATTGAAAGTGACATTCTTTGTATCTGAAATTAGTAATGGCTATGATTAGTGTGCAGGGGATTACTAGACTAAAACACAAGCCTATAAATTATAAAATATTTTGAAAAATCAAACTCTGTATATTCTAAGCCTTGAAAAATGTTTTCCTTTCAACACTCTAAATATGATGCATCAACTGCTTGTTGCCTGTTTTTTAAAATTCATTTATGGGATGTGGGACGCCCTTGCTAGGCCAGCATTTATTGCCCATCCTGAATTGCCCTTCAGAAGGTGGTGATGAGCTGCCTTCTTGAACCGTTGCAGTCCATGTGGTGTAGGTACACCCAGGGTGCTGTTCGGGAAGGAGTTCAAAGATTTTGACCCAGTGACAGTGAAGGAACAGTAATGTATTTCCAAGTCAGGATGGTGGGTATCTTGGAAGACAATTCCAGGTAGTGTTCCCATGGGAAGAATTTTCCTCCCGTTGGTGGGGAGGGAAGTTCAGGAATCGGCGTGTGCGGGCGTGCCACCATTTTACGTGGATGGGCCAAATAAGGCCCGCCCAGTATGACGTCCGCCAGGAAGCGCTATGCGTTCCCTGTGCAGGCGGGGGTGTGGGTGTTCCCTAAGCCGGGAGTGCGCTCTTTCATGCATGCGCACTGAAGAGCATACTCATCTTCCTGGGACTAAGTGCTGCCACAGGGAAATAGTACATGTGACACTGTCACATGAGTTGGGACATGTCCATCACTTTTAAGTAAACTTTAATTAAATTTTTAAAAACCTACATGAAACCTCATCCCACCCTGGGTGAGGTTTCATGCTTTTTCTGAAGCCCGCCAGGGCTCCTGGCCTGCCCACCAACCTTAAGGTTGGACAGGCAGGTCCATTTACTAGTCTAATTACATTTTAAATAGCCTCAATTGGCCATTCTCAGGTCGGCGGGCGCACAGCTGACTCAGCTGCGCCCCCGCCGACCTGAAAATTGAAATGACGCGGGGTGACATCGGGAGTTTAGCCCAACGTCATCCAATGTCATTTTATGCGTCGGAGAGTAGGCCCCGCTTCCCGCTCACTGACCTCAATTTCCTGCCCCTTGTGTCTGCTGCCCTTGCCCTTCTAGGTGGTATCTGTCATGGGTTTGGAAGTTGCTACCTTAGGAGCCTCGATGAGCTCCTGCAGAGCACCTTGTAGATGGTTCACAATGCTGCCACTGCGTATTAGTGCTGGATAAGGTGATTTTTTTGTGGAACGGGTGCTAATCAGGTAGATTGCTTTGTCTTGGATGGTGTCAAGCTTCTTGGGTGTTGTTGGAGCTGCACCCATCCAAGCAAGTGGAGAGTATTCCACCACACTCCTGACGTTTGCCTTGTAAATGGTGGACAGGATTTAGGGAGTCAGGAGGTGAGTTAGTCATCACAGGGTTCCTAGCCTCTGACCTGCTCTTATAGCCACAGTATTTATATGGCTAGTCCAGTTCAATTTCTGTCAATGGTAACCCCCAGGATGTTGATAGTGGGAGATTCAGTGATGGAAATGCCATTGAATGTCATGGGGCGATGGTTAGATTCTCTCTTGTTGGAGATGGTCATTGTCTGGCACTTGTGTGGCATAAATGTTACTTGCTACTTGTCAAGCCAAGTCTGAATATTGTCCAGGTCTTGCTGCATTTGGACATGGACTGCTTCAGTATCTGAGCAGTCGCGAATGGTGCTGAACATTGTGCAATCATGAACGAACATCCTCACTTCTGACTTTACGATAGACAGAAGATATTAACTTTAAAATGGGCAGCCTGCAGTTGAAATCTGAGGGGATGGAGGGGCTGTGGGTGGGGTAATGGGGGTGTGGTGGGCGGGGGGTGGGTGAGCTGCAGTGGGTGGTTAACTACCTGGTTAACACCAAAGGCCCATTGGCTGCAATTTCTACATCAGCCTGTGAACAACTGATTGGCATGTTCATCTGTTTCTGGTGGAAAACTATTTCAATATGCAAATTCTGGTGCTCCTTCCATTGAAATTTTCAGGTATACATGGGTGGGATTGTGCACCACCCACTATTGACCCCCGTGTAGCAGGCTTTGTGTGCCCTGACCACTGGTCTATGAAAGGGATAGCTGCTCATAAAATTAAAGTACGTTTTCACTCCTGTCCTACTGCAGGTTCATGTGTGCCCCACATTGGGGTCACATTCCCTCCCAACAGGACTGATTTGTTGCCTTCTCGTAGTGAGCTGTTGCAGGATATATGCTGCCCGCAGCTCACCAGCAGCATTTAAATTGGGCCTGGGCCTGAAATTAGTGCTGGCTACCCAACACTGCCCTTCGGAGGTGTTGATGTACCCCTTCTGTCAATCCCATGTCCTGAGATTGCTGTCATCTTTGCTCCATTGCTTTGCCATCAGCGAGGGAATATAATAAACAAACACCGAACCTATGTGCTGTGTGAATGTCTATATATACATGGGGAGGGAAAGTTAAGTATTAGTTTTGAGGCCAATTATCAAAAATTTGAATTAATCGTTGGAACAATTATAAAATGCTTGCTGAAAAAAGCTTTGGATGTTTATCAAGGGGAGAATTTTCAGCTCGTTGGGCAGACGTACCCCGACCTGACCGAGCGTAAAATGACACACAGTGAGCATCCCGATGTCACTGCCCAGTCACACAATATTTCGGGAGTGCACTTGCCGGTAATGAAAAGGCCTATTAAGGCCATTAAAAGTGTAATGGAATAAAATTCTTTGCTACCTGTCCAACCTTATGGTTGGCAGCCAAGCGAAAAGGCCAAGCGGCCTTTGAATTTTTTAGGAAACCTCATCCACGGGCGAGATTAGGTTTCTAATAGCAAATAAAAATAAAATTAAAATTGTAAAATTGAATTAATAACATTTCCCTGCTCACGTGGCAGTGTCACATGAGTGCACATGTTACGTAACATTTTAGAAGTCTTTATTTTTAATTTTCAAAACTCTTCATCTCCCTGAGGCAGCTCTGTGCTTCAGGGAGCTTTTCCAGTGTGCACCTGCATGCCTGCGTGAAGTTCGTGCTCGCCCCTCTCCCTCCCCCTACACAGGCAGCGCTGAGTGCTGCCACGCCCGACTCAGGCTGAGCGGCTCTTAATTGGCCCCCCAGCATGAAATCACAGTCCAGCCCCAATCATGGGCAGCGGTCAGCTTCCGAACCGCCCCCACCAAGCCCACCCAGCGAGAGAAAAATCCTCCCCCAGAAAAATCCCTACCAGTTACCTATATTACTATGAGCTGATGACTGGTCCTTAGATTTCTCATGAAATAACGGTGGTTAACTTATAAGTTTTTAAGAGGCTTTGATGTCCTGAAATGATTTATTCAGAGTAAGTACAATAGAGAACTCAGCAGGAGTAGCAGAGACAGGACAACTATAAAACTCAACAATAACACTGAAAGGGATAGGATTTATTTGGATCCTATTTAGAACATTTAACTTTTATTGTGACTTTCTCATCCTCCACAATGCAAATGCAGAACTGCTGCATAATTCTGAGATGCAGAGGGATCTAGGTGTTCTAGTACATGAGTCATAAAATGTTAGCATGCAGGTACAGCAAGTAATTAAGAAAGCTAATGGAATTTTATCCTTTATTATGAGTGGGATTGAACATAAAAGTAAGGATATTACACTTCAGTTATACAGGGCTTTGTGAGACCGCACCTCGAGTTCTGTGTATAGTTTTGGTCTCCTTATCAAAAGAAGAATGTAAATGCATTGGAGGTGGTTCAAAGGAGGTTTACTAGATTGATACCTGAAGTGAGTAGGTTATGCTATGAGGAAAGGTTGGACAGGCTGAGTTTGTTTCCACTGGAGTTTAGAAGAGTGAGGTGTGGTTTGAAGTATACAAGATCCTGAGCGGCCTTGACAAGGTGGATGTTGAAAGAATGTTTCCTCTTGTGTTTAAGTCTAGAATTAGGGGACACTGTTTTAAAATGAGGGGTTGCCCTTTTGGACAGAGATGAGAAGAATTTTTTCTCTCAAAGTGTTGTGCGACTTTGGAACTCTTTGCCTCAGAAGATGGTGGAAGTGGGGTCATTGAATATTTTTAAGGCAGAGGTAGGTAAATTCTTGTTAGGCAAGGGATTCAAAGGTTATTGGGGTTAGATGGGAATGCGGAAATTGAAACACAAGAAGATCAGCCATGATCTTATTGAATAGCGGAGCAGACTCAAGGGGCCGAATGGTCTACTCCTGTTCCTATTTCTTATGTTCTTATGTTCTTAATCAGTCTGGAAAATGCTTTGTTTCTTTACTACATATATTACCACTCCTTTCACCTTATGTTCCATGATATCTTTGTCATTTAACCTCTCCCAGCCATTCCCTTTTGTTCTTCCTCCCTTCTCTCCCTTCAATGGCATAAAACCTGTCACATTTCTATCTTCCTTCAGTTCTGTAGAAGAGCCATATTCAACTCAAAATGTTAACTGTTTCTCTGTATACATTCAAAGCTCATACTAATGAGGCAGAAGTGACCTCAGCGTGCCTATCACTGTCTATCCCTGTCTCTGAAGAACACAAGAATGCAATAGAAGACAGGAATTAGGAGCAAGCCCCATTGAACCTACTCCACCATTCAAATGATCATGGTGAATCTTGAGTTTCAATTCCACTTTCCCACCCACTCCCCGTATCCCTTGATTCACTGAGGGAGCAAAAATCTTTCTATCCCAGCCTCAAATATAGTGAATCATGGAGCATCCACAACACTCTGGGGTAACAAATTCCAAAGATTCACAACCCTTTGAGTGAAGAAACTTTCCTCATCTCAGTTGTAAACAATCAACCAGTTATCCAAGGCCCCTGTGCTCGAGATTCCTCAGCCACTAGAAAGCTCTTTGTGTCTATCCTGTCAAGCCTCTTCAGAATCTTTGATGTTTTAATGAGACCATCTCTCATTCTTTTTAAACTCCAGAAAATACTGGCCCAATTTGCTCAGCCTCTCTTCATAGGACAACCTGCTCATCCCAGAGATGAATCTAGTGAAACATTTGCTGTGCTGCCTCCAATGAAAGTATATCCTTCTTTAACTATGGAGATCAAAATTACACACAGTACTCCAGGTATGGTCTTATCATAGTTTTGTAGGATTGTAGGAAGGCTTCCTAATTCCTGTACTCCAATCCCCTTGCAATAAAGGCCTGTATAACAGTTGCCTTCCTAATTGCTTGCTGTGACTGCATTGTAACTTACTGGGCAAAATTTTTAACTTAACGTGTGCGCCCGACCTGCTTGAGTGTAAAATAGCAAGTGATGACATCGGGCGAGTGTCCCGACGTCATCCTGCGCTTGCGCGATATTTCGGTCGGCGGGCGCACGCGAAAGCTGGAAGCATGTCCGCCAACAATTCAGAGGGCAATTAAGCCCATTAAAGCTCCTACTGTCCCCGATTTTTCATGGTCCATCCAACCTTACAGTTGGCGGACGGACGAATTTGCCAGGCGGACTTTGCTTTTTTGACGAAACCTCATCCAAGGGCGGGATGAGGTTTCCGTTATTAAATTTTTTTAAAAGTGGACAGGATTTTCATCATGTATATGTTCAGGTGACTGATTCTGATGCTTGGACTTTTTATTCCAGATTTTAAAATCTTTATTTATTGCTTTTAAATTCTTCAGCTCCCTGAGGCAGCTCTCTGACTTCTTGGAGCTTTCATTCCGTGCTCTCTCCCACCTACGCTTATGTTAGTGCCCGCCCTCCTCTCGCCCCCACCCCGGCAATGCTTAGCATTTCAGCATGCGTTTCACGCTGTGAAATTGTGGTCAGGGCCAATTGCGGGCTGTGGTCCATTCCCCGGCCTCTCCCAGGACCGCTGATCGTGTCTGCACACTGACCTAAAAATCCTGCCCTCTGTGTTCCTTGCATGAGCACGCCCAAGTCTCCCCAAACATCAATGTTTACAAGATTCAGGCCTTTCAAAAACATTCTGCTTTTCTATTCTCACAACCAAAGGGAAAAACCGCACACTTCCCCACATTATAACTCCATCTGCCACTTTGTTAGCCATTCATTTAACCTGTCTATATCTTCTTGCAGCCTCCCTGTGTCCTCCTCACAACTTACATTTCCACCTAGCTTTTTATAGTCAGCAAACCTAGATACATTACTTTCTGTCTCTTTGTCTAAGTCATTAATATAAATTGTAAATAGCTGACGACCCAGCAGTTAACCTTGCAGCATACCACTAGTCACAGCTAGCCAACTTGAAATAGTTCTGTTTATCCCTACTCTTTGCTTCTTATCCATTAAGCAATCCTCTAGCCATGCTAATGTATTACCCCAAATTCCACGACCCCTTATCTTGCCTACTAACCTTTTGTGTGGCACCTTATTAAATGCCTTTGGAAATCCAATATACTACATCTACTGGTTCCCCCTTATCTACCTACTAGTTACATCCTAAAAAAACTCCAAGAAATTTGTTAAACACGATTCCCCTTTCGTAAAACCATGTTGGCTTTGTCTGATCATATGATCATTTCCTAAGTACATTGTTAAGCCCTCCTTATTAGCAGGTTCCAGCACTTTCCTGATGATTGCTAACAGGTTAACTGGCCTGTAGTTCCCTGTTTTCTCTTTCCCTCATTTCAGCAGCACCATTATGGAGTGGATTGAATGGAAAGTCTGAAAAAGAACAAGCTACACACTCCTGCAGGCTACAGAAAAGTAAATTCCTTCTTTTAGCACTAGCAAGATGTGGTTGAAAGCCATCTGAGTAATGTTTTTGAACAGGAATAAGGAAGACCAGATGCCAGCAGCCACTACCACTTGCTAATACCACTTCCCCACTTTTGGATGATA
The DNA here is from genome assembly GCF_017639515.1 of Carcharodon carcharias. Lineage (NCBI taxonomy): Eukaryota > Metazoa > Chordata > Chondrichthyes > Lamniformes > Lamnidae > Carcharodon > Carcharodon carcharias. The sequence goes on along the minus strand of NC_054472.1, from coordinate 66,611,224 downwards.
GCATCTTCCATGAAGCATTTGTTTACCTGTCGATCGTTTGCCTAATAAAATGATCTGAACATGCAATCACAAGTAAATTCAGGTCCCATTTGACAAAATGCATTTTGTTTGCTCTCCACTTGTCTTGTGCTCTGAGGGAGGACGAAAGAAAAATTGGCCCTGAGAAGTGATTATTTTGGAGTGCGCATAATGATCTTTCCATCCAGCTAAACCAGTTGATTTCTTTATTATAATGGGGATAGACTTCAAATTCAGTGAGGGTACAAACCGAGCAGTAGCAGATCGACCATTAGTTTTACATCCCGCCTGACCCTCCTCAATGAAAAGGGAAATTAGGTAGGATATTTGTCATGATCACAGCGGATCACAGCCCTGAATTACTTAAGAACATATTGAATCACAGACTTTTAATGGTACAGAAAGAGGGCATTTGGCCCATCGTGCCTGCACCGGCTCGTCAAATGAGCTTTATGACCTGCCTTTTCCCCATAACCCTGCACATTGTTTCTATTCTAGTAATCATCTAATGCCTTCTTAATGCTTCAATTGAACCTGCCTCCACCACACTTCCAGGCAGTACATTCCAGACCCGAACCACTCGTTGTGTGAAAAAGTTTTTTCTCACATCACATTTGCTTATTTTGCAAATCACTTTAAATATGTACCATCTCATTCTTGATCATTTTATGAGTGGGAACAGCTTCTCCCTAACTGCTCATGATTTTGAACATCTCTATCAAACCTCCTCTTATCCTTCTCCTCTCCAAGGAGAACAGTCCCAACCTTTCCAATCTATCTTCATAACTGAAGTTTCTCAACCCTGGAACCATTCTTGGAAACCTCTTCTGCACTCTCTCCAATGTGTTCACATCCTGCTTATAATGTGATGCCCCAGAGCTGTACACAGTACTCCAGATGAGGCCTAACAAGTGTCTTATATATGACCTTTTTAAAGAAAGATATGTGTTTAAAAAAAAACACATTCAAGCAAAAGCTGGCTGAGAAGGTAAAGTAGACACTTCCTGGAAAATTTCAATGTGGATTATACTTGACTGACTATTCCAGAGAGAGAACATGGCATGTTGCACCTAAAAATGATGTCAAGACCTACTTCAGACAGAGACACTTGAAAGGAAGAAATGCAATGCAGAAGACTGAACTCTAACCTCCTGTGGTTGCAGATACAATGGAGACCGATTATCACATCTCAGGAGAAACCATCACCTGTTGAGTCATGTCTCAGAATGTGGACATAATCTGATTGAAAGAAAGCAGATTCTGGGTGAAAGACATGTTTTTCCCTTCCAAGAATACACAAGAAAAGGGGTTAAAAACCCAGCTGCAAACATGATCTGTGTGTTTCAATTCTGGTGTGCTATGAGGGGTCACAGCAGAAGAATATCAACTAGGCATTCCTACAGCTTGCTGGTAAAAATCCCTATCTCTCTCTCTTTCTCTGTGGCTAGAGACAAGTCAACAAAGGCACAGTCAAAAATAAAATTGGGGAACTCATTCAGCTAACCTGCAGAACTAAGTCTCTCCAAACCAATTGCTTAACTGCCAAAGTGAATTCTACCAGTCACCCAACTCAAGGCCACACGTACAAGCCAAAGACTGACTTGTATATCTTTTTTAACTTTTATTTTTGAACTCAACTTTTCATTTCTGATCTGGGCGTATTGGTGTTGCATTTATCTTATTTTTTCTTAGGATTTTAGTGACAAATAAACTCATTCTTTCTTTGACTCAAGAAATCCTGGTTAATTTGGCTCCTTCTGAAACATCGATACATTTGGACTGGGAAAAGGTGTCCATGAGGGAAGGGATCCCTTTTAAATTAACCTTGTTACGACCAACTAAGGGGGTTGAATAAAGAAGGGGAGCCAACTCATTCTCCTCACCTGGGAACATAAAAAATTGGGGGTCCCCTTTGGGAAGTTAACAATTTGGGGTATCTTGTCTGGGATCATAACAGATTGGGGGCACCTCACCTGGGGACTAGTAGTAACATACTTAATAGACGAAAATCTGTTGCTGCACATTTTGTGCCGTCACAAAGTTCAATTTCACCCCAAATATCTCTCCGCTATTTCACAATTCAACTAATATTTTACATTTTACCAATCTTTCTTGCACTTTCATTCACTTTCAAAGTCAAAAGAAAGGCTTTTATTGCATCTTGAAATAGAAAGGTAGACACCACACTTGTTTACTCATTGTAACTTTGTATCTATCGCTAATGACAGGGAATTCCCTGGTGATGTATGTATGATTGACAGTGTATTTTAATAGTTAAGAAGGCAGAACATAAACAGCAGCTCATCTGGTTTTATATTTAATCCATGATACACAGGACAGACTGACATTTTATTTAAAGAGGGGTTGGTATTATATGTGGGCCCAGGCCCGGATGATGTCCAAAGCCAACCCACTTACGCAATCTTCCTGGAAGTGACCTCTGGGACCCCATCCAATTAGTGATGGCAGGCAGACTGAGCAGGTGGGAGGGCCATTTGGAACAACAAATGTGGTCGGTCAGCAGCCCCTCTGAGAAGAGTGGCCACTGCTGATGGAGATGGGAGACCCTGAAACTAGAAGCTCCAAAGAAGAGTCATCTTGGACCCAAAGGCTGGAATTTCCCAGCACTCCCGTGGTGAGTTCCCCTGTAGCGGAGCTGGCAAGCCATTGAAATCTCTATGCACATCGGTGGGACTGGAAGCTCCCGTTGGTGTGAAGGGCTTGAAAATTCTGGCTGGGGTGTTAACTCTGTTTCTCACCCCACAGATGCTGCCAGGCCTGCTGAGGTTTTCCAGCGTGTTCTGGTGAAACCCTTCCTCTGGCAAGAGCACTCGGAGGCAGGAACATGTCTAACACATCATGATGTGCAGCTTTCCAAAATTTCCCTCCCTCCTGCTTTCAGTTCTGCTGCCACATGGCTGATGAGATTCCACCCATAGTGTTCCATTAGTACTCCTTTATTTCATCAGGGACTTGTTCCCAATTTTTTTTTTTCAGTACGGCATTCATAGCTCCATCTGTCCCTTTTGGAGGAACTTGCCTGTTAACAGCAAAACAGCTGAAAGGGGTAATAAGTACAATCTCGTATGAAAATGAACCTCTCAAAATGTGAACGATCTTAAAAGAGGCAAAAATTTCAGATAAGAAACAATGTTTTTTTGTCAGAAGTGTAACACATGGTGAGAACAAAATCATTTTCAGGCAAGTGTTCAAGGTTTGGAAGCCAAAGCAGGCAAACAGCAGTTATATTTTGTAGAAGAGCTGCTGGTGACTCACATAAAAATTACATTCTCTGGTTTAAAGCTTTTGGATCTGGAGAAGGGACCAGCACACCAACATCTTCAAAGGCAACAGACAAGTCAGATTCCAGCTAGACTCGGGCACTTAGGGAAGAATTTTGCCCTCGGATGGCGTGCGGGCACACCCGGCTTGGCAGCGGGCGGACAGCCGACCCCCACCACTGAAATGGTGCCCACCGCCATTTTAGGTGGGCAGGCCAAATGTGCATGCGCATCAAAGAGCACACTTCTCCCTGAGGCAAAGTGCTGCCTCAGGGAGATTCGTGACAGGTAAGTTAAGTGTAAAAATAGAAACATTACAAAAATTATTAACATGTCCCCCTCATGTGACAATGTCACACGAGATGGGACATGTTAATAAAAAACACATAAACTTTATTACTTTTTTAGAAAATGGACATGAAACTGCATCCCGCCAGTGGATGAAGTGTCATGAATAATCTGAAGCTCGCTGGGGCTCCTGGCCTTCTCGCCAGCCTTAAGGTTGGCCAGGCAGGTCTTTAATTACTTTAATGAGCCTGTCAATGGCCTCAATTGGCCATTGACAGGTCAGCGGGCGGACAGCTGATTTCGCTGTCGTCCCACCTTCCTAAAAATTTAAATGGACCGGGATGACGTCAGGGATTCCTCCCGATGTCATCCCGTGTCATTTTCCCCTCAGCAAGGGGGCCCCGCCCCCAAATCACCAAGGGGAAAATCCTGGCCATAGTCTCCAGAATGGAAAATTCTACCCTTAGTCCCAGAGTGGAAAATTCCAGCCCAAATATTGTAAACCAATGATCCAAGTGAGAGAAAATTCGGACATAAAATGAAATCAGGAAGGAAAAAGAGTCAGTGTTAGGAATCCCAACAGTGACAAAAAGTTTGTTGCGAGGGGTGAGAAATTGCCTCGTGTAGTATATGGTGTTAGAAAAACGTTGCGGCATTCTCTGTGAGTCCCCTGTACTGCCCATTCGATGTAAGGGTGTACAAAGCTACTGCCCTTGTGTGAGCCTGATTGGGCATTATCCTGTCGTCACACATCCCAACTGGCTGATCTGATGCCAGAAACACAAATTTGGTCAACAAATTTCTGACAGTGTCTTCATTGTTTACTCAAGGTGAAAAGAAGCTACAACAGGGCCAGCCACCCTGATTGCAGGCAAGGTCATTCTTTTCTGAATTTTTTCTAAGCAATGTTTCTGAAAGTATCTGAAGTGTTTTTCAAGGTGTTTTGTGAATTCTTGGATTTGCAAAAAGGGTGTTGCCACATCTTTACTTTGGGGTGGGGGAAGGAAGGTTACAGGGAAGTGCGTGAGCTGACTGCATAAAGGCTGCAGCAGGTATGGGATAGACGTGGAACGCCTCTGGGTCAGCAGCATGCCAGGGAGAAGGAGCAGAGGCTGCAGACAGCATGAGCTCAGCACCTTGCTCTCTGTTAAATGGTAGCCAAACTCCTCCATGCTCCTTGACAATGACAGGAAAGTGTCTGACAAATGAGCAAATGCATCCAGAATTTGGATGTGCATGCACTCTCCTGTATACTGGCCCATCAATGTACTCCTATAAATTCTCTGCAGCAGTACCTGTCTGTCACCTTGTCCTCCTGTGTGAATCATCCTTGACCCATTGCCTGACTCACCATGTGTTGATACCAGCTTTATCTGTTCCACCTAGGTACATGCAGTGGCAGCTTCTGAGTGGACAGCTGCAAGTGTCAAACTAAATGACAGGGCCTCTTCACCAGTGCTGTGTTTGTGGCTGGTCAGGCAGTATTTCTTGGATGTCTGAAAGAAGGAAGTCAGAATTGGAAGTCTGGTGCAGCGGATTGGGGCGGGTGGGGAGGAACGCATAATTTCTACGTCACACCATCTACAGCTTCCATGTGATGCCAGAGCCCAAAATGAGGGTGAGGAGGATGTTGAGATTGTTATGAGGCTGTAACTTACTGTCACCCTGGATGGTCTCCACCATGCCAGATGCCATGGATTCATTACCCATGGGCCCATAATGCAGAGCACCATCTCCACCAGGGGTTCGAGGAATGGAATTGTGGGCCCCCTGCCCCACCCAGCTCCCCCACTTCCCCTCCAACCTGGTATTACTGGCAATGTTCTCCTCAAGAAAGAGATCAGAGTGTCATTGATTGTAAGCCACTGTGCTTATGTCATGCATGTGCTTGCCATAGGTTGTGACATGCAGAAGTAGGGGGGTGTGGCATAACACTGGCAGTAATGGTATGTGTGTGCCGGTGAGGTGGAGTATCTGGATGTTACTTGTGAGTCCTGAATGTCAGAGAATGCTACTGGGTCAGTGATAGTGTTTTGGTGCATTGAGAAGACGGGGAGAGGTAATTGGTGTGGTGGGTATGAGATATACTATGAGGGTTGTCACGACAGGACGGGGTTTAATTTAAACAACCCTGATTTCTCCTCTCACGCAAAGGTGTTTTCAATTTTTGATTTTCCCTTTTGTAAGCGGTAGCGTATTTCCCAACCCTTCAGTTTTGGTGTGATCCAATTTCTATTAATAACCCCACAGCAAACTCGAGATAGGGTGAACTAAAAAGGTTAGTTTATTTCAACACACTCTCAAAATGTGGGTGGGGGTGTCATGACTTAGCCCCCGCATAAATTCATACAATAAAAGAGGGATAAGGGAAAGAAAGAGGTACAAGGCAAAGACCACAGTTAAGATAAGAGTTATTGTTGTATGCGAGTCCAGAGTCCAGATTCAAAGTTCAATGGTGTATTCTTTCAGAGTCGGCAAGCATAAGACTGATGCTGTATAATTCACTGTTCCAGTTGAAATGACTTCCATGTTGATATGGGCCCATAGGGATGAATTAGTCTTGTAGGCACTGGTACAGAAGTTCAGAAGTTATCATAGAAACAGTGTAGATGAGGGCCAGACAATCTAAACCTGGACAGAGCTCTGGTTCTGCTATTTGGGTGATGGAAGATGGCAGCAGACTGCATCTTTCAGATGCACAAGGCAATATTACAGGTTCTAGCAGCTTGGCAAAGGTGTGGGGGGTCATGTTACATAACTCCCACTTCTTCCCTTGGTTTAGGCAAGGGATGTGTATTCCTGGTCTGGGTTCTTGAGATGGTTAATCTTTCATCCATTAATGAGTTCAACAGATGTTTCAGGGTCCTTTGCCCTCGCAAACGGATCATTTCTGTTGGCCAAAGCCTGGCCTTAGAACTGTAAATGGTCTTTGTACAACTCATTTGGACTCGATTTCTGCAGTTACAAGTGGCATTAGTCCTTCTTTTGAGATAACGAGGTTGCTGTTTCTGAAGGCCAGAAATTCCTTTTGTGTGAGTCATAGCTGGTCCTGGCTTCAGTAATTTTAAAGCCTTTATCCAGTTTATTTAAAAAATAATAATTTTATAGGTGAGATAGGGTGATTATATATATTTATATAAAACTATAGAGTGAGGTCTAAGCCCCCTGACAAGTATGCATTCACTCACCTTGGACGCGCATATGAGGCCATTTGTTTTCCCTCATTGTTGCAATGTCCATTGCGCCAGACTCTGGAAATTAATCTTCCTGGTGGTGTGCTCCCAGCCTCTTCAGGCTAAGTCCTGTGCACTTCTTTCTTACTTGGAGAAACAATGCTTCCCTCCTGGAATCTCCCTGTGACCAGAACTTCCAGTGCAGAATCAATGAACAGGGGAGTCCTCTCCTATGCCTGTCGGGACATCCTTCCAATCTTGAAAACTGATTTTTGTCAGGCATTATTGCAGGTGTCCTGCCTTCCTTTAATAGGCAATCAACCTTTAAAAGGAACAGAGTGCCTGAATCACATGATCTACAAGCAATGTGGGTGGGGCCTCCTGCTGCACACAGCCAGCTTAGAATTGAGAGAAATACTGAAGTCACTTAGAACAAAGCAGAAATAACGCAGATGAGGCAAGTAGACAAAAACCGTATGATCCCCACATTGATGGGCCATGGTTCATGGCTCACAGGCCCCCCAAGAAAAGTTTTGTATCCCATTAACAGGATGCAGATGAAGGCCCGATTGGAATTTCCCCCCCCCCCGTCTGATTTTCACCACCACCAGCGGCTTTTCACACCAGTCCAGAAGTCACCTCGACAAATGTGGCGTAGAAATGTTGGATTTACCCGAAAGAAGGCCTATGGTAGCTCACGGAGATTGGAAGGGAAGATGGAGCCCTCCAGCTACCGGACTCTGTAACACCATGGCAGCAGTGGGTGAGTGGAGCCACTACGCGATGGATCTTCTGACTTAAGGACCTTCCAGGAAATGGATCTTCTTAATTCAATGGTGGGTTAGTTGATGTCCTGATGTCTTTTAAATGTGGTGCCTGGATATGATGTGGAGCGTGAGCCATCCAGCCTTCCCCTCCAAGCTAAACAGCGGGAAACCCCCAACTGCATAATCAATTAAGCCAGCATTGCATGATACGGCGTGAATTCCCAGTGGCCATCGCGACAGGAAACTCTCTCCATTCCAGCCCCCTGGACTTAGACAAAGAATGCAAAATTCCACCCAGTGTGCTTATTGGTAAGGAAATACTTGCATGCATCATATTCTAATTGACCAGGTTTCTTCACTGGTATTGGTGGTGAGAAAAATTACATGATCCAAAGCTGCTTAACAGGTTAGGCCAGCATTTACTATCCATCTCTAATTGCCCTTGAGAAGATGGTAGTGAGCTGCCTTCTTGAATTGCTGCAGTCCATATGGTGTAGGTACACCCACAGTGTTGTTAGTGAGGGAGCTCCAGGATTTTGACCCAGTGACAAGGAACGTTGATATATTTGCAAATCAGGATGGTGTGTGGCTTGGAGCAGAACTTGCAGGTTTATATGTTTGTCCTTGTCCTTCTAGATTTGGAAGGTGCTGTCGATAGAGCCTTGGTGAATTGCTGCAGGGCATATTGTAGATGATACACACTGCTGCCCATGTACGTCAATGGTGGAGAGAGTGAATATTGAAGGTGGTAAATGGGGTGCCAATCAAGCGGACTACTTTGTCCTGGGTGGTGTTGAGCTTCTTGAGTGCTGTTGAAGCTGCACTCATCCAGGCAAGTGGGGTGTATTCCATCACATTCTTGACTTGTGCCTTGTAGATGGTGGACAGCCTTTGAGGAGTCAGGATGTGAGATACTTGCTGCAGAATTCCTAGCCTCTGACCTGCTCTTGTAGCCACAGTATTTATATGGCTGGTCCAGTTCAGTTTCTGGTTAATTGTAACCCTCAGGATGTTGATTGTGGGGAATGCAGCAATGATAATGCCCTTGAATTTCATTAGGAGATGGTCAGATTCTCTGTAGTTGGAGATGGTCACTTGTGTGGTGTGAATTTTACTTATCAGCCCAAGCATAAATGTGTCCAGATCTTGCTGCATATGGACAAGGACTGCTTCAGTATATGAGGGATAGCAAATGGTGCTGAACATTGTACAGTCATCAGCGAATATCCCACTTCTGTCCTTATGATGGAGGAAAGGTCACTGATGAAGCAGCTGAAGGTACTTGGACCTAGGACACCAACCTGAGGAACTCCTGCAGTGATGTCCTGGAACTGAACAAGGATAAAATGAAGATCAAGAAATGAAAATGAAATATGTTGGTCAGCAGTGCTCTAAAGTTGGACTTAATCTGGTTGCTGGTTAAGTTTCAGTGATGCTTAAGATGCTTCCTTCCAGCTACAAAAAAAATCAGCTAGTTTTTTGAAATAATAGCAGGCATACTTTGGAATGATGTACAAACTTAGTGAAGTTAGTACACAAGGCTGCCTGAAGCTCCTAAACAAGGCTACCTGCATGTTATACACAAATGGAAATAAGTGAGACACAGCTTCATTGTCCACAAACAATGGATTAAAATGATTTAAATGATCAGTGTGTAGCTAACTTGATAGCTAAACTCCGTTGAGTCTTGGTGGATCCATCTACCATCTACCTGCTGAATCTAGTGTGCATGTTTGGACATCCTACCGTCCCCTCTCCCACCCCTTGCCCTGCTGTCGCTATCAGACTGCTCACACGACTCTTTTGCTCAACCCCTGACCTTTCCCACCATGCCCATGATTCTACCGCACCGCCCCATGGCTTCTGACCTCCTGCCCAGGTCTCCGATCACAACTAATGCCTCTGACCTTCCCCTAAGGCTTTAGATCTCCTCACCGAAGCCCACCATTCTCAAGGCCCCTGAAACTCACTGGTCTCTGACTTCCCCTGAGGCCTCTGATTCCCCCAACCATCTCACTGCCCCCCCACACACCAGGTCCCAACACCCAGTGGCTTCTGATCCCAGCCCCAAGGATTTTGTTAAAGGTATGGGGTTATGGAGCTAAAACTTCCTGTGAGGGCTTAGTCAGGAAATTGGACCTGAAATGCCTAATGAAACCATATTGCTGATCTCTATTTATACCCAAATTTACTACCTATCTCACTAACCGTCAGTGTAAATGATCAAGACATGAAAAAATTATCAAACTCATCCTGTATATGCCTTTTTCAAGTATGAAAAATAAAGTACCAGCTATCTAACCGTCATTCATGAACATTGGAAACAGCTTGCTTAAAAACATGCAATGTGGAATCTTTTCAATTTTTAATTTCACTGATACTGATGACTTGAAAATGCAATTAAAATAACAGAAAGAAGCAGTGCAGGTGTCAGGGAAGATGTATACATTTTTTCAAATTGCTCAATAGAGAATCACAATACGACACCAGAAAGAGAAAGACTTTCCTGCTGCATCTAAAGCTCTGGAACTGAGTTTATACAGACTTTGAATTCTAATGAGTCAAGATGGTTTTGGGCACAAAGATTGATAGATTAATATAAAAGTGCAAGAAAGCTTGTTCATAATGTAATTGCTTTCACACCACAATTGCGCCTGAGTTTCCTCAACATTTTATATTGGTTTTTTCTCAACACTTCCAATACAGTTGTCTTCTGGATGCAAATGCCCTTCCTTGTCTACCTTGTATAATTGAAAAGCCCTTGTCCTACATTCATGGATTGCAAATAATCCATCCATTTTTACTTCTAATTCCTATAGACAGGAATTTCCCAATCCCTCACACAAGCGGGATCTTCCTGTGCCGACGATGTGAACAGACATTTCAATGGCTTGCCAGTCCCGCTGCAGGGAACCCACCACGGAGGGGCTGGAAAATTCCGGCTAAGGTCATTTTGCCATATTGTGCATTCATTATTTTAATTTTATCCAGACTATCTCTAATATTTAAAGCATCCATGTTGTAATTCAGAAACACAAAATGTTAGATGACAAGTAAGCTTACTTGCTGTGATATCACTAATTAAATGTATTATGTATTGTACCTGAACAACTGTGATTTGGAAAAGCACTGTCCCAGTTAGATTCTCCAAAATGAGGAGACTGCAGAAAAATGTATATTTAATTTTGTTTTGTTAAAAGTCAGGTTTAGAAATGTTAGAATTATGCATTCAATCCAAATAAAACAGAATGTTCAAGGAGGGCAAATAGCCTTCTGCTCTAAGTCAAAGAAGCATGTACAAATTGAAATAGTTTGATATAAAAATCCTTTGAAAAATATTTATGACTGGCAGCTAATAACCTATTACAACATAAAAGATTGAAAGTTGTAGGTAGCAAACCTATCAGTAATGTAGGAGAAGGCCTTAAGCCTAGGGTTGCCAACTCCGGCTGGACATATTCCGGAAGATGTTTGCAGAAGTGATGTCACAGAATCCTGGCAGTGTGGTGCAGGCAGGTGAGCCCATCCAGAGGAGGGAAGCCTGAAACTGTAAAAAGGCCTGAGCCATTTGCTCACCATGCAAGCCTGATGCTGAAATAGGGTGCATAAAATACATCCTGCGGGATAATGGCTACCCTGATCAGTTCATCTCGCGCTGCATATTGTGCGAACTCACAAACAGGAACAAGGCCTTCGCTTTCGGCCCTGAAAAATGTCCAATGCACCTCAGATTACCCTGGAAGGGCAAAGTATCTCAAAAGTTTGAACAACAGGTGAAGCTAGATGTTTCACGCTGCTACTATGCAGTAACAACATGAGTGCTCCTGGCCACTAACAAGATACTGCCATAAAGCCAAAAAGACTATCACAAATATTAGTTAAGTGGTATATGAATTTCAGTGCCAGTGTGATGCTAGGTATGTGGACCATATGTCCCAAAGTCTGTTGGATCGTATCAAACAGCATGTCCCTTCTACTGTTCACAACAGGCAAGGTACAGATTATACCCAACAAGCCCATGCTTGCAAAACTCAAAATGCAGTGTCCAACATTAGATGCAATTCCACAATTGAACGACATTTGCCAAATAATCCTCAGCGTGTTAAGAATTACGCTGAAAACCAATTTCAGATTGTCAGTCAGTCTTGCAGTGTGGTACATTTGTTTGCACTGGAAGCAGAAAGAACATGTACACACATTGTGCCTGTTTCAACTAAACAAAATAAGTGACAACCATTTGATGGCTCATTTCCCAAGGCATTGTCTTGGCCAATCAGAGTTAAGCTGTCTGATTTAAATTTCAAACAATGCTTGGCAGTTAACTGTCAGTCACAACCAGCTGGTGCATTCTCCACAGCAATGCCTCTACCAATCAGAGTCCACATGCCAATCAATCAACATTCTCTTCTTATGCAGTGTAAATATATTGTTTCCCCAACATCATTATTTTCTTGTGAATTGTCCTGATAAGTGCAAAACGAAAATGATTCACTAAAAAATGTCTCTTTTTCAAGCAAGTTTTGTACTACCAAATGAATATAACCTATCCAGTAGAGGAAAATTCACTAGAATGGTAGAGCAAAAAGTTTTCCTCCTGATTCCCATTGACTTCAATTTTGTCAGGGCTCCTTGGCGCCACATTCAGTGAAATGCTAACTTGATATTGGGGCAGTCACTCCCACATCACCTCTTGACTTCATCTCGTTTGTCCACATTTGAACTAAGGCTATAATGAGATCAGGAGCCGAGTGGCCCAGCAGAACACAAACTGAGCATTGTGAGCAAGTTATTGCTGAGTAAGTGCCACTTGTTAGCACTGTCGATGACATGTGCTTCCATTACTTTGCTGATGATGGAGTGAAGACTGATGGGATGGTAATTAACCTGACTGGTTTGTGACAGGGTATACCTGGGCAATTTTCCACATTGTTGGACAGATTGTGAGTGTAAGGTCAGTAAATACCATAATTTATCAAAAAGTAATCTGTTATCCTGAAGATCGCTGTTGGATATGCATGTGAGTGGAATAATGCTACAGTGGCACTGAGGGCATAGGAAATTTATAAATATGATTCTAAATGTGCCACATGACATGGTTAAATGGAAGTTAATAGCAGTGATATATCACATTTATTATCACTGAGGTTAGTCATCATATTGATGGGCAATATTATAATATTACTATCATTCATATCACTGTCAATCTATACAATGGACATTTAAGAAATCAGGAAGCACTATTTTTCCACAAATGGTAATGAAAATCTAGACCACCCATTCTCCAACAGGCTTTTGGTGCTGGCACAATAGTAATTTTCAAGATTGAGATTGATTGATTTCGTTAGGTTAGCGTATGAATGGAAATGGATCAATGACAGATAAATGGAGTTAAGGTGAAGCTCAATCATGATCTAAGTGAAAGGTGGAACAAGCTCAAGAGGCTGAATTAGAGTTGTCAATCCCCCCCCCCCACCGCCCAGGATGGCTGGGAGTTGCCTGGAATTGGTAACAATCTCCCAGTGGCTATTGAAAGCATTCCAGGAAAGTTTTGAAATGTTAAGAAAGTAGATTAATTTGCCATAAACTGGTGCTGATGTAGGTCACGCACACGTACAGCACTCATGAATGGCATTGCCTGTTTTGTCCCACCAAGAAGGTAAAAGGCTAAACACGCAGGTGTAGCTGTAGAGAAGAGTATACGTGAATAACGGAATGGCAATTGTCGTATATCTGAGCGCTTGTTTTCTAGGTAGGAGGCTCGGAGGGCTGATCAGAAGCCTGCCCTTGTCTGCGAGGTGAGTGCGCTGTGACCAGGCAGGAGCATCAGTACTTCCGCAGGAAGCAGGCCATGGTCCCGGGGATGGAACGTGCATAGACAGTTCGCTCCGTTTGAGCTCGAGTTCTATTTAGTGCAACATCTTACCCGGCTGCAGCAAATGTTACAATGCCTATAACCACTCAGAGGGAGCAAACCAGGGCTGCTGATGGTTGGAGAGCGGAACCTCAGGTAGCTGCTTGTCAACGTCTGGTGTGTGTGTGTACTCAGAGATCATCCTTCAGTAGCCCTTGGTTTTGTGTGTGGGCTGGAAGGCAATTAGAGATATTGGGGTCTGAGACAGGGAGTGGGTGAGGATTCAGAAGTGGATGCTTTAAAAGGCCATCACCTGATCCGTGCTTCCAGCAGGTGCCCAGGCGCAGCAGTGCCTGTTTACTTTTTTTTAAAGTTCAGTTTTCTGGAGTATCGCATATTATTGCCCCTTCTCAGCTAATTGTTTCCTTAACTCAGCCAGAGACAGGTTTAACTCTTCCTTTTCTTCTTCATATCTTTTTCATGGCATAAATTGAGGGCTGATTGAATTTTGTAGCGCACGAACATCCTTTAATAGATTTTCCATATCCTTTCGAAGGATGTTGACTTCAGCTTGAACTCTGGCCCGGTGTAACACTTCTATCGGTTCTCCCATTGGGTCTTTGTGTACTCATTTTTTCTTGCAGCAGCACTTCTGGTTTCGAATTGGGAGATTAGCGAGCCCTCAAGATTTATCTCTCCCAGCCAGTTCCTTCCAAGGAGACTCAGTTCCCCTGCCTGACATTACAAATAGGGGTAATATTACAGACTGTTCCTCATACTGCAGCTTGATTGACATACGGCTTTTACATTTATTTATTTTCCCACGTATGTCCTCAGCTTTGTGTCCGAAACTTCTAACCTCAAAGGATGGGTTCCTTTACTCAGATAGCTAAATGAATGCTCTTCAATGATGGAAATGAGACTCTTGTATCAACTTCCATCTTAATGGGTTGTCCATTAACTGTAATGACTACTTGGATTGGCTCGGTTCTACCTACTTTGAGGTTACATAACAAATGGATGTCTGATTCTATTTCTTCTGGCTCTTCCATGAGGCATATTTCACAATTTTTCCTTTTGCCTTTATAGTGTTGTTTTAGCCTTTCTCTGCAGTGCTACCTTATGTGGCCATAGCACTTGATTTGTTTGAGTTGTTTGCTCACTGGAGGCCTGGATGTATTTCTCTCATTAATTTTGTGGGTTTTCATTGCTGTATCATTGTTTTTCAATGGCCTGCAGCTAGAGAGCATTTCCCACCTTTCCTTGGAGTCCAAGGTTTTTGCATGTTTTGTTGCCAGATTGTTCCATTTGACCAGATGGACTGCGCCAATTTGTGTATCTTTGATAGCTTCAGAATTTCTAACAGCAATCTCCATTGCAGCAGCTAATTCTAATGCCTTATTGAGCCTTGACTCGGTTCAACTAGCAAACACCTTTGGAAAATATCATCTCCAAACCTGCATGTCAGCTGGTGTCTCAACATTATCACTAATGGACATTCCGAATTTGCAATGTTCAGTTAATGTCTTTAAAATGGCCACATAGTCAGCTTTTGTCTCTTCTGGAAACCTGTTCCTTGAATTGAACTTGAAGCACTGCAGAGTAACTGAGGGCTTTGATCTCAGGTGGCTGTGTACAATTTTTATTAATTTGCTGAAAGTCTTCGAGTCTGGGGCACTAGGTAATGTAAGGTTGCAGATCAGCCCATATGTTTTGCTCCCACATGAGGACAAAACAATTGCCCTCTTCTTCTCCTCCCCCACAATGACATTAGTGGTAAAAAAAAAAAGGCTAGGCATTTGATATACTGAGACCAGTCATCTGAAATGAGGTTGAATGAATCGACCTGCCTGAACTGCGCCATCAAAGACAACTGCAAGGGGACTGCACTTCCAATCAGCTTTCCAGGTAATGAAAAATTTAGGTGTTAAGCTTACTGCAGAGTTGCCCTCTGTCTGGGGTCTCTTATAATTTTCTGTCCATAGCCGTCTTTCATGTTTAAATGTATCTTAACGTATTGCAGCTTTAAGAGCAGTCATCGTTATTTTTTTAACCCTGCCCCTGCAGCTGTCAGCTTTTCTCTGCTGGGTTTTGTGCTCTTTTCGAGTTTTGGTGGGATTCCCGCGATCGCGATTCTTCAGGGATTTTTAAAATTTCAAACTGCAGCACTGTTTTCTGCTCCGATTGCCATCTGTCAGCTATTTTACAAGATGTTCCAGATGCTCTTTCCAATGCTTTGCTCACTTGTCTTGTGGACTCTCACTCAGGGGTCTTGCAATGTTTTTATCATCATCGCCACTTTTATGTCTTGGTAAATGAGTTTGTTGGCCAACCGAACTCTTAACTGCATGCCTTCCTATGCTGTCATTAATTGCTGCTTGCAATCAATAATGGGGAGAGACTGATGTAAGAATAAACAGTGATGGTTTATTGAGATATAGGGCAGAGCACCAGATCATACGTACTCACTCAGAAACCTCCAGAGTTAGACTTACAGTTCCTAGATGCCCACACTGTGCAGTGATTCATCAGTGCTGCCACATGATCAGTACACTTGCATTCTTGTAAGGGAAGGTAATGGCATAGTGGTACTGTCACTGGCCTGGTAACTGAGGGACCCAAGGTAATTCTCCGGGGACATGGGCTTGAATCCCACCATGGCAGACGGTGGAATTTTGAATTCAATAAAAATCTGGAATTAAAAGTTTGATGATGGCCATGAAACTATTGTTGTAAAAACCCATGTGGCTCACTAATGTCCTTTATGGAAGGAAATCTGCTGTCCTTACCTGGTCTGGCCTACATGTGACTCCAGATCCACAGCAATATGGTTGACCCTTAAAAAGCCCTCTAAACAAGGGCTATTAGGGATGGGCAATAAATGTGGCCTAGGCAACGATGCCCACATCACATGAATGAATAATTTTTAAAAATTATCTAAAAGGGCCAGGATGCCTCACTTGACCACACTTTTATATTGTAATAGGGTATTAGCTGTCTATCAGAAATATTTTTCAAAGGATTTCTACGTGAGGTTATTTACATTTGTACATACTTCTTAGACTCAGAGCAGAAGTTTTTTTGCCCTTCTTGAATATTCTGTTTTATTTGGACTGAATGTAAAATTCTAACATTTCTAATCATGACTTTTAACAAAACAAAGTTAAATATACACTTTTCCGCAGTCTCCTCATATTGGAGAACCTATCTGGGGCAGTGCTTTTCCAAATCACAGCTGTCCAGGTACAATACATAATATATATAATTAGTGATATCACAGCAAGTAAAATTACTTGTGATCTAACATTTTGTGTTTCTGAATTACAACATGGCTTTAAATATTAGCGATAGCTTGAATAACATTAAAATAATGAATGCACAATATGACAAAAAGGCCCATATACAATATAAAAGTAAAAATAGATATGGATGGACTCTTTAGAACCCAGGAACATAGGACAAGGGCTTTTCAATTTTACAAAATGGACATGGACGTGTATTTGCACCCAGAGGACAATTGTATTGAAAGCATAAAATAAAAACCAATGTAAAAGATGGAGGAAACTCAGGCGCCATTGTGGTGTGCAGGTAATTACATCATGATCAAACTCTCTTCCACTTTTATATTCATCAATCAATTTGTGTGCCACACACCATCTTGGCTCATTAGAATTCAAAGTCTGTATAAACTTAAGTCCAGAGCTTTAGATGCAGCAGGAAAGTCTTTCTCTTTCTGGTGTCGTATTGTGATTCTCTATTGAGCGATTTGAAAAAATGTACATATCTTCCCTGACACCTGCGCTGCTTCTTTCTGTTATTTTAATTGCATTTTCAAGTCATCAGTATCAGTGAACTTAAAAATTGAAAAGATTCCACATTGCATGTTTTTAAGCAAGCTGTTTCCAATGTTCATGAATGACGGTTAGATAGCTAGTACTTTATTTTTCATACTTAAAGAAGGAATATGCTGGATGAGTTTGATGTTTCACTCGCGTCTTTATCATTTGCACTGATTGTTAATGCAATATGCGGTAAATTTGGGTATAAATAGAGATTAGCAAAATGGTTGTATTAGACAATTCAGGTGCAACTGTGGGGGATGAAGCCCCCCCCAACAGGAAATTCAAACCCAACAAAGTCCTCGGGGATGGGATCAGAGGCTAGTGTGTGTTGGCGACTGCGGAGTGGTGGGGGGTGTGGTGGGATGGGATCAGAGGCTTCAAGAAAGTTCAGAGACCAGTGGGTGTCAGGGACCTGGAGAATTGTGGGCCTCAGTGGGGAAACTTAAAAGCTTAGAGGAAGATTGGAGGCATTAGATGTGATTGGAGACCTGAACTGGAGGTCGGAAGCCTTGGGGTGGTGCAGTGGAATCGTAGACATTGGGGGAAAGGCCAGAGAAAGATCAAAAGAATGGTGTGTGCAGTCTGATAGCGAATGTGGGACACGTGGTGGGAGAGGTGGCGGTAGGGGTGTTCTCCAAGTAGGCATGCTAGATCCAACAGGTAGGTGGAAAGGCACTTGCCTTCTGGACCCAACAAGCCTAATTGGGGTTTAGCTATCACTTCTTGTTAGTTACGCATCGATCATTTAAATCAGAAATGACATAGAGATTTTGATGGCTTCCATCATGAATACAAATTAGGCTCACAGCTTCATTATAATATTTAAAGTGCCAACCTGACTCTTTGAAATGGGTTAGTCACCAGCTGTACTCCCTTTTCATCTCTGTTCAAACTAGAAGTGGGCGAGCTAGCTGTGGATTTGGATCAGGGTTCAGATTTTTAACACTTCAACCTTTCACTCAAGCCAAACCTGCTCATATTTTGTGGTTAAAATCACCCCCCACACTTATTTATGAATGTAGATCAGCAACTTTGAATAATCCATTTCTGATGCCCGCTTAACCTTGAAATAATCTCCAGTTAATAAATGTCTGGCTTTGAAAGGTGTGCCTGGCCTCTCCTTCATAATGTAATATTTGACATGGAATTAAAAGCAGATATGAGGCGGAATTTTACTCTGGCGGGATTTTACGGTCCTACCGAAGTCAATTGACTTTTGAACAGCTCACTGCATTCTATGATCCTGCCCCTGGCTAAAATCCCACCCTTGGGCTAGATCATAATTAACTCCTTCAGACTTGTCATTAGATAAGAAGGCGAAAGTCAAAGCTAATGATGACTGAATAGAAATGTAAGATACTTGTTAATGTTCGATCATTTCATTCCTTCTTTTGAACTAGACACTAATCATTTAAATCAGAAATTATATAGAGAATTTGATGGCCTCCACTTTACATTTACCAGACAGTGTCTTAAAGCTGGCTTTATTATTTTATTATTCAACTGACCTGATCACAGAATTAAGCAAGGTTGCTGAGCTACTGCTTGCTGAATATGAAACAGAATCTGCAATGAATATCAATCAAATTGTCACTTAGAAGCTGTGCATGACCATATCCGTAATTTAATCATTATATTTCACACAGGTTCCAGGTCACCCTTGAACATTTTTTCCTCTCTCTAATGATTCATAGCATTGACCTTTTGTTCCTTGATCAGGTGTCTTCCTTGAAAAATTACAGACACTTTGTTGCACTTCACTTTAATTTGTTTTTAATGGTAACTGTTTGTAAACGAACCAGGTATGATAGAAATTAAGACCAGCAAGACAGAGCTTCCATTTTCCACTGGAATAACTGAAGCAGCCTGTTCCATTGTATACTGAGTCAGGCAAGTTCCAATGGTGAAAAGCTTTTCAATTACAAACTCTATAGCACCATACATTACAAATAACAGCCATTTTTGTACTGGCTGATGCATGTGATATTATCTGGATGCTATCGGATACATGAAGGCTTAACTGATGTCACTGGTCGGACATATTCCTAAACGTCTGATAACATGTGGCAGGTTGTTCAAAGGCCAATGGGGTAGGTGGGCCCAGAATTTGGTGCTACCGGCCAGTGTGCCAGTTTGCCATCCTGTCTCCAAGCCATTTTCAAGATATTAAGATAATTAGACAGCACTGACTACTATTTCTGAGTTGATAGGTTGTGGCCGAAGCCCGGACAGTGAGAGGAGGTGGCCTCCAGCTGGGAAACAGGGGTGGATGGGCAGTGTTTCAGGCAGCTAGGGGCACCTCACCATGCTCACCATAACCCTCAGGTCAAAGCTACAGCCATTAACCGCTCAGTGAAGGAGGATGATGGTGTTCCCCCATGGTAAGTGCTAGAACCATTGTTTTTCTGATGTATGTAAATGACTTGGCTATTTGGAATACAGAGTATTCCAGAGTAAAACTTGCTGACGGTACCAAACTTGGCAGAGTGGGAAACAGTGAGGATGCTATAAATTACCTGCCACACAACATAGGCAGGCTAGCAGAATGGACAAACAAGTGGCAGATGGAATTTAATATAGAGAACTGTGAGGTTGCGCATTTTGGCAGAATGGATAAGGTGAGGCAACAGAGACTTAATGGCACAGCTCTAAAGACTGTGCATAGACAGAGGGCCCTGGGGGTGTACGTGCATAGACCTTTGAAGGTGGCAGGGCAGAGAGAGCAGTTAGCAAAGCATATGGGATCTTGGGCTTCAAAAATAAAAGTACCAAGGATAAAAGCAGGGAAGTTAATGCTGAACTTTAATAAAGCTCTGGGTTATGTCACAACTAAATTATTGTCTCCAGTTCTGGTCATCACACTATCGGAATGATGTGAGGTTCCATGAAAAGTTGCAGAGAAGATTTACCTGAATGGTTCCGAAGATGGGGGATTTTAGCTACAAGATTAGGTTGGAGAAGCTGGGGTTCTTCTCCTTGGAGCAAAGGAGATTGAGAGTAGATTTGATAGAGCAGTACAAGATTATGATAAGGGAGACAAGGAAAAACTATTCCCATTAGCTGATAGTACAAAGAACTAGGGGGCATAGATGTAAGATTTTGGGAAGAAATGCAGATAGTTGTGTGGAAGAACTATTTTACACAGTTCGTGTTAGTGTCATGGAACTCACTGTCCACAAGCATAGTGAAAGCAGAGATGATCAATGATCCCTGAAGGAAATTAAATGGCACTTGAAGGAAATAAATTTGGAGGGCTACCGGGAAGAAAGGGGAAATGTGACTAACTGGTTTGTTCTACAGAGGCCAGCATGGAATCAATGGGCGGAATGGCCTCTGTCTGTGCGGTAAATAACCCGATGACTTTATACATGTAGCTTTTTATTAATGTAACTGGAACATTTTTGTGAAATGAATAGCAAAAAAAAAATCGCTATTGGGTGGATTTGACTTTATGAGTTAGATATTTCAGTAAATGGAAAGAAACCAGGCTGAAGCTGCACTTGCATTATACAGGAAGAAGGTTTGTTTGAAGGTGGATTTAACTCCTCTGAATGGAGATCGAACCTGAGCACCATTCTTTCATGGCACTATTACCACTGGTTTATCCTCCATATTGTCACTTCATATAAGGAGAGATGTTTGTAGGACAAGTTTGTCAAAATAAAGTATAAACATTTACATGATAAAACAATATGAACAGTAAAACAGTAATTTAAAGAAGCTTTTAATTATAATTATTGCTGAGAAATTTGAAATATTAGATAATTGACTGAATCCATTTGTATGGCATTCATTTGTTTACTGTTTTAGCAGAGGCATAAACCCATTCATTTTAATCAGTTCATTAAAAATCTATTTGGATTGCTGTGAAAGAACATAAAATCATCTTAAATTCTTGCTTTTATCTATTTTCTGAATTCTTTGATCTAATTAAGTAACTTACTTGTCAGTATGAATGATATATTACCTGTGGTAATTGTGCTATTATATTCTAATTACACTAAGATGGCTGAAGTATGATCACTGAAGTGAAGCAAAGAATTTAACATTGTTCTACTTTAATCAATATTTTTCAATCAGTTACTAGAGTGAAACGGTCAATATTGCTATGTCCAGTTAATTCTTCCAATTTCCTGAGCGTTATGTATGACAGATCATCACTCACTCATGTTGTTGCAACTATGAACACATTATTTTCCTGTTTCTTAAGTAACACATTGAATCATAATTGAATCTCAAGTTATGCATTCTACAACATTGTTTTTGATAGCCTTGAGACCAAACACAATCCAACATTATGTAAATCATGAGAGTACCTTTGATCATCCTTTGGATATTAATTTGGTTCAGAAAGCTTCCAGCTATATATGGAAGGACAATGATATTATCAGGCCTTGTTGCATTAGTATAGTCCACCATCACTTCTATGTCATGGGTTTCATCTTAGTTCAGAATGAAAATCCGTAGCCATAAAATTTGGCTCTGTGATGCTGGAAGTTTTAGCACTATATGTGACACTGCAGTAGAAAAATAGGGACCAGTGCATTCCCCATTTTTCTACTCACTTTGTGTGTGGCCCACACCAAATGCTCCCTTGCTGTGAGCTTTACGTGCATGTACTGAAGTATGCAAAGTAGTGTAGGGCATTCCCCCTTTTTCTCCCTCAGGGACCCTCTCCACACTCAAGTTTGTGGTACCAGATTCACCAGTGTATGGCTTGAACAGAATGACCATCAAGACGAGTTTCTCCTGATAATTTGCAATTGCTTTATTGAATTACCCACAGCCCTCGGAGAAGGGCTGCATTCAGAAATCACATAATACAGTTACAAATACAGTTACCTAGAACCCTGTCCCATCAGAGGCTAAACCCCGACCTTGTTCCGAACTTAATGCTTAAATCTTCATATTCTAACTTAATACATATACCACCTCTCGGTTGGTCTTTCAATGGTTTTGCAGGCCCTTCAGTGGAGTTGACCAGACTCTACTGACTTCCAGTGATAGGTGGAGGCAAAAGAAAAGTTTCCAAGGATGTCATAAGCAAAAGGTCAAAGGGGTGTTGAAGGTGGTGATATAAGGTAAAGGATGTGCTAATAGTGACATTAGGGGTAGAAAGCAGGATGAGCAAGTGACAGATGGCCCTAGTGGGGCTAGAGTGGGGGGAAGGGATTGAAATAGGCTAAAAGGTGGAGCTAAAACAATGGATGGAAATAAAATTTAAAAATAATAAGCAAGCCAAGGGTGGACATGTGGGCATGAGAGCAGGGTGGAGTGTTGAAATGGCAAGCGACAGGAAGGTCTGGGTCATGCTTGCGGCCAGACTGAAGGTGTTCCACAAAGCAGCCACCCAGTCTGCATTTGGTCTCTCGAATGTAGAGGAGACCACATTAGAAACAGTGAATGCAGTAGATTTAATTGAGGGAAGTGCAATTGAAGCGCTGCTTCACTTGAAATGAATGTTTGGGCCTTTGGACGGTGAGGAGGGGGGAAGTAAAGGGGCAGGAGTTGCACCTTCTGTGTTTGCATGGGAAGGTGCCGTGGGAGGGGGTTAAGGTGTAGGGGGTGATGGAGGAGTGGACCAGGATGTCCCAGAGGGAACAGCTCCTAAGGAATGCCAATGGTGGGTGGTGAAGGGAAGATGTGTTTGGTGGTGGCATCATGCTGGAGTTGGCGGAAGTGTCGGAGGATGATCCTTTGAATGCGGAGGCTAATGCGATGATAAGTGAGGACAAGGGGGACCCTATCATGGTTCTGGGAGGTAGAGGAAGGTGTGAGGGCGGATGTGTGGGAGATGGGCCAGACATGGTTGAGGGCCCTGTTAACCTGGGTGGATAACCTCGGTTAAGGAAGAAGGAAGACATGTCAGAAGAATTGTTTTGGAAGGTGGCCTCATCGGAACAGATGTGACGGAGGCGAAGGAACTGAGAGAATGGGAAGGAGTCCTTACAGGAAGCAGGGTGTGGGGAACTGTAGTCAAGGTAGCTGTGGGAGTTGGTGGGCTTGTAATGAATATTGGTTGATAGTCTATTGCCTGAAATTGAGACAGAGAGGTCAAGGAAGGGAAGGGAAGTGTCAATGATGGACCATGTGAAAATGATTGAGGGGTGGAAATTGGAAGCAAAATTAATAAAATTTTTCCAGGTCCAGATGAGAGCATGAAGCGACATCGAAGCAGTCATCGATGTACTGGAGCAAGAGTTGTGGGACGGGCCTGAGTAGGACCGGAACAAGGAATGTTCCACATACCCCATAAAGAGACAGGCATAACTGGGGCCCATGTGAGTACCCATAGCCACACCTTTTATTTGGAGGAACTGAGACAATTTGAAGGAGAAATTGTGCAGTGTGAGACCAAGTTCAGCCAGACAGAGGAGAGTGGTAGTGGATGGGGATTATTCAGGCCCCTGTTCAAGGAAGAAGCAGAGAGCTCTCAGACCATCTCGGTGGGGGATGGAGGTGTAGAGGGATTGGACGTCCATGGTGAAGAGGAGGCGGTTGGGGCCAGGGAACCAGAAATTGTTGATATGATGTAGGGCATGAGAGGAATTGCGGATGTAGGTGGGAAGAGACTGGACAAGGGGAGAGAGAATGGAGTCAAGATAGCAAGAAATGAGTTCCCTGGCGCAGGAACAGGCTGATACAATCGATCTGCCGGGACAGTTCTGTTTGTGGATTTTGGGTAGGAGGTAGAAGTGGGCCGTCCGAGGTTGGGAGACTATGAGATTAGAAGATGTGGAGGGCAGATCTCCAGTGGAGATGAGGTCAGTGACAGTCCGGGAAACAATGGCTTGATGTTCAGTGGTGGGGTCATGGTCCAGGGGGAAGTAGGAGGAAGTGACTGCGAGTTGACGCTCAGCCTCTGCGAGGTAGAGGTCAGTATGCCAGACAAGAACAGCACCACCCTTGTCAGCAGGTTTGATGACAAAGTCATGGTTGGACCTGAGAGAATGGAATGCGGCAAGTTCAGAAAGAGACAGGTTAGAGTGGGTGAGAGGAGCAGGGAAATTGAGACAACTAATGTCGCGCCAACAGTTCTCAATGAAAAGATCAAGAGTAGGTAAGAATCCAGAGAGAGGGGTCCAGGTGGAGGGAGAATATTGGAGGCGGGTGAACGGAGTGCATCAAGTTCAGAAAGAGACAGAAAGAGGCACGATGCTGAACTCTTCTCCCGGCCCCTTCGTCTCTATGCCCATTTCTCTGGGAAGGAGTCCTCTCCCCGTTCAACAGATCTTTTCACCCGCCTCCAATATTCTACCTCCTACCCAAAATCCACAAACAGGACTATCCTGGCAGACTGATCGTGTCAGCCTGTTCCTGCCCCTGGGAACTCATTTCTTGCTATCTTGACTCCGTTCTCTCTCCCCTTGTCCAGTCCCTTCCCACCTGCATCTGTGATTCCTCTGATGCCCTACATCATATCAACAATTTTCAGTTCCCTGGCCCCAACTGCCTCCTCTTCACCATGGACGTCCAATCCCTCTACACCCCCATCTCCCACCAGGATGGTCTGAGGGCTCTCCACTTCTTCTTTGAACAGGGGCCTGAACAATCCCCATCCATCACCACTCTCCTCCATCTGGATGAACTTGGTCTCTCACTACACAATTTCTCCTTCAACTTGTCTCATTTCCTCCGAATAAAAGGTGTGGCAATGGATAGCCGCATGGGCCCCAGTTATGCCTGACTCTTTATGGGGTATGTGGAACATTCCTTGCTCCTGTCGTAGTCAGGCCCACTTCCACAATTCTTTCTCCTGTACATTGATGCCTTCTTCGGTGCTGCTTCATGCTCTTGTCCGGACATGGAAAAATTAATTAATTTTGTCTCCAATTTCTACCCCTCCAACATTTTCACATGGTCCATCTCTGACACTTCCCTTCCCTTCCTCGACCTCTCTGTCTCCATATCTGGTGATAGACTATCAACCAATATTCATTACAAGCCTACCGATTCCACAGATATCTCAATTACAGCTCCTAACACCCTGCTTCCTGTAAGGACTCCATCCCATTCTCTCAGTTTCTTCGCCTCCGTCGTATCTGTTCTGATGAGGCCACTTTCCAAAACAGTTCTTCTGACATTTCTTCCTTCTTCATTAACCAAGGTTTTCCACCCAGAGTGATTGACAGGGCCCTCAACTGTGTCCGGCCCATCTCCCGTGCATCCACCCTCACACCTTCCTCTCCCTCCCAGAACCATGATAGGGTCCATCTTGTCCGCACCTATCACCCCACCAGCCTCCGCATTCAAAGGATCATCCTTTACCATTTCTGCCAACTCCAGCATGATGCCACCACCAAACACAACTTCCCTTCACCCCCCTTTTGGCATTCCGTAGGGACCATTCCCTCTGGGAGACCCTGTCCGACTCCTCCATCACTGCCTACACCTCAACCAACTCCCAAGGCACCTTCCCTTGCAACAGCAGGAGGTGCAACACCTGCCCCTTTACTTCCCCCGTCCTCACCGTCCAAGGGCCCAAACATTCCTTTCATGTGAAGCAGCATTTCACTTGCACTTCCCTCAATTTAGACTACTACATTCGTTGCTCCCAATATGGTTTCCTTTACGTTGGAGAGACCAAACGCAGACTGGGTGACCGCTTTGCAGAACACCTTTGGTTTGTCCGCAAGCATGACCCAGACCTCCCTGTCGCGTGCCATTTCAAAACTCCACCCTGCTCTCATGCCCACATGTCCGTCCTTGGCCTGCTGTATTGTTCCAGTGAAGCTCAACGCAAACTGGAGGAACAGCACCTCATCTTCTGAGGCACTTTTGGCACTCTACAGCCTTCTGGGCTGAATATTGAGTTCAACAATTTTAGATCATGAGCTCTCTCCTCCATCCCCACCCCCTTTCCAATCCCCCTTTTTTCCAATAATTTATTTAGATGTTTCTTTTCCCACCTATTTCCATTATTTTTAAATGTATTTCCATCCGTTGTTTTATCTCTGCCTTTTTGCCTATTTCGATCCCTTCCCTCCACCCACCCCCACTTGGGTTATCTGTACCTTTATTATCACATTCCTTCCATAATATCACCACCTTCAACACCTCTTTGACCTTTTGTCTATGACATCTTTTGGTTATATCCACCTATCACTGGCCCTCTATCCAGCTCTACCCCACCCCCCCACTTAAATCAGCTTATATTTCACCTCTTTTCTATTTTTCCTTAGTACTGTTGAAGAGTCATATGGACTCGCAATTTTAACTGTGTTCCTCTCCGCAGATGCTGTCAGACCCGCTGAGTTTTTCCAGCTATTTTTGTTTTTGTTTTGGATTTCCAGCATCCGTAGTTTTTTGCTTTTATCTTTTCAGAAATGCTTGGATTAACTTCTTGCTGCAGAGTCCTGTGCTGTTGGCTGCAGCTTGGTTTCTGTTTTGTATGGTACAAAACATGAAGTCAAAACATATTCGTGGGTTTGGGTTTTATACTCCATAAATTTCCCAATTGGATGGGATTCTGATCCTGCACCTCCCCCACTTTAATATCTCTTTTAATCCTTAAATGAGATATTATTGCTCAATCACATGTCTTTTGGCAACCACAAGTGACTGTAAGTGCTTTCTCCCCCTTAACTAAGTTATGTACATATTTATCTAAGCAGTTACACATTTTGCAACATCATTTCTCTTAGTTATGCGATTTAATCATACAAATACCTGGCTTTCTCACGTCTATGTCTTCTCAAATCACACAGTAAATATAATACAATAATTAATTGCACAATAACAAAAAAAAGAAGAAATCTGCAAGACTCTTAACCAGTGGGTCTAGTGAGGGTAATGACTCTCTAAGGTGCTCACGCTGTACATTGGTATCAACAACACAAACAAACTATGGATACAATTTCCACTTTATGTGGAAAGCCTTTGTTAATCCACTTAGCAATAGTATATAATTGCAACACCAGTTGCTGAGTAAGGCCCGTGTGCAGGAGCTTGTCCCCAGGTGGTCAGTCTGCTGAACAAATTCTTTTGCGTGACTGACCAAATCGTACTTCCTGGTCGCAGCCCCAATGTCTCTGGGGGCTGTGGTTTTACCCTTTCCTGACTGGTCTCTCGGCATATAAGGTAATGTCTTAAAATTGGGTCATTTGATTTGATTATCAATCCTACCCTCGCCATGCAAAGACAACCTGCACATGGTCATTTTCTGCCCTCAGCAGGGAGTATCTCCAGGTACCTGCCAACAATGGATGTGATTTCTGTATCTTGGTGAGGCAGGAAGAAAGTCAGTCATACACACCCAAGAGGTCATTGTGTGGGTCAGTTTCTGTAATCAGGGTGTCAGTTGGTTAGCCACTATCACAGTGACATTTCCTGACACATATATGTCTATGTGCATGTATATCCTTGTCCAGTCTTTATCTTTTTTTGAAGTTCCATATAAGTCTCAGAGTTGATGTCTGCGGTCAAAAATCTTCTCCCTTCATCCAATGTCCTCCACACTCGATGTTCCACCACCTGTTTTTGAGCTCAGGGCATTGGTCCACCACACACTGGTTACATTTTGATACAAGTATAAAGATAATGCATATTAAAAAGAAACAAAGGGAAGCCTTACATCACAGAAATACCCAAAATATCAAAATGCCTTACAGTTGACTGATCATAAGGTCAGTCATTGTCTAATGTTGATTTGACAGCAGACCTGTCATTCTCTTCTTCACTGCTCTAGTTAATGCCCTTTCTTAATCACATGCAGCTGAACATGCATTCAGAAGCACAAGGGACTCTCCCTCACCAGCACTATTTAAAAATATCATCATCAGCTTAGTTGATTTTTACAGAATGGATACAGCGCAGATGGAGACTGTTTGGCCTGTTATGTCTACAATTGCTCTCCGAAGGAGCAATTTACCTAGTGCCACTATCCAGCCTTCTCCCTGTAGCGCTGCACGTTCTTCCTTTTCAGATAACTATTACTTTCTACTGGTTCTTGCTGTGCAAGAGTTTGGAGGAGTTGATAATAGTTGGACAGAGTGGTGCTGCACATGGGGAAGACATTGATTACACCTGTAAGGACTCTGAATACACCACTTGCTCTCATTCATGGGGGATTTGGTAGTAGTTCCCCTTGGCCTGTAGCATCAGAGGGAGATAAAAAGAAGTGGGACTGCCCACCAACGGTTCAAGAAGGGGAAAAGGACTCTCAGTAGGAGACCCTACTCGCTTCAGGTCTTCTGGAAGCACCACTCCGACCTCCATCAAAGCCAGGAGCGTTGCATTTGGTAACTACGATTCATGAGAAGGTGGTCACAGAACTGTGCCATCTCTTGGAATCAGACCTGAAGCTTCAGAGCAGGGTCAGGGCAGTGATGCCAGTGCTTATGAAGGTAATTATAGCTGAATGATTTTTCAAATGGATCCTCCCAAGCTGGAACAGGTGACTTAGCAAATCATTGCTGCATCTGGGAGGTGACAAAGGCTCTGTATGCCTGGAGAGGGAAACTTCATTGTCTTCTCTCTGATCAGAGAGAAATTGGAGGTGGGCACATGTGGCTTTGCCAAGGTGGTAGGCTTCCCTATGGCTCAGGGGGCCATCAACTGCATGCATGTAGCACAGTGAATTTTGCATCTCAATAGTGAAATGTAACAAAGCTCCAAAGGTTTTCATTTAATGTACAATTAGTATGTGCTCCCATGTTGAATGCTCCCTATTGTGGCAGCAGACATGAGTCATTCATCCTGCACCATTATGCTATTTTATTAATCTTTCAGCAACCATATTGAACCCAACCACATGTAGCCAGCATTCAACCATGCTGCCATCAGGCATGTGATTGTGCAGAATATTGGGGTCCTGAAGCAATGTTTCTGATACCTCAACTGATCTGGAGGAGGTCTCTGTTAATCCACTCCCAAGTCATTTGGTGAAGTATGAAACTTGACATTAATATTTTTCTTGATAATATGTTTATTTACAGATTGCAGCATTACAGAAGTCTGCTTTCTACCTACCACCCCCACATCCCAGCAGTCTCTCTTTATAAGTGCCCTAAGTACTTAATTAAAGAAAGCCCTTCACATTTGTAACTTAACATATTTCCCTTTTTTCTTTAAGCAAAACTTCATAACACAATCAAACAATTACAAAACAAATCAAAGGGAAATGATTTTCCACATTTCATATAACCCATCATAATACAAGACATTCCACTTCTAGGACCTCCAACAATTTCATTGCACAATCATTCCCTTGTGTAAAATTGGTGACTTGCATTGACCCTTTTTATGTTAAAGACCTCCTTTCTTTAACATTTCTTTGATAATAGCAAGGTCAATCCTTAATTTTTTTTAGCCACACTCTTTGTCAAATGTATATTATGCCATAGGGAATGGTTATTCACATAGCATTCAATGGCCAAACTTTTCTCAGAATGCTCCTTGTAAAGGATTTCCCTCAAAATGTTTGATTAAATAAAGTCCCATATCTATTGCTTCTACTAAGGCTAGTGGGCGGGATTTTCTGCACCCGCCCACCGCCGCGAGCTTTCAGTCCCACCGCAAGTCAATGGACTTCTGGCTGGGGTGCCACCTCGCCCCCGGCTGTCCTGCCTGCAATGGGGCTGGAAGATCCCAGCCTGTGTTTCTGCAGCTAGGATACTTTTAACCACCTTTTTTATTTTCTTGGCTTTCCAGGCCTTTACCCACCAAGAATATTATAAACCCAGCTGCTCTCAAATACCCTTCTAGAAGACTGACATGGGAAGTGTCACTAAAAAGGATTTGTTTCATGTCCTTTGGCTCACCCAAGGCTGTAAACATCAGTATGCATTTCTCCAAATTTAATTTTTTTAATATTTCATTTGCCCTCAAACCCTCCTTAACTGTAATCTGTTTCATCATTGTACTAAATTCCGATACATCATAACAGGCACTGTGTCTTGTCTGAGTACAGTTTAAATATCCAATCAAGCTTTTTAACTGCTCTGCTTCTTCTTTGGATGCAAGGTCATATTTCTGTGATGACCTAGCTCGATTTATCAGAATATGGTTAATACTTTCTAGATATGATTCTTGATTCAAGGTTACTCCCGAACTATTCCAGTTAATATTTCAAGCCTACATACTTCAAGGATCCAAAGTCTGATTTCCAATCTCAAATTCTTCTCTGAGAATCTCCAGAGAGGGAGCTTCCTCCAGAGTGGATACCTCCAACCTGGAGCCTGTAAACAATGGAAGCCAAGAACCCCAGAGGCTGGACACTGGTTTTCAAAAACCTTAGAGACGATAGGCTGTAGAATCCAACACAGGGAAAAGAGACAGCCAGGAGGGAGCAGAAGCCATGCTGGAAGGAAGACACCAGCTGGTTCATGGTTTAGCAATGTCTCCCTGCAGGTGCTCCTCTAGGCTGCAAGGGAAAGTCAGGAACTTCTCTTGCCAAGGGACAGCAAGAAGGCACCCTCTCACCTGACCAAACAAGCCTGACATAAATAGTAGTGGAGATGGGCAGCTGTGGGGTTACTCTTTGGGTACAGTGCCAGAAACTGGGCAAGATCAACTTTGCTCTGCCAAGGTGAGTTCTCCATACTGTGCTCCTAATTGAGACTTACATGTGACAATATGAGGCAGGGTGCTACAAGGGGAGAGCATGACCAATCAAGTGCTGGCAGGAGGGAGTGCCAGTACAAGCTGCCGTATGATGCCTGGCTGTTTCTCAATGACAGCCAGGCACCTATCTTTTCTTACTCCACTATGTTCCTTCAGAACAGGAGGAGGATTTGGAGACTCCATGATATCCTTGTCCTCAAGGCCAGGAGGGTGGTACAAGTGTGCCCTGAAAAATTGAAGGAAAAGCTGTCCTCTGCATAGAGGGGGCTCGTCTCAGAGCAGTCCAAGTGTGGAAAGCGGCTCCTCAGCCCTTCTGCCTGTGACACCAATCCCTCAAGTAACTGTAGGATCTCCTCAGCATGCTGGAGCCCTTCAAGCCTCAGATAGCCAGAGGATGGTCGTCAAAGTAATCCTAATTGGGAGAACAAGGTCCCCCGCCTGCCTCCACCTCAGCTGTAAATTCAGGGTCACGCCTTGTACAAGTATTTGTAAAGTCCCTTAAGAAGAGCACCTAGATACACCAGAAGTTCACTGATGTTTAAACTTGGCACTTGATAAGATCAACTAGAATAGCTGTAATTAATGTACTTCACAGTTTTTAATGTTGAACATTTATACATTGCTGCCTTGTCAGATGCCACTTACAGCTTTGCTCCCTCAAATGGGTTTCCAGTGTAGGACAAGCCGAGTTTGTTCAGTTCCTTAGCTGTGTCAGTATGTGTGGAGAAGCTGGGTGCTAGGCAATGGAGTATGAAAGGAAGGAGATGATGTTCGGTCAACACGAGGCTAATCTTCATGTCACAGGCATTGAAAAGGTATCATAGTTGCAGGTAGCTGGTGTGAATGAGATTGTCTGAGCCTTCCTTGTGCATCACTCAGTGCCCCTTGTCTCTGGCTCAAGGAGATCATCCTCATATCCCTCCTGCTCTGACCCCTCTTCCACATCCTCCTTGTCAGATGATGAGCACCGATTAATAATGACCTTATTATGCAAGTCCTCCCCTCTCTGCAGTGCAGACCTGAGCAGACCACCACAAAGTTATGAGAGATCCCCACTGGGGAATACTAAAAGGCTTCACCTGATTGTCCAGGCAACTGAGTCAAATCCTTAGCAGGCCAATGAGCTGCTCGATGGTTGCTGCGGTGGGCCTGTGGCTTTACTCGGACTGCAGTGCAAGGGTTCCATACAGGTGTGAGCAGCTATGTCTTTAATGGGTAATCCTTATCTCAGAGGGTACATCTCTGAAAGGTGTGGGGGGACCAGAAAAGATGTGGCACCTAAGACTTTCAAAGTATGTAGGTGTCATGGCTGCTCCCAGGGAACCGGGCACACACTTGCAGGATGTACTTTCAGTGTTTGCAGATTAGTTGCACATTGATGAGTTGACAGCCCTTCCTGCTGATGAAAGTCATTGGCTGGTCCATGGGAGCCTTGATGGCCAAATCTGTGCAGTCGATGTCACCTTGCTTCCGGGGGAATCCATCAATGGCTCAGAAGCTGACGAACTCGCGACCTAACTATCCTGGTCAGTTTGGTAGTGCGCATAGTTTCTGGCCCTCTTGAGCAAGGCATTGGTCACCTCCTTGATGCAGTAGTGGGCTGCTGCCTGAAAGACTCAGTGTTTTCAGTGGATCCCTGGAAAGAGCTAGCTGTGTAAAAGTGCAGTGCGACAATGATCTTCAGGGCCATGGCACTGAGGCCCATGAGTCTCAGCTGATCATGCAGCATGGCACATAAGTCAATGACAGTTTTCCCTTGAGAACCACAGTCTTCATTGACATTGTTGTTCTAACATTTACAGTTTGGTACACTGTCACCCATGGATAGGTCCTAATTGGCCACCTGCTGCCCTTCTCCAATGTGCCCTTCCATGCCTTGCTCAGACAGAGGCTGGCACTCTTGCTGCACCTGCTGCTGCTGCTATGGTAGAAGCTCCAGCACTTGGTTCTCATATTCTCTACGTTGCTTCTCCTCACAGCAATCCACGATGACTAGGTGCATTAATCCCAAGACTGGGGCTCTCCCCTTCTCTCACACACTGCCCTTAGAGATGACCTCCCATGAGACCGTCTCCTTGTTACTCCCCTTTGAGCCAGTGTCAATGCCTCTCTCTGTCCCTTGCTGAGAGCCCTACACCACAATCAGCTCCAACTGTTACTGAGAGTCCACCAGCAGATGAAGCTTTCACTCTCCGAGACCTGCCACCGCAGACAGGCAATGGCCTCTGTTCTCCAATATACTAATTCAGGTCAATGAGGAAGCAAGCAACCACCTGACTTCCAGAGGCAGAACTGAGGCTTCACCTTGGTGCTGCCAGGTTTAACCGATCAGGGATCTTATGGGCCGTAATGACCACACACTGATCATAAAATGCCAAACTCTGCACAAAATCCCAGTCAATTACATGCAAATCACAGTTAAGTACCTTCTCAACGAACCAAATTGCAGACCCGTATATTATAGCAGCAGCACCGCCATGGAGCTTTCCTGCTGCTGGTAAAACGTGGAACCAATGTCACAATGTTCTGGGTGAGCATGCCCCTTCCCAATTTTTAATTTAATGGAGCTGTATGTGACGCTAGTGGTACAATTGGAATGTATAAGAGATGCATTTAATAATCTTGAACACTCATGTGAAATTATTAAACATATTGTGGCACTGTATCCAGGTCTTCAGGGCTAGACTTCTGGCATTGATGGCTACAGCTATCTTCTCCTACTGCCCTTGAGGGGAGAGGATCTCTTTCTTTTTGTCCATGTCTTGCACCAAGATCTCCAGTGCAGCATTGGAGAATCTAGGGGCACACTCTCTGGTCTGTTAGCATCAAGTGACTTCATCCTAGTTTTTCACTCTTATTTCGCAATTTTAGCACCTGCTGTAGCCAGAATGCACTTTTGCCTTTAAGAGGTGCAACCTGGCTTCAAGTAGCTCAGGCTAACTTTAGCTGGTAAAAGCCTCACATAAACTTGGGCCCTTTGTTGATGTGTTCAGCTTGGGCTGCATAATGCAATCATTGTAATTGCATCACTTTCAACAGTTGTGTGGTACAGGGATTTCAAGGGATATCCAATTTAGCCCCTAGAGTTACATTCTGACTGTATTCTGGAAAGTTTCAAATCAACAGCTGATAGGGCAATAGTCTTCAAATATATTCTGAAGATTATTACATGGGAAAGTAAAATGTTAAGCATGCCCTGAAAATGTTTTCTTCATGCTAGCCTGAAAACATATAGAGGCACATTTTTGCAAATTAATTGCCTGATTTTTGTAAAGTTTAACAAACCAAATCAAAATGACAGTGGGCTGTCTCCTGTTCTATAAAAATAATTTTGGTTCAAAAGAAAATTCTATATATTTAGCTCAAATGAATAATTCTTATTCAACTTTCTGTGACTTGCTGCCATAGTATCGTGAACTTATTGAATGACTTTTTTTTTGTTTCTGGTAAGTAATTTTCTATTTGGGTAGATTAGTATGACATTTTGAGTATTGTACAAAGTTAACATGGCAGACTCAGCTGCAGTCACTATGATAAGCAATGTTGCCTCATAGAAACGGTGAGGGAGTGGCCCTGAAGGATGACAACCTGTTTGCAAAGAACAGTGCATTTTTCATAAAGAAGCTTAAGAAAATGGGAAGGCAAAGAATTAAAATAGATATTTCTAGAAGAAGGGCTAGCACTTGCATGATTAAGATGCATTGAATACACTGCAGTTTTCCATGACACAAGACTTGTTTTTAAAAATTACATTGTTAAGTCTCCATCGTAATTCTTTGAACATTGGCGTAATTCTTTGAGCTTTGGCATAATTCTTTATGTAAATTTGAAGCAGAAACAATGTATAAAGTCCAAACTAAGACATTGATTTACAACCTACAGTGCTATCTCACAGATTCCAGGAAAATTATCTCCATTAAATCTGACCTGAAAGTTCTTGATCCTAGCACTGGGGGCTGATTTCAACTTGGCCAAGTTAATATTAATAACCCTGATGGAAGGTCATTGGTCTAAAATGTCAATGATGTTTTTTTCTCTTCAGATGCTGCCTGTCCTGTTGTATATTTCCAGCATTTTCTGGTTTTGAGTCAGTGTTTGCCTATTCCAGGTGGTGGATCATTTAAACATGCAAATCTAGGTCCTATGATGTCTAAAGGATCCCAATTATCATTTTAACACAGACAAGAGCAGAGCCTGCACGATTGTCTCCCCAATTAGTTTTACTGGCAGTGCAGCAGAAAAGGCCTGAAAAGTTAAAGTGCATCACCCACAATAATCGTCCTTTCTCCACATATCCCCTTCGCCCTTCAGAATATCTTGCTGTTGGTCAGATAGTCTCTGGGCTGTCCAATATTGTGTTAGCGTGAATACAGCAAGATGCATTGGGATGGTTGAAAGCTCTCTCATTTCATTCAAATGAAGTCTGGACCTTGAAATGGCTCTGGCCTCTTTGTTGCCAGCAGAAGCAGGAAGTCGGCACATTCCACCATTCAGCCATTCAAAGTTAATGGCCAGGATTTTGCAGTTGTATTAACTGTGGAGCTGTGAGCATTCACATCAATGCTCTATGAAAGTGACAGCAACTTCTGGCATCCATACATGCGCGGTTAGACGTGAACATCCAGAAGTTGCTGGCAGTGATTGTCA
Organism: Carcharodon carcharias; assembly: GCF_017639515.1. NCBI lineage: Eukaryota > Metazoa > Chordata > Chondrichthyes > Lamniformes > Lamnidae > Carcharodon > Carcharodon carcharias. The sequence goes on along the minus strand of NC_054472.1, from coordinate 66,575,794 downwards.
GCTTCTCCACAGTGTGTACTGTTGAAGTCCTCACAGGTGGAAATCAATTCGAAATCACTGATTTGATGGCAACTCGCCAAGTCTGCTACAGCTGCGCCATCCAAACCACAGCCTCTACCCCTAGAAGGACAAGGACAGCGGACACATGGGAACACCACCATTACCTTCCAAGTCACAGACCATATTGACTTGGAGCTCGCTGTGCCTCACTGTCTCTGGGTCAAAAATCTGAAATGAGCTCCCTAACAGCACTGCAGGTGTACCTACACCACATAGTCTGCAATTGCTCACCATCACCTTCTTGAGGGATGGGCAATAAATGCTGGCCTTACCAGTGATGCTCACATCCCAGAAATAAAAAAAAGTCCACTTCTTTTTGAAGTTACTATTCTCAATATAGACACCCTTGAAGAAGTTTACTCCTATTAAATGAGGTGTAACTGGGTCTTAACAGTGTAGTAATTCTCCATTACTGCCAACCAATTTCTTTGGCCTTGAAAAGTGAATTGAACCTGTGAGTTTAAATAAGTGAATTATAAACTTGTTGCTTTCTAGTTAGTTGACTGTGAGAGTTTTTCAATTTGATTGGGTGCTTAGTTTGCTGGATGACATCACCATTGCTAGGTACCAGGTGTCCCCAACAAATTGGCACCAAAATGAAATTAACATCAGAGAAGGTAAACTTTACACCATGGAGCTTGCTAGATCTTTGAGGGCAACTTCCTTCAAGGTTACCGGTGAGTACCTCAATTCACCCTGACTGCAAAATCCAAGTCAAGGTTTCCCCTCCAATTCCCGCAACAGGAATTTTCTGGAATTCTTTGGATAATCCTCTCTAAAATTCTCCACTTCTATTATGTTCCTTCTGCCAGGTCGCTTTGCTCGTGAACATGGTCACACGCTTATCTACCAGTGGGTGAGTTGGCAAACAATATACTGCAGATGCAAAGACCAATATAAGACGAAGCACATGCTGTTTATTTACACAAGTAACAGAGCACTAACACAATGTGTGCTTCTCCAACCATACGTCATCCTAACCTACTGATTAATATTGTAGCCCATGCTACACAGCAATTGGATAATACAGTCACGTGGTCAATCTGCTCACATTCTCTTAAAGGTGTATTGCCTCAGTTTACCACATCCTCCCCCTTTACTCGAAAGTACAATTTACAATCTTTACAAAATATCAACTATTTACATAAGTAAACCATTTACAAATTCAGTCTTTCTGGAGGCTTCTTCAAATGTGTCGAACATCGTAGTTCTACAGCTTTGAATGGCTTATCCAAGGCCTCCCTCTCAGGAGTCATCTGTCCACTAGGCTCTCCAGTAGGAACCTATAAATTTGTCTCTTTGACTCTCTCGGGCTCATCGGATCCGACAGGTAGTTCCAAACCAAGGGGAGTTCGTTCTACATGTGGTGTAGACTCCAACAAGAACATTTGGTGCATCCTTTCTTGTAAATCTGTTTCCCTTTCTCTGAGGTGATCTACATGTCTCCTAACTATCCAACCTTCAACCAATATGTGATAGGAAAGGGGTCCTGTCACTGCACTGACTTCACCTGATAGCCATTTGGACCCATCTCCAAAGTTCTTCACAAAAACCGTGTCTCCAAAAGTGAAGTTTCTTTCATGACTATGATAATCATGTTCATTTTTCTGGCCCTCCTGAATTCTCTGTACCCTCCCCACTAAATTCTGCCTTATGAGATGCAAACATGTCCAGAGATGTGTCTTCATTAATAACTCTACGGGGGCAATACTAGTGGTCGTGTGTGGTGTAGTCCTGTAGCTGAGTAGGAAACACGATAATTGAGTTGCAATAGAGTCTCCATCTAGTTTTTCATGCCGAACTTGAAGATCTGGGCTGCCCTCTCAGACAAATCATTGGATGCAGGGTGGTATGGCGAGGTTTTAACATGTGTTATGCCATTGAGACTTGTAAATCTTTGGAATGCCATTCCATTACCTGACACTATTGCCTCTGGTAATCCGAGTATCGCAAAACTCTGACGCAATCTGTCTATGGTAGCGGCAGATGTGGATGATCTCACCTCATATATATCCATCCACTTCAAGTGAGCATCTATAATCAAGAGGAACATTGTGCCCAAAAAAGGCCCCATATAGTCAATGTGGAGATGGACCGATGGCCTTGGCCTTTCCCAGGGATGCAGAGGAGCAGAAGGGGTCAATTTAAGTATCTGTTGGCATTGCATGCAGCTCTTGACCAAGTTTTCAATTTCTGTGGCCATCCCTGACCACCATAATCAGCTGGCACCAACATTTTCATTCTAGAGATGCTGGGGTAAGCACTATGCAATTCAGTCAGTAATGGTTGTCTTCCTCTTGGAGGCACAATGACTCTCACTCCCCACAGCGAGATGCCATCCTGGCAGGTGAGCTCGTATCTCCTATTAAGATAGGGCTTCATTTCATCAGACTTTGGCTCATCTCTGCAAGACTTGTTCCCTGATGTGAGACAAAATGGGATCGCGGTCTGACCGCTCTCTTATTTGTTTGGCATGTACTGGTGACGAACCCAAAAAGTTTAATAACAAGAGAAGTTCTTGAGGAATGGGGACGTTGACATTGATGTCCTTTAGAGGTAATCAGCTCAGTACATTTGCAATCTGGTTCCCTGGCTGGTGGATAAAAGTATATTTGTTAGCAGCTAGAATCACTGCCCACCTTTGGATGCATGCCGAGGGGATATTGCCTTACCTTCCCCAAACCAAGTAGTGGCTTGTGATCAGATAAAATGGTGAAGTGGCAACCATGGATGTATTGATGGAACTTCTTAATGCCAAATACAATAGATAAGCCACCTTTCTCTATTTGTGAGCACCTTCGTTTTGCCACACTGACTGTTCTTGAGCTGTAACTAATGGGTGCTCAGAGCCATCCACCATCCGGTGGGAGAGTACTGCCCCTAAGGGGATCTATAGCAGATTAAAATTAGTTCTTTTTTTGGATCAAAATATAGCAACTGCTTTACTGTTATAAAAGCCTGTTGTTGTGGAGCTTGCCAAGTCCACCTGTGGTTTTTCTTGAGTAACCTGTATAATGGAGCCAGTACTGTTGACAAATTTGGGAGAAAACGGCCATAATAATTAATCATTCCCAGGAAGGACTTGAGTTCATTGGTGTTTTTTGGTGCTGGTGCCTTGTGATTGGCCCTCACCTTATCTCCTATTGGGCAAAGGCCCTGCGGGTCCACCCAATGATCCAGGAAAACCACTTCTTTTGTTTGGAAGACACATTTTTCTCTTTTTCAACATACTCCGGTTTGTGAAAAATGTTTCAATACATTTTCTGAGTTAGCCAAGTGTTCTTCATCAGTTAGTCCTGTTACTAGGACATCATTGAAATAAACCACTACATGGGGTAAATCTTGAAGTAAATTTTCCATTGTCCATTGGAAAATGGCACAAGCCGATGAGACTCTGAAGACTAACCAGGTATACTGGTATAACTCTCTGTGTGTAGTGATAGTCACAAAATCCCAAGAGGCCTTTTCTAGCTCGACTTGCTGGTAAGTGTGTCTCATGTTGAGTTTCATATATGTGATCCCCCTGTCAGCTTGGAGCACAATTCATCAATTTTCGGTATAGGATGCCTGTCTAGTCTGGCCACTTTTTAAATGGTCAACTTGTAGCCCCTGCATATTCATATACTCTAGTTAGGCTTTAGTTCTGGAACTAAGGGAGCTGCCCATTCGGAAAATTGTACGGGTTGTAAGACTCCCAACCTTTCCAGCCTGTCTAACTCAATATCAAATTTCTCTCGTGATGCATAGGGGACTGGCCTCACCTTCAACTATCTGGGGGTTGCCCCAGGATCCACGTGGATTTTAGCTTGCAGCCCCTGAGTCTTCCCAAGCTCTTCCCTGAACACAGAGGCATGTTTCTGCAATAATTCTTGCAGATCTTTCATTCTGATTTGAAAAATCTCAGTCCATTCCAAGTTTACTTCCTTAAGCCAGTTCCAACCAAGTAGACTTGGACCCTCCCCTGCTACCACTATCAGGGATAAATTAACAGACTGGCTTCCATACTGTACTGGAACCTTGCATATACCTCTTACTCGTATGTCTTCACCAGTATACGTCTTTAATTTAGCATCTGAATTTTCCAGATTTAGTGAGTGGTTTCCACCATGTGAATGTATTTTCTCCTATAACTGTTATGGATGCCCCTTTATCCACCTCCGTTCGGATGGGTTTTCCACTGGCTTCCACTATCACATAGACTGGCTTTGTTTTACCCATTTTTAAGTTGTGTAGTGAGTAAGTACCTGACTGTTTCTCCTGGTTCCTCTATTATGTGGATTTCATGATTTCTATAATTTTGTTTAAAATTTTGTCTCAATCTGTCTTTACAATATTGCATAATGTGCCCATGATGATCGCAGTAGAAACACTTGATTCTTTTAAATTGTTATTCATTTACAGGCTGTCTGGTTCCATTTCTGCTCTTACTAATGTGGGTTTTCTCCAATAAACAAATGCTTTTTGCTGGTCTGTTAATGGCGGTTGTTTCCCACCTTTCTGCAGAGCCCAGCATTTCAGCACCATTTCTAACCAGTGCTTCCCTCCCGATGCAATGGACGGCAACATGTTGTGCTTCTTTGATTGCTTCTGAGTCCCTGACTGCACTGTCCATTGCAATCGCCAATTCCAGTGCCTCGCTGAAATCTAAATTCATTTCTGACAACAACATTTTCTGAATGACATCTTTGTTAATTCCACACACTAAATGGTTTCTTAACATGTTGTTGATCGATGTCGTGAGCTCACAGTGCTCCGTCATTTGTTTCAAGGCTGCTACATAGCAAGGGGTGCGATGCCATGAATTAAATTTCAAATGCTGCATTGTCATGGAGGATTCCGGCTGAAAGTGGCTTTTCACAAGATTTACCAGCTCATCAAAGCTCTTGGAATCTGGGGCTTTGGGTACCTTTAGACTTCAGCTTAGACGTTATGCTTTACTGACACATGTCGATAAGAGGATTGCTCGCCTCTTCTCCTCCCCCGATATGTAGTTGGTCAAAAAGGAGAATGTAAGGTGTTCAATATAATGTGACCAGTCGTCGGTGGTCTGATCAAATGGTTTGATACGGCAAAACTGTGGCATACTGGAGGGGGATAACATCAATGACAATGATGAAGGCTATACTTACAATCACTTTACAAGGTACAGCTGATTCACTAGTGGAATTTTTGCGGCTTTCCTTGGTGTTGTTGGCTGGTCATGTTTTGCCTTGTCGCCAGTTGTTATGTTCTTTCTGTTCTTTCAGCGAACATGGTTGCACGCCTATCTACTGGTGAGTGAGCTGGTAAACAATATACTGCGGTGACCAATATAAGATGAAGCACATGCTGTTTATTTACGCAAGTAACAGAGCATGAACACAATGTGTGCTTCTCAAACCAGACACTATTCTAAACTACTGATTAACACTGCAGCCCGTGCTACACAGCAATTGGGTAATACAGTTACGTGGTCAATCTGCCAACATTCTCTTACAGGTGTATTGCACCTCAGATTACCACATCTTCTGAATTTCTCACTCCTTTTTTAAGAACATTCTTAAAACACATTGCTTTGGTCAAGTTTTTGGATAACGCTTCTAATCTCTTGGAGGAAAATGTGCTTGTCTGCATACACAGCTTTTGCATTCAAATCAGGTACCAGAGTTACCAAATGAAATCTATACTCTTCAACCCTTCATTCTAAGTATTTCTACAGTAAAGAGCCTTCAGACATCTGACAAATACTTGCTGGAGCAGATGATGATTTTATTATTTGGACTCAGGATAATAAATGTGTAAAATTGGTCAACTTAAGATCAGGAAGTGCTTAAGGTTCTGCATGATTATGTCGTGGAAGTTTGAGAACAATCAAAGGTATTGAGATTAAAATCCTGTAAAGAGAGGGAAAAATCAGATATAAAACAATGAAGTATGCATTTGAAAAGCTAAATAGTGCAGATGCTGGAAATCTGAAATAAAAACAGAAAATCTGGCCACGATTCAGGTCTGTGACCTTGTAGCTCTGATGAAATACATACATGTGCTTTTTAAAAATTTACTATACTGATCAAAACAATGGGTTAAGTTACAGATACTGGAACAAAAATATACATTTATGTAGTTCCTTTCTCATAAAGAACCCCAAAGCATCTTACAGCTTGCATTTTACATTCCGTACTGGCAGAGCTAAAGAGGAAAAGGTTAGAAGGTTAGAATGGGAAAGCAACAAAAACGAACTAACTGGTAGTTGTCACTATTGTACCTAAACAGACCAACTTTGTTCGGTGAGCAGCATGATCTGGCGCACAAGTCTTCACCTATGCAGCAAAGATATTTTCAGGGCCCACAGACTTTGCACTTTGCTGCTTCTTAGTGTTAATTGGAGTGAACTGAACTAGCTGCATATTAGTATCTATGACAGCTGGACCCTTGGGACAAGGCATCTTAGTTTAATGCACTTGATAATTTTGACTTAGAGGCTATTGCAAATACTTTGCACTCATGTTGAGCTCCAAAATGACTGCATTAACATGAACAGGCTAAACTCTATGAGAAAAATGTTGACCTTGATTTATACAGGGGCTCAGGAAGAGTACACATGATGTTCCTAGGAAGTTCAGGGACGTCAGGGTGCTGCCTATATTACGGCGAGGCCTCATTTGAATAAATCTTCGTAGACACCTTATCTGACACCTGACCAAGTCAACTGCCTGGTTGGCACATGAATGGGCAAGTAGGCATCTGACGGCAGCCAGTGAGGGAAGGGTGGGTGAAGGCTCTGGTGAAGAGCAGGATGAGCTGAATGCTCCAGCAAGGATCAAGCTGGAGGGGGCAGGTCGTTGTGAACAAGCGAGGCCCAAGCCTTCCTTGTGAGGCACCTGAGGAGTAATCCCACCACTCCTGGCCCACACAGAAATCGTAAAAGCTCTCACATTTCGAACTTCCTGCTCTTCTGGCGAAAGGTCATCGACCTGAAAAGTTAATGCTGTTTCTCTCCACAGATGCTGCCTGACCTGCTGAGTATTTCCAGCACTTTTTGTTTTATTTAAAATTAAACTTTAAGGGCAGAGTTTGACAGCCCCATTTCGGCGGGGACCAGGCCGTAAAATGCGGCGAGACATTCTAAACCTCATTGGCTTTGGCGGGAACGTAAAATCCCACTGCAGTAAAATTTCACCCTAAGTGTTACCTTCTGAGCCTCTTCTGCCTCAGGACATGGCTCCTCTCAGATTTGCCTGAGGAGAAGCCTGATTGGAGATTGGAGTGGGGGAGGGATGGTTACTTAGATAGAGGGGCGGAATTTGGAAGGGAAACCTGAAAGTGTGGGTATTCCCTGCATTGCTGTGTGGTTTTAACTGGAACAGGCCACTGGGCAGATAGATCTGATCCATGATTCCTGGGAGGGCGGCTGATCAATTCTGGTGTGGGTGATGGGGAGGGTACATTCCCCAACTGTTTGGGGTCCAATTCACAATCCTATGGGGATCTAATTCCTGACCCTGGGGTGTATGATACTGGGGTAGGTGCCAATTCAGAGGTGCCTGATTCCCAATCAGAGGGAGTCTGATTCCCAATCTTGTGAGAGGGTTCTGATAACAGGGAAGATGGGGGGGCAGGGGTTCCAATGCATTTCCCCAAGGGATGGTGGGGGGTGGGGATAGGTGATATCCAATCCCAAAGGGATGGGTGCTGCCCAATCCTGGGGTTTGAGGGATGGGCTTTGATTCTATGGGGGAGCTTGAGGGCTCAGGGAGAAACACTGCTCCTGCTGGCCCACAAGCAGTGCTGTATGCACACTTCAGTTCTCAATGAGGTTGTCCTCACCTCCCTTCAGTTTCTGGATTTCCTGAGTTCTGGGAAACCCGACAGGTCACAGTTAAACAAATTAAATCAGAGGCTGCCAGCCTCAGGAAAGTATTTAAATTGCCAACCCGCCTCATGGGATCAGGCTGACTGTCTGCCTCCTTTCCCACCTCTGTTAAAGCTAAAAGTTTGTGGGTTAGGTTTGGTTAGAGGCTTCTGAAATTTTAACCTCTGACCCAATCTCAACCTACTGAGTTTTGGGTGTTAACATTCAGCACATCCTTTCTGGACAGTTGAGCTTGAGCTTCTCTAATTATTTCTCAGCTCATTCCATTCACATTGGAATCAATCATGTTGGTTTTCCCTGCACTTCCTCCAACATATATAAATATATGGTTTTTGCGCTGTGGTGACCAGAATTGAACTTGTATGGTCTAATCACTGCAGCATAACTCAGCTGTCTATTTTATATATTTCAGAATTCCCTGTGAGTTATTTATGGCTAACCTTGTTAGTGAAGAGTTTAGTGTCTTACTGTCTGGTGCACTATTTTAAATTTGTAACACTCCTTGTGAGTTTTAATGAGGAAATAATATTTGTGTAGTTAGTATTTGCCTAAGGAAATCAAAGCAAATTGGTAATATTATGTTGTCACTCTAATGCTCTACTAAAGGAAATATAATTATTTCTACTTAGATTTCTCCTCAAAGTATGATAATATTTATTTGACAAGAGGTGAAAGTATTTTATTAAGTTTCAATATTTTGTTCACTGAGGTAATGCAGTAAAACATAAAAGGGGAATGAGAAAAAGATGGAATAGAGCAAAGTGAGGTTGGTAAGGAGCAGAGGTGGAGCAGTGAAAAAAATAATAAAGTTAGACCTTTGGATACATTGGCCAGACTTTTTACCTTGATGGGTGGGCACGCCCCATCAGCTCGGCGACGGGCGGACAGCCGAACTCTGCTGCCAAAACGGGGCCTGCCGCCATTTTGAGCGGGTGGGCCAATTAAGGCCTGCCCAGCGGCCTGGCCAACAGGAAACGCTATGCGGTGGAGGGATTCCCCATCTGTCAAAGTGCGCTCAGGGAGATCACTGACAGTGTAAAAAAACAAAAAAAATATAAAAATATAAAAATTATTAACATGTCCCCCTCATGTGACAATGTCACACGAGCTGGGTAAAGTTAATAAAAAGGACATAAACTTTATTGAAGTTTTTAAAAACGGACATGAAACCTCATCCGGCCAGTGGATGAAGTTTCATGTATTATCAGAAGCCCGCTGGGGCTCTTGGCCTGCCCGCCAGCCTTAAGGTTGGACGGGCAGGTCTTAAATGATCTTAATTAGCCTGTCAATGACCTTAATTGGCCATTAACAGGTCGGGGGGCCCACAGCTGATTTCGCTGTCCGCCCACCTTCCTCAATAGTTAAATGGACCGTGATGACGTCAGGGGTTCGTCCCTACGTCATCCTGCGTCATTTTACCGTTGGCGAGCGGGCCCTGCCCCCAAATCGCTGATGGGAAAATTCTGGCCATTGGGTTTAAAATCAGGTGGTGAGAAAAGTATTGACAGGATCTTCCGTGCCTGCCGGCAGGCGTGTTTGATGGCGTGAGTGGCCAATATGGTGAGAAGACCAAAAACTGGTTTCACAATGTGATCATCCGAGCTCGTTGGTGGGAAAACACACTGGTGCAGAACACGTCTTGACAACTGTGACATGCAGAAGTCGGGACTTACCATTGCTCACATCGTGGACATCCGAGGAACAGAAGATGCTGGAAACCGACAGCAACAGGCCATGGAGGAATATCCATCGCATGCTGGGTGGATTATCACGGACATGGCTTCGCTGTGAAGCAGCTCATGGAAAGTGGAAAGTCACCATTAAGGGTTTGCTCACAAATAATTATTGAGGGGGTGGAGATGGAGGTCCAGCTGTGTTTCGGAGAGGAAGATGTATTGGGGGGGTGGCAGAGGAATGTCTAAATTTGATTGGGAGAGGAAGGTATGTCGGGGGGATGAGGTTGGGAAGGGGGAGTAAAGTTGCTGGGGAGTGAGGTTAAGGGCGGGAGAGGGAGTACGGGGAAAGGAGGGGGTAACCGGGGAAAAGATGGCAACTGGGGACATAAGTGGAATGGGGAGGAATATGTAAGGGAAGGAATTTGGAAGAGGAAAGGACTCCGGAGAGGGGAAGGAGTCCAGGGGGTGAATGGAATCCAGAGAAGGGAAGGAGCCCACGAGGAGGAAGGAGTCTGGAGAGGGGGTTAAGTGTAAGGATGGCGGAAGATGTAAGAGTGGAGGAAGGTGTCAGGGAGGTGGAAGGACTAAGGGGGAGTGGTAGGAGTCTGAGGAAGGGTGGGAGAGTCTGGAGGTAGGGAAGGAGTTCCGTGGGATGGGGGAATCCACCGGGGAGAAAGAGTTCCAAGGAGGGAAACAGTTCCAAGGGGAGGAAGGAGTTCCAAGAGCGAAGGAATCTGGAGGGGGGGATTTCCAGGTGAACATGGAAGGGAAGGGTCGGTGGATTCGATGACTGCCTCCTGGGAACTGAGAGTTGATATGGTCGGAGGAAATGGTGAGAAAGACCAAGGGCAGAGTGAGGCGATAGGGTGGGAAGTTGAGGGTATGATGGTATCAATATAGGGAGGGCAAGGGCGGTTGGTGGGGACTCAGAGGAAGATATGGACCCTGGGGGTGGGAAGGAGGAGGTCGGGGATATCAATGGGGATGGGGGTGGGATTTCCGGGAAGGTAGGGAATGTGCATGTTCACCCGGGTATCCCCGAAAGAAAAGGGTTGTGGCTGGTGGATGACAGTGGGCAGGCGGAAGGTGATGCCAGGGGAGGTCAACAGTGATGGGGGAAAGGAAATGAGTGACTGGGGGAGGGGAATGGAAGGGGACGTCAGGAAAAACTGTAGCAATACCATGCTGGCTAAATCGAAACTGAAACGAGAGTCGTGGTGGGTGAGAACAGGTGCTGCATGTGAGTGTGATCAATGGGTGGGCAGAGATGCAGGTCAGCTCAGATAGACAACTGAAAGTGAATCCCAGCAGGCAGCATTGAAAATGCTTAGGACATTGAGATGAGTGTGATGCGGGAAGGATCCGTATCTGTAGGAGAGTGCTCGCACGAGGCTACGAAAGACCCTGCCACACACACACACTTCTCCATCCAGAATCACTCATGGTCCAGCTACATGCAGCTGAACTGTTAGTGGAGGTGGGGGCGGGTGGATGCAGTGGCAGGACTTGTAAAGCCTGTGGGCAAGAGAGCAGGGTGGAGTGTTAAAATGGCAAGCGACAGGGAGGTTTGGGTCATTCTTGCAGACAGACCGCAGGTGTTCTGCAAAGCGGTCACCCAGTTTACGTTTGGTCTCTCCAATGTAGGGGAGACCACATTGGGAGCAACAAATGCAGTAGACTAAGTTGGGGGAAATGCAAGTGAAATGCTGCTTCACTTGAAAGGAGTGAACACCTGCGGTCTATCCACAAGAATGACCCACATGTCTGTCCTTGGCTTGCTGCATTGTTCCAGTGAAGCCCAATGCAAACTGGAGGAACAACACCTCATCTTCCGACTAGGCACTTTACAGCCTTCCAGACTGAATGTTGAATTCAACAACTTTAGGTCTTGAACTCCCTCCTCCATCCCCACCCCCTTTCTGTTTCTTCCCCCTTCCTTTTGTTTTTTCCAATAAATTATATAGATTTGTCTTTTCCCACCTATTTCCATTATTTTTAAATATTTTTAAATCTTTTATGCTCCCCCCACCCCCACTAGAGCTATACCTTGAGTGCCTTACCATCCATTCTTAATTGGCACATTCGTTTAGATAATATCACCAACTTTAACACCTATGTGTTCTTTTGTTCTGTTGTCCGTGACATCTTTTGATGATCTGCTTCTATCACTGCTTGTTTGTCCCTACAACCACACCACCCCCCTCCACTTCTCTCCCTCGACCCAAACCGCCCCCCCCTCCCCCACACACACACACACACACCTTAAACCAGCTTATATTTCACCCCTTCCTTGGATTCACCTAGTTCTGTTGAAGGGTCATGAGGACTCGAAACATCAACTCTTTTCTTCTCCGCTGATGCTGCCAGACCTGTTGAGTTTTTCCAGGTAATTTTGTTTTTGTTGTGAAAGTAATGTTAAACTTGTATAGAACACTGGTTCATCCTCAATTGGAGTAATGTTTTCACTTCCTGGCACCATACTTAAGGGAAGATGTGAAGGCATAAGAGACAGTGCAAGAGATTCACAAGAATGGTCCCAGAGATGAGGATCTTCTGTTATGTAGATATATTGGAGAAGTTGGGGATTTTTTCCTTGGAGTAGAGAATGTCAAAAGGTGATTTTATAGAAGTATTCAATGTCATGAGGGGTCTGGACAGAATAAGTAAGGAAAATATGCTCCCATTGGTGGAAAGATCAAAAACAAGAGGGCACAGGTTCAGGGTGATTGGCAAAAGCAGAAATGGAGAAATGAGGAAAAGCTTTTTCACACAGTGTGTGTTTGGGATCTGGAACACGTCACTTGAGAAGGTAGTGGAAGCAAGTTCAATGTAGGCATTTGAGAGAGAATTGGATTGTTTACCTGAAAAGGAAGAATGTGCAGGGCTATGGGCCGAAGGTAGGGGACTGGCACTGGGAAAATTGCTCCGACGGAGAAATGATGCAAACACAGTAGGTCAAACAGCCTCCTTCTGTACTATAACAATTCTGTGGTCTTGTGATGACCAAGTCTTCCCCTGCACAGATACAGTGTTAAGAGTCGTTTTTTATCATTCACGGGACTTGGGCTTTGCTACGTAGACCAGCATTTATTGGTTATCCCCAGATGCCCATGAGAAGGTAGCGGTAAGCTGCCTTCTTGAACCACTGTGGTCCTTGTGGTGTAGGTACATCCACAGTGCTGTTAGGAAGGGAGTTCCAGGATTTTGACCCAGCATTGGTGAAGAAACGGCAAATATATTTCCAAGTCAGGAAATTTAGTGACTTGGAAAGGAACTTCCAAGTGGTGGGTATTCCCATCTATCTGCTACCCTTGTCTTTGTAGATGGTAGTGGTCATGGGTTTGGAAGGTACTGTCTAAGGAGTCTTGGTGAATTCCTGCAGATGGTACACACAGCAGCTACTGTGCGTCGGTGGTGGAGGGAGTGAATGTTTGTGGATGGGATGCCAATTCAAGCAGGCTGCTTTGTCCTGGACAGTGTCAAGCTTCTTGAGTGTTGTGGGAACTACACTCATCCAGGCAAGCGTAGAGTATTCCATCACATTCCTGACTCGTGTCTTGTAGATGATGGCTTTGGGGAACCAGGAGGTGAGTTACTCGTCACTGGATTCCTAGCCTCTGACCTGCTATTGTAGCCATTGTAGTTATATGGCTGGTCCAGTTCAGTTTCTGATCAATGGTAACCACCAGGATGTTGATAGTGGGGGGTTCAGTGATTGCACATCAAGGGGCAATGGTTAGATTCTTCCCTTTTGGAGATGGTCACTGCCTGGCACTTATGTGGCACCAATGTTACTTGCCACTTGTCAGTCCAAGCCTGGATATTGTCCAGGTCTTGTTGCATTTGGACATGGGCTGCTACAGTGTTTGAGGAGTCGCGAATGGTGCTGAACATTGTGCAATCATCAGTGAACATCCCCACTTCTGACCTTATGATGGAAGGTAGGTCATTGATGAAGCAGCTGAATATAGATGGTCCGAGGGCACTACCCAGAGGAACTCCTGCTGTCACATCCGGGAGCTGAGATGACTGACCTCCAACAACCACAACCATCTTCCTTTGTGCTAGGTATGACTTCAACCAGCAGAGCATTTTCTTCCTGATTCCCATTGACTCCAGTTTTGTTAGGGCTTCTTGATGCCACACTCAGTCAAATGCAGCCTTGATGTCAAGGGAAGTCACTCTCACCTCACCTTGGGACTTCAGCTCTCTTGTCCAAGCTTGAAGCAAAGCTGCAATGAGGCCAGGAGCTGAGTGGCCCTGGCAGAACGCAAACTGGGCGTCAGTGAGCAGGCTATTGCTAAGCAAGTGCCGCTTGATAGTATTGTTGAAGACCCCTAACATTACGTTACTGATGATTGAGAGTGGACTGATGGGGTGGTAATTGGCTGGGTTGGACTTGTCCTGCTTTTTGTGTTCAGGACATACCTGGGCAATTTTCCACAAAGCCAGGTAGATGCCAGTGTTGTAGCTGTACTGGAACAGCTTGGCTAGGTGCACGGCATGTTCTTGAGCACAGGTCTACAGTATTATTGCTGGAATATTATAGCCTACGCAGTATCCTGTGCCTTCAGCTATTAATTGATATCACGAGGAGTGAACTGAATTGGTAGAAGACTGGCATCTGTGATGCTGGGGACCTCCGGAGGAGGCCAAGGTGGACCATCGACTCGACACTTCTGGCTGAAGATTGGAACAAATTCTTCAACCTTATCTTTTGCAATAATGTGCTGGGCTCCTCCATCATCGAGGATGGGGACAGTTGTGGAGCCTCCTCCTCCAGTGAGTTGTTTAATTGTCCGTGACCATTCATGACTGAATATGGCAGGACTGCAGAGCTTAGGCCTGATCAGTTGGTTGTGGGATTGCTTAGCTCTATCTATCGCTTGCTGCTTATGCTGTTTAGCATGCACATATTACCTGTGTTATAGCTTCACCAGGTTGACACTTCATTTTTAGGTATGCCTGATGCTGCTCCTGGCATGCCCTTCTGCATTCTTCATTGAACCAGGGTTGATCCCCTGGCTTGATGGAATTGGTAGAGTGGGGGATATGCTGGGCCATGAGGTTACAGATTGTTGTCGAACACAATTTTGCTGCTGCTAATGTTCCACTGCACCTCATGGGTGCCCAGTCTTGAGCTGCTAGATCTGTTCGAAATCTATCCCATTTAGCACAGTGGTAGTACCACACAACACGATGGAGAGTATCCTCAATGTGAAGGTGGGACTTTGTCTCCACAAGGTCACTCCTACCGATACTGTCATAGACAGATGCATCTGCAGCAGGCAGGCTGGTGAGGCTGAGGTCAATTATGCTTTTCCCTCTTGTTGGTTTCCTCACCACCTGCCACAGACCTGGTCTAGCAGCTTTGTCATTTAGGACTCAGCTAGCTCGGTCAGCTCTGGTGCTACTGAGCCACTCTCAGTGATGGACATTGAACTCCCCCACCCAGAGTACACTCTGTACCATTGCCACCCTCAGTGCTTCCTCCAAGTGGTGTTCAACATGGAGGAACAGTGATTCATCAGCTGACGGAGGGTGATATGTGGTAATCAGCAGGATCTGATGTCATGAGACTTCATGGTGTCCAGAGTTGATGTTGAGGACTCCCAGGGCAACTCCCTCCTGACTGTATACCATTGTGCCACCACCTCTGCTGGGTCTGTCCTGCCGGTGAGACAGGACACACCCAAGAATGGTGATGGTTATATCTGGAACATTATCTGTAAGATATGATTCTGTGAGGATGACTATGTCAGGCTGTTGCTTGACTAGTCTGTGAGACAGCTCTCCCAATATTAGCACTAGCCCCCAGATGTTAGTAAGGAGGACTTTGCAGGATCGACAGGACTGAATTTGCCGTTGTCGTTTTCGGTGCCTAGGTTGATGCCGGATGATCCGTTGGTTTTGTTCTTTTTTTGAGGCTTTGTAGTGGTTTAATACAACTGAGTGGTTTGCTAGGCCATTTCAGAGGGTATTTAAGAGCCAACTACATTGCTGTGGGTCTGGAGTCACAGGTAGGCCAGACCAGGTAAGGACGACAGATTTCCTTCCGTAAAGGACATTAGTGAACTAGGTGGGTTTTTACAACAATTGACAATCGTACCATGGTCATCATTAGTCTTTTAATTCCAGAATTTTATTGAATTCAAATTCCACCATCTGCCGTGGCGAGATTCAAACCCAGGTCCAGAGCGTTACCCTGGATCTCAAGATTACTAGCTGAGATTATTACTATGCCATTGCCTCCCCTCAGAGTCTTTGGCGGAGCCTAGATGGGATCCAAAACCCCGGATACATTGTCCAATAGCATCTAAGCAGTCTGAACAGTGATCTGAGGAACCTACTGAAGCTACAAAGGTTGCCCCATGTAAGAATAGTAGGAAGGAGAAGAGAAAAGATTTGTGGTTGCACAAGGGTGTTTAACAATATGTTATAGTGCCACATTTGCATTTCATGTTTATGAATCATAAAATTTATGCCACAGCTACAATGTCCCATTCTCCCCCTTTTTGCCTGGTGCCTGCCTTGTTGGCTTTTGCCTTGTGAAGAATGGAAGGGCAAGAGTTGACTCTGTTTCGAGGTTGAACTTTGTTAGACTTAACTGGCACTGGTTGAATGCATCATCCAGCTCCCTGGATACCTTGTGCAGGCACACAGGATGTTATTCTGATGGTTGCAGACTGGCGTAGCATTGATGGAGTGGAATCCCTGTTGGTTGATAAATACTACTGGGTGATCTGCTTGGGCACCTTGATTGCCACATATGTTCAGCCCATAACTCCTTAGACCTGTGGAAATCCAGCCCAAACAGTAAACCTGAGCACCACCTCATTTCAGCTGACTTCAAAAGCAATGAAATATAATTGGTGTCCATGGCAAATATGGCAATCATCACCTTGGAGATGCACTTGTGGGCAACAGGTTGTGTGATTGAACAAATTCAACAAATAGGAGCTAAAGGCCAAGAAACCAAAGGTTATTTTGACCTTGACTGCCACTGGCAATATGTCGGAAGGAGGTCTTCTTCCAGGAGGCTGCGAATGTCAGTGACAACTTGAGAGGGAAGTTTAAAATCCTGAAGCACTGGTAGTCAGTCATGCCCAGAGAGCTTTGCCGGTATGCATTAAGAGCTGGAGTTCTGTGCTTGTCCCCTCTGTCCTGTGGAGTGACGGTGGTTGAGGAAGAGGCAGCTGCTGCTCCTGCTGGTGCTGTTCCTGCTGCTGTTGGTGTTGCTGCTGCTGCTTCCCTTGTTACTCACCTGATGTCCACCATAGAGCTGCTCAAGGGTTGCTGGGATGTAAAGCTCAAAGGGAAAAATGTTCAAGGCAGCAGATACAAAGCATTGAAATTCACCTTTGATTTTGTGAAAACACACTGCCAGAAAGTCCTGTGAGTGAAAAAGCCCCCATGTTTGGGCAAAGATGACATTGTTTCACCCCTGGGTTTAGAGCATTTCTTACCTGTTCGTTGCTCAAGCCCATCAATTCCCACTTTTCTGTCACTTTCTTTGATTTCCAGGAAATCCAGGAAACCCGTCAGTGTTAAAGTCAGAATCCTGGATTAAAACAGCAGCTAATGGTCATTTAATACATTCAAATGGCAGACTCACCTGTGCCGGGGTGGGGGGAATTCCTGTGTGCTTAGTTTAAAAGCAAAGCTGGCAGATTCTTGCTGCCTTTCTGACACACTGACAATTTCCATTGTTTTAAGCTGCCGTCTGCACCGAAACCCAACTATCTTGACAGGTTAAAGCTACCTCCATGATTTCACGCAAAACAGATCCCTACAAGCCAGTTCCATTAACTTTCCTGATTCACAGATAGAAGAGGTGGGAGGTTTTATTGGTGAATTTCAGTGCTTTGTATCTGCTGCCTTGAACGTTTTTCCCTTTGAGCTTTACATCCCAGCAACCCTTGAGCAGCTCTATGGTGGACAATTGAAGCAAGTAAATTCCCCAGCATTTACACTGGATCAATTGTTATGATCATGCTGCAGAACCATAGGAAATGAAAATCGCGCAATCAGCTTTTGAAAATGAGATTTCTAAAAAAAAAAATAGTGCAACAGGAAAACTGAACATGCTGGAGACCCTCAGCATCTGCGGGGAAAAGAAGTTACTGTTTAAGCTAAATGCTCCTGATGCTAGTTTGATTGAAATTTTCATGACTGGGATCAGTGACTTTTTATTGGGTAAGGATGTCAAGTGATAAGGAGTAATAAATGGAGGGATAGATATAGATCAGCCACAATCAAATCGAATGGCAGAAATGGCTGAATGGCTCCTGCTTCCATAACTTGTCATCAAACTGTTCTTTAAATAATTCTGTTGCATTTTTAAGATGTTACTTCCATATGATAATCTGAGCTGTTTGTCCTTAACTAGCTTGCAAATGAATATAGTGTTGTAAATCAACAATCAAATTTGGTCTGCTATCATGGAGATGTCATTGGCATTTATTAGCAATGAGTTGAAAAAGGTCTAAAAAACCCAAAACTGTGTGTGAACTACATGTGTTATAATGTATCTTCCCTCTTAAGCATCAAGTAATTTCTTTTGAATGATCAGGCAACAGAAATGTTAAACATTTTGAATACTTAAGTAATAATGTGTGAACTAAGGCTTCCTGGCCATCTAATAGTCTTCCTGTTTTTAACATTTAGTAGCTACTGAAATTACATCTGTCTGTTAGCCTGCATTTATTAACTTCTCAAATACTGTTCCAGCCACCGATGCAATTGCAGCTTAATTTTTTCCTGAACATAGGCTCTTATCTCTTAGCTTAGGCAGGGAGTGTGCAGGGGACACCATAAATGGCCAAACAACCAGGCCGGGCTAGGGAAGCAGAGGTTCTTCCCAGCTTAACACCTGGACTCCATTGTCACACTTCCATTGCCTCGCACAGTAGCCAGTCAAATTAACAGCCTGGTCAGTGGCCATGAGGAAAAAGCAGCTGAAGACCACGATATTCCTCTGCAATTGAGTGGACTGGTAATTGGCAGTCGTGGCAATTGGAGAGACAGGCCATGATTAGCAGGGAGAAGTTGAAGAGTGGCTGGGGCGAGCAATCCTGCTTATCGTGGGGAGTTTAAGAGATTTTCTGAAATCCTTCATTTCAGCCTTAGTTTCCATTTCAATATTACCAGTTTTTGCAAAGCAATTTAAAATAAGAAACACTTAGCCTAATTATAAACAAAAACATAAAACAAACCGGCTTTTCTTCCAATGCCGAATTGGCAAAATAAAAATAAAATCCACTGGTACAGATAAAAGATTCCGGAAGTTAAAAAGAACTGGACTACTTCCTGGCTGAGGCAGAGGTAACAGCCTATATGAAGGGTGAAATATAAGGTAATATGAGCATGGTCAATGTGATCTCCTGGACTAATTTCACATATCTCAGGGCAGGTGTTTTCCTGATTTTGACCCCAGTTGGCCATGAGTTTTTATGTTTTTGTTTTGCCTCTTTTAGGAGCTGACAGCAACTCCTGTGTTTGTATTCAATATGCTGCTAAATGTTACCCAAGGGCAAAAATGTTTTCAGTTTTCAATTACTTGTGTGCAAAATGGAAGCTTGTTGAAATTTTTGCTGTGTTAGTTTATATTTATAAAGTGCTGAGTAGATTTAATAGGCCATGCTAGATTATTTACAAACTGACTGTTTTATTTGCAGTGTGCTGAAACCCTGATCCAAGCAAAAAAAAACCCCTAACAAATTAGTTCTGCATTTATCTTATGTCACTTGGTCGTAGCCTTATTTTTCACGTCACATTTTGCTCTTTTAGTGTCTGATAACAACACACAACTTGCATTCATTTAGTGCCTTAAAAGTAGAAAAAACACCCCAAGGTGCTTCACCTTGGTATAATTAGAAAAACAGCAATGGATGATGAACAAAATGTGACATCAGGATGGGCAACCAAAAATTTGGCTGTATCCTATTCTCACTGGCTCACAGGCTCTTTCCCATAGAATTCTGAATCACAAAATGCTGTTAGCTGAGGAAGATCATTTGTCCCATCTTAATTCACCACACCACCTGAACATCTCCCTGCTTTACTGCTACATCACTAGCTGGGATCCAGTGACAGGGGTCCTCCCTACCAGCTGGAGAACTGGTGGGAGGCCTATGTTGATTCACGGCAGGGGGGCCTACATGATTTAAATGTCCTAAGGCACGTAACAGGCCAGCGCCGGATCTTCCACACAATCAAGCCCCCGGGGGACAGGAATCCTGCCAACCAATCAGATGCTCGCAGCTCTCCATTGCTGGCTGTGCCACCAGGATCAGTCGTAGCTACCAGTAATGCTCCAAGGCTCAACCTGTGGATCACCACAGACTCCTTGGGCACGGGTGGGGCAGGATTGGGGTCGTAGGGAGGAGGATGCTACAGAGTTGGTGGGGGAGAGGAGAATGTCAGAGGAAAGTGAAGGGAGGTGACTTTCAAAGGCCACCTCTTCATGATAACTAGTTCCTCGACCAGGCACTGAGTATCTGTCAACAAGGAACCATCCAATGGGACCACAGGTAAACCCAACAGGGCTTGCTGGTGGTCTTTGGGAGGCATGGGAGAGCTGCGTGAGTCACATTTAATCCCTGAGCCACCAGTGGACTGACAAATAATTGGTGTCTAGTGGCTCATTCATGATCTAATTGGCATCCCACCATCAGTGGTCGAGATTCCCGCTCCCAATTTAATTAGGGGCTGTTTTCCTGACGTTGGAAATCTGATACGTGTACTCCACACACCTCACCCATCCCCTGACCTGTCATCATACCCACGCTGATAGCCCCAATTTAATTCTGTCCATTGTTTCTTAAATTTTTCACTTTTGCCGCCTTACACAGAAGTTGATCAATTGCTGCATGAAGAAAACATCCTGATACCAGTTCTAAAGTCACATTTAGCTCAATAGAACTCATGTCCTTGTGTCCTATCAACACTGGTCTCTGGTGTTTACTCTTTTATGGGCTGTTTCTACCTGATTAATTTAACGTGGATCTTCCTTCCTACCATTCATTCGCATTTGTCTATCACTACTCACCTCTGATTCCCAATTGTTTTCTCATTTGGAAGGCACTCATTCAGGAGCAACAAGGTTAGAATAGAAGTTCTAGGTGCAAATTGGTAGATAACTAGGTTGACCGGAATGCCCTTGGGTTACACAGACAGGTGAGTCTCCAAGCACTGAAGGTGGATAGATGAGAACTAGGGAATAGGTTGGGGAGGAGTAGGCTGCTGGAATGGAAGCACTGGGGCTAGGATTGCAGTGTGAGAATGTGGGGCAGGAAGCACTGAGGGCAGGTAGTTGCAGACTACCCAGTTGTTTGAGTATGAAAGAGAAATAGGCGGAAAAGCAAAGAAATGGCCACAAGCACAGATGCAGGCACGAAGCATATTTTAAAGGGTAGTGTTATGATCCCAGCTGATGTTACTACTGGACAAGCCAAATGCCAGGGTGGAACCTGGCTTGACAGTGTTGGGAAATAGACACAGTTTAAGTAAGTTATGTTTATATTTTTGTGGGTATGAGGAATGGGTTTTAGCTTTAATGTTTAAGTTCAATTTGTGGTCCTGTATTTGTGTGTTAAGAAAGGTCAAATTGAGTTTTATTTTCACTTTAAAATGTGTTTGTATTTCAGTCATGAAGAGATATTAATGTCCATAATGTTATTGGAAATTATTTTTTAAAATAGAATTCTATTGGGGTCTGTGTCTATGTATGTGTCTTAATTGGATTAAAGACAGCTGGCCTTGGTGCTTTGATGTATAGTAGTTTTGAAATGTTAATTAGGTAAACGTAATGAGGGTAGAAGGTAAAGTGTAAAATTGCATTTGTTTAAAGAAACCATTCAAAACTGCAGCTGAAATCTTACGCCTAGCTAGAAGACACCAAACAATGTTTTTTTTAAGCTTACTAATAGAATTGGTGGGATGAAAGAATGTAATTGTTAGAAGAGGTAAAGTCAAAAGTTTGTGATAAAATTGAAAACTTACATTCAAAGAGAAAGGTATATATAAAGGAGAAAGGAGGTTGTGTGTAAGATAGAGACATTTTAAGATCCAACAAGTGTGAGAACCTCTAGCCTGTAAGCCTCAAGTGTGTCTACAAGGACCTGGAGCTGAAACAAAACTCATTTTGAATGTGACTGTCCAGGGTGTGCTTTGCCAGAGACCTGTTAAATCTATGAGTTTTACTGTTACCTTAACGAAGGTGTAACTGAGTCAGATTAATTAGAGGAGTTTTGTAAATATTATAGTAGTAATTTTGTAGATGTATGTATGTGTTTACAATCTTTCTTGTATTAATAAATGTTTAATTTAGTTTCATAAAAACGTCTGGAGACTCGGTGGTCTTATTACTATTGAACTCAAAGCCTGCATCTCGAAACATATAAATTGCAAAAATGGGTTATGACAGTTGTTTCAAGTTTCCATCTGGGATTTGAACAACTCAGCCTTGACCATCGGCTGTGTCATAATAATTTCTAATGAGAATTTTATGACTGTAAGCTAAGGTAAGCAGACAAGGGTAGAGAAAACAGCACTGTTGCGCAACAGGGCCCAGAGGGCTATGTCCCTCTTGCAAACACACACAGAAGAAGAGAAGCAGCATCTGTTGGGGGGAAGTTCAGGAGCGGGCACGTGCGGGCACACTGCCATTTTATGTGGGTGGGCCAATCAAGGCCCATCCTGCATGACATCTGCCAGAAAGCGCTATGCACTCCCTGTTCGGGCGGAGGGAATTCCCTAAGCTGAGAGTGCACATTGCCATGAGGCTAAATGCTGCCTCAGGGAGATCGGTGCCTAATTCAAAAATGTTAAATGTAGAAAAATAATATTTCCGTGACACGTCCCCTCATGTGACACTGTTGCATGAGTTGGGGCATGTCCATCACTTTTAATTAAACTTTTATTTAATTTTTAAAAACCTACATGAAACCTCATCCCACCCATGGATGTGGTTTCATGCTTTTTCTGAAGCCCACTAGGGCTCCTGGCCTGCCCACCAACCTTAAATTTGGACGGGCAGGTCCTTTAACGAGTTCAATTACTTTTTAAATGGCCTCAATTGGCCGTTGACAGGTCGACGGGCGCACAGCTGATTCGGCTGCTCCCCCGCCAACCTGAAAATTGAGGTGATACGGGGTGACACCAGGAGTTCCGCCCGACGTCAAGCCGTGTCATTTTATGTGTTGGCGAGAGGGGCCCACCCACCTTCCGCTTGCCGACTTCAATATCCTGCCCTATATTACAATACTCCTTCACCCACAGATATATACAGATTTGAAAGGACAATACAAGCTACAAAAGCTATCTTATACTCTAATGTTCACAGTAAATACACAGTCCATGTAAACTAATAGAGAAGCTGTGGTCAGACACACCACACTCTAAAACCAAGTGACAGATGCCACACCAGACAAATGCTATGGCTGTCTCATCAACCACCACCACCCCCCCTCACCCCCCACCCTCCCTCCCTCCCCAGATACTTGTCACACTGTGAGCCAACTGGTCTCACTGAATTCCGTCTTTCACACGAGGGTTTCCAATTTCCACTCTCCAGGAACTCGTTCTGGAATCTCTATCCCAAACAATGCTTTCTCTCAGATGTCTTCCTCAAGGCTTCTCCTCCAGGGTTTCAAACTCTCCTTCTGAAGTTCCTCTCGCCTGGGTCACCATGAGCATTTAAGCTTTGTCCACACACTCTCATTGATTCAGCTGTGCCAACAGAGCACCACTGCTTCACATGCTCATAGTAAAAAGTTACAGACCTTCAGCTATCTCCTTGCACCTTCTGGCATCTCGCTTTAAATCTATTCCCTGCAGCTCCCTTCTCTTTAAGCTTGAAGCTTGGAGCCTTCCTCTCCGCTCCTTGTTTTCACTTCCACAGAACAGGACCTTTTCCAGACTCCTGCTCTAGCTTTGATTAGAAGGTCTTCATGGGCCCCCTCCTTTCTGCCCCACTCCTTGGCCTAGGGACTTTTCAATTCTTTTGGGAAACCTGCTCTCTGCAGTTCCCTGTCCTGTAGACTGCTGACAACATTGTGTCTCCCCTGAGATCCAGAACGCACTTGACATTCACTGTTACTTTAACTTTAGAGAATCTCATCTAAGATTCTTAGACTTATTTTCCTCAGCGGTCTGCTAGTATGACAGCTAGAGAGAGATTTAAATTTTTCCCTTCAACCTAACAGAATAATGACCAACTGAACTCAAACTGCTTTTGGTGTGTGTGTGTGTGTGTGTGTTGCATCTCCCTCTCTGGATCTCTGTTGCTTGGCAACAAGTTTTTTTTTCTACTCTTCTTTGCTTATTCCAAAAACCCACAAATACACATACAACTTATTTAAACTATCTCAATTTTGAACAGTAGCATAGAGGCAGGACCTGGACATGGAGTCATGATGCATGAGTGGCCTGCTGCCAGGGAAGTGGGGGCAAGAGTTGTGAGATTGGTAGTTTGCCAGAGGGTGAGATCAGACATGAGTTCTGATGCAGAGGAGTAAAATTGGGAATTCAAAGAAGGCAGATGGGTACGAACAATGAAATGCTTGTTGCATTGCCAGAAAGCCTGTGTGCTATTTCAAGGAGCATGGAGGAGTCCAGCACCTACATTGCACAGGGCTTTATGCTGAACTTGAAGCCCATTCTTTCCAGTGTGGAAAAATGGTAATTTAATGGTAATGGTAATGGTTCATTTGAACACTTGTGGACCCTAACATGATGCAGTGTCTGATGGCCAGCATCTCAATTCCCATTACAGCACAAGCAAAAGCTACCCGACATTTAAGCACAGCAGTGGAACCTGAGGCTGAAATCACAGTTTCTTGCCAGAGAGAAAAAGGAAGAATGAACAGTTGGCATCACCAGGATTGTGTTTTTTTTCCACTGTGCAGGGTGCCTGTTTGTTCACATGCAAGTTCAGACTGCTGCTATCATGGCTGTATGTACTAGTGTTCAAAGGAGCTCGCAGCATCTTACAGCAGTGCAGTACTTTTTCCTCCAAAGTACAGAGTCATTTAGTCATTTCTGGTACAGAAGGAGACCCTGTGGCCGATAAAGTCAATGCTGGGATTGCTGAGCTTCCAGCCCAGGGGGAGTTGCAGTGGCTGCATGGAGAATGAACTAGCTGTCCTGCTGTCCTCTCTCAGGATGACAGCATTTGTGCTGCCATTACTAATACCCCCCAATGACCTTGTTGTTGCCTCTCAGCTAGCCAGCACAATCTATTGCCACCCATCCCAAGGCTGGAGGGCATCTTCCAAGACCATCGGCAACACCACCACCACCCCCCCCCCCCCCCCCCACCCCCCCAACTGCCCCCACTGAAAGGCAACATCCTTCCCCCAGTCATGTTACAGCAATTGTGGCAGCTCTGCATAGGAGCCCTGGGCCAGGCAAAGGCACACAGAAGACAAGCATTGAGGGAACAAACAAGGATGATTAATTGACATTATATAAAATATTGCAAGTTATGATTTTTAAAACTTGTTTGGAGTGTTTGTATTGTGGTGGATTTTATTTCAGCATTGTAGCAAAGAGAACTTTGTAACCAAAGAAATGTGAGGTACGGAAATGGTATTGAACGGAAAACTGGGGTCACATTCACTGCTACAGAGTCAGATGAGTAGCTCACCAGAAAGGGGGTGTGTTGGCTGCCTCCTCTCTTCCTTCTCCTCCTTCATTGCTCACTGTGTTCTTGCCATCAAGAGTAAAGCTAATAACAATGATCAGGTTGTTCAGTATGCAGCAGACGATGACAAATCATGAGAGACACTCTGGAGAATACTGCAGGGTTCTTCCAAAGTGGTCCAGGCAGTGGAAGCATTGCTTAACCTCCCCACTGGTTTGATTGATGACATTTCAAGCTGAAACTGAGCTCTCATTGCACGCATGTTGTCTGAGTGTATTTGGGTTGTGCTCTGGAGTCAATAGCCAGGTAGTCAGTGGATAACCCTTGTCACGCAGTAGCCACCCTCTGGCTTGTCATGGTGGCTCAAATGCTGATAGTACAGCAGACTGCCACAGAATGAAGGCATCATGACTGCTAGGATGCTGGGTATTAACCTGCATGATGCTATGAGTATGGTCATACACCAGCCTGAGCTTGAGGGAATGGAATCCCTTTCAGCTGATTTACATCTCTGACTTATTTACATACAGCATTTGCAGAATGAAATGTATGCAGTCACGGGCACCCTGCACAGTGGAAAAAACCACAATCCTGGTGATGCCAACTGTTCATTCTTCCTTTTTCTCCCTGGCAAGAAAGAATTGCAAGATGTAATCAAGTGTCACAGATAACCCAAAAGTGCCAAAGGGTCACAAGGAGTTTACTGAGGAGCAAGACTTCAAAATGTAGTATTGGGACCTGGTACATACAGGGTTAATGTGGAACTCAGTACATTACTGTCTACACAGTGATGCAAGAAGGCACGTGACCCAGAGCCAGGGGCAATCTAGAGATGGACAAAGATGTGTAAAGACCTAGGGTAGAATTGTCCCAGATTTGCACTAAGTGCAGTAGTGGGCGTGAAAAATAACAATTTTCCTGTCAGCTGTAATGGTGGGTTTTTGCTCCGTGTTGTCCCAATCTCGCCTCATTAAACACACATTCCCAGGAAACACGACATTTCGATGGCGTGCGAGCTCTCATTCAACCTCCATGCCATCACCTCGCCACTTCATCAAGCCGGACATCATATTTAAAGTACAGCCATATGCACACCTCTCAGTGCTTCCAACCCAGCACTGCTGCACAGAAGGCATGGCCCTGAAAGGCAAGATGACTGCAGCCCACTGCTTTGGGGACACGTCCCTCAAGCACATTTTGGACACCTTGGAGGCCGGCCATGATGTCCTCTACCTCCACTTTGGCCACAGGAGGGGCAGCAATATCACCAATCCAGCTTGGGAGGCGGTGGCAGCAGTGATCAATGCTAACATGCTGCAAAAGAGGACAGCCACCTAGTGCCACAATAAGATGAATGATCTCTTCTGTTCTGCCAATGTAAGTCACTCTTCTCATCACTTCCAACTCACAATCACAAACCCATCACATATCCACTGCCAGTTCAAGGGACATCACCATTCTCACACAGACACCTTCATTGTCCTCATCTTGCCCATGGCACGACTCACCACCCACACATGCCAGGCATACTTATCATCTGGCCTGGTAGGCACCCTGCTTACACCCTCCTCATTTTTATTCATGCAGGACAAGCTGGCACACAACAATAGGGAGAAGTGACACACTGGTGTAGGAATGCCTGAAATCAAGGTCCTCATAGACTTTGAAAATTGAGCCATCCAGCTGGCCGGCTAAGATCTAGACAGTTCCTGCGCTGATGGTGAGGTTTGCGCTGCTCTATTAAGTGAGAATCCAGCACTGCAACGTCCATCAAACAACCATGCTGTGTGTGATATGTCCTCTTTCACAGGCCACTGCCATGCACTAATTATCTCTTCTTGCTTCTGCAGGAACATTTGCCAAACAGCCAACAGAGTTCACGAACCTGGGCCTCTAATCAAGCCCTGAAGAAACTTCTGAAGAGGAATCTGAAGGCATCCTCCCTGAAGTCCTGTCATAACGCTCACCCACACACTCCACCAGCGCAGAGACACACACATCAGTGGGATCTAGCTTTAGAGTAGCCTCAGGGTCACAATCTGGTGAGCACATCGCGCTGTCAGATCAACAGGAGGTGGCGGCAGGGACTTCCCAGGTCTCTGGCTCTCGGAGGACTGCTGGAGGCTGGAAATCTGCTCAGTCCAAGTCAGATGACGAGTCTCTGGGCTTGATCATATCTTATTTTCTGGAGCTGCAAAGACAAGCTCGGGAACATCAGGAAGGGATGTTCACTGCACTCCTCAAATTGCAAGGCACGATGGAGGAGTCCATCTGCCTTCAGGCTGTTTTGACAGGGCTGGCATGCCAATGCCCCAAAGCCAACAGATGTAGGATGGCTGCAGTCATGGAGACCTTGGTCCAGGACATCACACCAGCTTGCTGCTCAGGCTAAATTTCATCGCTGATGGCAGAATTGGCCTCCAACAGTGTGTAAACAAGAGGGATGTGGGGCAACTTGGCCAGGCCCAAGAGCAGGTTTACGAGGAGGTCCTCCTCCATCCCGGCCCCCCTCCACACCAGGTGCCCGTAGATCGGAAGCATGGAACTGAAATGCAAACAAAATAACAGCAAAAATGTTTTAAATAACTGAAAAGGGAGTATAGCCTACAACAGCCTATATAAGTGTGGTCCACGGACTTCACAAGGCCGCAAAAGATGGAGGCATTTTGGGAGTCTATGAAACTGACACAGCCTGCAGTTGTATGGGACTGCCACATGCAACACCCTCCACACCAGCTCCCCGATGGAAAGAAACAATCCCATAGAGGGACCACCATTGGGGATCTCCGCCACTGGACGGCAACAAGGCACGCCAGGGCATGCCTGGGCGGAGGGCGAGGGCAAGGAAGTGAAGGGTGTGCAGCAGCAGCACATACCGGAAACCCCTCCGCATCATTCTAAAGGGCCACGGAGGGCATCTCTGCAAGGTGACTCAGGCTGCGGGTCAGCAGCTCCCGTGGAAGGGTTCGGGATTTAGGGCCAATCTGGAATTCTGTCCGAGCAGGGTTATGCTCGGACGGTAGACCACCATGCATCTGCACCACCTTGAGCCCCAGAATGACATCGGGATCAAACATGACTGTCCTAAGATCAAGAATAGCAATGGCCATGAGCTGAACGTCCACCAGTGTGCGATGCACGAACAACTGTGGAATCGTCCAGCCCAATCCTCTGCCACCCAGCATGTCCCTGATCCTGGTCACCCCAGCAGCCACACCCCTCCTCTCCGCCAGCCACTGTAAGTGGTGGAGGTGTGGATTCTTGAGCTGCGGTTCTCTGATGATAGCCGCTACTCCAGATGGTGGAGAGCTGCATCGCGAGGCGACCATGTTCCAGGCTTTGATCAGGTCCTGGTAAAAGATGGAAAACGCCTGCAAGGAGCCACAAAGGCCCCTCAGGTCTACAAACAGGAGCTGGACATCATAATTCAGGCCGTGCACCTGGTGGAAGAAATACGTCACCTCGGAGGGGGCTCGAAATAAAGGTATCGCTGCAGGGCCTGAAGGCGGAAGTTGCCAACTGGGTGTGTAGGCACACCAGCGCCTGACCGTCCTCCCTAGCGGTAGAATCAGAACCTCAGCAGCGACCCAGTGCAGCCTTTTGTCCTAGAAGAAATCGATGAGTATTCTCTCCGGACTTTTGTGACAAAATCCAGGGGAGGGGTCAAAGTGGCCAGCTGGTCACACAGTGCTGATGTGCCTATGGACCCTTTGGTGGTGCAGGCAGCCTTGGAGGCGGGGTAGTTCCTCTGCACATTCCCCACCTCCTTGCTGGCATGGCACTGCATGCTGTCCACCGACGAGAAGAGGCGGTAAGCAGCCCCCTCAAAGGTTATGTTGAACTGGCCCTCCTTGCACTCCCCCGGGCCAGACGAACAAAGACCTGGTGCCAGAGGGAGTACACCTGGTTGAGACTGGGTTTTCTGAGGCCGAGCGGGATCAGCACCACCCCAGACCTGACCTCCCCCAGTTGGTGAAGGTGGGGGAAGAGGAGCTCACTGGGAATGAAGGGCGGAATTTGGATAAAACAAGGCTCTCCGCAGTGGCCTCAAGAGGATCCACCGCCAGATCAGTCCCACCCACAGTGAGGCCCTTATCCAGAGCCAGGTACACCGCTCGCTCGGACCTCAGGAAGAACACTGCCTTCCCATACATGCATGAGGCTGCAGCAATGGCCAAGGGGCTGCCAACCCCGGCCAAATCCTTCACACGTGTTTCAATGGTCATTGGGGGTCAATGTAATTCTTTACTGCCATGGCCCTGGTCAGGAGGCAGATGGTGACGGGGCCAAGGGAGCAGCAGAGGCCACAGGAGCAGCTACTCCCACATAGGTCATCTTGGCAGGCCCATCACCAGTGATAATGCCACCTCCACAGCTGCCACGGAGACCCCTGCCACCAGCGAAGATGGTGTTGCCATGGGGATGTATCACACCCACCCCGAATCAAGCAAAAGTGAGAAAATAAAAAAAACAAACAGCCTGGAATAGAGGGGAGCAGGTGTAGGGGAGAGCGAGAGAGAGATGGGGGAGAGAGGGGACAAAGAGAAGCGGATGCTTTGATGTCTCTTGGGGGTGGGGGGGTGGTATACGTTGATCTTCCTCTGCAGGAGGAGGAGTCTTCCCCTGAGTAACCAGCACCACCCAGGCACAGTTCAGGTTGAGATGTTATTGTCCTTGCATGCAGCTGGCTCTGGGTAGCACTGGCTAACCCAGGCAAGGGAGGGCAGAGAGTGGTGCAGATCGTGTTTCCCATTCAAGGCACAGTCAGTTACAGCCCTCCTTTTTTGGAAAAATTAAAGCGACAGATATTCCATTCTCCACCTGTAGCCAACTAAACAGTTTAAACTGTTCAAAGTAACCCACCTCCGGCAGGGTATCAGTCCTCCCCGTTCCGGCTGGAGAGGGGTCCCCACCTCCCAGCTCTCTCCGAACTCCTGCTCCCAGGCTCTTAAGATCTTGCTAGGCCCTGCCCTGCAATAGCAGCAGCAGCAGGGTTTATTAGCCTGCAAAAGTTCTCAAAAGTCCATTCCTTTCTTTTTTCTCGACCTCTTAGTAAGCAGCAGTCGTCCTTTTTCAAGCAAGGAAGGGAAAATCACCACAGCAGTAATAGTAGTAGCAGCAAGAGCAGCAACTCCTGCTCTAGTCACAGGAACAGGTGTTCATTACTTGGACATGGTGTTCATTATTATCAATAAACTATCAAGAATGTCTCCTTGCCGATGGCTCCTTGTTTTGCTCAGCAGTGTATGTGTCACTCAGATGTGAAACTTTGGTTCCTGCACAAGATAAAGACAGGTGTCTCAGTCCAGGGCCTTTTCCCTGTACTTTGCGCAACCTTCAGACCAAAGTGATGGTCCAGCCTCACACTCACTGTACACATTACTGATGTCTGCACCTTGATGGCCTGTCATTGCTGCCAGAATGTCGCGGGCAGGCGTCACAGAGTTCCTTCATTCTCTCTGTGTGCTCTCAGCAGCTTTGCAGTGGTGCTGGCCCCCATCTTGTCAGCATCTGTGACCAGTGACGCTGAGCTCCGGAAGGGGTCAGGTGCTGAAGGCTGACAAAGGATCAGGTGCATTTAAAGTTTCATGGCTGCGTCTCCATGATATGATCAAGAACACAGAGTGCAAATGAGCTGCTCTCGGCCAGAAAGGAGTCAGACATTCACAGAGACCATGTAAAGATCTATGGAGTGTCCTCACTGCATGTCATTATTAGCCCCCGCTCCATGTCCACAATGAGAGCCTTATCACAGAGGTTATGTGTGCTGCCATCAATCAGACTAGAGTCAAATGTTCACAACTACGATGTGAGGATCTATGGGGTCTCCTCACTGCATATCGTTATCATCCTCCACAAATTTAGCAGTTTTGAGGGCCTCCTGAGCAGTCCTGCCTCATCTGGGCAATGTGATTGCCTCATCCCCATCATTGTTCCCATCAAGGACCTCCTCACGCTCATCCCCATCGATGCCTTCCTCATCGGAGGAGATGTGTAGCACCTCCATCATCTCCTCTCCCCGTTGCAGCAGGCAATGATGATGTGTGCCACCTTCTGCAGATGATATTGCAGGGCTCCAGCAGACTGGTCCAGGCAGCAGAATTTCATTATCAGCATCCCATTGGTCTGCTCCACCAAGTTGCAAGTTACAGCATTAGCCTCGTTATACCTTTGTTCTGCTGCAAGGGTGTCAGCAGCCACGTCTTCTGCGGGTAGCCTTTGTCCCCAAGGTGCCAACCCTGCAGCTCCTATGGATCCTAGAAGATGTCAGGGATCTGCAACCAACTGAGAATGTAGGAGTCATGCACGATCCCTGGGAACCATGCGCAGACTTGCAGGATGCATTTTTAAAAAATTCATTCTTGGGATGTAGGCTTCGCTGGCTGGGCCAGCATTCATTGCCCATCCCTAATTGCCCTTGAGAAGGTGATGGTGAGCTGCCTTCTTGAACTGCTGCAGTCCATGTGGTGTACGTGCACCCACAGTGCTGTTAGGGAGGGAGTTCCAGGGTTTTGACCCAATGACAGTGAAGGAACAGTGAAATATTTCCAAGTCAGGATGCTGAGTGACTTGGAGGGGAACTTCCAGGTGGTGGTGTTCCCATCTATCTGCTGCCCTTGTCCTTCAAGGTGGTAGTGTTTGTGGGTTTGCAAGGTGCTGCCTAAGGAGCTTAGGTGAATTCCTGCAGTGCATCTTGTAGATGGTACACACTGCTGTTACTGTGCATTGGTGGTGGGGGAAGTGAATGTTTGTGGATGTGGTGCCAATCAAGCAGTCTGCTTTGTCCTGGACGGTGTCAAGCTCCTTCAGTGTTATAGGAGCTGCACTCATCCAGGCAAGCAGGGAGTATTCCATCACATTCCTGACTTGTGCCTTGTAGATGGTGGACAGGCTTTGCGGAGTCAGGAGGTGAGTTAATCGTCACACGATTCCTAGCCTCTGATCTGCTCTTGTAGCCACAATATTTATATGACTAGTTCAGTTCAGTTTCTGGTCAATGGTAACACACAGGATGTTGACGGTGGGGGGTTAAGTGATGGTAATGCCACTGAATGTCAAGGGGTGATGGTTGGATCCTGTCTTGTTGGCGATGGTCATTGCCCAACACTTGTGTGGTGTGAATGTTACTTGCCACTTGTCAGCCCAAACCTGGATATTGTCCAGGTCTTGCCACATTTGGTCATGGGCTGCTTCAGCATCTGAGGAGCTGTGAGTGGTGCTGAACATTGTGCAATCATCAGCGAACATCTCCACTTTTGACCTTATGATGGAAGGAAGCTCATTGGTGAAGCAGCTGAAGATGGTTGGGCCGAGGACACTACCCTGGGGAACTCCTGCAGTGATGTCCTGGAGCTGAGATGACTGACCCACAACAACCACAACCATCTTTTTTTGCGCAAGGTTTAACTCTAACCAGTGGAGAGTTTTCCCCCTGATGCCCATTGACCCCAGTTTTGCTAGGACTCCTTGATGTCACACTCGGTCAAATGTTGCTTTGTTGTCAAAGGCAGTCACTCTCACCTCACCTCGGGAGTTTAGTTCTTTTGTCCATGCTTGAACCAAGGCTGTAATGAGGTAAGGAGCTGAGTGGCCCTGGCAGAACCCAAACTTGGCATCTGTGAGCAGCTTATTGCTAAGCAAGTGCCGCTTGATCGCACTGTTGATGACCCCTTACATTATTTTACTGATGTTCAAGAGTAGACTGATGAGGCAGTAATTGGCCAGGTTGGATTTGTCCTGCTTTTTGTGTACAGGACATTCCCGGGCAATTTTCCACATAGCTGGGTAGATGCCAGTGTTGTAGCTGTTCTGGAACAGCTTGGCTTTGGGCACGGCAAGTTCTGGAGTACAAATCTTCAGTACTATTGCTGGAATATTGTCAGGACCCATAGCCTTTGCAATATCCATTGCCTTCAGCCGTTTCTTGATATCACGTGGAGTGAATCGAATTGGCTGAAGACTGGCATCTGTGATGCTGGGGACCTCCGGAGGAAGCCAAGATGGATCATCCACTTGGCACTTCTGGCTGAAGATTGCTGTGAATGTTTCAGCCTTATCTTTTGTACTGCTGTGCTGGGCTCCTCCATCATTGAGAATGAGGATATCTGTGGTGCCTCCTCCTCCAGTGAGTTGTTTAATTGTCCACCATCATTCACGACTGGATGTGACAGGACTGCAGAGTTTAGATCTGATTCATTGCTTATGGGATCGCTTAGCTCTGTCTATCAGCTGCTGCTTATGCTGTTTGGCATGCAAGTAGTCCTATGTTATAGCTTCACCAGGTTGACACCTCATTTTTAGGCATGCCTGGTGCTGCTCCTGGCATGCCCCCCTGCACTATTCATTGAACCATGGTTGTTTCCTGACTTGTTAGGAATGGGAGAGTGGGAGATATGCTGGGCCATGAGGTTACTGATTATGTTTGAGTGCAATTCTGCTGCAGCTGATGGCCCACAGCACCTCATGGATGCCCAGTCTTGAGTCTTGATTTGTCGTGGTGGCACACCAGTTGAACATTCAGCAAGTGAAAGCTTTGGAGTTGATGTTGTTGACCGCTTGTTGCCACAGAGATCTGATCAGCATGTGAGGAAACCAGAGATCTGGGCAACTTCCAGTACCCTTGCATCCTGGCTTTCCTGGTCCCAATGTTTGCCTTAGGTAAGATGGCATCTATGACCTCATCGATGGATTTGCGGGTGGAAGCTTGCAATATCACACAGAGGTCACCTGTGGAGCCTTGAAAGGAGGCACTGGCATAGAAATTGAGCGCCACGGTCACTTTAATGGCCACCGTGGCGGGGGGCAGGTGTCGTTCAATATTGCGTAAAAGCATTCCGGGCAGGGGGCAGGGTGGGCATGGGAAGTGGCCACACATTAGGGAAACCTGTTTAAAGTGACCATTCCTTTGCATCTGAGACAGTTCTGGGATCAGCCACAGTGATATGATTGAAGCCGGGCTCTGAGCTTATCTGCCCACTCAAGCAACGCAGAGGCATACAAGTGCCACCAAGTGCTCCAGAGCTTTTCCACACAATCTCCCCCACCTTCCCTCCCCCAGCACAGACTACAGATTCATGAACATTTTAGTGGGCTGCAGAACAGTTGGACAGCTGCACGTGTTGTTCAATTTCCTTGCTAAAGCTGGCCAGGCAACAGTCACTGCTGGAAGCGCTCACAGCCCCTTGTAATGTCAGCATCCCGGTTTGGACCAGTCTCCCGCTAACAGGTACAAGCTAACAGGGCAGCCATGCGGCGCACTAATCTCTGGCCATCCAAGTAGTGGCCAGCACTCTCCGGGAAGCATTAAAGGGCCATCACACTTAACCAGGACTGGTTTTTAGTATACAAAAACAGAATTACCTGGAAAAACTCAGCAGGTCTGGCAGCATCGGTGAAGAAGAAAAGAGTTGACGTTTCGAGTCCTCATGACCCTTCAACAGAACTAGGTGAATCCAAGGAAGGGGTGAAATATAAGCTGGCTTAAGGTGTGTGTGTGTGTGTGTGTGTGTGTGTGTGGGTGTGGGGGGGGGGGGGGGGGTGGGGGGGGGGGCGGGGTGGTGCGGGGGGAGGGGAGGAAGGGGTGGGAGGGGGTTTGGGTGGGGGGAGAGAAGTGGAGGGGGGTGGTGTGGTTGTAGGGACAAACAAGCAATGATAGAAGTAGATCATCAAAAGATGCCACAGACAACAGAACAAAAGAACACATAGGTGTTGAAGTTGGTGATATTATCTAAACGAATGTACTAATTAAGAATGGATGGTAGGGTACTCAAGGTATAGCTCTAGTGGGGGTGGGGGGAGCATAAAAGATTTAAAAATATTTAAAAATAATGGAAATAGGTGGGAAAAGAAAAATCTATATAATTTATTGGAACTTGTATTTCACCCCTTCCTTGGATTCACCTAGTTCTGTTGAAGGGTCATAAGGACTCGAAACGTCAACTCTTTTCTTCTCCGCCGATGCTGCCAGACCTGCTGAGTTTTTCCAGGTAATTCTGGTTTTTTTTGGATTTCCAGCATCCGCAGTTTTTTGTTTTTATCTCTGTGTTTAATTGACTGCCACTGCTCTTCAAGAAATACCTTCCTTAAAGAAGATTTGTTTGTCTCTGCGACAAGATTTCCGTATCTCTCTTTTGCCTTGCTCACCTTCATTGCTTTCCATTTCTCTCCTGGTGTTTGACAAGGTGTTTACTAAAATCCGCTTTCACAGCCATATCTCCTTTCTCAGTGACTGTCTCCGTCTCCGACTTACCCCACATGGATTTCAACTGAAATTCCACCCCTCATGTTTCGAACCCACCCAGGATTGCAGGTATCTCCGGGACATAAAAAGTTTCTCGGACTGCTGTTCCCGTCACATTCTGAGATCCACACTCTGTGCCATGCGCCGCCATATGAACACACTCAAGCTCTCCCTCCAGCAGCACCGCCGTACCCTTTTTCAAGGCTGCGCGTGTCCCCAGTTTCATTTTATTCTTCGTCTCATCCGACGCCTCAATAAGAAACTTTTTCTCTTTCTCTCAAGTGCTAAAGAACGCAAGCTCCAACAACTCATTGACACCAACACCCATCTAGGACCCTCCACCCCTGCCTGTCCCTCCGTCCCCACCCCATCTTCCAATCCAAACCCCAGCCGTCTATTCACTATACCCCCTGACCTTCCCCTCTCTGATGCTGAACGTTCAGTGCTCAGCAAAGGACTTAGTTTCATACCCTTACGCCCTCACTTCAATGAATTTCGGGCTCGGCATGATGCTGAACTCTTCTTCCGCCGTCTTCGTCTCCGGGCTCACTTCTTTGGGCAGAAGTCCTCTCCCCGTTCAACGGATCCTTTCACCCACCTCCAATATTCTCCCTGCACCTGGACCCCTCCCTCTGGATTCTTACCTTCTCTTGATCTTTTTATTGAGAACTGTCGGCGCGACATTAGTCATCTCAATTTCTCTGCTCCTCTCACCTGTTCTAATCTCTCTCTCTCTGAACTTACTGCACTCCATTCTCTCAGGTCCAACCCTGACATTGTCATCAAACCCGCTGACAAGGGTGGTGCTATTGTTTTCTGGCGCACTGACCTCTACCTCGCGGAGGCTGAGCGACAACTCGTAGACACTTCCTCCTACCTCTCCCTGGACCATGACCCCACCACTGAACATCAAGCCATTGTTTCCAGGACTGTCACTGACATCATCTCCTCTGGGGATCTTCCTCCCACAGCTTCCAACCTGATCGTCGCCCAACCTCGGACGGCCCGCTTCTACCTCCTACACAAAATCCACAAACAGAACTGTCCCGGTAGACCGATCGTGTCAGTTTGTTCCTGCCCCATAGAACTCATTTCTCGTTATCTTGACTCCCTTCTCTCTCCCCTTGTCCAGTCCCTTCCCACCTACATCTGTGATTCCTCTGACACCTTACATCACATCAACAATTTCCAGTTTCCTGGCCCCAACCGCTTCCTCTTCACCATGGACGTCCATTCCCTCTACACCTCCATCCCCCACCAGGATGGTCTGAGGGCCCTTAGCTTCTTCCTCGAACAGAGGCCCGAACAATCCGCATCCACCACTACTCTCCTCCGTCTGGCTGAACTTGTTCTCACGCTGAACAATTTCTCCTTCAACTTCTCTCACTTCCTCCAAATAAAAGGTGTGGCTTTGGGTACCCGCATGGGCCCCAGCAATGCCTGTCTCTTTATGGGGAATGTGGAACATTTCTTGTTCCAGTCCTACTCCGGCCCGCTTCCACAACTCTTTCTCCGGTACATCGATGATTACTTCGGTGCTGCTCCATGCTCTCGTCGGGACTTGGAAAAATTTATTAATTTTGCTTCCAATCTCCACGCCTCTGTCATTTTCACATGGTCCATCTCTGACACTTCCCTTCCCTTCCTTGACCTCTCTGTCTCAATCTCTGGTGATAGACTGTCCACCAATATCCATTACAAACCTCCCGACTCCCACAGCTACCTCGACTACAGCTCCTCACACCCCGCTTCCTGTAAGGACTCCATCCCATTCTCTCAGTTCCTTCGCCTCCGTCGCATCTGTTCCGATGATGCTACCTTCAAAAACAGTTCCTCTGACATGTCCTCCTTCTTCCTTAACTGAGGTTTTCCACCCATGGTCGTTGACAGGGCCCTCAACCGTGTCCGGCCCATCTCCCGCGCATCCGCCCTCACGTCTTCTCCTCCCTCCCAGAAACATGATAGGGTCCCCCTTGTCCTCACTTATCACCCCACCAGCCTCCGCATTCAAAGGAACATCCTCCGCCATTTCCGCCAACTCCAGCATGATGCCACCACCAAACACATCTTCCCTTCACCCCCCTATCGGCATTCCGTAGGGATCGTTCCCTCCGGGACACCCTGGTCCACTCCTCCATCACCCCCTACTCCTCAACCCCCTCCTATGGCACCACCCCATGCCCACGTAAAAGATGTAACAACCGCCCCTTCACTTCCTCTCTCCTCACCGTCCAAGAGCCCAAAACTCCTTTCAAGTGAAGCAGCATTTCACTTGCATGTCCCCCAACTTAGTCTACTGCATTCATTGCTCCCAATGTAGTCTCCTCTACATTGGCGAGACCAAACGTAAACTGGACGACTGCTTTGCAGAACCCCTTCGGTCTGTCCACAAGAATGACCCAAACCTCCCTGTCGCTTGCCATTTTAACACTCCACCCTGCTCTCTTGCCCACATATCTGTCCTTGGCTTGCTGCATTGTTCCAGTGAAGCCCAACGCAAATTGGAGAAACAACACCTCATCTTCCGACTAGGCACTTTACAGCCTTCCGGACTGAATATTGAGTTCAACAACTTCAGATCTTGAACTCCCTCCTCCATCCCCACCCCCTTTCTGTTTCTTCCCCCTTCCTTTTGTTTTTTCCAATAAATGATATAGATTTTTCTTTTCCCACCTATTTCCATTATTTTTAAATATTTTTAAATCTTTTCTGCTCCCCCCACCCCCACTAGAGCTATACCTTGAGTGCCCTACCATCCATTCTTAATTAGCACATTTGTTTAGATAATAGCACCAACTTCAACACCTATGTGTTCTTTTGTTCTGTTGTCTGTGACATCTTTTGATGATCTACTTCTATCACTGCTTGTTTGTCCCTACAACCACATCACCCCCCTCCACTTCTCTCTCCCCACCCCACCACCCCCACCCCCCCCACCCCACATACACACACACACACACACCTTAAGCCAGCTTATATTTCACCCCTTCCTTGGATTCACCTCGTTCTGTTGAAGGGTCATGAGGACTCGAAACTTCAACTCTTTCTTCTCCACTGATGCTGCCAGACCTGCTGAGTTTTTCCAGGTAATTCTGTTTTTGTTTTGGATTTCCAGCAACCGCAGTTTTTTTTTTAACTCTGGTTTTTATGATACCAATTTAAACCACGTGTCTCTCTCTTTCATTCTGCAGGAGTACATCAGGATCATGGAGCCTGGTGGACTAGCTGTATACCTGATGGCTTACAGAGCATGAAGTCGATTGAGGAGAGAGTGACTGAGGCTTCTGGCTGCACAAAGGCAGGAGCAGCAACCTCAGGCAGAAGGCACAGCTGGGGCTCCCGCAAGCGTCGCCCAAGAGCCAGTGTTAGCCATAGCTGGCCCCTGCCTAGCGACACCCAGGGTCTAAAGACACCAAAATTCATTCCTGTAGATGCCAAGAACCAGTGTCACTGAAGACTGCACATGTCTAAGGAGCTGGTTGGTCCCATGTGTAGCTACTTCAGGATTTGGCAGACGGGGACATGAAGGGCACTCTCTGCCAGTGGCCCTGAAAGTGACCGACCATGGTGCTCAATTTCTACGCAGTGGCTCCTTTCAGGGCTCCACAGGTGACCTCTGTGTGATCTCACAAGCCTCCACCCACAAATACAACCTTGAGGCCATGGGTGCCATCTCTGAGAGGGCACGCAGCTTTGTGCATTTTGCCCAGGACCAGGGCAGCCAGGATGCAAAAGCAATTGGATTCACCCAGATCTCTGGTTCCCCATAGTTGCAGGGTGGAACCAATGGTTTGAGGTGCTTCGATCTCCATCGTAACACATGGTGGACGACATCAACTGCAAGGGGTTCCACTCACTGAATGTACAGCTGGTGTACGACCACCAGAAATGCATCCTCTAAGTCTGTGCACGGTTTCCAGGGAGTCTGCACGATGCCTAAACCCTCAGTTGGCCACAGATGCCTGGAGTCTTCCAGGGTACACAAAAGTACACTGGGATGGAGCATAAAAATAGGGAAGTCTTGCTAAAACTATACAAGGCACTAGTTAAACCACATCTAGAAGACTGTGAACAATTTTGGTCCCCTTATCTAAGGAAAGATGCACTGGCATTGGAGGCAGTCCAGAGAAGGTACACTAGGTTGATCTGGGTATGGGGAGATTTTCTTATGAAGAGTGGTTGAGTAGGTTGGGCTGTACTCATTGGAGTTTTAAAGAATGAGAGATGATCTTATTGAAACATGTAAGATTCTTAAGGGGCTTGACAGGGTAGATGCTGAGAGGTTGTTTCCCCTTGTGGGTGAGTCTAGGACCAGAGGGCATAATCTCAGAGAAAGGGGGTGCTTATTTAAAACAGAGATGAGGAGGAATTTCTTCTCTCAGAGGGTAGTGAATCTGTGGAATTCTTTACTGCAGACAGCTGTAGAGGCTGGGTCATTATGTATATTCAGGGCTGAGATAGACAGGTTTTTAATTAGTAAGGGAATCAAGGTTATGGGGAAAAGGCAGGAAAGTGGAGTTGAGGATTATCAGATCAGCCATGATCTCATTGAATGGTGGAGCAGACTTCATGGGCCTAATGGCCTACTTCTGCTCCTATGTCTTATGGTCTAAGCTACAGGGATGGCTCCTTGGGGTTACCTGCAGGGGCCGTGGCTGATGACACCTGTGCGGTGGCCTCAGACTGTAGCAGAGTGTAGGTATAGTAAGGCTGATGCTGCAGTTTGCAACTTGGAGGAGCAGACTATCGGCATGCTGAAGATGAGGTTCCGGTGCCTGGACCGGCCTGGTGGAGACCTGCAATATAGTCTGCAGAGACTATCATGCATTGTCGTTGTTTGCTGCACCTTTTACTACTTAGTGCTCCAAAGGGGAGATGAACTGCCTGAGGAGGAGATGTAGGAGCTGCATGTCTCCTCCAATGAGAAGGACGCCGATGGGGATGAAGGTGAGGAAGTCCTTGTAGGCAACGATGACAGAGATGAGGCCCTCGTACTGGCCAGAGGAGGCAGGCATGCTTGGGAGGCCCTCATAGCTGCTAGCTTTGTGGAGAATGATGACGACATGCAGTGAGGTGACCCCATGGATCCTCATATTGCATCTGTGAACGTTTGTCTCCAATCTGGCTTATGGCAGAGCGAATGTGTGCCTTTGGAACTGCTTTGGACCTTCAGGGCCAATTTTGTGCTCACCTGATGATTTTCATATGTTCACTTCCATCAGAATCCTTGGATAATGATCAGGATAATTTCTTTCACCCTTCCTAACCTGGGATGGGGTTTGCTCAGGGTAATTTTAGCATCCCAACCACTACACCAGCTGAGAATAGATAACACAAATTGGACATTGCTCCTGGGACCTTTCTGGTCCATGAAGCTAAACTACTCATTCAGCTATTGAGTGAATCTTAAAACGCTACTCAAATACGTTCTCATAAATGACCAGATTTATCAACATAATGGTAATTTACTCTGTGGCTTAGTTCTGTTAGCTTGTTCATTTCTTTTTCTAACAAATTGGGTTTCCTTTATGCTTAATATACAATGAAACATAACTTTGTTACATTTTGTACTCAAGAAATGTTTTCCTTGATTTTTTGTGGAATCTGTGGTTCCCTGAATTTCCTCAGACTTACCAAGCCAAATTTCTTTGTCCAGACACTGAAGCAAGTGTACTGCATCTCTCTGGATGCTTGCTAGATATTGTTGGCATGGAGCCATTGGCACAAGCTTTTGGATTCTAGCAGTGGCAAAACATGAAGAACTCCAGGTTCCGGGGATACTCGCTGCTTCTTTAAGGCAGAATTCAGTGAGCACCAAGGCATAACCACCTTTAAAAAGCCTTGTGGGTTCTTGTGCTGCTGCCTCAACCGTCATTCACAGCCCACTGTAACCCCCGCCGCCACCATCCCATCATCTGCAAGTTGAGGCAAGTTGCCAAAACAAAACCAATGTTGTCTTCATGGCATGCCCTAAACCTCATAGTTTCCAGTGTTAGAAAATGAGCCAGAGGATGGAAATAGCTCCTACTGCCTCATTATTATAGATGTTATTTAGTTTATGCCTATTACAGGCACAGTTTTAGGTTCAAGTTTTTGGAGATCCTTGTAAATGGGGCAGTAAAAAGGGTAAAAGGCTCAACAGGACCCTTTATGCTGTCTCTTTGGCCAAGGAATGGGCCTTCTGTAAGTTGATCGATCGAGACAATCAGCCTCATTCCTGGTTAATTCAGATTTACCAGCTTTTAAGTCACACTTATTGGTACTTGTTGCAAGATAGTTTATTTCTTTTGCAAATTATTGTTGTACAAACTTAATATTTTCTGTGAGTTTGATTCTACTTATGCTTTCTGTGATGTGTGTTTAACCTGCTAGCTCACCCATGCATGAGAACGTGCAGATTTCTGACTTTTCTTTCAAAAGCAAGACTTACTCTTAAAGAGGAAGCTAAAACTCCAGTCTTATTGCAGAGACTAACTACAGTCCATTCAAAATAAATGAAATTAATCTGCAGCTTTTAATATATCCTATTCTATTCTTCCAGCCCGATCTGAATCACAGCTAAATTGTTGTCTTGGTTGTAAGAGGATTAGAAATTATTCAAAGGCATTCTCCAATTCTTTCTCATTGGGAGAAAATCATTAATGGAATTAGAACTACTAGATATGTAGCAGTTTCCTTGAAAACAGACTCGTGGAGATGATTTTTAAGTTGCATCCAAAAGAGATGTGAAGTGGGTGGTGCAGCTATTCTAGCCAACCATTCAGGCAGACGCACATTTTGAGCCACTTTGAGGCCTGGGCCTCATTCACCTTGTGAACAGTGAGTTGCAGGCACCCATTGCAGCTCACCAGTTCTGGCAGTGTAAGAAATTGGCCGGCTCCCAGGCTGAACCAGCTGGGATGGATGTGGACAAGGTTGCTAGGTATGGAAGATGAAGAAATCAGCAGCGAGTTTCAATTTTTATTATCAAGACCTAAGAATAGTACCAAAAAAGATGAACGACAAGTTTCCGGCCCACAAAGTGGCCACCATGAGTCCTTTTAAAAACAATGATTAAGCTGCCAACGCCTGGCACATCTCCAGGGTGTTTGTTCCACTCATTTGTACTGGAAAATTGTGATTGCTCCGACAACTGACAGAAGACTCTGATTTGAATAATGAATTAGTCTCCCACCTGTTTTATGCAAGTGAGATGCTCAACCATTTATAGGCCCACCTTAAAGCTGCATGTGGCAGACCTTGGGCATCAATGTGGTAGCTGAACTACCTGATGAAATTCCATTATATTTAGCATAGGCACCCACTGTAGATGAAAGAAAAGTGCCCTGTTTAAATAAATTCATGTCTTCCCATCAATTAATGATCACAGGTCATCAACACTGCATGACACAAAAACATTACATCTTGAAAGGTGTAGAAGAGATATTAATCACTTTGAAGCACTTGTTTTTTTGTGTGTTTTTGCATGCAGAAGAAATAAGCAGCCATTTTATATTCTTCCTCAGTTATTATGATAGATTCATTTCAAGGCATACTAGAAATCATCCCTTGCCTAAAGCAAAATTAGAGGGTGGAATATTCTGTGCCCTTCGGGCATCATGGCGGGCATGAGCGGACAACACGGCGGCAAGGCCAAAGATCAGATTCATGTGTCATGAAACCAGTCTGCGATCGTCCACTCTGCCCATCAATAGCGGGCAGCCTTTCCTGCCATTGGATGTCGGGAATGTCATTTTAATACATCTGCATATCATTGTAAGCCCTGCTTGCCGGAATCATCCCACCACGTTCAATCATCCAGGCATATCGGCATGATTGCTGCACTTCGCTCGGGACTTTGAGGTTTGTTTGCCTATCTTGCTTTGGGCAGCACTTGTGGCCGTCAGCGCCAGGCTCCACAGGCAGCACCACATCACTTTTAAGGGGGCTCACAGGCAGGTCTCTACTTATGAGAACAGCCGTAAGGCAGGATTGGTTTTTCAATGGCTACGGGGCTAGGGCTTGCTTGGAGAAGGGAGCGATATGATCCCAGGCAAGGGACAAATCTACAGGGCATTACTGGGGAAGGCGGAATCCCAGGGTGTGTGCAGGGATGCATGTTGATCTGTGTAAGTGGCCTCAAGGGGGTGAGAGCTGTGGAAGCAGTCTCCAGGGGAGATGAGGCCAGATGGAGTATGTGAGGGTGTGTGTGAGAGAGTGGGTTGTGATGTCCTTTGAACTGGCAGTGAGTGAGATGCCAGTGACTGTATGCCTGAGTTTGGAATGATGAGATGGTTGCCTTACCCTAGTACCACAGATGAAATCATTCACCCTCTTTCTGCACTGAATGGCGAACCTTTTCTGTGCAGCATTAGCACTTAACACCTCTGTCGCCACCTCCCAAACTGGAGTGATGACACTGATGGGCCTCCTGCGGCCAGACCACGGGCAGAGGGCTCCAATAGTGTCCAGCAAGCATCCCAGGGATGCGTCACTGAATTGCAAGGCTGCAGTCTTCTTGCCTTTCAGGGCCATGTCTTCTGTGCAGCAGTCCTGAGCTGGAAACACTGAGTGGTGTGCTTGCGGCTGCACTTTAAATATGGCGCCCGACGTGAGGAAGCAGCAAAGTGACGGCGTTTCAGGTGAATTGGAGGCGTCCCACCTGTGAAGCAGTGTTTCCCAAGAATGCATGATTAATGAGGCAGGTTTGGGATGATACGGCGTGAAAAACTGCCATTGTGTCCCGTGGGTAAAAAGTCTCTTTTCCTGCCCACTACCGCACATAGTGCAAACCTGGGACAATTCCAGCCCTAGTTGTTTTCAAATAATATATCAGAAAACAAGATTTCATGACAGTAACTGGCTTTCTTTGCTCCCTATTATGTTTAGCTTCTTAGCTATCCATATAGTAGCCACATTGTTGACCTTTATAGTCAAGAGGTGCATAGTTTTTTGTAGTACGCAAATGGATACAGTGCATGGGTTTCTGCAGGTAGCTCTTGTCCCTGAGGAGCCATCCATGCAGCTTCTGAGGACCCTAGAAGATTTCAGGGATCTGTGACCAACTGAGGATGTAGGCATCGTGCACACTCACTGGAAACCGTGCGCACACCTGCATGATGTGTTTCTGATGGTCGCATACCAGCTGCACATTCAGCGAGTGGAGCCCGTTGTGGCTGATATACTTCTCTGCATGTTGCAATGGAGATCTGAGTGCTATGTGAGTACAGTCGATCACAACCTGCACCTGTGGGAAACCCGAGATCTGGGCGAATCCAATCGTTTTTGAGCTTGTCAGTGTAAAAGCATTATTATGAATTATAATGGCTTATCCATATTGTGCTACACAAATTTCTCCTTTTACATTGGAATAACTCCAAGATAAGTTTCTTAAAAATATCTGATTATAATATGTTAATAATCATTCATTTTTTAGTGATTTCATATATGTTTGATTGCAATAACAGCCATTAAAATGTCCACAATGAGGTTGGAAGGCCAAATCCAGAGGCTCGTAATCTGACTCGGACC
Organism: Carcharodon carcharias; assembly: GCF_017639515.1. Classification (NCBI taxonomy): domain Eukaryota; kingdom Metazoa; phylum Chordata; class Chondrichthyes; order Lamniformes; family Lamnidae; genus Carcharodon; species Carcharodon carcharias. The sequence goes on along the minus strand of NC_054472.1, from coordinate 66,530,810 downwards.
TCACAGATGCCTTTTCCCCAGAAGTCCTCCAAATGCCAGGGAGCTCGGCTGATCCTGCCTCCTTCTGTTGCAGATACATGTCTGTATGGTGACCACCAGATTTTGAAGCTGAGCCTTGCTATTGATGTAGGTTTCACAAAAGTTTGTCTCTGCACTTATGAAGAGTGTGGGTAAGTGCTTTGATGGGTTTTCCAGACAGCTCATTTCCAGCTCTTCAATTGAGGAGGTGTCCTCTTGACTGGAGGTGAGGACATGGATGGAGCTGAGGGACTGGCCAGCTGAGGGTGTCGGTCGCTTGGCAGATCTCCTTGTGAACCAAAGTAGAGATAGTTAGTTCATGGCAGCAGAATCAAAAGCAGGAGAGAGGGCATTCACAGTTGTGTTGAGAGAGGGATGATGTGATGCAGGATCCTCACGGTTCGCTGCTGACCTCACTGTCGCTGCAAGCAGGGTCCACATACTCACCAGTCAGCGCGATGGCACACACCTCAAAGTGGGGAGGGGTCTAATGTAGGCCACTCCACCCACAGTCCGTGACTTCTCCCTGCTTCTTTGAGCCAGCCTTTTCTCATGAAAACAGATGGAGAAAGTGGGTCAGCAGGACACATGGCACTGTGTGGAGTGTTTGTGTGATGAGCAGACCTATGGATGGGATGAGGATGTGAGTTTGAGAGGATATGAGCCTGATGGAGATGTGAGGGTTTGTGTGAGAGTTAGTGGTGTTGTCCTTTGAGTAGTGAGACCCCGATGGATGTGTGTTGGGTTTGTGAGTGTGTGAGTTGAGGGTGATGAGAAGAATAACTTACCCTGGCGGAACAGATGAGACCATTCATCCTTTTGCAGCACTCTTTTGCAGGGCATTGATGGTGACCATTGCTACCACCACCCCCCATGCTGGATTGGTGACCAGGGTGGGGTAGAGGACATCATGATGGCGAGCCTCCACTGTGTCCAAAATGCATTCTAGGGACACATTACAGATACGGTGGTGGGGGGGTTGGGGGGGGGGGGGGGGGGGTGCGGTGGTGGGGTGGTGGGGTTTAGTGGTGTGCAGTCTTCTTGCCTTTTGGGGCCATGACTTCTGTGCAGCAGCCCTGGGCTAGAAGCACTGAGAGGTATGCATGTGGCTGCACTTTAAATATGATGCCCAGCGTGAGGCAGCGGCAAGGTGACAGCATGGATGGCGAATCGGAGGCCACCCGCCATTGAAATGGTGTGTTTCTCGGGAATGCATGATTAATGAGGCAGGTTGGGATGATACGTTGTGAAAGACCGCCATTGCAGCCGGCTGATATAACGTTCCTTTTCCCGTCCACTACTGCACTTACTGCAAATCTAGGATGATTCAGCCCAAAGTGTCATTATGCGTGCCAAACAGAACGACAATATTCTTTCAATTTGCAGATATCAACACCAATTCTGCTGATGCTGAAAAGTAGCACCAAGGTTTCTTGAGGATTCCCAAGTTCCTAGTTTTTCCAGCAATGCAGGGAGCATTACAGAACTGTTTGTGGGCTCCCAGGGGGAGGGGTCTCTCACTCAAAGGAATTCAGCGACTGATTGAGGGACCTGACACTGGGAATGGGAGGCTTGGTTAAAGAACCCCTGACCCTGCTGCGTGCCCTTACTGTGAGTCCCTTCCCGATATCACAGGCCTGTGTCTTGGCCTCTCCCCAGTCCAAGATCTCAGTGCATGTAATACTAGCAGCAGCCACTGTCTCCCTAGTGGTGCTGCTGAATACAGGGAGTTACCAGCATCTGATTGGTTGGCAGCTCTCAGCAGGCAGGACTTTCACACCTTGGCACCTTGATCCTGAAGGAAGGCCCACTGCTAGCCCGTTAAGTGCCCGAGTGGCACAAGACGCAACAGGTCTTGAAAAAAGGCAATGCGGGGGTCACGCTCGTCCCCCAGCCAATGATGGAGCCCCTGTCGCCTCTACAAGATTTTGCCAGCAACCTTGCAAAATAGAAGTTAATTCATTAGCTGATGGCATTAGCAAATGAAATAATGCTGCTTTTGACAATTATCCTCCAGCTCATTTAGAAAGAACAGAGAAAGGCAAAGCACATTTCTATTAAAGTCCCTGCTAAGTGTAATATTAAGTGCAAATATCTATCAGTAAAACTGTCAGGTTGGAAGTGGAAGTGAAATCTTACCCAAATGATTGGTCATCAACATTATCCTTCAAAATATGAACATTTCGTATACTAAAAGGATTTACATGTATACCAAACCTATCTTCATGTAGTCACACTCAACTACATTTTTGCATGGACTGGACCACTTATAAAATTGGTGTGCTAATTAGGGGGAATAGTTTGCACTTTAATTGTAGCTAATCTAAGTTTCTCCTTTTCCTTCCAAGTCAGATAATAATTAAAGTTAAATCTCATTATAACTCTTATTTAAAGGCAAACTTTATTTTAAAAAAAGTATGTGGTTCTTTTGTACATATTAACGGGATTCATATATTAATAAAATATAAGGCTCTAATAAGGTTAGAAAGGCTTTCAAAATGGCAGGAGTTTTTAATGGTAAGGTTTGATTGCAGCATGAGTCGCTACATGCAGGATGAAGGAAAAAAACAACAGGAAAATTAAAAAGGACATTTTTATTGTATTTTCCCTTCACGAGAATTGAAATGGGAAAGAAATGTTGGGGATTTCAGGGGTCAAGCATTTCTGGTAGGTTAGGCTGGCTTTTCAGCACAATTCACCTGAAATCAGCAATAAGATTGGGGAAATTACATTCAGTGCAAACTAAAGGCAGAATCGTCCCAGGTTTGCACTAGGTGCCGTAGCAGATGGGTAAAACGATGGCGGGTTTTCATGTCATATCGTCCCAAACCAGCCGCATTACTTATGCGTTCCTGGGATACACACCGTTTCTATGGTGGGCGGGCTCTCATTCGCCCGCCATGCCATCACCTTGCTGCTTCTTCATGCCAAGTGCCGTATTTAAAGTCCAGTCATGCGTACACATCTCAGTGCTTCCAGCCCACGACTACTGCAGGGAAGATGTCCACAAAAGGCAAAAAGACACCAGGTTTAATGGCGTGACACTGGAATGCCATTTGGACCCCATGGAGGCCTGCCATGGTGCCCTTTACCCCTGCTCTGGCCGCAGGATGGGCAGCAGCATCACCAATCCAGCATGGCAGGTGATGGCAGCATTGGTCAGTGCCAATGCTGCACAGAAGAGGTTGGGCATCCAATAAACATAGTGGATGAATGATCTCATCCACGTAGCCAGGGTATGGCAACCATCTCATCACTCTAAACTGACACACTCAAGCCCATCCCACATTTACTGGCATCTCATTCACTGCCAGCTCAAGGGACATCACCACCCATTCTCATACACATATACCCTCACATGTCCACGTGGCCCCATTTCCTTTGGAGATTGCCTCCTCAGCTCTCACCATCTTGAGGCCTCTTGCACATGTGCCCCCACACACACTCTGGGATACCCTTCTTCCCCATTACAGGTCTTGTCTTGCAGCCTCTTCCCTTGCCTGAAGCTACTTCTCCTTCCCCAAGCAAGGCCTTGCCCTGCAGCTATTGAAAAGCCACCCACAGATGGCTGATCTGGTAGGTAGAGACCTAAACATGAGCCCCTCCAAAAGTGATGTGGTGCTCTCTGTGAAGCCTGGCACTGATGGCTGCAAGTGCTGACTGAAGCAAGGTAAGCAAACAAACCTTGGAGTCGCGAATGAAATGCAGCCCATCAGGTGCACGTCGCTTATGTGCTGTTGTGAAACACGGTGAGTTTTCCAGCCGACGTGGGCAGACGATCCAGCGGGGGATAATGAGTCCAGCGGGCTGGCCTTATAATGATATGCTGATTTATTACATCCAGAACTTTGATGGTGGGAAACACGGTCCACCATTGGCAGGCGGTGCGGACGATCACAAACAAGTTTCATGATGTCATGAAAGCGATGTTTGGCCTTCTCACCATATTGTTCTCTCACACCACCGAACGCGCCTAAAGCCACCAGGCACGGAAAATCCCAGATTAGGTTTGCGTAATCTTTTGCACTAGCTTAAAAGAAATCATGCACTGGTTCATGGGAGATATTACCTTCAACAAATTAATTTGATCCAAAACTTGAGCAAAACAAAACGCTTCTCAAACAAATGCCCAGATTGTGCCCAGATTACGCATTGTAACAGGGGTGAAATGCTACTGCAGGATGCTTTGCAAAATTATTTATCTTACAGGGAAAGTAAAATTGGCTGCATTCCCACTCCATCTTTTCAGGGTCATGGAAATAGCTCTCAAGTAATAGACAACGCAGTAACAATGAGGAATAGTAAAAAATAGAATGTAAAAATACAAAGCTGATTCACATTAAACAAACATCATTACATAATGAACCAATCCAGGAGAGCTTTGTATCAAAGAATCATTGAATGGCTACAGTGCAGAAGGAGGCCATTCAATCCAACATGTCTGTACATTGTTCATTATGCAATTCAGGTGGTCCCACTTGCCAGCCGTTTCCCCATAGCCCTGCTTTTTTTTTTCTTTTCAAATGCTTATCCAATTCCCTTTGGAAAGCCATAATTAAATTTACCTCCACCACCCTCTCAGACAGATCTGCATAAGAAAGTTGGTTACTTTGCCAATGGCCTTAAATTGATACCCTCTGGTTCTTGACACTTCTGCTAATTGAAACAGTTTCTCTCTTTCTACTCTGCATAGACACCTGAATGTTTTTAAACACTTCTTTCAAATCCCCTTTCATCCTTCTCTAAGGAGAACCACCCCAGGTAATCTAATTTATCTGCATAACTGAAGTACTTCATCCCTTGAACTATTCTGCACCCTCTCTAAAGCCTTTCATCCTTCCTGAAGTGAGGTGCTCAAAGTTGGACACAATAATCCAGTTGATGTTGAACCAACATTTTATAAATGTTCATTATAATCTCCTTGCTTTTACACTTTATGGTTCAGGTTATACTGGGTAGTGGTGGCCCCATCCTCAACCCTAAAAGTTGGAGGCATCCCAGCCTTGTCTGTTTCTGGAGACCCTGACCAGCATTTATGTCTGCCAGGCAATTAACTGTCTGGCATCGGAGATCTCATCCCTTTATGAAATAAGATCTCACCTACAAAAGCTGCCAGGCAAGCAACTCTTCAATTCCAGCAGCACCACTGAGAGTGGTGGCCACTGCTGGGATTGCACCTGGGCCAGAGCAGCATCATGGGTGCTGCCCAGGAACCAAGGTAAGTGGGGTTTGGGTCACCAGGGCCAGTCAGGCAGGCCCCAGCGATGGGGGGAGTAGAGGGGTTGGTGAAGGCAGTGGGCTGTTGCCTTCAGGGAGCTTTCCTTCTGCACTCCCCAAGCCTGCGCTGACTTCAGCGTACACCCTCCTCCCATTCCCGCCCTGGCAACTCTGAGCGTTTCAGTGCGCCTTTCACACTGGCTGGCCGTTAATTGGCTCACCGACCATGCCGACACACCGAGGTCAAAATCCTGCCCATGATGTTCCAGCAATAACAGAGACCTGGACCATAAAAGGGAAGGTCTGGGTATTAAATGTTCCTGGATACAAAATGCTCAGAAAACATAGAGAAGGGAAGAAAAGAGGTGGTGATTAAGGAGAATATTACAGTGCTGAAGAGACAGGATGTCCTGGAGAGGTCAAGGATTCTATTTGTTAGAGTGAAGAAACAATAGAAGTGCCATTACAGTGCAATCCTGGCACAGAATCCATAAATAAATTATACATATTTGCATAAATTATTTTGGATCCAAATTCACATAAAACGGTCTGTTTCCTCTTAAAAAATGCATCTGTGCTTACTTCGACAATCAATGACTGAAATTGAGATTGATTATTTTAGATTATTTTATATTTACTATTATCCATTAGTGCTTTAATGGTGTGCATCAAACTCCAATAGAAGTCTAATTAAGAGATATGCATTCAGGCAGACCATTGAACCTTCTTCCTTGCTCAGTAATTGGAAAAAAGTTAAAAGATCCAGATTTGAATTTTTTGAATTCAATATCTCAGGCCTGAATTTTTAGCGTGGTGTGTGAACGTGATCGGTGGGCCCGGAAACATATGTGGAATCCACTCCTGCACGTGATAAGCTGTTGAAACCAATTTCACATTGGCTGGCCAATTAACTTCCAGCTAGTGTGAAAGGCATGCGGAGACAGGCTCGGAGCCACCACCGAGGGCAGGAAGAGGGCGGTGCAGGTGGGGGATTTAAATGTAGCTGCCTGCAAGCTGGAAGTCTGTGTTTAGCACCTCAAGGAGCTTGTTTACAGTGGCAATTTGTTTGGCCTCCTTGACCAATTTGAAGTGTTGCTCCAATGTGTAAGATGGCATTGATGCCTGGATCCCATTCCAGGTCTGATGGGAATACCCAGATCCAGTCTGCCCCCATTTCTCTGATGAGTGCCTGAGGATCTTACTGGAGGCAGAAAATGACTGGGTTACATCCAGCTGCCAAGGGAGGCAAGAGGGTGCCACCACATGACACCAAGAAGGCTTGGACAGAGGTGGTGGCCCTGGTCAGTGGTCATTACGTTGTATGCCAAATCTGGATCCAGTGTCGCACAATGTTCAATGACCTTCAATGCTCTGGCAAGGTGAGGACTGATTCCAGCTGGAATCTTAGGTAGATGTCTTTGTGGGTGGCAGCACATGTTGGTGCTCAGGAGTGTGAAATGCAGAGCGCAATGTGGTGTATCATGTGCCTTGATAGATCATGGCTGGCATGTATGTCAGGGTGATGTGCGACAACATGACAGGCAACTGTTCCTGCATCTTTGGGGATGGGGAGGATGTAATGTGGTGGCATGTTGGGGGGATTAAAGAAAGCACTTTTTCCCTTCCAGGAGAAGAGGAGTCACAATTAGTTGGAGTGACGGTGGGCTGGTGGGAATACCAAACCTAGTGATACTCAAGTCAGGCTGAGAAGCAGGCTTTGGAGATGGCCTGTGAACATGGAGCAAGGTCTACAAGTTGTGGAGAGGGTAAGATTCCAATGGAAAGGGAAGAGCTTGGTGTAGGGCCTCAGAGATGTGGAGCTTGGTTGTAAGACTGATATGTGAAATGCAATTATTCTCATTGCTCATCCATTCGAAACTATTTGCTCAGCCAGATGTCAATATTATAAGAAAGCAGACTGCATGCACTCAGACTTCATAATGATGTAAATGCTGACATTTTTGCTTCCTCCCTCTGATGCCTCATAACGACCCCAGAGAGACCCTGAGGACCACCCTTGACCCCGAGGAGGAATATCTGCCAGATTCATCTGCATCACATCCTCCCTCTGACCATCCACCAGGGCAGATGCAGGCATGCCGGTGGGCATAAGCGTCTTGGATTGGATGGTCATGCACATTAGTGAAGGTACATCACACTCACTTGAACAGCTGGCGAAGGCAGAGAGTCCACAGGGTGTTGGCAGTTGAAGGAGTGCTGGAGACCAGGACGATGCTTAGTCCAAGCCAGATGATGAGCCTGTGGAGTCGTCCATAGGTGGCAGATGCTGGATGTCCAGCGGATGCATGGGAGGATCTGACAGAGATCCCTGAGGGTCTCCGTGCCATGGTCCCTGTCTTGGAGAAGTCCATTCAGAACATGAGCATGGTGTTGACCCATAGCTCAGAATGCACAGCATCCTCCATAGACCTGCAAGCCCACACACTGGCAGTGACCTGCTGAGGTCACTCAGTAGGTCACTGCCAGTGTGAGAGATGGATGAGGTACCTAGTGACTCTGTGAGCTGTCCCTCCACCTATAGTGAGCAGGGAGGCTCAAACCAACCTTGTGTTGGTGGATGAGTTACAGCTTGCACCAGCAGGCTCCTCTCAGGGCATTCTGAATGATGGCAAGAGCTTCTCTGGCCCTCTGCCATTGACGATCACATCTGATGAGTCTGCGACAACTGAGGAGTGAGCAGCCATGGCGCAGGACTCTCCCACCCAGGCAGAGCCTGCACAGGCTCCGGAAACCAGAGGACAGCAATCAATGTCATCAAGGCCGATGGGGCATCAGAGTCAGCAGGCTGTCTCCAATCTAGCTGCCAGCTAGGGAGGGGCAGTTGTGGGGGGGGGGCACCAAGACTTAGCACTCGCAAACTAAAGTCTAAGTCACTATGATCACATAAGGGGGTTGTCACGAGTAATTTATGTTTCCTTGGCATATGTGTGCTGGTTCATTTGTATACTTGCCTTCATTATAAAAATATCTCAATATGTGCAATAGCATTAGTGTGCCTGATGCATTTGATAGGGAAGACGCCTAGGAGTAGCATGTGATGCAGAGGGAGGGCTGCAATGTTTATTTCAAAGGTTAGACCTTGACTTAAGGGTGACTCAGTTGCCTTATCAGGAGAGGTCAGTAAGGTGGCGTACCCCTTGCCATCACCTTGACGCCATGGTTTGTATGTGTAGTTGAAAGTCCCCTGGATCAAAGCCTCCCTGGTCTCCCTGTCTCTCATAAGGATCCTCATATCCGGATCATGCTCCTTACCCTGGGGCTCCACGGGCTCCTCCTCAGCCCCAGCACCTGAGTTGCCCTCTGTGACAGGATCACTGTCTTCATCCTTCAATAGGTCCCCCCTTGACAGAGCCAGATTGTGCAGTGCTCAGCAAACAACTACAATATGGGAAAGACACTCAGGAGGACTTTGAAGTAATCCTCCTGAGTGGTCCAGACAGTAGAACCTCATCTTGAATGGGCCTATGATCCTCTCAATTAATGACCTTGTGTAGGCAGGACTGTGATTAAGGCTTTCCTCGGTTTCTGTCCTTGGGTGTCTCAGTGCGGTCATGAGCTATCTTTTCAGAGGGAAGCCTTTGTCTCTCAGGAGCCAAGCATCCAAGAAAGCTGGAGAAATGAAGAGCCTTGGCATCTGCGAGTGACGGAAGATGTAGGCGTCATGACAGCTTCCAGGATACCTGGTGCAGACCTAAAAAACCTGACTATTGTGGTCATACAGAATCTGGACGTTTAAAGTGTGGAAGCCCTTTCTATTGAAAAAGGCACCCGTCTCCCTGCTGGCATCTTTATGGGCACCTACAGGTAGCCTGGATGCTGGGGAATCCTGCGATTGCAGAGAAGCCTCTGGCTCGCTCAGCCTGGCTGGCTTCATTGGTCTGGAAATGAATGAAAATACTGACCTTTCAGAACAGAGCTTCAGTGACCAGCTTGTTGCAGCTGGGGGCAGCCTATTGCGATTTACCACATAGATCACGCACTGACCCCTGCAAAGAACCTGAGGCGTAAAATTTCAGGGCCACTATAGCCTTGAGAGGCACTAGCATAGGGTGGCCACCTACACAGTTGGGGGCGATTACTGGGCCAATCATCTCACATATGGGCCAGAATTTTTAGCTTGTCGGGTGGGCGCACACCCAACCCGACCGTGCATACAATGACACGCGATGAAGTCAGGCGAGCATCCCGATGTCACCGCTCACTCACGCGATATTTTAGCTGATGAGCACGCGCCTTACGGTTGGTGGGCAGGCGAAAAGGCCAAGCAGCCTTTGCATTTTTTTGGAAACCTCATCCACAGGCGGGATGAAGTTTCCGACAGCTATTAAAAATAAAACAAAAACTTTAACATTTCATTTATAACATGCCTCTGCTCATTTGACAGTCACATAAGGGGACATGTTAGTAATAAAATTTTAAATTCTAAATTTTATTTTATTTGCTGTTGGACACAGGCCAATGAGAAAATTTCAGAAAGATAAGGTTTGGTACAACATTAAACATGTATTTAAAATAAAATCATTGTCAAAGCAATACATTGATCATTTTAAAAAGTAATTAATAAGAATGACTATTAAAATGTGCCAAGCAGCAGAGCTAATCAATAAAACACTTTTTTTCCCTATTTGCTTAAGCAGAGTTAGAGAGAGGCAGACGAGGCCCCCAAGCCCTGGAGGTGAATTTTTAGCTTATCGGGCATGCGCGTGCCCGGCCTGACTTAGAGTAAAATGACGTGCAGTGATGTTGGGCAAGCATTCCAACATCATCGCGAGTGCACACCAACAACTTAAAGGCTTATTAAGGCCATTAGAAAAGTAATTGAAAGAAATTTATTGCTGCCCATCCAGCCTTATGGTTGGCGGGCAGGCAAAAAGGCCAAGAGGCCTTTGCATTTTTTTGGAAACTTCATCCATGGGCGGGATGGGTTTCCAACAGCAAATAAAAATAAAAGTTTTAAAAATTTCATTAATAACATGTCCCTTCCTGTGACTCTGTCACATGAGCAGGGACATGTTTTATAACATTTTAGAAATCTTTATTTTTAATTTTGGAAAATGTTCATCTCCCTGAGATGATCTCCTCTGTGCTTCAGGGAGATTTTCCAGTGCGCACCCACGCGCATATGCAAAGCTCACGCTCGCCCTCCTCCCGCCCTGCACAGGCAGCACTGAGTGCTGCAGCACACCTTTCATGTTGGGCAGGCCTTAACTGGCCCGCCAGCATGAAATCGCGGTCCTGCCCCAGTTGCGGTCAGCGGTCAGCTTCCCAGCCGCCACCACCGAGCCTGCCCGATGAGGGAAAAATCCTCCCCCTGGTCACCAGGAAAGGGAGTCAAGACTGGGGCTGAGCTAAGGAGTTGTGTTTAACTAACATTGACCTTGCAGTCACCTTATCAGAATTCATACAAATGTACGGGTCAGAAGTGAGTTATCTTTCAGCCCGTGTTTTCCGCCTCTCCTGGCTTTTTTGTGGATAGGTTTTTGGAGAGGGAGGAGAAGTGGTAGGGTGTGTGAGTGTATCCGACTCACTCCCAGTCTCAGGGTTCTCACTCTCACACACACAGAGACACTCACCCACTCTCTCACACACATATACAGAGACACGTTCGCTCTCACACACACACACACAAACACACAAACACACACATAATGTCTCACTCACTCTCACACACACATACATACACACACGCTGGCACACACACACATTCACTCACTCTCTCACACACATGCACACAGACACACCCATTTACTCTCTCCTAATACACATGCAGATACACTCCTCACTCTCACAGACACACTCACTTTCTCCCACACACTACACATACACACATACGCAAACGCAAATACACTCACACACTCTCACACACACATATGCACAGAAACACACACATGCATGCACGCAAGCACGCCCACACGCACACATACACACAAAGACTCACGTACTTCCCACTCAGACCTGGGAAGTTTGGACATTTTAACCTTAAGGAGGAATTTAGGGTGGCTGTACAGGTGCCACGACGTGCTTACTAAGTCTGCCCTGTCAGAGATTCCAGCTGCCATGGGCGGGGTGACGGGCGAGCGCTGTTTCTGCAACTGCTATTCCTCAAGGCTTCCCTGGCCTGCTCTGCCATCTTGGCCTTTGCGCTCCTTCAGATGGCTGATGCCTGTGCAGGATGGTGAGAGAAAGAGAGAGAGAGCATGGCCAAAGATGGAGAGAGAAAGCACCATGGCTACTCACCTTCACTTTCCTCACAGTTCCTCCAATCACAGGCTGTTTCTCTCCCACATTTGCTACTGATAGGCTCACTGGTGAGTAGCAAATGTGGGAGAGAAATGGCCTGTGTTTGGGGGAGCAGCTCTTTGCAGATCGATCATTTCCACTTACCTGTGTTTTGAACACTGAGCCCATGGGCCAGATGGAGAGATATGATGGGCTGGATTGTGGCCCGTGGGCCATATGGTGGGCAACACTGTAATATCTGTACAATTACCCACTTCTTTTATATGCACTGAAATGCTATTATCTGCACTGGATCGCTGCTTTGGGCTGCAGTAGAGTGCTTAATTTAGAGTTTGGTGATTGAGGGAGATCAGTGAGGAGGGAATGAGGTGATCTTTGAGTTTCGTGAGTACAGTCGGGTATGTATTTACTACTTTTATCGTTTATAGTTTTAAAGTTTTTTTGTGATTCATTGTTTGTAAGGACTATATTCTGTAACAACGAGGAGCATTGAAGAAGGGCCCTAGAGTAATTGATATTGTTTGATATTAAGTATCTTCCAAAAGGTTTAATTTAATTTAAAGGGGTAAGTCATGGCAGATGAGCTCAAAGCCATGGTGTGTGCCTCCTGCTGTATATGGGAAGTTGGGAACATTTCCACTGCCCGGGGCCAGCAGGTATATGGGAAGTGTCTCCAGCTGCAGCTCCTAGAAGTCCGGGTTTCGGAACTGGAGCGGTGGATGGGGACACTGTGGAGCCTCCCCGAGGCGAGGTGGATAGCACGTATAGAGAGGTGGTCACCCTGCACACTAAGAGTCCATAGACAGGAAGGGAATGGGTGACCACCAGGCAGAGCAAGAGGACTAGGCAGGCAGTACAGGAATCCCCTGTAGCTATTCCCCTGCAAAATAGATATACTACTTTGGATACTGTTGAGGCAAATGGCCTCTCAGGCAAAAGCAACAACAGCCAAATTTGTTGCACCATGGTTGGCTCTGCTGCACAGGGGAGGAGTAAAAAATGTGGGAATGCAATAGTTATAAGGCACTCAATTGTAAGAGGAATAGATAGGCATTTCTGTGGCCGCAAACGATGCTCCAGGATGGTATATTGCCTCCCTGGTGCTAGGGTCAAGAATGTCTCAGAGCGGCTGCAGGACATCCTGAAGGGGGAGGGTGAACGGCCAGTGGCTGTGGTCCACATTGGTACAAATGACATAGTTAAAAAAAGGGATGAGTTCCTAAAAGCAGAATATAGGGAGTTAGGAAGTAAGTTGAAAAGTAGGACCTCAAAGGTAGTGATCTCAGGATTACTACCAGTGCCACATGCCAGTCAGAGTAGAAATAGCAGAATATAGCGGATGAATACGTGGCTGAAGAGATAGTGTTGGGGGGAGGGTGTCAGATTCCTGCGACATTGGGACCGATTCCCGGGAAGGTGGGACCAGTACAAACTGGATGGGTTACATCTGGACAGGACTGGGACTGATGTCCTAGGAGGAATGTTTGTTAGAGCGGTTGGGGACGGTTTAAACTAAAATGGCAGGGGGATGGGAACCTAAGCAAGGAGTCAGAGAAGGGGGAATCAAGGACAAGAACAAAAGACAGAAAGAGGAATAAGAAAAGTGATAGGCAGAGAAATCAATGGCAAGAATCAAACAAGGCCTCAGTGAAAAATAGTGGGAATGGAACAAGTAATGTTAAAAAGACAAGCCTTAAGGCTTTGTGCCTTAACACAAGGAGCATTCACAATAAAGTGGATGAATTAACTGCGCAAATATATAGTTAGGATTACGGAGACATGGCTACAGGGTGACCAGGGATGGGAACTGAACATCCACGGGTTTTCAGCATTTAGGAAGAACAGACAAAAAGGAAAAGGAGGTGGAGTTGCATTGCTGGTTAAAGAGGAAATTAATGCAATAGTTAGCTGTATTAGCTCCAACGATGTGGAATCTGAATGGGTAGAGCTAAGAAACAATAAGGATCAAAAAACATTAGTGGGGATTGTATATAGACCCCAAACAATAATGGTGATGTTAGGGATGACATTAAACAGGAAAGTAGAGATGCATGCAACAAAGGAACATCTGTAATTATGGGTGGCTTTAATATGCATATAGATTGGGCTAATCAAATTAGTAACAATACCATAGAAGAGGAATCCTTGGAGTGTATACGGGATGGTTTTCTGGACCAATACGTTGAGGAACCAACTAGAGAACAGGTCATCCTAGACTGGGTATTATGTAATGAGAAAGGAATAATTGACAATCTAGTTGTGCGAGGTCCCTTGGGTATGAGCGACCATAATATGATAGAATTCTTCTTTCAAAATGGAGAGTGATGTAGTTGATTCTGAGGCTAGGGTCCTGAATCTTAATAAAGGAAGCTACGATGGTATGAGGCACGAGTAGGCTACGATGGATTGGGAAATGTTATTTAAAGGGATGATGGTGGATAGGCAATGGTAAACATTCAAAGAGCACATGGGTGAACTGCAACAATTGTTTATTCCTGTCTGACGCAAAAGCAAAACAGGAATGGTGGCCAAACCATGGCTTACAAAGGAAATTAGAGATAGTTTTAGATCCAAGGAAGAGACATACAAATTGACCAGAAAAAACAACAGACCTGAGGATTGGGAGCAGTTTAGAATTCAGCAAAGGTGGACCAAGGGATTGATTAAGAACGGAAAAATAGAGGAAGAGAGTAAACCTGCAAGGAACATAAAAACTGACTGTAAACGTTTCTATCGGTACATGAAGAGAAAAAGATTGGTGAAGACAAATGTAGGTCCCTTACAGTCAGAAACAGGGGAATTTATAATGGGGAACAAAGAAATGGCTGACCAACTAAATACATACTTTAGTTCTGTCTTCACAAAGGAGGACGCAACTAACATACCAGAAATGTTGGGGAACACAGGGTTTAGTGAGAGGGAGGAACTGAAAGAAATCAGTATTGGTAGGGAAATGGTTTTGGGGAAATTGATGGGATTGAAGGCCGATAAATTCTCAGGGCCTGATAATCTATATACCAGAGTACCTAAGGAAGTGTCGTTAGAAATAAGGGATGCATTGGTGGTCATCTTCTGAGATTTTATGAACTCTGGAACAGTTCCTACAGGTTGGAGGGTAGCTAATGTAACCCCACTATTTAAAAAGGGAGGCAGAGAGAAAACAGGGAATTGTGGACCAGTCAGCCTGACGTCGGTAGTGGGGAACATTCTAGAGTCCATTATAAAAGATTTAATAGCTGAGCAATTATAAAACAGTGGCAGAATGGGACAGAGTTAGCATGGATTTATGAAAGGGAAATTATGCTTGACAAATCTACTGGAATATTTTGAGGATGTAACTGGTAGATTTGATGAGGGGGAGCCAGTGGATGTGGTTTATTTGGACTTTCAGAAAGCTTTTGACAAAGTCCTACATAAGAGATTAGCGTGTAAAATTAAAGTGCATGGGATTGGGGGTAGTGTATTGAGATGGATAGAAAACTGGATGTCAGACAGAAAACAAAGAGTAGGAAAAAACAGATCTTTTCTGAATGGCAGGCAGTGACTAGTGGGGTACCGCAGGGATTGGTGCTCGGACCCCAGCTATTCACAATATATATGAATGATTTAGATGAGGGAACTTAGCGTAATATCTCCAGATTTGCAGATGACACAAAGCTGGGTGGGAAGGTGAGCTGTGAGGAGGATGCAGAGATGCTTCGGTGTGATTTGGACAAGCTGAGTGAGTGGGCAAATGCACGGCAGATGCAGTATAATTTGGATAAATGTGAGGTTACCCACTTTGGTAGCAAAAACAGGAAGGCAGGTTATTATCTGAATGGGTATAAATTGAGAGAGGGGAATGTGCAATGAGACCTAGGTGGCCTCGTACACCAGTCGCTGAAGGTAAGCATGCAGGTGTAGCAGGTGGTAAAGAAGGCAAATGGTATGTTGGCCTTCATAGCGAGAGGATTCAAGTACAGAGCAGGGATGTCTTGCTGCAATTATACAGGGCCTTGATGAGACAACACCTAGAATATTGTGTGCTGTTTTGGTCTCCTTATTTGAGGAAGGATTTTCTTGCTATAGAGGGAATGCAGCGAAGGTTTACCAAACTGATTCCTGGGATGACAGGACTGACATATGAGGAGAGTTTGAGTCAGTAATGATTACATTCGCTAGAGTTTAGAAGAATGGGGGGGGGATCTCATAGAAACCTATAAAATTCTAACAGGACTGGACAGGGTAGATGCAGGAAGGATGTTCCCGATGGTGGGGGAGTCCAGAACCAGGAGTCACAGTCCGAGGATATGGGGTAGACCATTTAGGACTGAGATGAGGAGAAATTTCTTCACCCAGAGAGTGGTGAGCCTGTGGAATTCGCTACCACAGAAGGTAGTTGAGGCCAAAACATTGTATGTTTTCAAGAAGGAGTTAGATATAGCTCTTGGGGCAAAGGGTTCGAAGGATATGGGAGAAAGTGGGAGCAGGCTATTGATTTGGATGATCAGCCATGATCTTAATGAATGGTGAAGCAGGCTTGAGGGGCCGAATGGCCTACTCCTGCTCCTATTTTCTGTGTTCCTATGTAGATTAGGGCCCTTAACTAAGCATACAGAAATAAATTACCACAAAAACAGTAGATGGCAGAAAAAAGATAGCAGAGAGATGGTAATGGATCACAACCCTATGTCTGATTAAATGAACAAAGCCTAAGTTAGAACATTTTAGAATTGGGATACACTCAGAATTGAATGTTGCCTTACAAACGGCTAAATAAATACATACTCCTGTGGTTGAAGCAGTTCAATAGAGTTGCTAATTGACAGTTTCAATCAATTTGTACTTTCCTACATACCAGTAGCTAAATGGTTCAGTGCATTAGTATAATGAGGCACCGTGTCACTGTGAATTAACATAATAAAGCTTTGTGCTACCAAACAGTAAAACATTAATACCAATACTTTCATTAATGTCTACATTCATTATTCCAATAGTTTATTTTTGCTGGTCCCTATATTACCATAAAAGCATATCAACTGGAAACTGTAGCATGTCCTGATCTTTATTAAAACCTCTTTTTATTACATTTCCTTTTCTATACTAATCCTAAACCATCTTTGCAAAATCCTGGACCCCTTTCACTCTTGACAACACATTTAGTTCTGTAAGCCTCTCTGCTTTTTTTTTCCCATTTCTCTATCTTCTTCTTATGAATATAATGGGATAAATTCCTGTAAGGATTCTCTCATTTGTACACTATTGCTTCAACTCAAGAGCCAGGAGATGCCAAAAAGAAATGGCACAAACATGTTGTTTTTCCAACGTTATGATAGATTAACCAAGGAATTCCCATGGGAATTCACTCCATTGACTTTGCTGATACAAATGGAAATTGATGCTAGATTAATTTTGCACATTAAAACTAAGCTTGATAGATTTTTAAGGGATCAAAGGCAGATAATGGCCTGCTCCTATTCCTTTTTTTAATTCATTCATGGGATGTGGTCTTTGCTAGCTGGGCCAGCCTTATTGCCCATCCCTAGTTGCCCTTGAGAAGGTGATGCTAAGCTGCCTCCTTGAACAGCTGCAGTCCATTGGTGTAGGTACACCCACAGTGCTGTTAAGAAGGGAGTTCCAGGATTTTGACCCAGCGACAGTAAAGCTAGGATGGTGAGTTACTTGAAGGGGAACCTCGAGGTGGTGGTGTTCCCATCTATCTGCCCTTGTCCTTCTAGATGGTATTGGTCGTGGGTTTGGAAGATGCTGTCTAAGGAGCCTGTATTCCCATGTCCTTTGCTCCTGTGTTGGGGCACAGTTCCATAGGCATACATCTACCTGGATTTCAGGGCCTGCTTCACCAAGCTATTCAACTGATTATCCCAACATTGTTGAACCTAATTCTGTCCACAGGTACAAAATCAAAATATTGAGGATGCTGAAAATCTGAAATAGAAATAGAAAATGACCTGAAACTTTAACGGTGTTTCCCCGTCCACAGATGCTGCGAGGCCAGCTGAGTATTTCCAGCATTTTCACATTTTACACATATACTTTTCCACCAGATTTGCTGAATGGGGATAAGAAGTGAATGCGCTAGTTAGTTTTCTCCTCCCTGTTTCCAGGGAGTGTCTCCAGAGACTCTGTGACCAATTATAGAATTCCTATGACTCCCCTTCCATGATCAACTAAGCCAGCAAAGACTGCAGACCAATTCGAAGAGCTTTCTAATGTGCATTGCTTAGCTCATTGAGGTCTTAACCAGCCAAGCCACTGAGAAAGTTGGAAAGATATCAGAATGAAACCTGAGGGACAGCACTTCATCTTTTGATTCGGCATTTTACAGCCTTCTTGACTCAACATTAAATTCAACAATTCGGCACATAATAACTGCTCCCATATTTTTGATAGCAGTTTCCGGTAACCATTCTGTTTTGGCAATTTCAGCTCCTCCAGACTAATCCTTTGGACGGAATCATCCCAGATTTGCACCAAGTGCGGCAGCGGGCGAATAAAATGACATGCATAAATAATATGGCGGGTTTGGGACGATATGGCGTGAAAACCAGCCACATTATTTATGTACTCCCAGGAAACACGGCGTTTCCATGGTGGGCAGGATCTCATTCACCCGTGTTCCATCACCCCACTGCTGTGTCACGCCGAGTGACATATTCATGGTCCAGCCGCAAGCACACATCTCAGTGCTGCCAGACCAACACTGCTGCCCGGAAGACAGGAAAGCCCCAAAAGGCAAAAAGGCTGTAGCCCCCAGCTTCAGTGACGCGTCTCTGGAACACCTCTTGGATGCAGAGGTATCCTGCCAGGATGTGCTATACTCCAGCTTTGGCTGCAGGGTGAACAGCGGCATTACCAACCAGGCTTGGGAGGCAATGGCAGCAGTGGTCAGCGCCAATGCCCTTCAAAAGAGGGCAGCCACCCAGTGCCACAAGAGGATGAATGATCTCCTCTGTTCTGCTAGGATAAGTCACTCTTCTCATCACTCTCAACTCACATACTCACAAACCCATCACATATCCACAGTGATCTCAGTCACTGCCAGCTCAAGGGACATCACCATTCACTCTCTCACATTAACCATCATTGTCCTCATCCCGTCCATGGGATCACTCATCACCCACACACATTTCTACTTCTCTTTGGCTCTGAAGAAGGGCCATACATACTTGAAATGTTAATTCTGCTTCTCTCTCCACAGATGCTGCCAGACCTGCTGAGCTTTTCCAGCATTTTCTGTTTTCATTTCAGATTTCCAGCATTTGTAGTATTTTGCTTTTATCTTAGCATCTGGCCTGGCAGGTATCCCGCTTACACTCCCTCCATCTTTATTCATGCAGGACAAGCTGGCACACACCAAGAGGGAGAGGTTGCAGACTGGTGGAAGAATGCATGAAATCAAGGCCCTCACTGATTTTGAAAACAGAGCAATCTAGCTTGCCAGCAATGATCTGGACAGGTCCTGTGCTGATGGTGAGGTCGGCGGTGCTCAACTAGTGAACATCCATCAGACAACCATGCTGTGAGTGATGTGTCCTCTTTCACAGGCCACTGCCATGCACTAATTATCTCCTCTTGCTTTCGTAGGCACATCTGGGAAACAGCTGACAGAGTCCATGACCCAGGGCCTCCAATCATGCCCCGAAGAAACCTCTGAAGAAGAATCTGAAGGCATCCTCCCTGAAGTCCCATCACAGCGCTCCTCCACACCCTCCACTAGCGCAGAGACAAGCACCTCAGTGGGAGCTGGCTTTAGAATAACTTCAGGATCACAATCAGGTGCGCACATTGCACTGTCTGATCTGCAGCAGGCAGAGGTAGGGGCTTCCCAGGCATCAGGCACTTGGTGGACTGCTGGAGGTGAGAAATCTGCTGACTTCGAGTCAGATGATGAGCCTCTGGACTCGGTCATGTCACAGTTGCTGGAGCTGCAAAGACAAGCTCAGGATCATCAGGAAGGGATGTCCGCTGCCCTCCTCAGATTGCAGATGGAGGAGTCCGTCCATCTTTGGGCTGAAGTGATAGCACAGGTATGACAATGCACCGAGACCAACACTGGCAGGATGGCAGCTGCCATGAAAACCTTGGTCCAAAACATTGCTCCTGCACTGCTGTGTAGATTCAGCAGTATCGCTGATGCATAGTTAACCACAAACAGTGTATATGCCAGAGGGGTGCAGAGGAGCCCGATTTCACCCCAGCTACACTTTCTCCTCAAGAAGCCAGCCTGGGGCCCTCGGGCACCGATAGAGAGGAGGATCAGCAGTTGCACACCCCGGGCCATCCAACCAGGTGACTCTGAGAGTGTCCGACCCATCTGGATCCCTTCTTCCTGTGACCTCAGCAGCTCCAACTCCACAGGCCGAGAAAGGTGCCACTGCCACACAGCAGAACCCCGAAAGCAGCCGGAGCCCTTCATGTCTTGGCTTCGCAGAGGACGCTTGCGAAGGACATCGCAGACAGGGTGTCACAGACAGCAGGCTGCCTCCACCTCCAGTGTCGATAAACAGGGAGCACCAAGATGTAGCGGCAGGTTTAAGAAAGTTAAGAAGATGTAGTTGCACAATCTGGGCACTGGTATTGATCACTTGTACATACTGTTCACTATTTTTAATAAACTCCTAAGAATGTCTAACTGCCTATAAACTCGTTCTGATGAGCAGTGTTCTTGTCACTCAGATGTGAAACCTTTCTGCACAAGACACAAGGCAGGTGTCTCAGTCCAGGACTTCTTCTCTGTGCTCTGTGCTGCCTTCAGACCACAGTGATGGTCCAGCCTCACACTCTCTGGACACATTACTGATGCCTGCACCTTGGCGATGCTGGTCATTGCTGCCAGAATGAACCTGCCATGGGCAGGTGCCACAGAGTTCCGTCATTCTCTGTGTGTGCTCTCAGTACCTTTGAGTTGTGGCTGGCCTCATTTCTTCAGCATCTGTGGCCAGTGATGCTGTGCTTCTGAGGGGGTCAGTTGCTGAAGGTGGACAAAGGATCAGGTGCATTTAAAGTTTCATGGCTGCATCTCTAAAATGACCCTGATCACAGAGCGCAAGTGAGCTGTCCTCGGCCCAACAGGAGTCAGACATTCTCAGAGGCTGTGTGAAGATCTACAGAGTGTCCTCACTGCATGTCATCATCATCCTCCTGCAATCAAGCGACTATTAGGGCCTCCACTGCATCTCCATGACAGGAGCATTCTTACAGAGGGTATTTGTGCTGCCTTAAGCCAGACTGGAGTCAAACATTCACAACTGAGATGTGAGGATCTATGGGGTCACCTCACTGTATGTCATCACCATCCTCCACAAATCTAGCAGCTATGAGTGCCTCATGAGTATGCCTGCCTCCTCTAGCCAGTGTGAGGGTCTCACCCCCGTCATGGTCACCTTCAAGGACCTCCTCACCCTTACACCCATCGGCATCCTCATCATCGGTGGAGATGTTCAGCTCCTCCATCTCCTCCGCCAGCTGCTCTCCCCATTGCAGTGCCAGGTTGTGAAGGGCGCAGCAGATGATCGATGATGCGTGATACCCTCTGTGGACTATACTGCAGGGCTCCACCAGACTGGTTCAGGCACTGGAACCTCATCTTCAACATCCCGATGATCTGCTCCACCAAGTTGCGAGCTGCTGTATGAGCCTCATTATAGCGTCGCTCTGCTGCAGTCTGAGGCCACCGCATGGGTGTCATCAATCAGCAAGGTCCAACCTTACAGCTTCTGTGGACCCTGGAAGGTCCCAGGGATCTGTGACCTACTGAGGATGTAGGCGTCATGCACACTCACTTGAAACCATGTACACACTTGCAAGTCGCATACTAGCTGCACATTCAATGAATGGAATCCCTTGCAGATGATACAGCTCACCGTGTGTTGCAACAGAGGTCTGAGCACCATGTGAGTGAAGTCTATCGCACCCTGCACCTGTGGGAAACCTGAGATCCGAGCGAACCCAATTGCTCTTGTGTCCTGGCTCTCCTGGTCCCAGGCTAAATGCACGAAGTTGTGTGCCCTTGTGAAGATGGCATGCGTGACCTTCTGGTTCGTATGTGGGTGGAGGCTTCTGGGGTCCCACAAAGGTCACCTGTGGAACCCCGAAAGGAGCCACTGGCATAGAAATTGAGTGCCAGGGTCACTTTCAAGGCCACTGGCAGTGATGCCCTCCATGTCCCTGTGGTGCCAAAACCTGCAGTAGCTGGCAGATGTGATTGACCAGTTCCCTAGACATGCACTGTCTTTGGCGACACTGGTTCTCGGTCATCTGCAGGAATGGCAGGCAACTTCTATAGACCCTGGTTGTCACTAGGTGCCAGCCAGCGACAGCTCGCTGTGGCTCTTGGGTGGCATGTGTAGGAGCTCCGGCCCTTCTTCCTGATGTTGCTGCTCCTGCCTCTGCACAACCAGGAGCCTCAGTCGCTCTCTCCTCCATCTTCTTCATGCTCTGAAGGCCATCAGCCATATAGCTAGTTCACCAGGCTCCACGATTCTTATGTATCCCTCCTGCAGGGTGAAAGAGGGAGACACATGGTTAGCATGGGTGTACTAAGAACCTATTCTGCTTGGGAGTGAAGGCCCCTTAATGCTTCCTGGAGAGTGCTGGCCACCACTTGGATGGCTAGAGATTAGTGCGCTGCATGGCTGCCTTGTTAGCTTCAACCATGGGGGAGACTGGTCCAGACCAGAATGTTGACATTACAAGGGGCTGTGAGCACTTCCAGCAGTGACTGCTCCATGGCCAGCTTTAGCCAAGAGATTGTACAAAGTGTACAGTCGTCCAACTGCTCTGCAGTACACTAAAATGCTCAAGAGTCTGTGCCAGGATGGAAGGGGTGGGGTGGTGAAATGCTTTGCAGCACTTGGTGGCACTTTGATGTCTCTGCATTGCTTGAGTGGGCAGATAAGCTGGGAGCCCAACCCCAATCATATCAATGTGGCTATGCCTGAACTGTCTCAGTTGCAGAGGAATTTTCACTTTATACATATTTCCCGAATGTGTGGCCACTTCCCTCACCCACCCTACCCCCACCCCAAATGTTTGAGTGCTATATTCAATGGCAGGTCTGCCCTTGCCCCCCCACCTCCTCCTCACCACCATTCACCTCAACGGCAGAGCTGCCCTTAACTATGACCCCCCAACGCTCCTGAAGCTTGAAGTCCAACAGGCGACCCTGGAAAGTTCTGCTCAACATTACTGTGCACTCACCTCCAAGTTCCCCTCAATGTTTGGGCCGTCAAGTGCATGCCTTTTACGTACTGTTGTGAAACACATCAGTGTGCTTTCCCGCAGACTTAGATGGACGATCCAGCGGGGGCGGGGGGTGGGACAGTTCCAGCAGGCTGGCCTGATAGTGATATGCTGATGTATTGCAATGAGATCCCCGATGTTCGATGGCGGGAAACGCAGCCCATCATTCCCAGGCTGAACGGACAATTGTGAACTGGTTTCCCACTGTCGTAAAACTGATTGCACCGTATTGTTCACTCACTGCTTCTGCCAATTTAATTTTCCCAGTCTACATGAAGATTAAAGTCACCCATGATTAATGTACTTCCTTTTTTACATGCCCTCATTATCTCCTGATTTATTCTCTGTCCTACAGTATAGCTACTGTTTGAGAGCTGATAGACTACTCCCACCAGTGTCTTCTTCCCCTTGTTACTTCTTACCTCCACCCATATGGATTCTACATCTTCCGATCCAAGATAATTTCTTTCTATCGTACTTAATCCATCTCATCTGAACAAAGTTACCCCACCACCCTTTCCTTCCTGCTTGTCCTTTCAAAAAGTCACATACTCCTGAATATTTAATTCGCAGCTTGGATCTCCTTATAACCATGTCGCTGTAATGGCGATAAGATCATTTTGCCATTTATTTATTTATTTTGTTCCAACTACTACGTACATTTATGTAAAGAGCCATTTATTTTGCCTTTTTTTCCCCTTTTGCCATTTTTGCTGCTTTTTTTTATGTTTGTATACTCTGTCCCTTCCTGTCACACTCTGGGTGTCATTACCTAAACAGCTGCCCTGCAATGCTGCCATATCCTTTTGCTTTGTAAGCCTACATTTCCCTCTCCATAACCCGCCCTCCCCTTCTATTTAGTTTAAAGTCCTCTCTACAGCCCTATTTATTCGATTTGCCAGGATACTGATTCCAGCACAGTTCAAATGAAGCCTGTCCCACCGAAACAGCTCCCTTCTACCCCAGTACTGGCGCCAGTGCCCCATAAACTGAAACCCATTCCTCCCACACCAATCTTTGAGCCACACATATAGCTCCTTGACTTTATTTATCCTGTGCCAGCTTTCCCGTGGCTCAGGGAGTAATCTCGAGATTATTTAGCTCCTAACTGTTCAAATTCTTTCAGCAGAACCTCCTTTCTAGTCCTATCAAAGCCGTTGGTACCAATGTGGATCACGACAACTGAATCACTCCTCTCCCACTCCAAGTTCCTCTCCAGCCCTGAGGAGATGTCCTTAACCCTGACACCGGGCAGGCAACACAGCCTTTGGTGCTCATGCTCACGGCTGCAGAGAACAGTGTCTATCTTCTGAGTTATACTGTCTCCTACCATTACTATGTTCCTATTTCATCCCCCCACTTGCATGGTTCCCTGTACCACTGTGCCATGGTCAGTTCGCTCAACTTCCCTGTAGTACCTGCTCTCACTCACATAGAGTGCAAGAACCTCGTAACTGTTGGACCATTGCGGGGGCCAAGGTTCCTTGATCGCTACCCCCTCCTGTCCCCACACCCTCCTGTCTCTGAACACAGACCAAATTTGAATTACCTAATCTGAGCGGTGTGTGCGCCTCCTGGAGCAAAGCATCCAGGTAACTTTCCCCCTCCCTAATATGGCGCAATATCTGCAGCTCAGACTCCATCTCCATCATCACCTGCCCTGCCATCACTATGGTATTTTATTTAATTAATTAATTACTCTAGTATCCCTGCTCTTTACACTTGATGAATCCCCTACTCTTTACATTTTATTGTAATTCATTTCTTTTCACACCAGTATCAGTCTTATACTTAACAAACTATTTTTAATAAAAAGAGAGAAAAAAAGCCTAGAGATCTATAACAAACTAAAGTCCTTATTTTTACTTTAAAGACTAGAAATACTCACCAGTCCTACTCATTAATCAGCTGCTTTCCCTGTACTCATGTCACATTGTGGTTCGTGATTCAAAGGTCACTGCTCCCCTCCTCTGCAGAAGTCTGAATATGTTCATCATACATTCTCTTTTCTAGAGTAGCAATGTCATTTGAGACCTCAGGGGTGGTCATCCCTGCCCTTTTGTGAGTTGCCCTGGGCTCAGGTAAGGATCCAATGCACAGGGTTATGAGCCATGGCCCACAGCGGAATCAGTGGTGATGGCAGAAATGCTGGAACCTCAATGGACTATGGCTGCTTACAGGTGGAGGATCCTTCAGGAAGTGGACTTTAGGCACACATGAGGAAGGCAATATAAATCACCTCATGTATTCTTTCCCAAGTCATATTACTCATTGAACTTGAAAATGGGATGCTTCTATGACCAACTGAAGAGCAAAGCCAAGACTGTGACACATGGGAAAATGAACAGAGGACACACCCTTAGGAAGATCATGACATAAAATTTCCCCTATACTAATCTACTCCATCTTTGTAAGGCGTCATTTTGATCACATCTCTATATGCTTATTTGCCTTCCTACTTCTGCTATAAAAAAGTCTTGAACATAAGGTTTAGTTTCTGGTACTAATCACCTCTTCTCATCAATGCAGGCACCAGCCATGAAAATGGAATATTGCCAAACCTGTGAGTCTTTTTCTTACCTTGGAGCATCTTAAATAAAGAGGTACTGGGGCTTGGAGAAGAATAATTATGCCTGGAGTATTAATCTGCCATCTAATTTGCACTTCTTTGTACTTTCTCTGTTAGATGCTTCTACAGGCAGAGAAAAGGCCAATCGGAAGATGTTTTAGTTATGCCCACTGAAAGCGCAGCTCGCTGGGTCACTGCAAGTATGATTACAGTTTAGAGCTATGCCCTCTCTACAACAGGGCTCCTCTAAAATAGGAATTATCATTTTTTTAAAAAAAATATTTAACGCTTTTTTTTAAACAAGTGAATAGAACATTTAGAGCATGGTAGAATTAGCAAGCACTTCACACAGTTTCAAAGGGAATGACCACAAGAGACAGCAGGTTTAATTGAGTATGAAAGCCATAGAAACACAAACAGGCCCTTTAGCCCTTGAAGCCTGTTCTGCCATTCAATGATATCATGATTGATCTGAAACTTAACTTCTTACAGGACCTTTGCCCTAGATCTCTTAAGTGCCAAGGCTAACAACAACATATCAATGTTTGTTTTAAAGTTAATAATTGTTCTAGTATCATTTGCTATTTGAGGAAAAGAGTTCCAAACTTCTTACATGAAGAAATGTTTCCTAGCTTCACTTCTAAAAGGTCTGGCTTAATTCTTAAATCATGTCCACTAGTTTCAGACTCCTCAAGCAGCAGAAATAGTTTCACTCTAGCAACCTAATCTGCTCCCATTAATATCTTAAAAATTTCCATCAAATCACCTCTTCATCTTCTAAATTTCAAGGAATATCAACTTAGTTTATGTACTCTCCTGGTAAGTAAACCCCTGGGGTCTAGGTATCATATTGATAAATCTATATTGCACATTCTCCAGGGCCAAAAACCCTTCCTAAGGTGTGGTGCCCAGAACTGAACAGTGCACTCCAGGTGCAGTTTTCTTTAGGCTTTGTTGCATATTTCTTACCCCCTTGTATTTCTAGCACTCTAGATATAAAGTAAATTATATTCAATTAACCTTAACCAATACACTCGTTTAAAGTGTACAACATGACTCCTTTCATTTACCTTGTTAAACATCCTATTTATTTGCTTAGATTTGCAGTGTTATATTGCACATTTGTATTCTGTAGAAAAAAGGTTACTGTAAAATTCATCACTCAAATACAGTCCTTGATTTCCGCTGATATGTTGCTCTTTGGATGAGCCCCACATCATTATGTTATGTATTGATGTCTTGAGACCTTTTAATGTGCACTTCTCATGAAAAACTTCTTATGGTTTTGTGATAGGTTCTGGAGACAAAGCAGTGCCAAATGGAAGCCGTAAAAATTTCTGAGGAGTATTTATTGTGTATAACTTACAACACATTTCCCCCAATTTCAGTTGCCAGGAACCTGGGGCCACATTAAATATTGATCAAATATTTTGAACATCTTTTGTCACCACTACACATGAATCCTTTGCACCTATGTTCAAATCATAATCTGCATAGCTTTCACTTTACTTCTGCCAGATTACTTTTAGATTTATCATATGATATTTTCAGTCTTGTTTTCTTCTAATGCTTGAACTGTCTGCTGCACTTTTATTGTTTCTGCTTCCCTACAAATTTGTACAATTACATATAATGTCAGCTTTTACTTTTTTAGCAACAATGTATTCATATGCACCATCAATTCTCTTTTAAGTGAGTGTGGTGTCCCAGCCTCAATCTCTCTCCCTGACAACCCTTTCCAGCTGCTGGAAAAACTACATTCAAAGTAAAGGAATATTTCCTGGCATTTGTCCTGCCCTGGCTTTTTATAACACTGACCCTGTGCTTTTCTGTCCTACTGCCTTAGCATACCTGAAATCATGATTCCAAGTTTAATTCCCCTACCCTATTAAATATCTTATATGCAACTATAAGTTTTCCCCCGAGCTATTTCTCTTTTATCTTGTTTTGCTTTCAGTGGTGAGTTTCAAGAAGCCCTCAAAACAATTGGGCACAGCATTAAATTTAAGATTATGTTGAAAACTTGTTCCAATTAGGTAATTAGCAAATGTTCGTAGACAACCTGCCCCTCCTGAGGGGGTTGCAGAAGGTGTGAGTTAAAGCTGCTGCTTTCTTCACTGGTATTGACAAATCTGTGCTCTGAAGTACAATTTCTAAAGTAATCTTGAGCTGTAATTTCAATTCAGCTTGGCCCAAATAGCCAAGCGGCCACAGCACTGGGCCTGCAACCCCAAGATCAAGAGCCCAAATCCCACCATGGCAAACCATGAAACAATGTCTATTTCTCTTTTATAGTGGAGCCCTAACTTATCAAACCTCAGTTCGTAACTCCAGCAAAACCATTGTGTTCTCCTCCACAGTAAGCTTGCATCCTGAGCAGCCATCTCAGACTGCAATACTTCAGACTAGAGCACTATAATACATTAATACCTCCCAACAGTAGAAAAGTTATAACATAGACTGCACTTCAAAACATATTTCATTCACTTTAAAGTACAGTAGTGCACTTTGGGAAGTCCTGAAGCTCTGAAAGGTTTTACATACATGCAAGTCTTTCTTTTCTTTTTTTCATGCAACTTGGATGTCTTCTGGGTTTGAACTTCATGAATCTGACAATGCAACCCAGCCTCCTGCTTGCGTTGGGTATTGCTATCAAGTATGTTTGGCTCATAATGTTAATCCTTTCCATTTCCCTTGGCTAATTCTATCCCACCTATGCGCCTCCTGTTTTATTTCCAATTTGCAATACCTTGAACTTGTCCATATTGTTAATTGCTGAGCAAGCCGAATCCCAGAGGGAAACATGTCTTACTGATCATAACTTCTTTTTTGTATTTTGAAAATAAGGGGAAAACCATTAAGCCCAGAGGCATAAAATCCCAGTAGTACTTTTAGGATTTTAAAATTAAAATATTTATTAACAAGGAAAAAAAAACTTAAACAGACTAGATCAAAAATTACACATTTAAAACAGTCTTACAAAACATACCCTCACCCAAAAATCCCACACGGTCAAAACACACCAGTAAACTACTTGGCAACAGCTCCCTTATAGATTTTAACCCTAAAAATCCAGTAATATTATCCAAGGCAAAAACTGCTGTTACTTTAATAAAGTATACCTCATGACTTCTCACCCTCTTCCACTCTGCTATGGAACTGAAGGAAGTTCAAAAACAGTCTGCTTTCTAAAAACAAAAACTTTTCTGTCTTGAAACTGGATGGTTGCTTCAAATTCACAACTTTTCTCAGCACAGAGCTGGTCTCAAGGCACCTCCCCCAAACAGCCAGCAGCATAACTGAACTAAACATCTTTCCTTAAATATCCTTTGCCCTTTTGATCTTAAACTCCATTGTTCTAAGCACCTCTTTGAACTCAATTTTTCCAAACCATAAAAATGTTTATGTTTTCCCATTGTCTCTATTTTTGGGTAAAATACAATTTAATAGTCTTCCCTTGTTTACTTATGAAACATTTACAAGTTGTAAAAGTCTCTTGACATTTCTAAACTCCCTTTGAAATTTATCAGCTGAAAAGCCAGGTCATAACCTATCATCAAATGCAAATTTTAAAGCCTACCTATTTACCCATAATTCAACTTCACCATAGCCTCTCATTATAAATGCATGCATCTATTCGCCTTTACCTTTCAACTCTCTGCTCCCACAAACAAACTGTCTTTGCTAACCTTCCCCTAGTTTTAATTATATACACACACTCACACACACTCACACACACACACACACACACAGCCTTCATTACAGGATACTACCATATTCCCAAAAATATTTTTTAAAATCACAATACTGAAATTACAATTATTTACCCTTTTTCAGATTTCTTCAGGATGTTGGGTTTATATTTTGAAGCCACAGTCTCCACTAACTTGGTACGATGTGCAAATGTATCTAGTCATTATTAAGATTGTAAATCCAAGTTGTTCATGAATGTTAGGAAAAGATAGAATGTTAGGGTTCTTTATTATAATCCCCTTTACCAGTTGTAAAAGCAAATCATGGTCTCTTGCTTGCCGGAAACACCTATCAGGAATTCAGAGGATCAATTTTCCCCCTGCCCGGAAGTGCAGGGGCAGGCGCGCCTCCGATTGGCGCCTCCAATTGGGGGCGCACAATCATTTTACGTGGGCGGGCCAATTAAGGCCCGCCCAGTGTGACGTCCACCAAGAAGTGCTATTCATTCCCTCTGCAGGCAGGGGGTGGGAGGATCCCTCAGCATGTGCACGAAAGAGCGCACTGATCTCCCTGAGGCTAAGTGTTGCCTCAGGAAGATCGGCGCCAATTTTAAAAATGGTGAAGAGGCAAAAGTAAAATTTCCCTGACATGTCCCCCTCATGTGACACTGTACATGAGTTGGGACATGTCCATCACTTTTAATTAAACATTTATTAAATTTTTATAAACCCTCATGAACTCTCATCCTACCCGTGGATGAGGTTTCATACTTTTTCTGAAGCCCGCCAGGGATCCCGGCCTTAAGATTGGACGATAGGTCCATTAATTATTTCAATTACTTTTTAATTGGCCTCAACTGTCTGTCGACAGGTCGGCAGGTACACAGCTGATTCGGCTGCGTCCCCGCCAACCTGAAAGTTGAAATGACGACAGGAGTTCTGCTTGATGTCATCCCACGTCATTTTACACATTGGCGAGTGGGCCCTGGCCTCCCGCTCACCAATCTAAATATCCTGGACCAGATGTATGCCCTCAGTTATATTTTGTCAATGAAAACAGAATGCATCCCTGGATTCCTGATATATGTTTCCAGTGCCCAGGTCTCTGCCCTTGAGAGTGTATCATTAAGTTACTCTTATTTTCTAAAAGCCTCTAATTTCCAAATATGGCTTAACAATTGCAATCAGATAATGCGAAAATGGTTTAACTGCTTGATTGACTGACACATAAAAATCATTTTGCTAACATGCTTTATTTTGCTAACACACATATTTAATGGCAAGCTTATCACTGCGTGATCATATTTGTTATGCTTCACACTAAAGCTAAATTTGTTCTTTTAATCTCAGTGACATAAATCATTTTTCAAACAATTTGATAGCTGCATCAGGCTGACTTCTAAACATTTTTGGTACTTCCAAATTCCCATTGGTTTCCTAGAAACCTGGCAAAAAGTTGACAATTTAAGTTGTACAAATGTGCAAGGGGGCTGAATTTTCTTGGAGTTTTCTCACTCTATTGCAGACTCAGTGGTGGAACTTCAGCAAAAATCTCATTTATGTGTGTAAAGCAGCATTTTTGTAGCACCCCTGCAAGTTTCCATCAGTGGAATGAGACTAGCTCTAAGGAAATTCCTAGCAATTATTTTGAGTAGTTACAGAATTCCATGTTAGGTCAAATTTTCTTTTTTATTCATTCACGGGATGTGGGCTTCACTGGCTGGGCCAGCATTTATTGCCTATCCCTAGTTCCCTTGAGAAGGTGGTAGTGAGCCACCTTCTTGAACCGCTGCAGTCCCCATGATGTCGGTACACCCACAGTGTTGTTAGGAAGGGGGTTCCAGAATTTTGATCCAGCGATAGTGACTTTCAATATATTTCCAAGTCAGAATGGTGAGTGACTTGGAGGGGAAATTCCAGGTAGTGGTGTTCCCATCTATCTGCTGCCCTTGTCCTTCAAGATAGTAATGGTCGTGGTTTTGGAAGATGCTGTCTGAGGAGCCTTGGTGAATTCCTGCAGTACATCTTGTAGATGGTACACACTGCTGCTACTGTGCGATGGTGGGGGAGGGAGAGAATGTTTGTGGAAGTGGTGCCAATCAAGCAGGCTGCTTTGTCCTGGACGGTGTCAAGGTTTTGAGTGTTGTGGGAGCCCCAGGCAAGTGGGGAGTATTCCAACACACTCCTGGCTTGTGCCTTGCTGATGGCAGACAAGCTTTGCGGAGTCAAGAGTTGGGTTACTCGTCACAGGATTTCTAGCCTCTGACCTGCTTTTGTAACTACAGTATTTACATGGCTAGTCCAGTTCAGTTTCCATTCAATGGTAACCCCCAGGATGTTGATAGTGGGGGATTCAGTGATGATAATGCCATTGAATATCAAGGGGCAATGGTTAGATTCTCTCTTGCTGGTGATGGTCACTGCCTGGCGTGAATGTTACTTGCCATTTGTCAGCCCAAGCCTGGATATTGTCCAGGGCTTGCTGCATTTGAACATGGACTGCTTCAGTGTCTGAGGAGTCACCAACACTGCTGAAAATTGTTCAGTCATCAACGATTATCACCACTTCTGACCTTATGATGGACAGAAGGTCATTGATGAAGCAGCTGAAGATGGTTGGGCCAAGGACATTACCCTGAGGAACCCCTGCAGTGATGTCCTGGAACTGAGAAGACTGATGTCCAACAATCAGAACCATCTTCCTTTGTGCTAGGTATGTATGACTCAACCAGCAGAGAGTTTTCCCTCTGATTCCCATTGACTCCAGCTTTGCTATTAATTTGCGGTAATTGGGCAGATGGTGGAAACTGAGATTCCAGTCCCTGCCTGATTGCAGCAGCGATATACTTTAACAGCCTGCCCCTTAACTGTAAGTGTTAAATGGGGGTTCAAGACAGTGCCTCAGTCAGAAACACTGGGGAAATGGCCAGCTCCCACTGACAAGTACAAACCTGAGGTGGAGACATGACCCTGGTAGAGTGAGGACATACAGAACCTGGCAGCAGGCCAGAATATTTTTATATATCCTGAAGGAAAATTCATGTTCCACAGCAAATGAATCGTCTGAACTGGCACCTTTAAGCACTGCTAGTTTGGTCGATCCATGCCAGGGATCAATGCACAAAACATGTGCAGAATTCTCCCTAACACTAGGACAAAAAAATTACCTCAGGATTCAACAGCTAACATAGGAACCTGATTTAAATATTTCAGTTATGAGCATGAGCACTGGATGGGATGCACTCAAAAGTTGTGTCAGGTGGGCATCGGATGACCAGTAAGAGGGATCTTTTCCTTTACATTTTCATTTACTCACCACCCCAATTGCCAGGTGAGATGGTAGATTTACAAAGCTGTCCACCTTAAGGCTGGGATTTTCTGGCCCCACCAGCAGCAGACATTGCCACAGGCGGGACGGGAAAATTTGGAGAGCCACTCTCCAAATTTTTCAGCCATGCCTCCAATGCTGCCTGCTGCTGGCGGGACCAGAATATCCCAGCCTAAGCCCCTTGCTTAGGCATTCATGAATGCCCATAATTGATTGGAATATACACCATCATTGTTTGCATTCAGGCGTCATTTTAACTGAAATGTCATCAATTTGTGAAATTGTTGAACCACAGTAACAATCCCCAATGGAAGTTAAAGCAGAAAAGTACCAGCACTAAGTTAACAACCTTAAAATAGAAAAAAACAACTGGTCATCTTTCAATAATTTCCTTATCATAAATTAATGTAACAAGAATATGTTGTCGGCAGTGCACTCCTTATCTGATGCTCCACAATAGGAATACAACAGAGATAAATGAGACAAGATTTCATGCCACTGTCTTTTTGTATCATATTTAGGAATGCACAGCAGTTTGAATGATTACTGTTTCCAAGTAAATACCAAAGTGGCACTGTGCACATTTTTAATGGGAACACATATCAAAAGCCCTGGCTGATGTACTCTATTAAAATCAGCATGTGATTTGCATGCTTCAAAATGCAGAAATTTGAACCTTATTTATTTCAGTGTAAAAGGCATGGAGGTTACACTTGGAGTAGCCTCTTACAGATTTTTATGCATTTTTTAAAGAGTTCACTTTTCGTTATCACAGTCAGCTAGCGGAGCCATAGGTCATTCAATTTCTTTCAGCAAATATTTTCTGTATGAACATAAACATATAGAAACAAGAAGAGGTCATTCAACTCCTTGGAGTGCATTTTACAACCCTTTGGGGACAGACTGGGAGATGGGAATGTTGGAAAAATGCTGCAGGAAGGCAACGGGTGGCATTCCCATCGTCATCCTGTCCTTCCATTTTGCTAGCGGTGGGAAAGGTGGCAGACAGCCCCACACCTTGAAGCCCAAATCTTAACTGGCCAATTAAAGATCTCTTTCTGCCTCTGGTAGGATTTAACCAGCTGTTGGCGGCCTGCCAGCTAAACACTCAGGCTCCCAGTCGGTTCGGGTGTGAGGGGGGCTAGTCTTCTGTAAACTCCCTGGCCCATGGAGAGGCCCCCTGGCAGTAATGGTAGCCCTGTGGATGTGGGGCCGTCTGCCCTCAGTGATAGCCCCATCTTCCATGAGGCCTGCCTGAATGATCCCAGTGCCCCAGACACCTGTCATCCAGGGTGCACAGCCATCAATGCACCCTCGTCCTCCAGGTGTGGCCCCTGCAACGGCCACCACTAGCGGTGACACTCCAGAGGCTGCTGAACTGCCAGCTGTCTGACTGGACCAGCAGCAATTGAGAGCAGGCATTCATCCTTAACAGAGGCAACAACCAATTAAGTGCCTGTTGTCAGCAAAATGCAAGCATGTGTCCTGCTGCTTTCCGAAACAGGGTTATCCTGCCTGCTTTTGGCCCTGATGGTGGGACCCTTGCTGTCCACATAAAATTAAGCTCCTTGAGTCTGTTCCACCATTGAATTAGACCATGGTTAATCTGTAAGTTAACCCTATCTACCTATCTTGGTTCCACATCACTTCAGAACTTTGCCTAACAAAAATCATTAAAGCCCCAATAACGTTTGGGTGAATTTGCATAACATTCTTTCTAAGGCCAGTATATCCTACCTGAAGTGTGGTACCAAGAACTATATGCACCACTCCCAGATGCAGCCTTAGTAGAGTTTTATAAACCTGTAGCATAACTTTCAACCCTTTGTATTCCAGCCTTTTTGAGATGAAGGCTTAGGATAGAATCATCCCAGATTTGCACTGAGTGTGATAGCAGTTGTGAAAAATGACATTTTACTCGCCGGCTGCAATGGTTGTGCCCTTCCTGTCATGCTGTGTTGTCCCCTTCCTGCCTCAAACTATGCAGTCATGCGGAGCACACTAGATTGCTGTCAAGCAGACTCTGATTTGTCCACCATGCTGTTACCTCGCTGCTTCCTGATGCCAGTCGCCATATTTAAACTGCAGCCACATGCATATTTCTCAATACCTGCAGTCCAGGACTTCTCCATGAAGACAAAGCCCCAAAAGCTAGGAAGGATGCAGCCCCCCAATTCAGTGGTGCATCTCTAGGATGCCTTCTGGATGCTGTGGAAGCCCACCATGATGTGCTCTACCCCCACTCTGGCCGCAGGATGCACATCAGTCTCACCACTCCGCCTTTGGAGGCAGTGGCAGAGGTTGCCTGGGCTAATGCTGCCCGCAGGAGGTCAGCCACCCAATGCAGAAAACAGGTGAATGATCTCATCCTTGCCACCAGGGATCAATCAATCTCAGCTCCTCCACTCACAAACCCATCACACATTCAATGGCATCTCATACACTGCCAGCTGAAGGGACATCAACATCCACCTTCTCACACACATTCTTGTATCTCCATATGACCTCATCTCTATAGCATCCTCATCCTGTCCATGGCTCCACTCAGCACGCATGCATGCCTGGCATCCTTCTCATTTGGCCTGGCATCTGCCTTTCTTATACCCACTCCATCTGTCTTCATGCAGGACAACATTGCGCACAATCGCCGGGAGAAGTTCTCACTCCACTCGAGAATTGAGCGTTGGAGCTGGCCGGAGAGGATGTCGACCTTTTCTGTGGTGATGGTGAGGTCGGTGAAGAACACCCACATGAGGATCCTGCACCAAATCATCCCTTTCTCAACACCACTCTGAGTCCACTGTTTGATGCAGCTGCCAGGCACTAATAATCTCCACTTTCTGTCCCAGACACATTTGACACGTTGTCCTCAGACAACCTTGAGCCTGACCCCAGTGCCAAGAACACCTTGGATGAGGACCCCGAGGGCAGCAACATTGAAGAACCTCAAAAACAAAAAGCCCTGGGAATCTCGAACTAGGGGACATAGTTACAGAATAAGGGGACACTCATTTAAAACTGAGGTGCAAAGAAATTTCTTCTCTCAGAGGCCAGAGAATGCCTGGAATTCTCTACTCCAGAGAGTGGTGGAGGCTAGATCACTGAAAGTATCTAAAGAGGAGTTAGATAGATTTTGAAATATCGGAGAGTTAAGGGCTATGAGGAGCTGGCATGAAAGTGGAGCTGAGGCCTGGGACAGATCAGCCATGATCTTATTGAATGGTGGGGCAGGCTTGAGGGGCCAAATGGCCTACTTCTGCTCCAATTCTCATGTTCTTATGTTCTCCACCAGCACAAGTGACACACACCTTGGTGGGACCAAGATGAAGAATAGCCTCCACAGCAGGCGAAGGCAGGTCACCGACACAAAGAGAACTACTGGAGGTAAGGAATATGCTGAGTCTGAGTCAGTTGATGTGCCTCAATCAAGTGGTGGAGCTGAAAACGCAATCACAGGAGCATCAGGAAGGGATTCTGATGTACTCCCCAGATTGCAAGGGACGATGGAGGAGTCTGTCTGGCTACAGTCTGAGGTGATAGTACCAACATGCCAACGCACCAAGGTCAACACTGGCAGGATGGCGGCTGCCATGAAGGCCTTGGTCCAGGACATCGTTCCTGCACTGCTGTGAGGGCTGAACTCAATCCCTCATGCAATACTTGGCCTCCAGCAGTGTCAATATGAGAGGGCAGTGAGATCTCACTCCAGCTTCCCCTTTTCCTCAAGGAATAAGCCAGGGGCCCAGAGGCACCCATTGGGAGGAGTGTCAGCAGGTGCACATCCTGGGCCCATCCACTCAGGCAACTCCAGGAGTGCCCGGCGCTTCAAAATCTCTTCTCCATGTGGCCCCCGCAGCTCCAGCCTCACAGGTAATGGAGGGTGCCACTGCCATGCAGCAGGGCACCCAAAGCAGGCCTGCAGCGGATGCCCACCAATGTCATCACAGGCAGGGCATAGCAGTCAGCAGGCTGCCTCCATCTCCACTGTGGATGTCGGGGGAGACATTGCAGCAGGGTTAGGAAGGTTAAGAAGATGTAACTCTTTTGAGTCAAAACAATTAAACTAAATTAGGGACAAAGTAAAAGCAGCCCCTTAAAGAGAAATTGTGAAAACAAAAGACAAAATGCAAAGGAAACGTACCAACATCAAAACAAAATGTGATTAAAAGGGTGTATAAAATACCCCAGTCCCTATGGTGTCCACCGAGCACTGAAGGCCTCGACAGTGCCAGCAGACACCGGGTGCTCCCTCTCCAGGGACACCCAGCCGCAAACATAGCCGTGGAAGAAGGACAGACAGTTTCCTGCTGAAGTCTGAATGACCCCCTCGATCGCCCGCTGCCTGGACCTGTTAATGGCTATAACTTGGACAGGCACAGGAGCAGGTTCCTGCACCCCCTCCACACCGAGTACCCATAGATCAGTAGCGTGGGACTGAAGTACAAAAAAAAAACACTCAAAGGATTTTCATGAAACCAGGAGAGTGCAGCCTACAACAATTAACATATATGTGATCCACGGACTTCACAAGGCTGCAAAAGACGCATGCATTTTGGGAGTCTATGAACCGACACATCCTACAGTTGTATGGGACTGCTGCATGCAACACCCTCCACCCCAGGTCTCTGATAGAAAGTGGGAGGACACCCCCGTAGAGGGCCCCCCACTGGGGACCTCCACCATCGGATGGCAACAAAGCACGCCAGGGCGTGGCCGGGCAGCGGGTGAGGACAAGGAAGTGAAGGTTGAACAGCAGCCCATACAGAAAACTCCCTCTACACCATGCTAAAGGGCACAGAGGGCATTTCCGCGAGGTGACTCAAGTTGCAGGGCACCGGCTCCTGAGGGAGGTTTCAGGGCTTGGGGCCAATGTGGAATTCCGTCCGAACAGGGGTACGAACGGACAGAAGGCAAATGCACAGCTGTGCCACCTCGAGACCCAGTATGACATTGGGGCCGAGCACGACCATCCTAATGTCTTGAATGATATTGGCCGCGAGCCAGACTTCCATGGATGCGCGATGCGCCAACTCCTGTGGTAGCATCCAGCCCACTCCTCCGCCACCCAGTATATCCCTGATCCTGGTCACCCCAGCAGCCACAGCCCTCCTCTTTGACAGCCAGTGTAAAGGGTGGAGGGGCGGATTCCTGAGCAGTGGCTCTCTGACGATAGCCACTACTCCTGACAGCAGAGAGCTGTGTCATGTGGCGACCATGTTCCAGACTCTGATCAGGCCCTGGTAAAAGATGGGCAACACCTACAGCAGCCATGAAGGCTCCTCATGTCTACAAACAGGAGCTGCACATCATAGTTCAGGCCGTGCACCTGGTGGAAGAAATACGTCGCCAGGGCGCACCATCTCGGAGGGTGTTCGACATAAAGGTATCGCTGCAAGGCCGGAAGGTGGGAAGTCACCACCTGGGTGCATAGGCATACCAGTGCCTGACCGCCCTCCCTAAGTGGGAGAGACATCAGCAGCGACCCAGTGCAGCCTTTTGTCCCAGAAGAAATCAATCAGCATTCTCTGGATCTTTGTGACAAAATCGGTGGGAGGGGTCAAAATGACCAGTCAGTACCACAACATGGCAGCAATGAGCTGGTTTATGACCAGGACTCAACCCTGGTAAGACAGCACTCAGAGCAGTCCTGTCCAGCGCCACAGGCGAGTGTTGACTTTGGCCTCCAGCTCCTGCCAGGTCAGCCGGGTCAGTGAACATGAGGAGCACGTCATAAGCGCAAGCCAAGAGGACCACCCTGATGCCCAGCCCATGCAGAACCAATCCCAACAACCTCCTCTGCAAGAGGCGCAGGAAAGGCTCCACGCTGATAAAATAGAACTGGCCAGACAGGGGGCAGTCCTGATGAACTCCTCTCCCAAAGTGAAGAGGCGCCATCAGGGACCTGTTAACCTTCACTAGACACTGCGGCAGCGTACAGAAGTCGGATCCGGGCGACTAAATGTGTCCCGTACCCGAATGCTCGCAGAGTCCCCAGTAAATATTCATGATCCACCCTGTCGAACATCTTCTCCTGGTCAAGAAACAGGAAGGCGCTCGACAGACCAGTCCTCTAGGAAAAGCGGATAATATCCCAGACCAGATGGGTAATATCGAAGATGGTACAGCCTGGGATCATGTAGGATTGGTCAGGGTGGATCATGTGGTCCAGCACAGTGCCAAGGCAAGAAGACACGGCCCTGGCAAAGATCTTGTAATCCATGCTGAGGAGGGAGACCGGGCACCAGTTCTTAAGCAGGCAGAGTTCCCCCTTCTTAGGCAACAGGGCAATGACAGCCCTGCGCCACGAAAGGGGCACGTCCCCGCTAGCAATACATTCCCCCAGGACCCCCACGTGGCCGTTCCCCAGGATGTCCCAGAACGCCCTGAAGAACTCCACGGTCAGCCCGTCCAGCCCTGGAAACTTGCCCCTGGAGAGACCGTCGAGCGCGCCGGTCAGCTCCCCCAGACTTATCGTGGAGTCATGTTTTCCGGGGCCCTCCAGGCCGACTTGCGGCAGTCCTCCCATGAAACTCGGCGAGCATCCTCGCTGGACAGATCCAGAGAGAACAGGGCAGTATAACAGTCCTGGGCGATGGCCCTGATGCCCTCCGGATCTGAGTCAAGGGATCCATCGTCGGCCAGCAGCGTAAGGAGCTGCTGATGGACCCCGTGCCTTTTTTACAGTGAGCAGAAGAAGGGGGACCCATGGTCTAAGTCCTGGAGTAACTGGATCCGCGACCTCACGTTTGCGCTGTGGGACCTGACGAGTTACAGGTCCTGCAGCACGCCCTTCTTCTCGTCATACACCAGCCGCAAGGCCGGGTCTGCATCAGCTGATGGAGACGTGTCTCCAGGTCGAGCACCTCCTTCTCCAACTCCTTGACCCTGGATTTCCACCTCTTTATCGACCCCCTCGCGTACTACTGACGGAAGATGCAGA
Source organism: Carcharodon carcharias (assembly GCF_017639515.1). NCBI lineage: Eukaryota > Metazoa > Chordata > Chondrichthyes > Lamniformes > Lamnidae > Carcharodon > Carcharodon carcharias. Next base: position 66,491,544 of record NC_054472.1, on the reverse strand, counting down.
CGTGAGCCTTGCCCACATATCACCACAGCCTCAAGAAGGGGAAGCCTCCCCGCTTCCTTCTCCAGCCGGCCCAGAAATGATGGAACAAGTCCAGCAACTGCTCGTCCTCCAGCAGCAAGTTGTTAAAGTGCCAGTACGCGGACTCTGTCTGAGCGCAGAATGGAGCGAGCTCCACCCACACAAGACAGTGATCCATGCACGACACCTACCGCACAGAAGCCAACTGAACGCAGGATGCGAACATCTTGGAAACGTAAAGGTGGTCGAATCTGCACTCTCCGACTCCACGTGGCAAAAAAGTGAAAATGCTGGAGTCAGGACAGAGATATCGTCAGACGTCCACCAAATCGAAGACCCGACCAGGTCCATCAACTTACTCATACCTAGTGAGCAGTGCTCGAGCACCGTGATGGTCCCTGAGCCCGAGGGTGCAGTTGAAATCCCCCCGAGGATGATGCACTCACCCGCGTTGATGGAGCCGAGATGAGTGGAGTCTTCCTCAAAGAAGCTCACTTGATGCTGCGCGCCCAGGGGAGCGTACACATTCACAGAGTGAAGCGCCACGTTCCCTTGGCGCACAGTAAGGTGTAGCAACCGGCCTGGCACCAGCTCCTTGACCCCCAAGGTCTCCAACTAAAAATGTGGGGCCAACAAGATAGCACCCCACCAGAATTGGAGGCTATGTGACTCATGTAGTCCCACCCTTGCCACTCCAGGAGCCACGTAGTTTTGTCTCCCAAAATGATGGGTTTCCTGCAGGAAGCACACAGCATACTTCCCGTCCCTGAGGAATGAGAAGCTCTGGAACCTGCTCTGTGTGTCCCTGCTGACGTTGATGTTGAGGCTGGCTATGGCAGTCTTCATTGTCAGAAGTATGTGCTACCTTCACCATCTCCGCCCTCTGGCATTTGGACAGGTCCACCCTTTTTAATAGGGCCACTGGCTCAGGGTCGCATGCCTCATTGTCGCTAGACCCGGGAACTCACATGGGGAGGACGCCAGGCCCAGCACATGGCGCTAAGGCAGACACAGGCCTAGGCACACGCACATTCACGACACCAGGGCCAGATGATTTTTGTCCCTCCTAGCCGGAGTCTGGAGATCAGGGCAGGTTTGGGGGTCTGGGGGGGGCCACCTCCAGATGACAGGTCTTCCTCCGTGCCTTTTTACAACGCGGGGTGCTGGCTGCCGGTGGAACCTCCCCTTGCCGAGTGGAGGATGGAGTGGCGACTGGGGGAAGAGCGGCGGTGCCAGCTGCGGCCCCTTGGTTGGTACTGGTGGCCTTGGAGGCTGGGCAGTCCTTCCTCACATGACACCGCACACCCGCCGCCAACCAAAAAATGCGGTCAGCAGCTCCTTCAAAGAAGATATCAAAACCCCCATCAGTGCACTCCTCCCGGGCCAGGCATATGAAAACCTGGCACATAACAGAGTCTGGCGTCCTTAGGCTGAGCAGGATCGGCGCCACCCACGACCTCATCTCCCCCAGATGATAAAGGTGGTGGAGGAGGAGCTCATCCAGGACGAAGGGTGGGATGTTAGATAATATCAGCCTCTGGGCAGTGGCCTCCTGAGTGTCACCGCCAGGAATGTCCTGCCCACGGTGAGCCCCTTTTCGAGGGTGAGGTGCACCGCTCGCTCGGCCTTTAGGAGGAATACGGTCTTCTCGTACATTTTTGAGACTGTGACTAAGGGCGAGGGTCTGACAACCCCAGCCAGAGCCTTCATGCAGGCCTCGTTGGTCATTGAAGGGAGGGTGTAATACTTCACCCCAAGCTGACGTGTCAGCAGTTTAAATGGTGATGGGGCTGCAGGAGATGCAGGGGCCGAAGAGGCCACTGCTCCCATGTAGGTGGCCCAAGCGGGTCCCGCCACCAGCAAAGATGTTGTCACTGCCACCACGGAGTGCTACACCCAGCCCGATACAGGTAAAATACAACAAACAGAGCAAAGGGAAGTGGGAGTAGGGGACAGCAAGGTGGGGTGGGAGTGGGGGGTGAGGGGGAGACAGAGAGTACAAAGGTGGGGGGGATTTCTTGAGACGGGGGGCGATTCCAATATTCCGCTGCAGGAGGAGGAGGAGTCTTCACCTGGGCAGTTCAAGAACGATGTTAAATGTCTGTAGATGTAGCTGGCTCTGGGCAGCGCTAGCTAACCTAGGTGAGGCAGGGAGGGCAGTGTGGGGTGCAGGTATTCTTCCCCTCAAAGTTCAGTCTCTCACAGCCTTCCCTCCTTGGATGTTCTATTCCTCCCCCTGCAGACAACCAGGCAGGGAAAAGGCTGTTCTTTTCTCCAGCAGGCACCCACCTCTTGCAACAAAAGCCCTCCCCCTCCATTGGAGTTGGGTCCTCTCCCCTCCGGCTCTCCCCAAACTTCCACTCCCAGGCTCTTCAGGCCTTGCTAGGCCTTACAATTAGCAGTTTTTAATAGCAGCAGCTGCAGCAGCAGCCTTGTTGGCAGCAGTCTTCTTGCTTCAGTTAAGGACTAGAAGGAAATCCCACAGCAGCGGGAACAGCCACAGGAAACCCCACAGCTGCAGGAACAGCCACAGGAAAACAGCAGCAGCAGGAACAACCACTGGAAATCCCACAATAGCAGGAACAGCCACAGGAATACAGCAGCAGCAGGAACAGCCACTGGAAATCCCACTGCAGCAGCAACAGCCACAGCCAGCAACAAGCTCAACCACAGCAACAGCTCCCAGCTCAGCAGTAAGGAGCTGCAGCTGAGACTGACCAGAAAGCACAGCCTGGGCATGGGTATTAATTACTTATACATACTGTTCACTATCATAAATAAACTCTCAAGAGTGTCTTCTTGCCTATGGACCATACTCTGATGACCAGTGTTTGTGTCACTCAGATGTGAAACCTTGGTTCCTGCACAAGATAAAGGCAGGTGTCTCAGTCCAGGGCCTCTTTCCTGTGCAGCGTGTAACCTTTCGAACAGGATATTGTTAAACAGAGAACTGATGTAGTGGTAGTTATCTGACAATTTTCTGAAAGCAGCTGGTTCAAGTGGTGTTAGTTACTGTAGCTGGAAGTTAAACTAGCTAGTGACTCATCAGAGGGTCTATAAAAGAGGCAGGCTTTTCAATTTGCATGATCAGTAAGGAGTGCACGGGGAGGCAGCGACTCCATCAGAGTGAGAAAGAGTGAGAAAGAGACTGAGTGAGTAGTGAATTAGGTGCAAGTGGAAATTCGGTGCACCAGGGAAAGAGGTGTTGTATACATCGGAATTATTCTAAGTTAATTAAGTAATTAAATTAAGTTAACTAAATAACATACGTAATAATGACAGGATAGGTGCTATGTTGCAGCTGTGGAATGTGGGTTTTCTGTACACCAAGGCAATCCACGACAAATACATCTGCAGAATGTGTAAACAGCTAGAGGTATTCCGGATCAGGATTATTGATCTGGAAGTCAAACTGCAGACACTGCGCAACATAAGGGAGGGGGAGAAATACCAGCACATTTTGTTCCAGAAGACGGTCACGCCTCTTAGTATAGGGTCATCTATTTTGCTCAGCAGTGAGGGACAGGACGATGTGACCGTGACTGAGGCAGGTAATGGGACTGAGCAGGCAGCAGTGGGGGAGCCTCAGGCTTTGCAATTGTCAAACAGATTTGTGATGCTCACAGCCTGTGTGGGTGAAAGCAGGGTCTACAAGGTGGATGAGCAGGCTGGCCAAGGCACCATGGTACAGGAAGCCATTGTAAGTAAGTTTAGGTCCTAAATTTTAGTGTAACCCAGCCATTTTCAGGTTAGTATAAGTTATATTTATTGTAATAAGCTAACAAGGTTAAATGACATTTTGTGTTATAACTGATAAGAAGCCATTTTGATGTTGTTAACTTTTTCAACAAACTAACCCAAAACAGTATTATGAAGCAGCCACTGACTCACAACAGACCATTGACCAAATAGTGTAACTCAATTAAGTTACAATTGAAGAATAAGTAATTAATGATCGGTTGTTGATGAGAAGTCGCTTTATGTTAATTCTGTATTTCTCCATTAGCTTTTCTTATGAGAACATTAAAGTGCTGTAACAATTAGGAAAGAAATGGGATAATCCTTGGACCTCCTCCCTATCAGGAACACACACTGTCCTTGATGGCTGAGCTTGTGTTAATGAATGGGACTCCTGTAAAAACATCAAGATAAGAGACAGCTTAAAGGAAGGCATTACCCTCAGTTTAAGACAAAGTCCGTAATTAGCTAAAACCATTGGAGTTAACTCTGATCAAATTTTGGACCAATTAGCCATTTCCCACCACTTGGCTAACGTGGGCTTTCAACATCTTTTGAAAATGAAAAAAGGGGTTGTGGGAAGCATCCTTGTCTACATCGAGTGTGGAAGAGCCGATTTAGATCTTCAGGGATAGTTGAGTCCCCCATCAGCGCTAAGGTCATTTCCAATAAAGAGCAGATGAGTATTTAGCACTGGGACTGGTTCAGAAATGGATTCCCATCTGTAGAAATCCCAGGAATGTGTAGTGCTTCTCTGAGGCAGTGACTGTTTCTCTGTCGGTGTAAGGAGTTCAAGTTGTTGTCCACTTCTCTTGGATTGATCACCCATTTGAAAGCATGGAGTTGGCAGATTTTCATTGATAGGTATACTTTACATAAATTCTGCCTCCGTTAGTTAGTTGATAAGTTTCTCAAACTTGCTTATAATCAATAAAATTCAATACAATTTGCTGATGTGGTGTCTGAGTCTTTGCCTCATGGTTACATCTCTGCCGAATTCAAATGGTTGCATAGGGCAATGTGGGTCCCAATATTAGGCAGTGCACAGCTAAATTGGAACAGCCTATGATAATAAACACCCACTTTTTAAACTTGTAACACCAATCAAGCAGGGGCAGCAAACAGGAATGTAGTGGTAGTAAGGGACAGTATAGTGAGCAGGATTGACACTGTTCTCTGCAACAAAGAGTGAGAGTCCAGAAGGCTGTGTTGCCTGCCGAGTGCCAGGGTTTGGGGCATCTGCTCAGGGCTGGAGAGGAACTAGCAGTGGGAGGGAGCAAATCCAGTCTTCGTGATCCATGTAGGTATCAACAATATAGGCTGGACAAGGAAGGAGGTTCTGCATAGTTACTATGAGAAGCTAGATAGCAAATTAAGAAGCAGAACCTCAAAGGTAATAACCTCTGGATTATTACCTGAGCCACATGCAAATTGGCTTAGGGAAGATAAGATTAGAGAGATGAATGCATGGCTCAAAGACTGGTGTGGGAGAAGTTGGTGGTTTGTGAGGCACTGGCATCAGTACTAGGGAAAGCGGGACTGTTGGGATAGTCTACACCAATTCTGTGCTGGGATGTGTGTTCTTGTGAATTGCATAATTAGGGAAGTAGAGAGGGCTTTAAGCTAAACAAGTTTGGAGGTGGAGGAGGGGGGTGGTGTGGTGATGGATCAAGCTTGGGTGGATGGGGCAAATCAAGGGGCGGATTCAAGGTAGGACACGATGACAGTAATATGGGAAATGCGCGTCAAAAAATAGCAGAAAGGGACAGAGAGATAAAACCTAAGAATACACCAATAGTCAAGTCTAAATGTTACAAAAATAACAAAAAGACAATGCTAAAGACTCTGCACTTAAATGCGCGTAACATTCATAACAAAGTAAATAAATTGATAGCGCACATTGAAGTAAATAAATATGATCTGATAGCCAATATGGAGATGTGGCTACTGGATGACCAAGATTAGGTCCTGAACATTGAGGGATATATGACATTCCAGAAGAATAGGAAGCTAGGTAAAGGTGGAGGGGTAGCAATGTTGGCCAAGGATGGCATTGGCACAATAGTTAGAGATGACCTTGTTTCAGCAGATCAGGGTGTAGAATCAATTTGGGCAGAGACGAGGAATAGTAGGGAAATAAATCACCAGTAGAGTGGTCAACAGACCCCCTAACCACAATGCATGACAACATATACAAGAAGAAATATTGGGTGCTTGTGAGAAATGTTCAGCAATAATCATGAGTGATTTTAATCTACATATAAACTAGAAAAAACGGATTGGCAGTAATAGCCTGGATGAGGACTTTCTGAGAGCAGCACATTCTGGAACCAACCAGTTATATTAGACTTAGTATTGTGTAATGTGACAGGATTAATTTATTACCTTAAAGTGAAGGCACCCCTAGGTAGCAATCATTACAATATGATTAAATTTTACACCCAGTTTAAAAGGGAGAAGAGTGGGCTGAAGATTAGTATTTTAAACTTAATTAAGGGCAGCTATGTGGGCATCATAGCTGAGATAGCTGAAGTGAACTGGGATACTAGGCTAGGAGATGGATCAATAAAGAAGCAGTGACAGACATTTGAGAGGTTATTTCAGAATATTCAGAATAAGTATGTTCTTACTATAAAGAAAAATTCTAAGGGGAGGAGTTACCATCCATGGTTAACCAAAGAAGTTAAGGAAAACATCAAACTTAAGGAAAAAGCACACAAATGTACAAAGATGAGTGACAGGTCAGATGATTGGTCAGATTATAAAGAACAGTAGAGAATGACTAAAACATTGATCAAGAGAAAGAAATTAGGGTCTGAGAGAAAGCTAGCTAGAAATGTAAAAATGGATAGCAAGTGTTTCTACTGGTACCCAAAAAGGAAAAGAGTAAGTAAAGTAAGTGTTGGTCCTCTAGAGAGTGACTATGGGGAGTTTATAGTAGATAATAAGGAAATGTTGAATGAAATGAACAAATATTTTGTTTCTGTCTTCACTATAGAGGATACAAAAAACATTCCAGTAATAGCTGTAAGTCAGGAAGTGGAAGGGAGAGGGGAACTTGGTGAAGTTACAATCACTAGATAAATGGTACTAAGCAAACTGATGGAGCTATGGGCTGACAAGTCTACGGGTCCTGATGGATTTCATTCTAGCGTCTTAACAGAGGTGGCTAATGAGGTATTGGATGCGTTGGGGTTAATTTTGATCAATTCGGGAAAGTTTTCATCAGATTGGAAAGTAACAAATATAGCCCCTCTATTCAAGAAGAGAGGGAGGCAAAAAAACAGGAAACTATAGGCCAGTTAGCTTGATATCTGTCGTGAAGGTGTTGAGTTGATCATTAAGGAATTTATAACTGGGCAGTTAGAGTAATTCAAGGTAATCAGGAAGAGTCAGCATGGTTTTGTTAATAGGAAATCATGTTTAACCAATTTATTGGAGTTCTTTGATAAAGCTGTGGATAAAGGGGAGCCTATAGATGCACTGTACTTGGATTTCCAGAAGGCATTTGATAAGGTGCCACATTAATAGGTTATTGCAGAAAATAAAAGCTTATGATGTGGGGATAACATATTAGCATGGATAGAAGATTGGCTCGTTGGCAGAATACAGAATATATGCATAAATGAGTCAGTTTCTGATTGACAGGATGACGAGTGGAGTCCTGCAGTGGTCTGAGCTGGGGCAGCAACTTTTTACAATTTATATCAATGACTTAGATGAGGGAGTGAAGACATGTTGCTATATTTGCAGATGGCACATAAATAGGTAGGAAATTACGTTGTGAAGTGGACAAAAGGGGGTTGCAGACAGATATAGATAGATAGAGTGAGTGGACAAAAATCTGGCAGATGGAGTATAATGTAGGAAAATGTGAAGTTGTTCACTTTGGCAGGTAGAATTAAAAATCAAAGTATCATTTAAATGGAGAACAATTGCAGAATTCTGAAATGCAGAGGGATCTAGGTGTTCTAATGTATGAATCACAAAAAGTTAGCATGCAAGTACAGCAAGTAATTAAGAAGGCTAATGGAATGCTTTTCATTACGAGAGGAATTAAACATGAACATAAGAATGTCATGCTTCAGTTATACAGGACATTGGTGCACCACATTTCGAATATTATGCGCAGCTTTGGTCTCCTTATTTAAGGAAGGGTGTAAATGCATTGGAGATGGTTCAGAGGACGTTTACTGGATTAATACCTGGAATGAATGGGTTGTCTTATGAGGAAAGGTTGGACAGACTAGGCTTGTTTCCATTGGGGTTTAGAAGAGTGAGTGGTGACTTGACTGAAGTATATAAGACCCTGAACAGTATTGACAAGGTGGACGTGGAAAGGATGTTTCCTCTTGTGGGTGAGTCAAGAACTAGGGAGCACTGTTTTAAAATTAGAGGTTGCCCTTTTAGAACAAAGATGAGGAGAATTGAAGATGTTGGGACTGTCCTCACTGCACCTCGTCATCATCTTTCATGAATCATGTAGCTCTGAGGGCCTCCCTCATCTGACCAGTGCAATGGCCTCATCGTCGGCACCCTCACCTTCAAGGAGCAAATCACCTTTGGCCTCCTCCTCATTGGAGAAGACATGCAGCTCTTCCATCTCCTCCTCAGCCAGATCCTCCTCACCCCCCCATTGCAGCAACAGGTTATGTAGCGCGTAGCAAGCTGTAACACCTTCTGGGGATTGTATTGCAGTGCTCAACTGGACCTGTTAAGGCACTGGAACCTCCTGTAGGATGTGATTGTGGTCATACAGCAGCTGAGCATTCAGCCAGCAGAAGCCCTAAAGGTTGACATAGTTGACTACTTATTGCCAAAAATGTCTAAGTGCCACGTGAGTGCAGTCGATGGCACCCTGAACCTATGGAAAACCAGAGAACTATACAAGTCCCAGCGCTCTTGCTTTCTTGCTCTCCTGATCCTGATAAAAATGCACAAAGGTCTGTGCCTTTGCGAAGATGGAATCCATGGCCTCGAGGATACACTTGTGCGTAGAAACTTGCAAGATCCAACAGAGGTTGCTGGTGGATCCCTGGAAGGAGCCACTGGCATAAAAATCGAGCGCCATGGTCACTTTTGCTGCCACTGGCAGTGGCTATCTCCTCTATGTTCATGTGGCATCAAATCCTGCAGCAGATGGCATATGTTATGATCCCAGCTGAGATTACCCCTGGACAAGCCAGTTCCCAGGGTGGAACCCAGCTTTAATTTGTTTCTTTAGATACGTGGGGAGTACTGAACATGGTCCCAGAAGTCAGCTGATGAACTTTTAACAAAAGAATAAAACATATATTAAACAAGAAAAAATGACCTATATTACAATACTCCTTCACACACAACTAAACTTTAACAGATATATACAAATTTGTAAGGATAACACAAGTTACAAAAGCTATCTTATACTCCAATGTTCCCAGTAAATACACAGTCCATGTATCAATAGGCACCACACTCTGAAACCAAGTGACAGATGTCACTTGAACCAAATGCTATGGATCTCTCCTCAACTCCCCCAGACGCTTGTCACACCATGAGCCAACCAGTCTCACTGCACTCCATCATTCACACAAGGCTTTCCAATCTCCACTCTCCAAGAACTCACTTTGGAATCTTCTCCCAAACTGAGGCTTTCTCTCAGATACCTTCCATAAGGGTTAGCCTTCAGGGTTTCAAACTCTCCTTCTGATGTTCCTCTCTTCTGGGTCACCACATGCATTAAAGCTGCCTTCCACACACTCTCTCTCACCGACTCAGTCATCAACAGTAACACTGCTTCACATGCCCATAGCAAAGAGTTACAGATCTTCAGTTATTTCTTTGGACCTTCTTGCCACTTCCAAGCTGTTCTCGCTTTAAATCTGCTTTCTGAAGCTTTTGTCTCTTGAAATCTGAAGCTTGGAGGCTTTCTGTATGCCCCTCACTCTTAAAATCATTAACAGGACCTTTTCCAGTTTCCTGTCCTTCCTTTGATTAGAATGTCTGCTTGGGACATTCCTCTGTTCTACTCCCCTGGACTTTGGGGTCTTTTCTTTAACTTGAGACTAGCTATCTGTCCCCTTTGCTCCAGTCTCTATTGGCAGCTACTTTCAAAGCCAGCTGAACTGAACCAGCTTCCAAAATCAAACTGTTGTTTCTCTTCTTTTGTATATGCCTATGGGAGGGGCCTACCTGTCTAGACCCCTGTTGATAACCAACAGCACTGTTTTATTTTCTACTCTTGTTTGCTTCACTTAGCTTAAGGTTGTAAAACTCTCATTAGAAATGCAAGCACCTTTTACAAGTAAAACTAAAATTCAATCTCACCTTTCTTAACACAGAGATACAGAAATACAAACCAAACATAAACTTGGAAGCTAAAACTCATTCCTAATACCAATAAGTATCAATATAACTTAATTAAACTATCTCTATTTCCTATCACATATGTGGTCAACCAGTTCCCTGGACATGTAGAGTCTTCAGCAACAATGGTTCTCATTCATCTGCAGGAATGACAAGTGCCATCTATAGACCCTGGCCAGGATTTTCCCCATCGGTGATTTGGGGGCGGAGCCCAGTCACCGACGGGAAAATGACACGGGATGATGTCAAGAGGAACCCCTGATATCATCCTGGTCCCTTTAAATTTTCAGGAAGGCGGGCAGACAGCGAAATCAGGTGTCCGCCCGCCAACCTGTCAATGGCCAATTAAGGCCATTGACAGAGTAATTAAGATTGTTAAAGACCTGCTCGTCCAACCTTAAGGCTGGTGGGCAGGCCAGGAGCCCCAGCAGGCTTCTGATTATATACTAAACCTCATCTACTGGCACAAGGAGGTTTCATGTTCCTTTTCAAAAACTTTAATAAATGTTATGTTATATTTATTAACATGTCCCATCTCGTGTGACATTGTCACATGAGGGAGACATGTTAATAAGTTTTATGTTCTATTTTTAATGTTTTTGACACTGTCACTGATCTCCCTGAGACAGCACCCTTGCCTCAGGGAGCAGTGTGCTCTTTCGCGCGCATGCACTTGAAAGAGGGCACTTTGACACGTGGGGATTCCCTACCCCTCCCGCACAGGAAGCGCATGGCAATTCCTGTTAGCCAGGCCACTGAGCGGGCCTTAATTGGTCCACCAACTCAAAATGGCGGCAGGCCCCGTTTCGGTGGCGCAGTTCGGCTGCCCGCCCGCTGCCGAGCCGGTGCGGCCTGCCCGCCCATCGAGGTAAGAGTTCTGCCCCCTGAGTCTAGTAAAGGCCCTACGAGCAATGGTTGTCTATGGATCTTCAGCTGCATATGCAGCAGGACCTGCCGCCCCTTCATCTTGAGACAGGTGATCCCCCATTAGCTGTGCCAGTCACCTCCACCACACTCTTCTTTTTTTTCTCTGCACTCTGTAAGCCATGAGGTAGGCTGCTAAATCACCAGGCTCTATGGATGGCCAGTGTGCAGTGCGCTTCAAAGCTGTCTGAAATCCCACCCACCTCCGCCCTACTCCACTTGACCAATTGGTGGCAGGTTCGCCCTTTGGACTGCATGCTGTGTTCTCAGCTCAGGTGCAGGCCTTCTCCTAAAGCACATTGCAAGGCTGTGCTAGTAACTTGAACCATGAGGGATACTGGTCCAAACCTTAATAAAGGCATTGCAAGGGACTGTGAGCACCTCCACCAGTGACTGCACCATGGTCATCTTTCGGCATCTTTCTACAACTTGCCCAGTTGGCTATTTGTTCTGCAGTCCCCTAAAACACACATTAATTTACAGCCTGTGCCTGTGGGATCAAAACTTCTAGAGCATTTGGTAGCACATTCATGCTTTTGTGTTACTTGATTGAGCAGAAAAGTTTCAGAGGCTTGACTCCAAGCATGACAATGGAGCTGCTCCTAATGGTCTCAGCTGTGGAAGAATGCTTACTTTTGCCAAGCTTTTGCAAGTGCGTGGCTGCTTCCCTCACTCCCCCTCCAGCCTAACCCCCCCTCTGGCATGTGCTCATGTACTTTCATCAGTTTGTGCTGCCTTGCCCCAACACCCCACCTACCCTCTCACCCCTCCCACCACCCCGGCCTCACCCGCATTGGAGCCCTTGCCGCAGCAATGCACTGAAAGCTTACCGGGAAAAGTGACTTGCCTGCATCATTGATGAGTGGAGCGGACAATTGCAAACTGGTTTCATGGTGGCATAAAATGGATTTTGGCCTTCTTGCCATATCGTCCACTCACGCCCGCTATCAACAGGCCCGGACGATTCTGCCCTAACATTCCATTAGCGTTTTACATCATTTTTTGTCCAGTGGTTTTGAGTGATTTTGGTACATTGACTATTAAATCTCTCTGCTCATCAAAACAAAATTGCATAAAAGTTCTAAGTTGATTCCTAACAATACCCTTCCCAGTTATTGAATCATTTCCAGTTAGGAGTCATTGTGATTTAACTGCAGTAGTATCTCTATCCAATACAAAATAGAAACTAGTAAAACAAAACTGTTAAAACTGTTCCTGAAAGGTCAGCAATCAGCAAATATAATGTTCAAAATTTCTCAACGACTGCTAACATCCTACTGTTTCAGCTCAACAAATTCTAATCTTATGTGCATTGAAATCGGAATTCAAGGTGGAAATGAACAATATGGCCTTTTGGTGAAATATTGCTGGCTCATACATATTAGTAAATGAAGATTTGAAATTTTCTTGCCTTTTAAAGCCTGGGCCATCCCAACAAATGATATAATCAGTCAGTAACACTGCAGTTCCACACAACACAACGTGACTTTAATGCTGCATCGTGATATAAAGTTTGAACAATTTGTTTGTGTGGTGCCTATAATTTTGGATCTGTGGGTGCTCTTTCAAGTGCAAAATGGCACCAATACTGTGAGCACCCAACTTTAGTGCAGCAGACCCCATGTAGGTCATTTTCATGTCTGCACTGGAAATATGCAGGCTGTGACATTAGTCAGTATGTAATGCTGAATTGACTGCATGGTGATATTGTCAATCTCAACTTTCCAGTTAACATTTATTCTTAACCTCACATAAGTGAGCATTTTTTTAACAGCAGAAAGGACCTCAAACCAATGCAATTTAAAGGATCATCATCCAATTTTAGATTAGTTGCTGATTGTTTTTTTACTGGTTGTTGCATAGCTAGCCAAAAATGTTGTAAGTTTGTACTGTTAGTCATTTGCTGAAGTCTGCAGGAAGCGGTAAAGTATGTGGTGAGCATCTTGGATCTGATTTCAAGGATTCTACATGGGCAACTTGCTCCTAATCATGGATACAGTAGTCTGTATCCCTTAAAAGAGCATACACTGCTCCAAGCTAGCCTCAGTGTCAATATCTGAGCTGGTGATTGTGAGTGTGAGAGTGAGTGATGGTGCCTCTTTATCATCAGTCCCTTCATTCACTTCTATTTTTAGAAACATGGGAACATAGGATTTAGGAGCAGGAGTAGGCCATTCTGCCCTTCAAGCCTGCTCCACCATTCAGTAAGATCATGGCTGATCTGGTTGTGGTCTCAATTCCATTTTCCTGCCTGCCCTGCTAACTCTCTTGACTCCCCATCTGTCTATCAAAAATCTGTCTAACTCTGCCTTGAATAAATTCAATGACCCAGTCCCCACTACTCTCTGAGCAAGATAATTCCACGTATCAAAGACCCTCTGAGAGAAAGAGTATTCTCCTCATCTCAGTCTTAAAATGGAGACATCTTATTCCTAAACTATGCCCCCTAGTTTATAGTCTCCCCCCACATTCTCCCAGTATCTACCCAATCAAATGCCCTCGGGATCTTAAATTTCAATAAGATCATCTCTCATTCTTCTAAAATTCACTGGGTACAAGCCCAATGTGTCCATCCTTTCTTCACAGGATAAGCCCTTCATCCCAGGAATGTGTTGAGTGAACATTCTCTGTACCTTTTCCAATGCAATTATATCTTTTTTCAAGTAAGGAGACCAAACTGGACACAATATTCCAGATGCGGTCTCACTAATGCCCTGTACAGTTGCAGTAAAATTTCCCTACTTTTATATTCCATTCCCTTTGTAATAAATGCCAACATTTAATTTGCCTTCCTATTCTAACTCCTGCATCACTGCCTGGTCAGTTCTTGGGTTATCTGAAAGGCACAAGGTTTGGTTGCAAGGAGATCAGTGGGGAAAGCAAAATGTGCATACAAACACCCACCTGCAGTTTGTAAATTTGAAGAGCTTGTGGGGTGATGGGCTAGTACTATGTGAGAAAGAGGATTGAGAAAGTCAAGTGAATAGAGTCATCTTTGATGGTTTCAGTCCTGCCGCTGCCACAGACTCAAGTCACAGCTGCACCAATGATGGTAAGGACCATCTGCTCTTTGGAGATCCAAACATGCAGCTGTGCCTGTTCCCTGCTGGTTAGGTGCTGGTGCCTGTTGTTGTGGCCCACCCATCTGAGGGAAATATATCAGTGGGCGTGGTGTAATGTGTTTGTGTAATATGGCTGTCATGTTTAAATAGCTGGCAGTGTGTATTAGCTGTGAGATGTGGGTGTCAGTGTTGCAGCAGTGCTGAGTGTGAGAGTGAGGCGAAGCTATGAATGCTAGATGTGAGTCATGGTTGCTGGAGATTGTTGATAGCCGAGCAATGGACATATGGTGAATTGAGCAGTGTCAGTCGAGCAGCTGATGCAATTGACTTTTGAAGATGCATTCCCTAAACTTGATCTCTCTTGTGAGGTTATTGAACTGCTTTTAGAACTGTATCCAGGACCTTGGGGCTGGCATTGTCTCTGAAGCCATCAGCTCCCATTGACTTTGCAGTGTCTGTCTGGAAGGCCTCCTGATCCCCTGTGGATAGAGGACCTCTCTCCTCCTGTCCATTCCCTGCACCAAGGCCTCCAGTGTGGTGTCAGAGAACACTGAAACTCATGTTGTGCCATCCTTGAGTCTTTCCCATGACAAAATCATTTCTTTAGAACCACCCACTGCAACTACCTTGCACCTCCCCTTTAAGAGGCCTTAAAGAGTGAAGGCAAGCTTGAAGCCATGGTTGACTCTAATAATTTTATTCCCTCCACTCAGGCATGTAGCCACTCAACTGTACACTTAATACTGGGCTGTAAAGGACAATCGTTTCAATGCACAGATAGCATAAATTTTGCATTCTGCCTACATCAGAAGGAATAGATGCAGGTTAATCATGCAAATCCCTATGCCCGCTTTCAAGGCCGATTGAATTTTGCCCCCAAAACAGAGAAGTGGATTGGAATGACTATATAAGCTTCAATTTGAATTTTGGAGGCACTTTTTCACAATTTTTCTTTCATACTGGCTGCTTTGTAACAACATTAGCATTTAAAAAGAATTATGGATTGTGATTCTGGTAGGCTTTCATGCACAAATTTTTTCTTTATCCAAATCTTGCTTTGTTCAAGCTTGGTGATGCCAACTTGCATTGCTTTAAAGGTTCATTTGGTGTCAAACAGTACCTTTATAATGACAGTAAAATCCAAAACAGCCATTGCTGCACCTGAAAACTTGTAATTCATTTTTATCACTGTTGAACGAGTACTTTGTTTAATTAACAAGTGGAGTGCTAGACAGTATTATTTAGATGGTTCCCTTGACTTTATTGTACGCATCTACTGAAGCTCGCTAGTAATTCCAAATAGTTTCAAAACAACAGTTATTAGTGATTGACTGTTTTAATTTAATATGACAAAGTGCATAAATAATATGACTGCGTTGTAGGAATATAACATAGCCCACTGAGTTCAGTTAATTGCAAAACTCAAGCAGGATATTAGAATTATCTCATCTTCAAGATTGTTTTATTTAAATTCAACAATAGATTCATTCCAATTAAAATGTTAGAATCTCCATCTGTAGAATTACATCTTCCATTGCTGATGACTAATGAATATACAAACCCAAGGATGTAAGTAATGATATGAACATGTGTTCAACCAATGTTAGTATTAATATATATTTTGCATTATTGATTTAGTATAGTGTTACATATTTAGTGTCTAATCTTCATAAGTAATCCTGCATTACTTTGCCACATAAAGCCTTAGGAGTGTATCTAACATGGCTTCTACATTCTGGAATGAAGATAGTCCCAATGGATGGTGCAACCTGGTGGGTATATGGTCTGACCCTTCCACTTGTTCATAGCGATCAACATTTATATATCTGAGACTACATTTTCCTGGGCTTTAGCTCTGATCCCAGGTGGCTCTCTAGTAGGCGGGGGCAAAAATTTAGCTCGGGACCCTTGCCACTGGCTCCGTCCCATTTATACATTTGATCTGTTTATCAGTATCTTTTCAGCAAGACACTCAAGGTGACATCATGCCATGGTGACATTTTTTGTCATGACCACTTCATTTATGGCAGTCCTTAGAATCCAAGGACAACTTGCTTCCACTCTGGTTTGATGCGCTCTGAAATGGGTCATAAATTTAATGTGTGATCTGCAGACTCTGCTCATACGGGGCAGGTGGTTCTTGAAGGGTCGGGCAAAAATGATATTTGAAGATTTGTGTGCTCTGTCTGATGCTTCAACTTCATCCCAATGAAGTCTCTTGATAAGTTTGGTGCCTTAGTTCCCAAATGAACCTTTGTCATTTTGGCTGGACACAAGCCAGGGACTCCCATGAGTCATTGGGGATATTTGATCTCTTCAGGAGTGTTTTGAAGATATCCCTAAAATGTTTCCACATCCTTCCGGAAGTCTCCTGCCATGACTAAGTTCTGAGTAGTACAGTTGCTTCGGGAGTCTCGTGTCAGGCACATAAATGACATGTTCTGCCCAGTGTGTAGTGTCTCAATGCTTGGCATGTTGCTTGTAGAAATGCTTGTATAAAATAGCTCACCAGCATTGTTAGGCACTTGAAAAGGCAGGGATCAATTTAAAGGAGACACGGGAGGCAATTATAAAATTTGCCTCAAACATTTCTTTATGAATTTGATTTTCCATGTTTCCAGAAGACCATAAGGTGTAGGAGCAGAAATAGGCCACTTGGCTCATCAAGTCACCTTTCAATGAGATCATGGCTGATCTGATTGTCCTCAAATCAACTTTCCTGCCTTTTCCCCATAGCCCTTGATTGCCCTACTGATAAAAAACCTGTCTATCTCAGCCTTGAATATGCCTATTCACCCAGGCTCTGCAGCCCTCTGTGGTAATGAATTTCACAGATTCACTACCCTCAGGGGGAAGAAATTCCTCCTCATCTCTGTCTTAAACAGGTGACCCCTTATTCTGAGATTATGCCCTCTGGTCCTACTCACTCCCACAAGGGGAAACAATCTCTCCACATCTACCTTGTCAAGCCCCCTAAGAATCTTATGGGGAGCATTTTTCCCTCATTGGGTGGGCTCAGCGGGGATGGGTGTGGGTGGTCGGGAGGCCGACCGCTGCCCACAATTGGGGCTGGACCATGATCTCACGCTGGCGGGATAATTAATGCCAGCATGGACTGCCTGCTTCAGCACTCAGCACTGTTTGTGTGTGTGGTGGGAGGGGGGTGGAGGTGGTGGGAGGGTGAGAGCGCAATTACGCGCATGCATGCGGGTGTACGCTGGAAAAGCTGCACCTCAGGGAGATGAAGAGTTTAAAGGATCAAAAATAAAGATCTTAAAAATGTTATGAAACATGTCTCCTCATGTCACTTGAGCAGTTACATGTTATTAATAAAATGTTAGTATTTTTATTTTATTTTTATTTGGTGTTGGAAACCTCATCCCCCCTGTGGATGAGGTTTCCTAAAAAATGCAAAGGCCATTTGGCCTTTTTGCCTGCCCGCCAACCATAAGGTTGGACTGGCAGTGAAAAATTTCTTTCAATTATAACTTCAGTGGCCTTTTAGTTGGCATGCGCATTGCCGACTATGGCACCAAAATATCACGTGAGTGCACATTGATGTCAGGACACTCGCCCGACATCATCGCACATCATTTTGCGCTTGGTTAGGTCAGGCACATGCCCACTGATAAACGGTATATTCTGGCCTGTATGTTTCAATAAGGTCACCTCTCAATCTTCTCAACTCCAATGAGTACAGGCCCAACCTACTCCACCTTTCCTCATAAGGAAATCCCTCCATACTTGGAATCAATCTAGTGAACCTTCTCTGGACAGCCTCCAATGCCAGAATATCTTTCCTTAGACAAGGGGACCAAAAGTGTTCGCAGTATTCTAGGTGTGGTCTAACTAGAGCATTGCATAGTTTTAGCAAGACATCCCTATTTTTATACTCCATTCCCTTTGAAACAAAGGCCAGCATTCCATTTGTCTTCCCTATCATCTGCTGGACTTGTATGCTAGCTTTGTGTGATTGTGTGAAGACCCCCAAGTCCCTCTGTGCTGGAGCTTTCTGCAGTCTTTCTCCATTTAAATAATATTCAGCTCCTTTATTCTTCCTGCCAAAGTGCAAAACCTCACATTTTCCCATATTATGTTCCATCTGCCAAGTTTTTGTCTACTCACTTAACCTGTCTACATCCCTCTGTAGACTCTTTGGGTAAATTTTTCGCTAGGCAGGAGGGCGCACATCTTACCCGATGGAGCATAGAATGACACGCGATGACATCAGGTGAGCATTTCGACGTCATTGCGCACTTGCACGATATTTCGGTCAGCGATTGCATGCTGGAGTAGGCAGCACACCCGCCGACAATTAAAAGGCCTATTAAGGCCATTAAAAAGTTAATTAAAATAATTTTTTTGCTGCCCGCCCAATCTTATGGTTGGTGAGCTGCCAAAAATACCAGGCCTTTACACTTTTTTGGAAACCTCATCCACGGGCGGGATGAGGTTTCCAAAAGCAAATAAAAACAAAATTAAAACTTTAATTTTTCATTAATAACATGTCCCTGATCATGTGACAGAGTCCCACATGCTGTAGCAGCAACACATCTCCTGCCCTGCTGTCACTCTTGTATTTAATTAAATTAAATCATTAATTACTCTAGTATCCTTGCTCTTTACACTTGAAGAAATCCCCACTCTTTACACTTTATTGTAATTATTTTTTTTTATACAACTATCGATTTTATACTGAACAAGCCATTTTTAAGAAAAAGACAGAAAAACAGACTAGAGACCGAAACACAAACTAAAGACCTTACTTTTACTTTAAAGACTAGAAATACTCATCAATCCAACTCACCAGTCAGCTGCTTCCCCTGCATTCACATCATGTTGTGGTTCATGACATCACTCCACCACTGGTCTCACTGCAGATTGGCCTCTTGATCTGTGCCTTTTATTCTCTCCTGCTCATCTCACACTCAAAATATACTGTTTTGAGCCTTAGGAATTGAAAAAACCCTAATCACTTACCAGATACTTACCAATTAACTAGCTTCTTCTCATGTAGCAGATCAAGAATCAATTCCTGGAGGCTGAAAAAGTATAGGCAAGAGCAGCCAAACACCTGTTTCCTTTCCTTCCCTTAACTCCCTGAAATACTCAACTCCAGCATTCTATTGTAAGTTGCACTCAAGTGCTAAAGTGCTAAATCGCACTAAGTTTGTTACTTATATATGCTCCTAACACAAAATGCCTGTCTGGGTCACTTAATTAATATTTAATTTCAGCTAGCTCTTTCACTGGAACCCCTGAAAAACCCTGCTTAAGGCTGGCAACTAAAGAATTTAAACTGTAGTTTTCAGTTTAGTGCCAACTACAAACTAAATTAGGTTTGTACAAAATTAAAATTTAGACTTTTTTACCTAACAACTGCACACATTCAGTCCTAGTTTCATTTTGTTTATTTGCTAATCACTAATGGATCAACCTATACCTTCATGCGTCTACTCTGGGTCTTCCCTTTTGGCCCTCCAACATGTGATATCCATTGAGAATATCTCTTGGTGGCTTTTGTAGGATGAAGAACAGATACAGACAGAGCTCTGATAGAAATAACAGAAAGCATACAGTGCTGCCTACAAGTTCTCCCATGTCAGAATATGCAGACCACAGAACAAATACCCCCACTTAACCCAGGAAATGAACTTGCAGAGATTGCACTCCATGCCAAACCTCCATCAGCAATTGAGCCAAAAGAAGAAACTTTGTACCTTTTACCATCCTTGGAAGTTGTGACAGATGTGGTGGGTTTACTAAAGACATGAGGTGCCTCACAATAATTATTGTTGCATTCTGTGTTTATTTCTGCTGTGTTGACCGAGAAAAGTCAATTAGCTAGAAAACAATCAACAGTGAAGAATGCATAATATTATTACTTCATGGCCTTTAAGTCTTTACTCTAAAGTTTTTGCTATTTATTTAACAGTAGACTTCATATATTATGCAATCAAAATACATATTTTTGATTGCAAATTATCTGATGTCATTTCTATTACCAGATCTGCAACAGCCTCAGTTCAAGAGGCAGTAGTATCAATGCAAACAAGATTAGATATCCTGTGCAATTGTTTTCCTTCACTTCCATAGACAGATAGTGTAGTTTGGTTGTTTTGTTCTGAACTACTTTTTACCTCTTTTTCAAGGTCACTGAATTTCAATCAAAGACATTTCTATCTTCTTCTTCTGGACAACAATTTCAAGCCATAGGTATTTATTCAATTGATCATATCTTTCATTCTGAATTCATCAACTTTCAGAAGGTGGTTGATAGTTTTGAAAGAATTTTGCTGTAGCATTTTCTCAAAGTATATTGGTAGCCAGCAAAGCCATTGGCAACATTATAATACCACATCAAGGAGCATAGTGTACCCAAAGGAATGGCAGTGAACTATCCGACTGGTTCGTTGCAACAAATAGTGTCAGACAGGGATTCAACTTGTTCCCTACGCCTCTTGGCATTGTGTTTGACTTTGTGATGGGACATTGACGGAGCATCAAATGAGACATTGCATAGATTAGTGGAAACCTTGGGGACCTAGACTTTACAAATAGCTTTTACCTCATTGATAAATGTGCAGTGGCTTGCAAAGAAAGGCAAACAACCTTGGCTCTTGGCCAAGCATGCACAATGAGGACAGGTGTAAGAACACTTTTATTAGGACTAGATAGTTTCATTATGCATGCTTGACTGAGAACTCAGACTCATAAAAGGACTATCTCAAAGGGGATTCTGTTGACTTTGCTTCATTGACATCTTTAAGTAGAACTGTTCACTTTGCTTCAGTGACATCTTTATGTAGACAATAAATGTTGTTCTTTCCTTGATCTATTTTGTCAATGTCTCAATGTTTATTTGTACAAGATTTAGAAGTGTGAAGTGTTTGAAGCCACTGTTATTTATATTTTAACGTTTTTTCTTGTTGAAGCTTTTATAGGGTTGTAGGAACAGCAATATTTTTCAAAACAATATTTGTGAATGGGTGTCTTTTTTCTGAGTAGTTCCACATATGCCATTGTTACTATGTGGCCCATTGGTTTTGTACATAGTGTATTCTGTGTGAATGGGCATGGAAGGGTCTGGAGGATATGAGGGGCCATGGTGGTGGGTGGTCAGAATAGTTGTCATGGTAGGCATGAAGGTGGCATGGAGAGTGGGTGGGAATTGTGGGATGTGAGGGGTGAAGGCCAGAAGGCCTGACAACCTTTAATTCACCTGGGTCAAACCTTCAAGTAATAAAGGCAGGCCTTGTAATCAGCCTGTCTTGGCACTCAGCCACTCCCGAAATGTCTGCCTATGCTCTCCTTCTGGGTTGGCTGTCTGACTCCATCCTACACCCCACCCATCCCCCAGAGTGAAGATCATGACATTCAGGGGCCTTCCTACCAAGGGGGTCTGGAAAGTCAGGAAATTTTCTGAATCATACTGCCAGCCTCAGAAGAGAATATCCGGCCCTGAATGTTAGATGCTCTCGCATTGATAAAGTAAGTGGAAACTTTCTAAATGTTTAGTTCATCTAGAAATATATGATTGGAAAACAACCAAACTTTAGGGTTCTTATGAGCAAGATGCTGGTTGTGCTCTGATATGGATTAGCAATGTGACAGGGCAGTCTAACAAAGGCATTTGAAAGACGCTCAACATTCACATACAAAAGTTCCTTAAGATCAGATGCTGTAGCAAGTGACAAATAAAAGTGTATTTCAGAGACTACATACTCCTCCACTGACAATGACAATCTAGATCAGAAGATGGACTGACATTAGCCTCACATATTCATCCCCAAACAAACAAAAAAAGTGATCCTGTGGCCTGAATTTGAACAGAGCCAGAATGGGCCTCTGACTTAGCCAAAATGGTGCCAGAGCCCTCGTTCCAGAAGTCTGGCTCCAAAGCCTGGCACGCAACGCATATTTTCACCAGTGAGGGGAATTAGAACAGGTTGTAGTATGCACATCTGTGATTCGTGGAGGCAGCTGCATATCAAAAAGTGCAGCTGCCTTCAAACAGATCTCATTTTCAGTTGTGGAATGTCCAGGACATGAGTCATGAGCTTTAGATCTTTGAGGAACAGATCAAAGGCTGTTGGAGTTATTTGGAAAGGTAGGGTGCCCTTTTGGATAGCCCAGACACTCCTTTTGGATAGGAACATATATCCATTTTCGGAGAGGGAATGTGCCCTTTAGGATTTTTAAAATTAGGCATGAATGTGTGTAAAAAGTGGATAAGATCTGTGGTGCTGCCAAGCATTTGAGGCATTTAAATGTCCTGCTCTTTTAAAAAAAAGAGTGGTAGTTTAAATAAAAATCAGTTCTTTCAATTTCATTCTGTCTGTTGACATAAGTCTAAGGTGATCAATATAGGATTAGTGCTCCATGACTGATTACACAACCTATCATAATCACACTGGGGTGCCTGTCAGTTCACGATTTGATTGACAGCTCCAAGTGGTCACAAAGACTTTGATGTGGAGCTGTGAATACAAATGTATTTTCTTATAGATTAAGTACTTGAATGAAAGTTTGCTTTTAAATTGGATTAAGTAGTTGAAGGAATTTAAACATATTGAATGGGTTTTTATGAATTAGAAGATTTTTGCTTAAATAAATGGCCCAATTTTTGCTCCCAACCAAAGAGCAAAAAATTAACCTCATGAGGGAATTGATTAGAGGTTGAGCAAGAAAATTCAGTGATTACTGATGTATATACCTCACCAGCACTCGAAGAATGATGCTGATGCTTCCTCCTTCAATAATTTTGGCCAAAGATATAGGAAATAGGGAAATGTATGTAGAAATGCAAATATCCCTGTAGATTACTCTTGGTCATAACTTTTGCAGGCTAATTAGAGTGAGTTTGGAAGTGGAGGGGCATGGCAGTTGGTGCAAAAAGGGAATAGACTGAGTTTGGCCGAAAGTCTGATGTCTTGACGTTGTTTCCAGAATTTGCCAGTAATGGGAACCATAGAATGCAAGCTTCTGGCATCAAAGTGGCATATCACTAATTAAGGAAGTTGACAGGTCAATTAACTCCAACCTTGCAGTGTATTTTGGATTTTACCAATGGTGCACAGGTACCCAAATGCTTCAATGCCCTGTCCGGTGAATCAAGGTGACAAGAAAGTGGGGCTAAGTGATGGCTTTCTCAGGAAGGAATCAGGAAAGCCAGCATTTGTTGGCAGGAGGTGTGGCACACAGAGGGAACTGCCAAATGTTGGCACAAGTGAGGGATGTCATGATAATAATTGATTGTGGTAGTAGAATCCAGTATTGGATACTATATAGTAGTCTGTACTAGATATAGGGTCACCTGACCTGGGGCCTTGAAGGTCAGATAGCACATGTTGGAACCTGTCATGATTGAATTAAGTTACTGCAAATATGTGTTTATGTCAGGAAAATGTGTTATCAATAAAGCTAACTCAGCTACAATGTCAAAAGCCTGTGCGCAACATTGAACCAAAAAACAAAACAAGGGAGAAGGAATCAGGTTTGGGGGCATTTGATCAGTGTCAGATAGGGCAGTGGCACTTGTACCAAGGAAACTACTAAGGAGCATGTCTGGGGAAGGGGAACATCCTAGTAGAATGCCTAGAAATCAGAGACATGACACCTCCCATAAGCCTCATCCACCCAGGCCTTATTACCCCCTCTGAGGAAGAATGGCAGCTCAAAGGGAGGGGTGTTCAGGCCCAGCAGGGTCACATCATCAACGTCACAATGAGCTATAGGGCCAGCCTTGGAGTGGGAAAGCTTGAGAAGAGTACAGAAGGGCAACATCAGTAGCGACACAGGCACAGAAGAGGCTACCCCTAGGAAGGAGTGTACTGCCCGAGTTGAACATTCTCCAAATGTACAAGAGGTAGTTTCAGCAAAGACTATGGCTTCCCAGGGAAGTTGTCACAGATTTTATGCAGCAAGATGCAGGATGAGCTGAGATTCATGGGGATTAATGGACACCTAATACCTGAAGACCCTGAAGATCAACATGGCTCTCAACATCTTTGCCTCCAGCTCTTTCCAGGGATCCACTGGAGAAATATGTGGAATTTCCCATTCTCCAGACTATCAGCTTATCAAGGGGGTGACCAGTGCCATTTTCAAAAATTCTGATGACAATAAGCAAAACTGCATGGATCCAGAAAATCAGGTGGAGAGGTAATTCAGCTTTGAGGCCATTGCTTGATTCCCCCAGGTACAAGGTGGCATCAACTGCAAGCATGTGGGAGAAGCATAGACCAGTGAGGACTTCACTGATCATGATGGCTCCTCTGAAATTGCAGATGTGAAGGGGCCTGATGTCCAGGTGATGTAAGAATGAGGGACCCCTTGGCACAGGCAAGGTGCAATGAGATATGCACAAGGGATGCTGGGATGCCCTAATAGCGATCTGTTTCCTATATGATCCTTGTGCTCTTTCAGAAAGATCCTAAAAAAGTCTTACTTTTAACCAGTCCTGCTGTTGTCCCTTCATTTTGCACTCCATTGCCCACCACCCAGCACATAATGACAGGACTGAGGAGCTAAATGGAAGCAACTCAAGCTCCTTAAGGGTTCAAGGGTCGAGATGGGATGTCACAGAATGAGAAGAAGGAAGAGTGAGTGAAAGATGTATTTAGGCACACAACAGAAACAAAACTTAACAGCTAAATATTTTAATCACCTGTGAACTACAAATGCAACTAAGTACTCTTTATGACTCTCTTACAAGTGTTCCTTCAAAGTGCAGTTGAGGTGGAGACAGGCTATTGTTCATGCTGCCCTATGCCTTGTCATGATCTTGGCAGCAGCCCTGCAGCTGCCTGAGGCTGGAAGGGCCATGGCACAGAGGCAGGATCCTCATTTGTCATTGCTGCTACTTAAGGGGCTGAGGTCACTGGCAGAGGGCTGAGGACCAATATCGACACCAGGAGCTCCTTGAGTGGAGCCCCCAGATGCAGAAGCCAGCTAACCCTCTTCCCTTGCATGGCACATTGTACCTCCCTGCTGACCAGAGAAGGATGATGAGTCAATGAAGATTCCAGGCCCCCTTAACCTCCTTTCGCTTTTATGCAAGGCAATGGCAAGCAGGTCTGCATACATCTCCAGGCAATTTTTAAATTTATTCTTTCATGAGATGTGAGCATCACTTGAATTGAGTGGCTTGTTAGGTCATTTCTGCAGGTAGTTAAAAGTCAACCACATTTTTGTGGATCTGGAGACACACATAGGCCAGATCGGGTAAGGATGGTATATTTCCTTCCCTAAAAGGGCATTAGTGAACTAGATCAGGCTTTCAAACATTTGACAGTAGCTGCATGGTTACCAATTCCAATTTTTTTGATTAATTGAATTTAAATTCTACCAGCTACCATAGTGTGATTTGAACCCCAGAGCATTAGGCTGGGTCCCTGGATTACTAACCCAGTGACATTACCACTTTGCCATCATAGTACTGAGGACAACAGAAAAGTTGAAGAGGCTGAGAATGGACAGCAATCCATGGATGCAGTCACATTGAATTTCACTGGTGACTTTGGCTGCTGACGTTTTAGTGCTTTGAGTGAAGCAGAAGCCTGAAGAGAGAAACTTGGACAGGGGAGGAGTGGGAAAGGTGGAAGTGCAGTTTTGAGGACTTTGTAAAGAAAGGGAAGGTTGAAGGTAGGTAGTGATTGCAAATAATGCCAGGTTTAAAAATGGGCTTTTGGGGCAGGATGAGATGACATCACTTTTGAATGGCGTAGCAACAAAGTTGGAGAATAGGGGCAGGTTGATGAGACCAGGGTAATGGGAAGGGAAAGTTGGGATGTCAGAAGCTGAGACAGATTGAGACTGAAGCAGTCAGTTAGTTAAACAAATCAGGGGTTTCATGGACAAGATAATGTTAGCAATTTAGTGGGTAGAAGGTGGAAGAGAATATATGGAATCGAGAGGTGCATAAAAGAGGGGGTGCAGAGAAGCCTTGTTGCAAGGGAATTTTGAGGTGACAAAAACTGCAGAGCTGTTACCTTCAATTTTGAACATTGGGTAAAAGACCATCAATCATTGAAAATGACAGATGCGTGTTGTGTTATGGCACAGCTGTTAGTAAATGCTGGGTTGTTCAAATCCCAAAGGGAAACTTGAAACAACTGTCACAACTTATTTTACAGTTTGTATGAATTTCAAGCTGCGTGCCTTGTATTCAATAGTAATAAGACCACCAAGTCTGATAGGTTTTTACAAAATTAGATTAAACATTTATTAACAAGAGAAATGTTTTTAAATACATACATAGATCTACAAATTACTGCTATGTTAACTTCTAAATCCTTTAATCAATCTAATTCCCAGTTACACTTTTGTTAAGGTAACAGTAAGACATTTAGATTTTAAGGCCCAGGCAAAGTAAACAATATGCTGAATAGTCGGATTCAAAGTGAGTTCTCTTAACTTCAGTCCCTGGAGGCAGCAGCTTGGTACATACAGGCTGCAGGCTTTTAACACTTGTTGCATCTTAAACTGCCTCCTTTATAGTCTCCTCTACTTTATATATATTTTCCTCTTTGAATGAAAATTCCCATTGTTTCACTGTGTCTTTTGAACTTTACCTCTCTACTAATAAAATAATCTATCATAGTTTCAATCCCACCAGTAATCTTTGGGAAAAATAAATAAACACATTATTTCTTACTACTTCTACTGGCTAGGTATACATTACACCCCTTCCTTTGAATTCAAGCCACTACAGTTTTGTTTAAAAATGCAACTGTTCCCTTTACACTTCACATTCTCAAACTTCTCATGTTTACCTAATTAACATTTCAAACCTAACTTCTCTTCTTACATTCAAACACTCAGGCTAGCTGCCTCAAATTCAATTAAGTCTCTCTCACACACATAGCTACATACATAGACACATCCCACTATTACTCTATTTTACAATAAATTCCAATAACATTATAGAAATTATTATATCTTCAGGACAGTGTAGAACTAAGACAGGGGGATAGTTTGTTGTGGTAGAGAGGAATTTAAAGTTATTCATTTCCCCTGGGATGACTTTGGATCAACAACTGGATTTGACATCCAGGCATAAAGGGGGTTACAGTGAGCCCTAAGATAGTAAGGCCATTTGAATAGCCAGGGTGATCAGGCAGCAAGAGCTCTTCAATTTACAGAAAATGGTTTTGAGGCTGCTGAGGAAGCCATTGTACCAGCAGAAAGATGGAATGGTAAACTATCTAGTATCAAGTGTTTAAAGGTGGAGGTGTTGATTTCACTTTAGGTGGGGATATAGAGATATGGAAGATTAGAATGCAAGTTGGATGTGTGAGATAGTCAACAAATAGCTTATATGAGGTGTGGGAGGTCATAGTGATGGGAAGGGTAGATGCAGGCGAGGGGGTACACAATGGAAAGGAGATGAGGAGGTGATCAGAGAAATCACAATTGGCGAGACAGAACTTGGAAATCTCAAGACTACACATGACAGCAAGATCAAAGTAATGGTTATGTGCACAAAAGAGGGTGTCAATGCAGAGGCTGCAGTTGTGAGAGGAGAGAATGACAAGGAAATCAACAAAAGAAGGGTCCAGGCAGAGGTTGAGATCATTTAAGGTGAGACTGAACATAGACAGGAAAGTGGGCGATTTGGTAAGGAAGGCACCTGGGAGATTTGTGGTTAGGGGCAGATTTGTCTGTAAGAAGAGATGAATTTGGAAGGAATGTCGTAGTGTGGGTGGGGTGGGGAATGAAGTAGTCAAATGTGATAAAAGAGGTTGATGCATGGGGGAGAAACTGATACAGGATGTTAAGGTATGTCCAGTGGTTAGAGCAGACCATAAGGTGGAAAATTAAACCAAGTAGCATGTCGTCAATGAGGGGAAAAGAGGGAACATCTGAATGAAGATGGCCTTGTTTGTAATAGAGATGACATTTTGTAGGGCATAGGGAGAGTGAATGGAGAGTCATTGGGTGATCACAAATAGAGGAGGTTTACTTAAGGCAAAGGGTAGGATGATGTATGTAACAACATGGTGTTATTAAACTTTGAGATCCAAAAAGGGTGCCTTGACGTTTTAACAGCATTGAAGGAAATGGAATTTATTCTGAACATCTTGTGGCATTCAGACTATTGCTGCACGCCTGTTGAGCAGAATTTTTAGGTCGGCGGGCAGGCGCAATCGGTGGGCTCAGGATCGCCAGGGGAATGGACCCTTACCCGTGATCAGCCCCTGACTGCAATTTCATGCTGGCTGGCCAATTAATGGCCAGCTAGCATGAAGCATGCACTGAGAAGCTCAGCACTACCGGGGTGGGGGCAGGCATTGATGTCAACGTGGGCGTGGGCCAGCACTAAAAGAAAGCTCCCTGAAGGCAGAGAGCTGCCTCAGGAACTTGAAGGCCTGAAAATTAAAAAATAAAGTTTTGAAAAGCAAAAAAAAAGTCCAAGCATCCTAACCAGGCACCTGAAAATGTACATGATGAAAATGCTGTCCACTGATTTTTATTTTTATTTATCTCATCACAGAAACCTCATTCCACCCATGGATGATGTTTCATGAAAAATGTAAAGGCCGCCTGGCCGAATCGTCCATCCGCTGCCAACCGAAAGGTTGGACGGGCAGTGTAAAAGTAAAGACAATTGCGCCATTAATGACCTTAATAAGCCTCTTATTGGGTGAGCTTCCAACTTTTGTGCGTGCCCGCCAACCGAAATATCACACAAGCGTGGGATGACCGACGCCATCTCGCGCAATTTCTCGCAGGATCGGGGTGGATGTATGCCTGCCCGATCAGCATGAAATTCTTTCCATTATTCCAGGATAGTTGCCAGGTGCAGCTGCCAGGGACCTCCATTCCTGATCCTGCTAGGCTCCTTCTTCTAAATGTGTCCAATTAGCATACACATCAGTAAGGCTGTTAGTTAATTACTGAATATGGTGCCTGCTCCAGATAGGGAGTGGGTCAGGTATGTTCTCCAGCTCCCACAGGAAAAGATAATCAATGTCCCAGAGGTCCCTTTGTCAGGGGCTAAAGAATCCACAAGAAATTTTAACAGCTTTAGAGGTTTGGACCATTCCCCAAAGGTGAACACCTAGGGGGACTGCATAAAGATTTTGACCGACTGGCCAGTCCCCTTCCTTTCACCAAAGATAATGGCCCGCAGCTGATCTGCAAGACCAGGTACTCCCGGGAAGAGTCTGATAACTTACCATTAATACCATTAATAGACAGAGGTTCTGCCTCATATAAGGGTCCTCAAAAACTGGAGACCTAGACCAGCATCTGCCATATCCAGGTGGCAGCCTAATTCTCATCCCTTCAACAACACTCATGCTGGACCCATAACAAGTAATACACTGGAACAGTAGTGATTCTTCAGCCCAAGGAAATTTGTATATTGTCACATAACACCAGATTGGAGAGATAAAATTTTAAGCAACAATGCAACTGAAACCAGTGAAGCCAAAATGATATGCATTCAGTGTAGATTGTGCCTT
This sequence comes from Carcharodon carcharias, assembly GCF_017639515.1. NCBI lineage: Eukaryota > Metazoa > Chordata > Chondrichthyes > Lamniformes > Lamnidae > Carcharodon > Carcharodon carcharias. Next base: position 66,461,987 of record NC_054472.1, on the reverse strand, counting down.
TAGAACTGACAGCCTGAAGATACGCCCTTTGACTCTTTAGCTGGCTACACCTTCCATTTCCATATAAATTCATGAGCACATGCAATCTTTCACCAGCAAATTTCAGCAATTCGAAGTTACAACTTTCAACCAAGTGCTTAATCATGTTTAGAATTCTTTGGCCAATTTAATTTGCATATTAAGTAGATCGTGCTTATTTTTGTATCCCTCAATGTATGAGTTTTTTCTCTATTCTGACAACTTAATCAGCAAGGGCATAACACTGATTGCATTTGAGGACATCATCCACGAGAAATAAACAGACTTACAAGACACAATGCTGCATTTCAGTTTTGTTACAGGATCACTTTGTAAATGTTTGTGTAGTCTTATTTCTTTTGTAATTTCCTGCGTTCATGCATTGAAGCAGTCTAAAGCAAGCAAGCAAAATCCTCAAAATAACCATCAAGGTTATTAAAAGGATATAGGGCAGAGTTCTAATTTCAGCCTCAGTACATCAAGTTACTTTTGATAGGCTAAAGATTCAAACCCACTATAAAACTAATGGGTATTACATTTGAGAGGAATTTTTTGCTCAGCTTTGTTTTAGCACAGTAGGAGTGAGCTAAAGAAGAATTTATGTTTTGATTTTGGCACAGTTACAGGGTACAAGTACTCTGAGTAGTAGCAAATATTACAAAATTATGGAGCTGACCAGAACGTACCCGTAACAATGCTAGTTTAGTTCTATTAGTAGAGTTCTCAAGCCTTGTTGGACATATTTCTGGATGTTTCATTACCTGACTTCCTGCCTCCACAATCTCACAATCGCTTGCCTGATATATCCATCCTTACAGTGCACTGGCTTCCCACATCAATTGGAAAGCAAACAGATTCTTCACTGCCTGATTCCATGATTCCTGACTTCAGTCAAACAGCTATTTTTCCATCTGCAAAATTTTTACTAATAAGTGAAAGTATTGAAGGAAAATGTGAATGACATAAATTGTATTTTCCTATAACATTTTCCCAGGTTGCTTATGGTATCCAAAGATTGAATAATGATTGTAATATTTTGGGATTTGGGATACCTAAGATAGACAGTTGACTATTCATAAGTAATTTTAAAATAGTTTATTAAGAAGCAACAGTTTAGATATGATGCATTAACTAATTAGATAGAAAACGTATATGACCTATAACAGTTGAGAGCTGTTCACTGATCCCAGAAGATGAATGGACGGTTGGCACAGAGAATGTTGATCTCTGTAGCTTATGATAGCAGTATTGCCACCTCACCAGGACTTCCCCCTGTCCCTGAGCACTTGTTAATATACCCTTTTTTCTTGGAACTGGTAGCCCAGTGTCATTTATTTATTCAAACACTTCTGACCAATGGATACAGGACAGGTACCCAAAATATCAGGGTGATTACCACCTTCCCTGTCTGTAACCCTGCTTGAGGTCAGCTTTTCATTTTATATCATGCTGAGGGTCATATTCCGGCCTTTTCTAAACACTTGCATAGATAAGGGGGTACACAAGATGCCACCCTACCAACTTAGGAATGTCAACATGGCAGCCTTAATCAAATGACCTTGCCATTCCCAGGGACTATTTAGAAGTCAAAATGTTTAGAAATTGCCTTTCCAGAGACGGAATCAATGCTGTTTAGCTAATCTCATAAAAGTTCTATACTATGGAGATACTGCCAGTTTATTAAATGCCCCAATTTCTTACATAATAGAGTATTTACAACCTACCTATTACTCATTCAAATAGACATACAATATTATTGTAGTCCATAGCCAGTCAATCAAGCTGTGGATTATACACAGTTGAACAATCATAGATCAAATAAAAGGTTACATGCAGTCATACAACCCCCACGTTTTTAGCCAAGCTGCTCTAATCCAGCTACAACACAGGCATATACTTGACAATGTAGAAAATTGACTAGGTACGTCCCGTCCCCACAAAAATGGGGACAAATCTAATCTGGCCAATCAACGCCCCATAAATCTATCCTCAGTCAGCAGCAAAGTGGCGGAAGGTGTTGTCGACAGTGCTATCAAGCAGCATTTACTCATCCACAATATACTCACTGATATTCAATTTAAGTTCTTCCAGGGCCAGTGAACTCCAGATCTTGGTACAGCCTTGGTCCAAAACAGACAAAAGAGCTGAATTCCAGTGGTGCAGTGAATGTGACTATCCTTGACATTAAGGTAGCACTTGACCGATTGTGACAACAAGTATCCCTAGCAAAATTAAAGCGAATGGGAATTGGAGGAAAACGTCCTACTAGTTGGAGTCATATCTAGCACAAAGGAAAATGGTTATGTTTGTTGGTGGTCGATTATCTTAGCCCCAGCATATTGCAGCTGGAGACTGTCCTAAGCCAAACCATCTTTAGTTGCTTCATCGTTGACCTTCCGTCCAACCGAAGGTCAGAAGTCGGTGTGTTCAGTGATATTTGCACAGAGTTCAGTACTATACGGATCTCCTCAGATACTAGCATCACATGCTCACTTGCAACAAGACCTGGACAGCCAGCATTCAGTCCTGGGCTGATATGTGGCAAGTAAAGTCGGCGTCACACAAGTGCCAGGGAATGACTATCGCCAACAGGAAAGAACCTAACCATTACTTAGCTGTATTCAAAACCATTGCTGCATCCCCACCATCGATATCCTGAGGTTACCTTTGACCAGAAACTTAACTAGACCAAATACTGTGGTTAGAAGAGCAGGTCAAGTGTTGAGAATTCTGTAAGTAAACCCTGACAACCAAAAGCATATCCACAAGATATAAGTCAAGAGTGTGATTGGAATCAGTCCACTTGCCTGGATGATTATAGCTCCAACAGCACTCACGAAGTCAGTGCCTTCCAAAACAAATCAGCCCACCCGATCAGCAACCCTTTCACCACCTTAAACACTCACTACGACCACTTCCGATGCATAGTTGAAGTAGTCCGTACCTTCAATGATATGCACTACAACAGTTGCCAAGGCTTTTTCAACAGCACCTTACAAACCCATGACCTCTACCACCTAGAAGGACAATGGCAGTTGGTGCATGAGAACACCACCAGCTGGAAGCTGCCCTCCAAACCACACAGCATTGTGACTCAAAACCATATCTTGGCTCCTTCAAATTCGCCAGGTCAAAATCTGGAACTCAACCCCTAACAGCACTGTGGATATACCTACATGACATGGACAATAGCAGTTCAAAAATGTGGCTTACCATCACTTTCTCAAGGGCAAGGGATGGGCAACAAATGCTGATCTTGCCAGCAATGTTCATATCCCAAGAATGAATAAATAAAAGCATTGATGCTTATTGGGTACAGTGTAAGAGTATATTGAAAAGCTCTCTTCTACAGGAAAGATCACTGATAAACACAGGGTTCAGTAACTGTGGCAATCTGAGGTGCAATACAACTTTAAGAGAATGTGAGCAGATTGACCACGTGATTGTATTACCCAATTGCTGTGTAGCGCGGGCTACAATGTTAATCAGTAGTTTAGAATAGGGTCTGGTTTGAGAAGCACAGATTGTGTTAGTTCTCTGTTACTTGTGTTAATAAACAGCATGTGCTTCATCTTACATTGACTTCTGCATCTGCAGTGTCTTGTTTACCAGCTCACTCAGCAGTAGGTAGGCATGCAACCATGTTCGCTGAATGAAGCGACCCAACAGCAGGAATATAACAGCAAACATGGGAAGTGAAGTCTGCTGCCTGCTGCACAGTATGGCACCAGAAAAGACCATTTGGTCTATCCTTTCACAGTCAGTGCCTGACTCCTTTTCCACCAAAGATTTCTAAGCTTTCTTCCTGATTCAATCATCCAATCTATGAATTGATAGTCTTCATAATTGACATAATTCCCTCCATCCAGTATTACTTTACGAACTGTGTCCAGGCAGTCATTTACACCATAGGACAAAAAACAAAAATCAACATATAGAGCTTCGATTTGGCTACAATTTTACTTTGCAAAGTTTGATGGAAAGAATATGGAAAAACCTAGGGCAGAATTTTCCCATTAGAATGTGAGGGTGGGGTCCACACGCTGATGTGTAAAATGACGCAAGGTGATGTCGGGCAAGCATCCCTACGTCACTACGCACCATCGCGATATTTCATTGGGCGGGCCTGCGGTTATATCCGATGCGCGCCCACTATTAATTAATGGGCCACTAAGGCCCTTAAGGTGCCAATTGATGCCGATCTTTTGGCGCCCGTGCAATCTTTTGGTCGTCACATGGGTACAACGGGCAGGTGGTTTGGAGACATTGCTATAAACCTCGTCCACGGGCAGGCTAAGAGGGCTGAGTGGGGTCACGAGTGTGCTCTCTCAAGTATTGATTTTTCTAAGTTATTGAAACTTGCCTGTGTGATCTGCAAATCTTCAAAACGCATACTAGCTGCTTGGACTGAACTCACAACCTTCAGGTCAGCACTGTGCAGTGAAGAATCATTTCTGGGCCTGCAGGTTTTAGGACGCCTTCTCTTAGTTGGGAAAGGGAGTTGAACTCTCCACTGGAGGCACCTCCTCTGAGGAGGAAGGGAGGGCTAGAAGGGGGAGGAGGCCAGGGAAGTACATTCAGCCTCCAAGGGAGCCACCTTTGGAAGGAGAGGCACAGCCACAAGGGGTGCACGGCCAAGAGGTAGTCCAAGGCAGAAGAGGCTGCAGAAGATGCCACTATCCTGCTGCCAGGGTATACAGGTGGCAAAGCAGCTATCTCAATGTGTCTGAGGTGCCAAAGGAGGCTCTGTCTCTCAAGGGAGACAGTCAACTTTACCTGTCAGGTGATTGGGCCTGAGATCTCCCCTAACTGTGTGGGTGGACACCCCATGCCAGTGGCTCTAAAGATCACAGCTGCCCTCAACTTCTATGCCTCTGGCTCCGTCCAGGGGTCAGTGGGTGATCTTTGTGGTGTCTCCCAATCAGCTGTCCACACTTGTGTCAAGCAGGTGACAGATGCTCTGCTCAGGCGTGTATTGACCTACATCCACTGCCGTTGGGACCAGGCAAGCCAGACACAGCAAGCCAGAGGCTTTGCGGCCATTGCTGACTTCCCCCGTGTCCAGGGTGCAATCAACTGTACACATGTGGCCATCAAGGCGCCAGCAGGTGAGCCCGGTGCCTTCATCAACAGGAAGGGCTTCCACTCCATGAAGGTGCAGATAGTGTGTGACCACAGGATGCTGATTCTACAAGTCTGTGCAAGGTACCCAGGCAGCTCCCACGACGCCTACACCCTTGGATGGTACTCGCCCTTCCCAAGTGCAAGAGGTCGTTGAAGCGTTTGTGACACTGGATCTATGTGCGTCGTACCACAACGCGGGTGTTCACTACCTCCATCACATCCTCCCAGGCACATTTGGTCATGTGGGGGGGCCTTCTCCTCTGTCCCTAGGAACGAGGACCTCCTACTGTGCTGCCGCCTCCCCGAGGAGGGCAGCAAGGCAATCGTCCGAAACACGAGGGGTACAGTGCTCCCCTATCCTACCCTCCTGCCTGGTCTGCTCACCAGCAGTGCTCTGGGGAGCCCTTCCAGTAGCCATGTTTGTCAGTCTTTGAAAGGCTGCAGCAGCTTTTTAAAACAGGCCGCCGGGTCACCATTGGACAAGGCAATCATTGGAGTCCCACCACAGCCCACCCACTCCTGCTGTCCTCAGGAGCTGCGATTCATGCTGGACGGGTCTTAATTGGCCCGCCCACATAAAATGGCGGCCACTCCTGCTCCACCTGCCCACCAGCCAGAAAATTCTGCCCCTAGAGTTTTATTCTTCACCTTGCTCTATCATTCATCCAAGGGGAATATTTCCACTGTTCAATGCAATCAAAAATGTAGGCTACTATCCTGATGCAAATTGTGCTCAAAATTGCATCTATTTTCAGAATTGTCCTTGAGGAGGTAGTGATGATCCACCTTCCTGAACCCCTGCAGTCCATGTGGTGTAAGTTTTTTAAATTAATTCATAGGGTGTAGGCATTGCTGGCCTGGCCAGCATTTATTGTCCATCCCTAATTGCCCTTGAGATCTGGTGGTGAGCTGCCTTCTTGAACCGCTGCAGTTCATGTGGTGTAGGTACACCCACTGTGCTGTTGACCCAGTGACAGTGAAGGAACGGCGGTGTAGTTACAAGTCAGGATGGTGTGTAGCTTGGAGTACACCGCAACAAATTTTAAATCTATCATGAATCAGCTCAGTTGGATAATGTTTTAGATTGAACTTTAAAACATTGCATAAAAAAATGCTTGATATCCTTAAGAGTGGTAACCTCAGGTAGTTTTAGTCATACATCGAAAAATGGGTTTTTGAGAAAACGGGCCTGTGAAACGGCAGTCATTGTTGGATTGCCACTCCGCTCAATTCCCACACCTAGACACTGCTCTGCATTTCTTGCAGGTCTTCTGAGCCCAGCTTCTCCAGAAACGTGAAGAGCAGCATCAATTAGAAAACTCTACTGCAGCACTACAGCATCAGGGAGAAGATTGGACATTGGTCCCTATTTTATGCACTAGCTGTTGCAAGGTAAGTTTGAATATCCAGTGTGAGAACTCGCGAATGGGCGAATGGATGAATGTTCGTGAATGGATAGGGTGGCAGGGTGGGTAGGTGGGTGAGATAAATGGGTAAACTATGTCACAACAACAGAAAATGATGACTCAGTGAGATCTACCTATAACTCCTCCAGCTAACCAAAGATATATTGAATTGTTCAAAGAAGACCTGGTTTTAAAAAAAAAACAAGAAAAGACACTGACCATAAGTGGATACCAGCAGTCACCTGATGCCTGGTATTGTAAGGGACCACCTTTCTGGAAAGTTCATAAATGGGTTGCACTCCAGACCTGCTCTGAAATGGAATGCTGCATGGAAGTTCACAACTGGGGCAGGGGCCGGTGGTCTGCTCCACATCAAACAGGGACTTTTGAAAGGAGGGCATCAAAACTGTAAAGTGCTGGACTTTTCATCCACTGTAATTCTGTCAAGACAATGGGAACTGCTACCCAGCCATTTATCCAGACACTCACAACCCCCTGTGGAGGATGAAATAACCTCACACCGCATTGGTTTCAACTATCTCAAAATGTGTCAAAAGATTTCTGAAATGAAAGATGAAGATAACAAAGATTGCAAGACATGCAAATTAAATACCTCCCTGAGAATATGCAAACAGTAGGTTTAAGAACTGGTTTTGCAAATCCAGAAACGGAGAGAACTCATTGAAAGTCATCTGGAAAAGAGCTGCTGCAAAAAAGTGAGCAATCTCTCCCTCTCTCTATCTGAAGCTAAGAATGTCTCCAGCAATGTGCAGTACCTGAACTTCAATTTGACTCCAGGGTTTTAAAGGAAAGCACCCCACCTAAAATAGCAGCAACATTTAACAAACTACGCCTCAGACAAACAAAAGGACTTAATAGTATATTCTTTTAACTTTTATTTGGACTTTCTCGCTCCTGATATTTGTGTGTGTGTTGTCATTTTTTTTTCTTGGGTTTAGTAACTAATAAATCTACTCTTTCTTTGACTCAAGAAAGCCTGGCTTGATTGGCTCCTAATTGATAAATAAATACATTTGGATTGATAAAAGCATTTAAGGGAAAATAAATGTTAAAAATCTTCATTGTGACCAAACAAAGGTGTTGAAATAAAGGGGGACCAGTTCACTCCTCTTCAACTGGTCATGACAAGTGGCAGGTGGATAAGGTGGTAGGTGGGAGAGAGGTTAGGAGGGTAGGGTGGCAAGTAGGTAGGGTGGTATGTGCATAGAGTGACAGATGGGCGATGTGGCAGGTGTGTAGGGTGGCATGTGGGAAGGGTAGCAAGTGGGTAGGGTGGCAGGTGTGTAGGATGGCAGGTGGATAGGATGGTAGGTGGGTGATGTCGTACATGGGTTAGGGTAGTTGGGTCTGGAGGGTTTGTCAGCTCAGGGACTGGTCTGGTCGAATTGAGGGAGGGTCAGTGAGAGTGATTGAGGGCACCAGTTTTGTAGTTACCCAGGAATTAGGCCAGAATTGTTTGGTCCAAGATTTCCTGAGTAACTATCCATTTAAGTACCATGGAACTGGCCAAAGTCACTGACTCTAGTTCAGAGACAGAGACATTTGCAGAAAGCCCCAGTGGGCAGGGGAATTGCCTGTCAGAAGTTAAAACTTTCTCGGCAATTCCATGGAGGTCAGCGCATCGTGACTTCTGTAGGGCCCCAACATACATCTTGGATCGTATGTCCAGCCTTCGATGAGCTAGAGACTGGAAGATCTGGGCCAAGATTTTTTAATCTGAGTGCCTAGGTCACCGCTTGTGACTTATCGAAGTCAAAATAACTAAAATGTGACTTTAAAAATCCATACAGAGCCATTTATTGGGCATCGGTATATAATAAACAGTTTCCTAATGAATAAAAACTTACCTATTAGTGTCTTGTACCTAAATAAAAGTTTATTTTTTAGAGCAGAAACTCACAATATTGATTAATTCGATCTAGGGGCATGGCCAGTGATGTAGACAGGGCTGGCATCCAGCATCATTTACTGAAACTGGCACAAAAGATTGCAAAATTTTGATTTATGCTGGATATAACTTGCACTTGAAATTTCTTGATGTTTTGTGCTGGTTCGTGCAATTGACTGAAATGAACAGTGTACCTGGCAAAATCTCCAGGCTATCTAGTCTTCATATGCACATTTATTATTTAATTAACAACAGTGGAGATCTTGTGACAATTTTGTGCATTCTGCAGGAATTCCTTCTGGAATTATTCCCAATAAGGAGAATTTGAAGAATGCTATGCGTCATTTACCTATAACCTTGATTAGAATTTTTTGACATTCTAGGAAAAATTGCAGAATGTGGCCTTTCATGGTGCTTCAGTACAGGCTGGGGATTACATTCAGTAGAGTTGCTTACATTTATGTTGGGTATAGTTGCAAAGAGCATAGTGGAGAATAATGTGTAGAACTGACCTTTTTGATGCAACCTGTTTATCTGAAACACGGAGGTGAATTTACTTTACCTCCAAGATGAACTTTACCAGTATGGGTATTTAATTAACTTGCTTTAGTATTGCTGAAAAAAGAGACATACCTTCAGAGCTTTTCATCTTGTACTCAACAGGACTGATTTGCAAGAATGCCAAATTTCAAAGGGAACAACAATTTATACTGCATGGGAAGAGCATGCTAATTGGTTGGCAGTGGACACCGATTGGTAGAGGCATTGCCATGGAGAATGCACCAGGAGATCATGAACTGCCAAACTTTGTTTAAATTCAAACCAGACAGGTCAACTGTGATTGGTCAAGGCATTGCTATGGGAAATGAACCAGAGAATGGCTGTCCCCTAGTTTTTGTTTAGTTGATAAAAGTACAATGCATGGACAGCTTCTTTCCATTTGCAAAGGACAGGGTCCTGTGTGTGAATATGTGTAGCTTCTATCACACATAGGTGAGTCACACATGCCATATAAATTGTTGTTCCCTTTGAGGTGTGATATCCTTGTGAATCTTCCCTGATGAGTGCAGGATGAAAAGCTTTGTCAACATGTCTCTTTTTTTTAAAGCAATACTCAAGTCCTGTACTACTAACTTGCTTAACTTACTTTAAAGTTGTGATTTCTACATAAACTACATGAACTGCGTAAGCTCTCAACATCTATTGGCTTTGACATTTCAGCTGCTTTCCTTCACACAGAAGTGAACTGGATGTAATTGATGTCCCCAAATTTATGAAATAGACACTTTAGTATGACCTTTTTAACAAGACAGAAAATAGCCATGAAAAGCTAACTCACAGAATTTCATTTTAGGGAGTGTTAATGTCATATAAATAAACAATTATGTGTTATAATGAGACAGATGATGTGTGCCAGGCAGACCAAATCCACAAGGGAAACTTGGTCGCGCTATCATAATGGTTTGCAATTTATATTTATTATGAGGTGTGTGCACTGAATTTAGAAGTAATAAGTCAACCAAGACCTTAATAGATTTTAAAAATTAAATTAAAATATTTATTAACAAAATAAAAGATGTTAAGCATATACATAAGACTACAATTACTTACTACTATAATAAATCCTAAAATTCCTAATTAACATGAACCCGTTACACTCACTTTAAGGCAACTGTCCAGAATAGAATTTAGATTTAAAACAAATGCAATAAGTTAACATAATGCCCTGGACAATGGAATGCTAAATAGCTTTTGCCGAACTTCAGTTTCGTTAGATAGCAGACTTGTGCACACATTCTGGAGGCTTCATTAAGGCTATTTCACACATTCTTGTTAGATCTTACATGGCCTTCTGACACACAGCCTTTCATTCTCCTTTATATATATGTCTGTCTTTAATATGTAAATTATATTGTTCCACATGTCCTTGAAACTTAACTTGCTCATAATATAAAAACTTACATGTTGCCAATATTGTCAGTAACCTTTGGGAAAAATAAACACATTCCTTAGATTTGCTTATCTGTCTAGTTGTAAACAGACTAAAATCCCGTTGATATCCAAACCTCTTCATTTATATAAAAATGCAAATTCCCTTCACACCTTACATGCTAAGCCAGCTTCCATGTTTATTCATTAGCATGTCAAGTACCTAGCTTCTTTTGATGATTTCAGACTTGCAGCCTACTTGACTCAAGATGCAATTAAATCACACACAAACCCAACTATACTTACCCCATAAACCTACTCGACAATAAACCAGAAAAAATATTAAAGAGCTTATTATACTTTCATCACATTCTGTTAAGATTGATTATATCAATTATATATTGAGTAAACCATAATACAATCAAGCAGAATCAATACAAGAAATCACGTTTTATATTTTTTGTGGTTCTTTGAGGATGTGACAGCAGAATGGATAAAGGGGAACCAGCATACGTAGTATATTTGGATTTATAAATGACATTTCATAAGGTGTCTGTCATGAAATGTGCTTTATGCTAAATAGTAATTTTAAATCATGAATTGAACTTTCAAGAACATACCTTAATTAAAAAAAAAACACAGACTAAAGTGACTTGAACTCATAGCCGAGCTGGCTACCCAATTTGCATTACTATATGCCTCACATTCCAACCCCTTTGATTTAGAGATGACATGTCTGCAAAAACCCATCAAAGACAATGATCTCAGAGGAATGTGAATGAACTATATTTTCTATTCCATTAGCGCAATGCCCACATACTCAACTGGGTGGAGACAAACCATCAAACCTAATCACTTGAACAATGAGACTCTGGCTAAGAAGGTGTATTCCCAGATCAGCCCCTATCTAATTGCAATTGGAATACATGATCATGTTTAAAATACTTGTCAATTGGAGAGGGTGGTCAAAAGACAAGCTGGCCCTTTGTATGTTTTAAGCTCATGTCCTCTCAGCAGAACTGGACAAGCAGCTGAGAAGCTGAAAGACATCCTTCCTTCCTTTCTGTTTCTCCACGCAATGTGCAACTTCTGGGCTCTGTCTGCTATTGCTTGACCCTCCTTCCATGTGCACCAGGCAGAGATTTTAAAGAAAGAACTCTACTTCACAGTTGTGTCTCCAGAAGAACAGGGAGATCATCCATCTGCAGTTTTAAACTGCCTCAAAGCTGAAAGCACAAGGCTGTGAAGTGAAAGCAGCAAAAGTACTTCTGAGTAGCTATTGTAAGGACACAGACTGACCCCATGGGACCCCTCCACACCTCCGATCCCTCGCCCCCCCCAACACAGGATTCCCCCCAACCACACCACCTCCCCAACCTCCAAGACTTCCAACCCCCTGACCCCCGACACCCTCCACCACCCAACCTCCAACACCCCCATCCCCAGACCTCCGAATGACCCGCCCCCACCCCTCACGGACTGCCCCAGACACCCCCACTCCACAAATCCTATCCACTTAATATAGGCACTTACCTTCTCCCTGGCCTGTCAATTTCCCTGGCCCTTTAAACTCACCTGCTTTATGGCAGCAAGTGCCGTAATATAAGGGGGTGTGGCCTCCTTGAACTTGTTGGGGCTAGATTTCTCTGGGGCCTGTGAGGAGTCTTTCGATGCAGTCCCAAAGTTGCTCTCGTGAATAGAAGTGGCAATGTAATCTTCAAGATCAGGTAAGCAGGTATTTATTTCTTCTAATGCCTGAGGGCCACCACTTTCTGAAGCTAGTTGGAGGTTACAGTCCAATATTAATGACTTGGGTGAAAGGGCCAACTGTATTGTAGCCAAATTATCTGAAGATACAAAGATGAGTAGGAAAGCAAGTTGTGAGGAAGACACAAGCAGTCTGCAAAGGGATATGGGTAAGTTTAATAAGTAGGCAAAAATAGGAAAATTGAGCATAAGATGGAAAGTGTGACATTGTCCACTTTGATATGAAGAATTGAAAATATTTTTTAAATGGCAAGAGACTATAGAATGCTATGGTACAGGGGGTCTGGGTGTCCTTGTACATGAATCACAACACATTAGCATGCAGGTTCTGGAAAGGTTCCATCAGGTTAGAAGTAGTTAATATAACCTTTCTATTCAAGAAGGGAGGGATGGAGGAATGCAGAAACCAGGAAGCTGTAGGCCAGTTAGCTTGACGTCTGTTGTGGAGAAGTTATTAGAATTGATCTTTAGGGAGGTTGTAGCTGGGCACTTAGAAAAACTCAAGGCAATCAGGAAGAGTTCGCATGGCTTTGTGAAAGGAAAATCACGTTTAATCAATTTATTGGAGTTTTTTGAAGGAGTAACATTTGCAGTGGATAAAGGGGAGCCTGTAGACGTGCTGTACTTGTATTTCCAGAAGGTGCCACATGAAAGATTATTACGGAAAATTAAAGCACTTGATGTAGAGGGTGACATATTAGTATGGATAGAAGATTGGCTGGCTGGCAGAAAGTAGAAATTATGTAAAAATGGGTCTTTTTCAAATTGGCAGGATGCAATGAGTGGAGTCCCACAGGAGTCTGTGCTGGGGCTTCAACTTTTTGTGATTGACATCAATGTCAATGACTTAAATGAGGGGAGTGAAGAAATGAAAGCTAAATTTGTAGATGACACAAAGATAGGTAGGAAATTTGTTGTGAAGAGGACATGAGGCATTTGCAGATGGATGTAGATAGGTTAAGTGAGTGGGCAAAGATCTGGCAAATGGAGTTCAATGTGGGAAAATGTTAAGTTATTCACTTTGGCAGAAAGAACAAAAAAAATGCAGAAGGGCTGCATAATTTTGAGTTGCAGAGGAATCTACGTATTCTAGTACATAGGTAGAATTTTTCCATTGGCATGTGGAGGTGGGCCCGACACACTGATGCGTTGCATGACACGCGATGATATCAGGTGTGCATCCCAATGTCACCGCGCACTATTGCGATATTTCGGAGGGCAGGAGCACTACGAATTCCAAGGTGCACCCGCCATTAATTAACAAGCCAATTAATTGAGGCAGCAATTGACAGCGATTTTTCACAGCCTGAGTGATTTTCAGTGCGTCGCATGGGCGCAAAGGGCAGGTGGGTAGGCCACATTTTAAAAAAACTCATCCATGGATGGGATAAGAGGGGTGGGTGGGCTCCGTAATGCGAGTTCTTAGTACTTTAGTTTTTAAACTTACTGCTCCTTGCTTGTGTGAACAGGACAACTTCAATTCTCTTCAGAGCTGCTTTGAGGACTCTGGAGCAATCATAACACTTGGGGTCTTTCAGGCATCAGACAGCCTGCCCTTACCCTGGGAATGGGGATTGTGCTCTCCACTGGAGGCACTTCCTCTGAGGTGGAAGGGAGGCCCAAAAGGGGGAGGAGGCTAGGAGCCCATATTCAGCCTCCAGGGGAGCCGCCTGTGGGAGGACAGGCGCAGACACAAGGGGCACAGGGCCAACAAGAAGTGCAAGGCGGAAGGTGCCATAGATGATGCCAATATCTTGCTGCCAGGGTTTACAGGCAGTGATGCAGCTACCTCAATATGTCTGAGGTACAATGCTGAAGGAAGCTCCATCTCTCAAGGGAGACAGATGATTGGGCCTGCTCCAACATGTGGGTGGACACCCCATGCCCGTGGTGCTGAAGGTCACAGTTGCCCTCAACTTCTATGCCCCTGACTCTTTCCAGGGGTCGGTGGGTGATCTTTGTGGAGTCTCCTAATCAGCTGTCCACAGTTGTGTCAAGCTGGTGACAGACGCTCTGTTCAGGCATGCATTAATTTCATTCACTACCGCACGGACCAGGGCAGCCAGACACAGCGAGCCGGAGGCTTCGCGGCCATTGCTGACATCCCCCACATCCAGGGTGCCATCGACTGCACACATGTGGCCATCAGGGCACCAGCAGGTGAGCCCGGTGTCTTCATCAACAGGAAGGGCTTCCACTCCATGAACGTGCAGATAGTTTGTGATCACAAGATGCGGATTCTGCAAGTCTGTGCAAGGTATCCAGGCAGCTCCCACGATGCCTACGTCCTCAGACACTCCCAGGTGCCAGCGCTCTTCAGTGCTCCAGCTCGGCTGGATGGATGGCTGCTGGGTGACAAGGGCTATTCCATCATAAGGTGGCACATGATGCCTCTCCGCCATCCAAGAACAGAGGCCGAGCAGTGGTACAATAGGAGCCATGCCTCTACAGGGGCTATGGTGGAGAGAACCATAGGTCTTCTCAAGATGTGCTTCCGATGCCTGGACCATTCAGGGGACACACTCCAAAATCCCCCTCATCGTGTGTCATTGATAATGGTTGCATGCTGCACTCTCCACAATCTGGCGCTGGAAAGAGAAGACAAAGATGCAGACGCAGATGTTCTGGCTGCACACGATGAGTCCAGTCATGCGTCTAAGGATGAGCACACTCTGGAGAATGCTGAGGGGATAGACGCTGACCCAGCCAACCTCGAGGGAGGCAGGGGCACCCAGGAGGCTTTGATCTAATGCTCCTTCAGCCAGCCTACCAATGATGAACGTCCAACACAAGCCAGGGCTGGAGGGTGCATACTTGATACCTGAGAGCAACATTTGCCTGGTTAGGAACATTAACTAAGGGCCTTGTCAATAAAGCTCATTGGCAAACAAGTCACTCATAACATCATGAGTTCCCCTTCACCTGCAGAGCTAATGAAGCACCCAAAGGCTTGTTGAGAACCAAAACATTTAATGATTTCCAAGTTGCATACAGAAGTCAAAATCTATTAAAAGGTGTTGAACAGCACACCTACTTAAAAACAACTGAAATGTGGGGTCAAAAGAAAACCACCAGAAGAATTGACTGGGTAGACACCGAGAGGATGTTTTTCCACTTGGTGGAATCTAGAACTAAGGGACATAGCTTCAGAATAAAGACAGAGAAGGAGGAATTGTTAACCTTTTGGATTCTTTACCCCAGAGAGCAGTGGAGGTTGGGTCATTGAATGTATTCATGGCAGAATTAGATAGATTTTTGATCTACAAGAGAGTCAAGGGTTATGGGAGGCAGGCAGCAAAGTGGAGTTATGGCCACAAACAGGTCAGCCATGATCTTATTGAATGGTGCAGCAAGCTTGAGGGATCAAATGGCTTACTCCTGCTGCTTTGCCTTATATTATTATGTTCTGATGAAAGGTCATCTGTTGAATGCCATGAGGTATGGTCAGACTTTGACAGGTTTTGGAAAACAATCTGTCACATATAATGAAATGGCAACAGATTGTATAAAAGGTTGTCAAAATTCAACTTGCAGATCCTCAGATTGGTACTAATGTTTAAATTGCAGGATTGTGCTAAGGTGTCTCATGCAATCCGGCTATTCATTCTAACTAGTGTTTGGTTCTTGGAAAGGAAGCCCCTGTTGGATCAGATGTCTGCTGCCTTGAAAAATTCTTGGGAAAACAATTATTCCTTTCAGCTTGTAAATAAGTATTAGGGGATGCTTCTGCAAGCCTTTCATTGGCATGGGGCATGAATAAGTTAGTTCCCATGGATTTATAGGTATTGGATAAAGACAGATACATTTTGATTGCATGTTGGCTGGTGGTTTATGCAAACAATCACTTTAAATAATTAGAGGGCATGGTCCTTAATTAGTACACAGGTGAAACAATCCAAATTTCCTTCTGTTCTGTGTGACAGTCATCCTACACTTCAAGATACTACAATTAATTTAATTTTTTCGGCACATTTGAATACTTCACATGCAGGGAGTTTGAGGTCGTTGGGAAAATTTGGAGAGAACACAATAAATAGGAGCAGGAGTAACCCATTTGGCCATTCAAATCTTCTCTACCATTCAAAAAGATGGCCATTCAAAAGAGGCTGTGCATCCCATTTCCGCTGGCAGGAAAATTGGATGCCCTGGGTTCAGTCATTGCACCCGGATCAAGGCTCAGGCCTACCTAGTCATGCAGCCTTTTCTTTAGTGTTCCCCATCTGACTAGAAGCCAATCAGGCTGAATTGCAAGCAGGGACCCTTTAAATGACAGCACACGCACACTGGAGTTAAAACTCCAACTTACAGGTTTCATTCAACTACCATTCAACTCCCAGCCTGTCAAAAACTTTAAATTCACTCCATGTCTCAGAAACCTCAGAGCCTTTATGCTTTTTCCAGGTTTATTAGTTATCCTTAACTTTAAAGTGATGTGTTCAAGCTAGCCTCAATAGAATCCATGCAATTAATTCACTTAAATGAGTAGCTACAAAAAAAGTATTTTAATGTTAGTTCTATTCAAAACTTATTTTTAGCACCTTGCCTGTTTTCTAGAGAAAAATATATGCAATGTATTATTATTTTCTTGATAATGCCATGCTTCGAATCTTTGAATGAAGAATATAAATGTTCCAGTTTGCTCTTTCCTATTTGCTCCATCAGACCAAATTGGCTGCCCACAAATGAGTGCCCTAAAATTTTGTCTGCAGAAATTCTCTTCTTACAATTCTAATGATTCCACCTTTGGGGCGGAATTGTCCCAGATTTTCACTAAGTGTGGTAGCAGGCGGGAAAAGGAAAGTCCCAATCCCGCCTCATTAATTATGCATTCCTGGAAAACATGCTGTTTCAATGGTGGGTGGGTTCTCATTCGCATGCCACGCTGTCACCTCACCATTTCATCATGACAAGCACCATATTTATAGTGCAGCAGTACACACACCTCTCAGTGCTTCCAGGCAAGGACTGCTGCAAAGAAGGCATGGCCCCGAAAGGCAAGAACATTGCAGCTCCACGGTTTAATGATGCATCTCTCAAGCACCTTTTGGCTGCAGTGATGTTCTCTACTCCCACTCTGGCCACAGGAGCGGCAGCAACATCAATAGCCCAGCATGGGAGGCAGTTACTGCAGTGCTCAGCTCCAATGTCTTACAAAAGAGGAATGCCACCCAAAGTCAAAAAAGGATGAATGATCTCTTCCGTTCTGCCAGGATAAGTCACTCTTCTCATCACTTCCAACTCACATACTCACAAACCCTTCACACATCCACAGGGATCTCACTCACTGCTAGTTCAAGGGACATCACCATTCACTCTTCCACACACACCTTCATTGTCCTCATCCTGTCCATGGGGCCACTCACCACCTACAAATGCCAGGCATCCTTATCATCTGGCCTGGCAGGTGTCCCATTTACACTATCCCCATCTGTATTCATGCAGGACAAGCCGGCACACAACAAAAGGAAGAGGTCACAGACCAGTGGAGGAATGACTGAAATAAAAGTCCTCACAGACTTTGAAAATCGAGTAATCCAGCTGGCAGGTGAGGATCTGGACTGCTCCTGTGCTGACGGTGAGGTCAGCACTGCTCTACCAAGTAAGGATCCAGCAGTGCAACATCCATCAGCCAACCACACTGTGAGTGATATGTCCTGTTCCACAGTCCCCTGCCATGCATTAATTATCTCTCCTTGCTTTCACAGGCACATCCGGGAAACAGCCGACGGAGTCAATGAACCAGGGATTCCAATTAAGCCCTGAAGAAACCTCTGAAGAGGAATCTGAAGGCACCCTCCCTGAAGTACCGTCACAGCGCTCACCCACACCCTCCACCAGCGCAGAGATACACACGTTGGTGGGAGCTAGTTTCAGAATAGCTTCGGGATAACAATCTGGTGAGCACACCTCACTGTCTGACCCACAGCAGGCGGTGGCAGGAGCTTCCAAAGTCTTCAGCACTTGAAAGACTGCTGGAGACCAAATAACTGCTGACCCTGAGTCAGATAATGAGCCTCTGGACTCAGACATCTGTTGCTGGAGCTGCAAAGGCAACCTTGGGAACATCAGGAAGGAATGTCCACTGCACTCCTCAGATTGCAAGGCACGATGGAGGATTCTGACCGCTTTCAGTCTGAGATGATAGGGCCGGCATGGCAACACACTGAGTTCAACACTGGTAGGATGTCTGCTGCCATGGAGACCTTGGTCCAGGACATCAGTCCTGCACTGCCTTATGGGCTGAACTCCATCGCTGACCCCATTGCTGGCCTCCAATAGTGCGTGCGTGAGAGGAGTGTGGGGCATCTTGATATCTTTCCAGCTCCACTTCTCCTCAAGGAATCAGCCACGGGCCCTCGGGCACTCAAAGGGAGGAGGATCAGCAGGTGCATACTCCGGGGCCATCCACCCAGCGGACTCCTGTGACCCCATAAGCTCCAGCTCCACAGGTTGAGGAGGGTGCCACTGCCACAGCAGGACCCTGAAAGCAGGCCGGGGCCATACAGATCTCAGCCCTCCAGAAGACGCCCGACTAGGTCGGGGTGTAGTAGTCAGCAGGCTGCCTCCACCTCTGCTGTGTATATTGGGGGAGCAACAAGATGTAGCGGCATGGTTAGGAAGGTTAAGAAGATGTGGTTGCACAACCTGGGCATGGGTGTTAATCACTTGTACATAATGTTCACTATTGTCAATAAACTTCCAAGAATGTCTCCCTGCCTATGACACCTTGTCCTGATGAACCTTCGTGTCACTCAGATATGAAACCTTGGTTCCTGCACAAGATAAAGACAGGTGTCTCAGTCCAGGGCCTCTTCCCTGTGCTTTGAACAACATTCAGACCAAAGTGATGATCCAGCCTCACACTCACTGGACACATTACTGATGCCTGCACCTGGATGGTACTGGTCATTGCGGCCAGAATGTAACGGGCAGGCACCACAGAGTTCCATCATTCTCTCTTTGTGCTCTTAGCACCTCTGAGGTCGGGCTGACCTCCATATATTCAGCATCTGTGACCAGTGACGCTGTGCTCCTGAAGGGGTCAGGTGCTGAAGGCTGACTAAGGAGCAGGTGCATTTAAAATTTTACAGACGTGTCTCCATGATATGACCCTGATCACAGATCACAAGCAAGTTGCCCTTTGCCAGACAGGAGTCAGGCATTTTCAGAGGTTATGTGAAGATCTATGGTGTGTCCTCACTGTATGTTGTCATCATCTACCTGGAACTGTGTGACAATTGGGGCATCTGCTGCATCTCCATGACAGGAACATTATCAAAGAGTCTAAGTGCACCGCCATCAGCCAGACTGGAGTCAAATGTTCACAGATGCAATGTGAGGATCTATGATGTCTCCTGACTGCATGTTGTCATCATCCTCCACAAATCTAGCAACTATGAGGGCCTCCGGAGCATGCCTGCCTCATATGCAATGGCCTCATTGCCATCATTGTTGCCTTCGCGGACCTCCACAACCTCATCCCTGTTGATGTCCTCCTCATTAGAGGAGATGTGCAGTTCATTCTTCTCCTCCTCAGCCAGCTCCTCTTCCTGTTGCAGCGCCAGGCTGTAAAGGGTGCAGCAGATGATGACAATGCGTGACACATTATGTGGACTATATTGCAGGACTCTGCCAGACCAGTCCAGGCACTGAAACCTCGTTTTCAGCATCCCTGTGGTTCGCTCTATCAAGGTGTGAGTTGGTGCATGAGCCTCATTATTCCTTCGCTCTGCTGCAGTCTGAGGCCATTGCATGGGTGTTGCCAGCCACATCCTCTGTGGGTAGCCCTTGTCCCCAAGGAGCCTTCCCTGCAGCCTCTGTGGATCCCTGAAGACATCAGGGATCTATGACCGACTGAGAATTTAGGAGTTTAGAGTGTGAGGTGATGGGATACATGGGATAAGTACAGTTCCTAGGAACCAGACTTCAAAAATGCCCTCTCATTGAAACAGCTAGGCTACTTTGCCTCAATTAAGCTGCTGCGAGTACAGTCAGGGGAATGAAAATGATTTGCGCGATCTTCGGGCTGTGGAGATGAACTATTCACATATTCACTGAAAAAGATTTTAACTGCTTGACACTGCATATTGTGTCAGTACTTGAATAGCTCCACGTGTACAATCTGGTGTGTGTTGGATTCTGTGCAAGCCACTGCAGTGAACAATTGAACATGTCTTTTCTGAGACTTGCTGAAGGTGTCAGAAGAGGGCATTTGTTATTTCCTTCGGCATTAGACAGCATACTTAAATGCATGTCACTCTTTATCTATATCACAGCGTTTGCCTGGAAACCTTTCAATGAAGAAAGAATTGTTGTATTGTGGGCCCTAATTAAAACCAACACAAAATTTCTATGAAGTTAAGATGAAGTTAAAAGTCAAAACTCCTCAAGTATTGTTGTTATTATCTGGAATGCATTGCTTGAAAGGATGATGGAAGCACATGCAACAGTAGCTTTCAAATGGAGTTGCTTATACTTAGAGTCATAGAGCCATGATTGCATAGGAGGAGGCTGTTCGGCCCATCAAGTCTATGTCAGCTCTTTGTACAGCAAAGCAGTCCATCCCATTCCCTTATTTTATCCCTGTAGCCCTACAAGTTTATTTTCCTACAGTGTCCATCCAATTTCTTTTTGAAAACATTGATTCCCTCCACCTCCACCATCCTCATCAGCAGCCGGTTCCAGGTCATCACCAGTCGCTGCATAAGATAGTTCTTCTTCACATCCCTCTACATCTCTTGAAAGGGAAAAAAAGTTGCAAAGTTTGGAAAAAGAGCAGGGCAATGGAGCCATTTGGATAGCTCGTTCAAAAAGCCGGCATTGTCACAAAGGGTTGAATGGCCAGCTTCTGTGATGAATAATTTTGCGATTCTATTGAATTGATCAGTACCAGTATACCTTGCACAGTTTAGACCACAAAGTAATTTGTTGTTTGTTGTTTCTCATTTTGTTTGCCATTACAATCTAACCAAAATCTAGATTGTCCTGCACCATATTTCTACTTTGTGACTAAAGCATTTGTCCAAGTGTCAGTTCACCTTAGCAGCTCACACAGTCGAAAACAAAAAATGACGTCAAAGGTTTAGCACACTATGGCTTTAACTTTTGTCAACTTTTAAAATATTATTATTCAGCATCTGAATAGATTAATGAATATAAAAGAGACATGAAAAAATGCATATTTGCAAGCCACTAACATAAAATGTAGATAGAGAATCAATTAATTTTTGCAGCTTTAAAAGACATGGGGGAGAACTTTCCTCCCATCGGGGGGTTGTGCAGGGGCAGCCAGGGGCGGGCATGAACCCGATCGGTGCCCCCGATCGGGTCCGTGCTGCCATTTTACGTGGACGGGCCAATTAAGGCCTGCACAGCATGATGCGCACCCACTGAGCGCTCCCTGTGTGGGTTGGGGGGGGATTCCCTGAGCCAGGGCCTGCGCTCTGGTGCACAGGGGTGCCTCAGGGAGATTAATTTTTATAAACATTTTTATTCAATTTATAAACACTTCATGAAACCTCATCCCACCCGTGGATGCGGTTCCATGAAAAATGCTAAGGCCGCTTGGTCTCTTTGCCTGCCCGCCAACCTTAAGGTTGGATGGGCAGCTCAGTTTATTGCTTTAATTAGTTTTTAAATGGCCTTTGACCGTTCGGCGGGTGCACGGCTGAGTCGGCTGCGTGCCCACTGAACTGAAAATCTAAATGACGCACAGTGACGTCGGGACGCACGCCTGACATCACCCCGCGACATTTTACGCCTCGGCGAGCAGGCCCTGCCCCCACTTGCCAAGCCGAAATTTCTGGCCATGATAAACTGTACCTTAACCAACTGATAAGCTGAAAGGAAACAATGTACTCGAATATAGGGTTTCACGTGA
The DNA here is from genome assembly GCF_017639515.1 of Carcharodon carcharias. NCBI lineage: Eukaryota > Metazoa > Chordata > Chondrichthyes > Lamniformes > Lamnidae > Carcharodon > Carcharodon carcharias. Next base: position 66,439,954 of record NC_054472.1, on the reverse strand, counting down.
CATTCACAAACTGATCAAACTTCATTCTCTTTGCTCATTATTTCATTTCAACTACTTGATTAGTCCACAGGTAAGTAATTACTCTTCTGTTCATTTAATTTATGTATGTTGTTTATTCAGATTCAGTATTGTTTCAATATTTTCCATCTTTGCTCGTATTTTTAAATTTCTATCCTGATCTGTCTTTCAAGTCAGTTGCTTCTCATTTGATAGCCCTTTCTTTAAATTAAAAACAAAATTCTAATTACTTCTCGCTTCATGCTTTTTCTATCAACCCTTGGTTTTCATTTTCTTCTTTGCTTTCTGACCTTTTCTACCACACTTTCAAGCTTATTTTGCAAGTAAGAGCGACAGAATTTGTAATGGCTGTGATCAGCACTCAGCAGTGAAGAAATTAGCTGCACTTGTCCAATGATCAAAATAAATCCACAAGCTGTCTTCATGCTTGCCACCAGTATAGCAGTGGTGTCTGCAGCATCATCAGCAGCCAATTTCACCTGGAAAGGAGGAAAGGCACAAATAAATAGAGAGGTAATCAAAAGTTGTTATTCAAATCAATTGGTGAATGCACCACGCATTGGGCAGAATTTTGCTTTTGGTGGGTGTGCGGGCCCCACTGGCTCGGCAGTGGGCAGAGAGCCGACCCCTGCCATCGAAACGGGGCCCACCGCCATTTTGAGTGGGTGGGCCAATTAAGGCCCGCTCAGTGGCCTGCCCGACAGGAAGCTTGTGCGGTGGGGGGAATCCCCACCTGTTAAAGTGCGCTCTTTTGCGCATGCCCACGAAAGAGTGCACTGCTCCTTGAGACTAACTGCTGTCTCAAGGAGATTACTGACACGTTAAAAAACACCAAAAATAGAAAAATATTAAAATTATTAACATGTTCCCCTCATGTGACAATGTCACACGAAATGGGACATGTTAATAAGAAACACATAAACTTTATGCAACTTTTAAAAACGGACCTGAAACCTCATCCCGCCCATGAATGAGGTTTCACGTATTATCAGAAGCCCGCTGGGGCTCCTGGCCTGCCCGCAAGCCTTAAGGTTGGACGGGCAGGTCTTTAATAATCTTAATTAGCCTGTCAATGGCCTTAATTGGCCATTGACAGGTCGGCGGGCGGACAGCTGATTTTGCTGTCCGCCCACCTTCCTGAAAATTTAAAGGGGCCAGGATGACTTCGGGATTCCTCCCAACATCATCCTGCGTCATTTCCCCGTCGGCGAGCGGGCCCTGGCCCCAACTCGCCAACGGGAAAATCCTTGCCATTGTGTTGTTGAGTATAATATCCCAAGTATGAGCTAAGATCTTGAACTAACTAATCTCAGTTGTGTTATCAGTAGGGCACTACAATTGCTTTTGGTGTAATAGGGGAAGGAAAATCAGCTAAAGCTCCCATTCCTGTTTGCTCCCTGGTGACCCTTGCAGGGAAGTTACCTTCCTTAGTCAAACCACCTACTGACTTTCAATACCCATGCTCACACATGAAGAATTTGATGAGACACAGGACAACTATTACCACACTTGGATTTCTAACCCAGCATGAGTCAGCACCTTCGACAAAATATCATACTGGGATGAATGATAATTTGCTGAAACAATTAACTGAATAAAAACATAAAGAAAATCCAGGAAAACACAAGTTCATTCCTCTAGAACTTAAACTCTCCTATCTTTGTATTCAACTATAATTTGTTTTTGTCAGTACTATTTTGTCTGGAAATAAAAGCCTTTATCATTCTGAACAAAGAGGTTCTTCCTGGGACCTGACATTAATTTAATTTTTACTGATTTCCACTTAGGTTCTGAATTTACTTTGGGATGATACTATGGGCTTCTATTTTAGTTACTAATGTTACTGGCAAGGTTGCTTCAGTATTAATTAAAATTAATTCTGACTTTCTGCATCCCGTTGTGTATAAATTGCTCCATGAGTGATTTTAGAAAAGCATAGCACTGAAAATTAATAAATTAGTATTGGCAGCATTTTGTTGATCCTTCCATAGAGAAGAGATTAAATTTAGAAGTGATTATCTATGTTTTGATTTCAGATCAGATTTAATATGGCTTTGCTCATGTTCTGAATTTCTGGGCAATAGATTACTGTGAGAGTAGGAGAGTGGAGACGAGAAGTGAGTGTGACAAGGAACAAGTGCTAACCTGGGAAATTAATGTAATTGAGATAGCTCTACTAAGTTTTTTATTTAAACTATAATTTAGATTAACAGTTTGGTTCTGAATTAGAGCTTTAAAATTAACTTTGAACTTTAAAACTGCAAGCTAGTTAAAAAAAGCCTAGTTTAGCAGAAACTACCTGTGTCAATCAATTGAATGTGGTTGCCTGAATAGGTATTAATTATGTAGCAGGAAGCTGACTTAGCAGTTGCAACTTGGGTGTAAGTCACCATTCCTCAAATAAAGGGGACATGTCTTGTGACCACACAGAGTGGGAGCACAGGGTGGAGGCAATAAAGACAGAGCATGATGAGGAACGCGTGTAGAGGTGGAAGGAAGTAGTGCTTTGTATATATTTTTTCAGCCTCCTGCAGATGGCGAGTCTTCAAAGGCATTAATTAGGTGAGCAGCTAAGTGATTTGTTATTGAGGTATTTGATCTTATCACTCTAAATGGGGCAATAGATTAAACTGGTATTGAAGAGATATATTCATGACTTAGGTGAAGAGACAGGAAGTAATGTATCTAAGTTTGATGATGATGCAAAGCCAGATGTGTATGCAAGCTGTGAGGAGGACACAAAGAGGCTGCAAAGAGATATAGATAAGGTTAATCAAGTCGAAAATGAAGTGGTAGATGGAGTATACTGTGGGAAGTTTGAGGTTATTCACTTTGACTGTAAGAATAGAAAAACAGGATTTTTTTTTAAAAAGCACGAAACTTGTAAAAGTTGATGTTCAGAGCGGCTTGGGTGTGCTCATATACGGAACACAAAACATTAGCATGCAGGTACCACAAGCAATTAGCAACGCAAATGACGTGTTAACCTGCATTGCATGCAGATTGGAGTACACGAATAAAGAAGTCTTGCCACAATTGTATGGGGCTTTGGTGTGGTCACACCTGGAATACAATGTGCAATTTTGATTCCATATTTAAGGAAGGACCTACTTGTGCTGGAGGCAGCACAGTGAAGTTTCACTAGATTGGTCCCTGGGATGAGAGGGTTGTCCTATGATAGAGGCTGAGGGAATTGGGTCTACTTTCTTTGGAGTTTGGAATAATGAGAGGTGATCTAATTGAAACATTCAACGTTATGAAGGGGCTTGACAGGATAGATACTGAGACATTGCTTCCCTTGGCTGGGGAATCTAGAAAAGAGGGGCACAGTTTTGCAAATAGAATTCTCTACCTCAGAGAATTGTGGATGCACCATCATTGAAGCTATTTAAGGTTGAGATAGAAAGATTTTTGGTATACCAAGCAAGGGATTTGGGGATTGAGCGGGAAAGTGGGGTTGAAGCCCAAGATCAGCTTGATGGATTTCATGCTCTAGTCCTGCTGTTATTTCTTATTATCTTAAATGCTTTGCACTTGCTTCCATCAGCTGAGGCAAAAAGTTAAAACATGGAGGAGAATTTTCTCCCCATTTGGGGTGCTGAGCTGGAGCAGGTGCGGGTGGGTGCGCAACCATTTTAGGTGGGTGGGCCAATTAAGGCCCACCCAGCATGAAGCGCACCCAGAAATGCTGAGTACTCCCTTTGCAGGCGAAGGGATGGGGCTGAGTCGGGGCCTGCGCACTTTCACGTATGCGTGCCTCAGGGAGTTTAATTTCATTATTAAAAAGTGAATAAAAGATTTTTAAAAATTATCCGGACATGTCCCTTCATGTCTATGCATTTTATTAAAGTTTTTTATTAAAGTTTACAAATCTTCATGAAACCTCATCCGGCCCGTGTATGAGGTTTCATGATAAATGCTAAGGCTGCCTGGGATCTTTGCTGCCTGACAACCTTAAGGTTGGATGCGCAGCCCTGTTAATTGTTTTAATTGCTATTTAAATGGCCTTAATAGGCCTTTAACAGTTCAGCGGACGTGCAGCTGACTCTGGTGCACTCCCGCCGAACTGAAGGTCTGAACAACACGCGGTGACGTTGGGATGCACGCCCGACATCACCACACATCATCTTACATGTTGGCGAGTGAGGCCTGTCCCCGCATGCTGACCAGAAGATTCAGGCCATGTAATATCTTAATAAGCAAAGAACTGGAAAAGCGCTGCAAACAATCACTTATGATCCATTTAACGAAATAGTGGACTATGTAAAACATTTGGTTACAAATCTTCTGAATAAAATAATTGAAATCAATAAAAATGAAGCATATTATGATTCTTTATAACAGATGCTAGTGACCTTATGGGAATCCACTTTGATTTCCTTTCAAATCTGTTTTCTCAGAATTTTGGAATTTCTGCACAGATGGTTCAAGGAATTGGAAATGTCAAATGCCAATGAGTGGCCAGCATCCAATATTTGGAACAGAATATTAGAACTGTCATTAATTTTGTCACCCCTCCCTTCATCTTACACAATATTGTCTCCTCCTTGTCTGAAGTTGTTTGTTCTGGTAGAGTTAGGTTGCTGTCATTGCTGATCTGCCTCCAGTAACTCATTGAATTGTCGTTGTAAATGTAAGGAAAAGATTAATTATCTTCACTTGAACCTCTTGATGTTAACTTTTTACCTTTGCCTGTTAGGAGAGTTTCAATGTTCACTTAGTCAGTGAGAATTGAAAGTTACTAAAAAGGGATGTTTAGTTGGTAAGGATTGAGCTACAAAGCTTCCTCTGTCCTACCCTCATAGATATCTCCTCCCAGGAGGCAACCTCCATGATTGCATTTGCATTACGAATGTGGTCAAGTGATAACATTGCTTCTGAGGGAGCCTTTGTTCATTAATCTAACTGTCTCCAGCTGAATGATTTGATTAAAAGTGTTGTCAAGGTAAAGTTAGAATAAAGTTTGAGAGGTTATTCTTGTTAAAATTGCAATTATCAGTGAGAGAGAACAGCTAATTGAAAGAGGTAATGGTATGAAACATGTGGATTCTCGTGTGGCCAGGCTGTGAAAAGAGTTATAACTGAAGGATTGTTAGGAGAGAGATCTCAGAATTCGATGATCAGCCATAAAACCTCACCGACTGTAATGTATGAATTGTCTGGTGAATTCGCAAAGCATCGTCACATGATGCTGTTAATGACGTAGCAAATGTTGTGAATAATAGTTATCACCGTATTCTTAAACTCTGTAAAGATCAATAAATGCTTTTGAACTTTATTATTTTGAGGAATAACTTATAAGCTTTTAAGTAAGGACATCCATCCTCTAACAATAGAGGGGTAAGCCAAGACAATGACAGACTATTCACCTGTTGCACATTATAATAGGCCCAGGATCACTGAGACCATGCGAGTCATTTTTCAATGTGGCAAAGACAGCTGTGACAGCATTGCAAAATTAGGAGCCTATCACACACAACTTTCCAAATGGACCAAAAATTGCAGGTAGATGCCTAACCTTCTGATAGGTGTTGATGATGAGCAAGATTTATCTTCAACAACAGGTATTTGAAACATTCAGGTTTATTTATAACAGGTAGCTAGCTCACCATAGGTTCATACAGTTGAAATGGAGGAAGGGGTTTAGGGTTGTGCATGCAAGTAATTACCGTTAGGGAATAACCATAAGGCTACCCATAAATGAGGTTTATTATGATGGATTCATTATATAATAGTTACATTGCGAGGTTATATAGTGTGGTGGTGCTCAACGTACCCAAGAAAGAAAAGGAAAAGTAGCTGGTGTGTTACCGTAAATAAAAACAGAAAGTTCTAGAAATACTCAGCAGCTCTGGCAGCACCTGTAGAGAGAGACACAGAGTTAATGTTTCAGGTATGTGACCTTTCAATTCTATTTGAGATTAGCATCATCCACAGTGCTGTACTTTTGGTGTGCTCCCTTGCCTGCTTTGGTCAAGTTAATGAATGTTTTGTAGCATTGATGCGCAGTCCAGTGGGTAAGGGAGTTTCCACTCAGTGCCTGTGCGACCTTCCTGCATGTGATATGATTGACTCTTGACATAGGCATCTGACAGTCTGTTTCTCCTGAGCTATAATACCATTGAGGAGCGTTTCCCATTTCTGAAAAACTATGGCACCTTCTTCTCTAACTCTGTGCTACGATCTTGGTAATTATTTGGCTGCCTCTGCCAACTGTTTTTTTTCATGAGACATTTTTGAGAAACATGCAGTCAGCTTAACTAGCTGTACTCTGCCTGAGCTAAGCACTGTTCCTCACTTACACGCTGCCCTCTCAGCTCGGGTTAGCTCATCTACATACCCATTGGAGTAGACTTTGTCATAAATCCTGCGTAAATAAAATGGCCATATTTGCTGAAGTGCATGAAAATTTGAGCGTAGCCTAGCTCAGTTTAATTTCAGTGTGTATACAGAAGTTTTCTGGCTCCTGAAGGAAATGGAAGTCATGAGGTGCAGACTCCTGAATGGCCATATCAGCAGGTCAGCTAAAATCAGCTTATGCCGCCTGGAGAATGGGTAGAAATTCCTTTTCAGGTTCTGAATGTGCTAGCCTGATGCAAACGAAGATACATTGACAAGACAACAACAAATGCAAGTGCAATAATATCTGAAACATTTTATTTGCAACTGTCGCTGTCCTGGGACCCTCCATACATATCCTGACAAATTTTGGGAGGTGTCATCCTACACCTTGGCTTCATAAGACAGTCTGTCATGAAGATATACCAGCTGCCCCAGGATGACTTGCAGGCAACATCTGGAATACAGATGAATTTTCCTGTCGAGCTGAAGGTTACTGCCACATGAAGTTTTCACATTATCGGAACCTTCAAAGCCACCCTAGAGGACATTTGCTGTGGCAAGCTAATATGTACTAAGAAAGTGAAAATTGTTATGTTTGCAAGGAGTAACACCCTTATCTATTTTCCTGTGGATAGGTGGTATCAGCTAGACAGGGTGCAGAGCTTTTACAGGATGGTAACGTTCCCTCAGCTTTTAAACATTATATTTTCTAATTGTCCTCTGTAATAATTTTGTTTTTTCTTTTTAGCCTTATGGCCTATGTGAACAGAAAGTTCTCACACTCAATTCACATTCGGATGTTACGTGATCACATTAAATGTAAAAATACTCATTTATTTTTATTATGTAGCAGTCCTTTAGGGCTTATATTTATGTAATCCTGAGCAAAAAAGATTAGGGCTAACGTTTGCATCAATAATTGCTCATTCCACTGAGAATGTAACTAATAGAAGAGTGAATTTGTTTGTATTTTGCACAACTGAGATGCCTTTTTATGCACAATGAAAGAACCATCTAAGATAAAATAATTGAATTACACTTTCTACATGTTGCAGTGGTTGTGGCATACACATTTAATCTGTTTTGCTGATATTATCGCCACACTGAATCAGTTCTGATGTAAGGTCCTTAACCTGAAATGTTAACTCAATTTCTCTCTTTGCCGATGCTTGCAGACCTACTGAGTATTTCCAGCATTTTCTGTTTTTATTCCAGGGCCAGAATATTCGGGTTGGTGTGTGGGGCGGGCCCCACTTGCCGATGTGTAAAATGATGCGTGCTGATGTCAGGCCTGCGTCCCATCATCACTGTGTGTCATCCAGATCTTCAGTTTGGCGGGTGCACACTAGAGTCGGCTGCGCACCTGCTGAACTGTCAAGGGCCTACTAAGGCCATTTAAATTCCAATAAAAATAAAAATAAAAACCCATCCAAACTTAAATTTGGCGGGGTGGCGAAGATTTCAGGCGGCTTTCACATTTATCATGAAACCGCATCCACCAGCAGGATGAGGTTTCGGGAACAAAAACAGAATTACCTGGAAAAACTCAGCAGGTCTGGCAGCATCGGCGGAGAAGAAAAGAGTTGACGTTTCGAGTCCTCATGACCCTTCAACAGAACTACGTGAATCAAGGAAGGGGTGAAATATAAGCTGGTTTAAGGTGCGTGTCGGGGGAGGTGGTTTGGGTGGGGGGAGAGAAGTGGAGGGGGGTGGTGTGGTTGTAGGGACAATCAAGCAGTGATAGAAGCAGATCATCAAAAGATGTCACAGACAAAAGAACACATAGGTGTTGAAGTTGGTGATATTATCTAAAAGAACGTGCTAATTAAGAATGGATGGTAGGGCACTCAAGGTATAGCTCTAGTGGGGGTGGGGGGAGCAGAAAAGATTTAAAAATATTTAAAAATAATGGAAATAGGTGGGAAAAGAAAAATCTATATCATTTATTGGAAAAAACAAAAGGAAGGGGGAAGAAACAGAAAGGGGGTGGGGATGGAGGAGGATGAAGAGGAAGCGGTTGGGGCCAGGGAACTGGAAATTGTTGATGTGACATAAGGTGTCAGAGGAATCATGGATGTAGGTGGGAAGGGACTGGACAAGGGGAGAGAGAGGGGAGTCAAGATAACGATAAATCCCAACCGCTTCCTCTTCACCATGGACGTCCAATCCCTCTACACCTCCATCCCCCACCAGGATGGTCTGAGGGCCCTTAGCTTCTTCCTCGAACAGAGGCCCGAACAATCCCCATCCACCACTACTCTCCTCCTTCTGGCTGAACTTGTTCTCACACTGAACAACTTCTCCTTCAACCCCTCTCACTTCCTCCAAATAAAAGGTGTGGCTATGGTTACCCGCATGGGCCCCAGCTATGCCTGTCTCTTTATGAGGTATGTGGAACATTCCTTGTTCCAGTCCTATTCCAGCCCCCTTCCACAACTCTTTCTCCGGTACATCAATGATTACTTCGGTGCTGCTTCATGCTCTCGTAGGGACTTGGAAAAATTTATTAATTTTGCTTCCAATCTCCACCTCTATATCATTTTCACGTGGTCCATCTCTGATACTTCCCTTTCCTTCCTTGACCTCTCTGTCTCAATCTCTGATGATAGACTGTCCACCAATATCCATTACAAGCCTACCAACTCCCACAGCTACCTCGACTACAGCTCCTCACACCCCGCTTCCTGTAAGGACTCCATCCCATTCTCTCAGTTCCTTCGCCTCCGTCGCATCTGTTCGGATGATGCTACCTTCCAAAACAGTTCCTCTGACATGTCCTCCTTCTTCCTTAACCGAGGTTTTCCACCCACGGTCGTTGACAGAGCCCTCAACCGTGTACGGCCAATCTTCCGCACATCCACCCTCACGCCTTCTCCTCCCTCCCAGAAACATGATAGGGTCCCCCTTGTCCTCACTTATCACCCCACCAGCCTCCGTATTCAAAGGATCATACTCCGCCATTTCCGCCGACTCCAGCATGATGCCACCACCAAACACATCTTCCCTTCAACCCCTGTCGGCATTCTGTAGGGATCGTTCCCTCCGGGACACCCTGGTCCACTCCTCCATCACCCCCTACTCCTGAACCCCCACCTATGGCACCACCCCATGCCCACGCAAAAGATGTAACACCTGCCCCTTCACTTCCTCTCTCCTCACCGTCCAAGGGCCCAAACACTCCTTTCAAGTGAAGCAGCATTTCACTTGCATTTCCCCCAACTTAGTCTAGTGTATTCATTGCTCCCAATGTGGTCTCCTCTACATTGGAGAGACCAAACGTAAACTGGGCGACCGCTTTGCAGAACACCTGCGGTCTGTCCACAAGAATGACCCAAACCTCCCTGTCGCTTGCCATTTTAACACTCCACCCTGCTCTCTTGCCCACATGTCTGTCCTTGGCTTTCTGCATTGCTCCAGTGAAGCCCAACGCAAACTGGAGGAACAACACCTCATCTTCCAACTAGGCACTTTACAGCCTTCCGGACTGAATATTGAATTCAACAACTTTAGGTCTTGAGCTCCCTCCTCCATCCCCACCCCCTTTCTGTTTCTTCCCCCTTCCTTTTGTTTTTTCCAATAAATGATATAGATTTTTCTTTTCCCACCTATTTCCATTATTTTTAAATATTTTTAAATCTTTTCTGCTCCCCCCACCCCCACTAGAGCTATACCTTGAGTGCCCTACCATCCATTCTTAATTAGCACGTTCTTTTAGATAATATCACCAACTTCAACACCTATGTGTTCTTTTGTTCTTTTGTCTGTGACATCTTTTGATGATCTGCTTCTGTCACTGCTTGATTGTCCCTACAACCACACCACCCCCCTCCACTTCTCTCCCCCCACCCAAACCACCTCCCCCAACACACACCTTAAACCAGCTTATATTTCACCCCTTCATTGGATTCACCTAGTTTTGTTGAAGGGTCATGAGGACTCGAAACGTTAACTTTTTTCTTCTCCGCCGATGCTGCCAGACCTGCTGAGTTTTTCCAGGTAATTCTGTTTTTGTTTTGGATTTCCAGCATACAAGGTTTTTTGTTTTTATCTCTGAGGTTTCAGGAAGGTTTGTAAACTTTAATAAAAATTTTTAATCAAATTCATAGACATTTCCCAGCTCATGTGATACTGTCACATGAGGGGACATGTTTTTTTTGCCTTTATTAAAATTTTTAAGAATCAAACTAATCTCCTTGAGCAACTCTGTGCCTTCGCAAGATTTCGTGCTCTTTTACATGCATGCGCAAAAAAGTGCAGGCCCTGACTCAGCCTCTTCCCCCGCCCGCACAGGGAACGCTCAGCGCTTCCGGGCGCACGTCACGCTGGGTGGGCCTTAATTAGTGCGCCATTTAAAATGGCCACCCGCCCGCACCCGCTCCCCCCCAACCCCTCTGACAGAGACAAAATTCTCCCCCAGGTTTCCAGCATCCACAATGTTTTGCTTTTGATTTCTTTGTGTTGGTTTTCTATATTCATTAAAACATAGTGGAGGATTTTTCCCTCGTCAGGCAGACTTGGTGGGACTGGGTAAGGGCTGTCCGAATGCCAGCGGCCACCCGCAATTGGGGCCAGACCAATTTCATGCTGGTGGGCCAATTAAGTCTCATCCAACGTGAAACGCGAGTGGTAGTGCTGCCTGTCTGGTGGGTGGGGGGAGGAGGGCGAGTGCAAACTTTGCTAGAAAAGCTTCCTGAGGCTCAAGGAGATGGACAGTTTTAAATATTAAAAATAAAGATTTTAAAAATGTTATAAAATATGACTCCTCATGTAACTCTGTCACATGAGCAGGGACATGTTATAAGTGAAATGTTAACATTTTTATTTTGTTTTTATTTGCTGTTGGAAACCTCATCCTGCCCATAGATGAGGTTTCCTAAAAAATGCAAAGGCTGCTTGGCCTTTTTGCCTGCCCATCCAAACTTACAAAAGATTTCTTTCGACTATGACTTTAATGGACTTAATAGACCTTTTAATTGTTGGCAGGCATGCTGCCGACTTCGGCACTCACCCTCCGACCAAAATATCGTGTAAGCGTGTGGTGACATTAGGAGGACTGCCCGACGCTATTGCGTGTTATTTTACGCTGGGTTAGGCGCGCGCCTGCAGAAAGAGCTACAGATTCTGGCCCTAATTTAGGAAATACCTTGATCTTCAACGGCCATGGATACTGGCTTAGCATGGAAGGTTTGAAGGGAATTTGCATTTTTAGATAAGGGAAGCGATTGTTGGATTTCAAAGGGATGTTAGCTTATTTATAACTAGTCAGATAAGCAAGGCTAAGGAGGCTGTTTATTTTTCATGAAATTTACTGACAATATTGGCAACATGAAAGTTTTTTATATTATGAGGAAGATATAGTTTCAAAGACATATGTAACAATAGAATTTACATATTAAAGAGGGAGAAACATATATAAAGGAAAATGAAAGGCTATGTGAGGAGAGGGCCGGGTAGGATCTAACAGGAGTGTATGAAATAGTCTCCAAGAAGCCTCCAACCATTTGTGCATAAGTCTGCAATGTAAAGTGACTGAAGTTGGGAAAGCCATTTAGAATTCTACTGTCAAGTGGGTATTCAGTTAACTTGCTGGTTTTGTTTTAAAACTAAAATCTATTTTAGACTGTTGCATTAAAGAGGTATAAGTAATTATAGTCTTATGTATGTGCTTGAAATTTTTTCATTAATAAATATATTATGTATTTTTTAAGATCTCTAAAGATCTTGGTGAACTCATTATTTCTGAATTCAGTGCACATCTCATAATAAATACAAATTGCAAAATCATTGTGATAATGTGGCCACGTTTCCCTCATGGATTTGGTCCACCTGACATACATCATCTGCCATGTCATAACAGTGTGTGATAAATATTTTAACAAGCACCAATGCCTCAATGTCAAAAAAACATGTCTTTGTTTGCATTTCAATTTTGCTTTTATTTCCCATCATTTTCCACCACAGGCATCTTATGTAAAATTCATTTGTATTAGTTTAGTGTCTCATATTGTCCTTTTTGAAATGGTAAATTTCAATAGGTCCAATGAACGCAGGATCATGTGTTTAAACTTATTAGTGGATGCTATACCTTAGAATAATTAGAATAATTATCACTACATAACCAAAGTGCCTCAACATCCTATTGTCTGAAATTAGGCCCTTATTATCAGGAATTATCACCCATGAGAGAGTTAAATTTGGTTTGCATTTGCTAGATTTCCATTTTCTTGTCATTGCCTCTAGCTCTTTATTAAGGTAATTTTATGCATGGCACATTTACTTTTCTCCATTAAGTGTTCATTCACTCAAATGATTATGTAACTCCTACTCTATGGATATTATGCATGAAATTATGAGTGATCTTCTAAGTCAACTTTAAAACTCAGTAATTCATATCTTGTCACTGTGGAATTGCACTGGGATTGATTTTCATCTTTGTGCCCTGATCTGGGTGCTAATCAGGCAGAAGGAGTTGAAAAATCTTGTGGAAATCAGTTTCACCTGGTTAATATTGGCGTTTTCTGTCAAGGCAGGTGTAGGGCAGCAATATAAAGTTCACATCCAAAATAGTTCGGAGCTTCATTTATGTATGCAAACAGAGGCCAGAAATGCCATTGCACTATTTTCTGGCCCTTGGGCAATGGTTATTGTTCAATCTCCAAGATACCCAGGGAAACCTGAGCATATGAAGGACTGAGAGGACTGGTAAAAAGTCCACATATTTTAAAGGCAAGTTCATTAGGATTTTTAAATGCCCTTCTTGTCATTTTCTTTCCAGCTGGCACTTCAGCTTTCACAAGCCTTTTATTAGTTGCCATTAGGTAACTCTTGAACTACTTTTATTGGTATCACAGGATATAATACCAGGAGTCTTCTGAGCTGATGATTTTGTTGAAATAGGGAACCTATAGAGAGGTGCTCAGAGTCAGCCTTCAAAAAGGCAACTAAGACATACAAGGCAGATCCTGGACCTCAATATCTACATAGACAGATACAGTCCCTATCCCTTATAGTGGGTACATTCATGTGAATGCAAAATGTCCACTATACACAATGGTTGGTGAAAAAATGCAGCATTATTACAGTGTTTTATCATAACCACAAGAATGTTAGCCCTGTTGTTTCCAGTTTTGGCTTGCAGTTTTATTTTAACTGTATTCACTGCTTAATGCAAAATATAGCCCAACAAAACTTAATGGGGATTAGAAGTGTTGAAGTACACAAAAGATAATTGGACATTAATGAGTCAACTTTTTATTCCTTGAGATAATGTATACTCGTTGACAATTATGAATTATTTGTTTAAATGTTTGCATTTTTTAATCATATTTCCCAACTTGACTTAACCAACACCCTTCATATCTCCACAATTAGCTTTATTTCAGTTTAAGACCCTGGTGTTGGACTTCACTCTCAAATTAATTAAATTCTCACATAATATGATCACTCTTCCCTGAAGGATCTTTTACGATAGGATTACTAATTAACTTTGTCTCATTGCAGAAAAATAGATATAAATAATCTGTTTATGAGCTGCTTCATTGACATAATTATTCTATAAAATTATTGCAAATACATTCAGTGAGCTCTTCCTCCAAGCTTGTTTTGTCAATTTGGTTTTTCCAACCTATATGAATATTGAAGTCACTCATGATTATTGTGTTACTTTAGTTACATACTCCTACAATTTCCTGATGTATACTCTGTTCACTACCATACAGTGTAGTTTCAATGTCTTATTAATTACATTGTTAAGGTTTAATGACACAGTCATTGTTAAACAGGTAGTGGGTATTTGTACACTTATAAATGGGGATAGCTGGGACACTGGAGGGTTGGAGTAGTGTTGATTTTGAACTAATTCAATAAACTCTCTCCAGTAAAGGAAGCAGCTGTGTCACAGTTTTAACTTCACCACCTGCTTGGATCCAATTAACATTGGTTGCAGAGGATGGTTAACCTAAAGATGGACATTGGAAAGTAAGATACTTTTTCTGACAGAAGATTGTTATTGGAGTTACTTTTGAGAGGAATGGCTGAAACCAAGTATAAAGTATCAGGGCATGATTTTCCACCATTTTTCTATGAAGCTGAACCTTATGACCAATGGAAGAATGAAGTGGATATGTGGACACGGATTACACTCTTACTAAAGAGAAAACAAGGCATGGCCTTGGCACTGTCACTTCCCACCAGAAGCAGGATTAGGTGCAAAATATTTTCAGAGTTAAAGGCCCGTCAATTGGCACTGAGGAAAGTTTGGATAAACTAATAAACTTATAGCCCAACATTATAAGAAAGACAACGTGTTAAATGCATATGGGGCATGGTCAGATTTTGATAAACTTAGAAGTATGGATGGTTATTCCATAGAAGAATGAATCATGGAATTTAACAGGTAATATAACATATTGCAGAAATTACATTTGGAGATGCCTAATTCAGTCCTTGCCTTCAAATAGTTGGATTGTGCTAAAGTATCAAACATGGAGAGGCTCCTGGTCTTGACTGAAATTAGATTCTCAGAAAGAGATACACTTTTGGAACAGATGTCTGAAGCTTCAGAAAAATTTCTGAAAAAACATTCATTTCCAGCCACATTCAGCGGTAACACAAAAGATAGAGGACTCGATGCTGGCAGCATCTCAAGACTGGTTAGATATGGGTGCAAGCATAAATACAAAAGATGAACCACAAACAAAAGAAATAAAGATAGACACTCTTTTGGGAGCTCCAACCAATAACAGGAATTGGGTAACTATGGCAGGAGAATATACCCCAAGAATAAGTACGGAATGATAAACAGGCTTGAAATATCATTATGCAATTTATTGTCCAAAACAGAATAACAAGGCTTTTGAAATGACACATGACAAGGGAGGATTGGAAGGTGAAAGCTTATTAAAAATTAATTCATGGGGTGTGGGCTTCGCTGGCTATGCCAACATTTATTCCCAACACTAGTTGCCCTTGAGAAGGTGATGGTGAGCTGCCTTCTTGAACCGCTGCAGTCCATGTGGTGTAGGTACACCCACAATGCTGTTAGTAAGGGAGTTCCAGGATTTTGATCCAGTGGTAGTGAAGGAATGGTGACATATTTCCAAGTCAGGATGGTGAGTGACTTGGAGGGGAAATTCCAGGTGCTGGTGTTCCCATCTATTTGCTGCCCTTGTCCTACTAGATGGTAGTGGTCGTGGGTTTGGAAGGTGCTTGGTGAATTCCTGCAGTGCATCTTGTAGGTGGTACACACTGCTGCTACTGTGCGTGGAGGGAGTGACTATAAATGGATGTGATGCCAATCAAGTGGGCTGCTTTGTCCTGGATGGTATCAAGCTTTTTGAGTGTTGTGGGAGCTGCACTCATCCAGGCAAGCAGGGAGGATTCCATTACACTCCTGACTTGTGCCTTCCAGTTGGTGGACGGGCTTTGGGGAGTCAGGAGGTGAGTTACTCATCGCATGATTCCTAGCCTCTGACCTGCTCTTGTAGCCACAGTATTTATATGGCTAGTCCAGTTCTGTTTCTGGTCAATGGTAACCCCCAGGAAGTTGATAGTGGGGGATTCAGTGATGGTAATGCCATTGAACATCAAGGGGCAATGGTTAGACTCTCTCTTGTTGGACAGGATCATTGCTTTACACTTGTGTGGCGTGAATGTTACTTGCCACTTGTCAGCTCAAGTTTGGATAATGTCCCAGTCTTGCTACATTTGGGCATGGGTTGCTTTAGTATCTGAGGAGTCACGAATGGTGCTGAACATTGTGTAATCATCAGCAACAATCCCCACTTTTGACCTTATGATGGCAGGAAGGTCATTGATGAAGCAGCTGAAGATAGTTGGGCCCAGATGATGATGAAACTGATCAGTCAGAAGGAATTGTATTGGTCACCAGAAGTTTCAATCCAGTGCTGAGGGTTCGAGTGGCAGACTCATTCAACTGTGTTGCATTAGAGATTGAGTCCATTGTATGTGGAGTGGATTGGTTAGAGTGCTACCTGGATTCTCTAAATAGTAAAGACCGAAGTAAGGTTAAGGAATATGAAAGATCTACTTACTTCAGGTTCGGGTACGATGATACATTAAAATCACTAAAGAGAATGGTGATTCTGTGTAACATAGCTAGAGTAAACTGTTTTATCAGCACAGATGTAGTACCCAGTGAACTACCCTTACTATTGAGTAAGCCATATATGAAAAAGCTTAAATGAAATTAGATATAGAACACAATAAGGCAATTGTTTTTGGGAAATCTGCAAGTGTAGAGCATACGCAATCAGGATGTTATTGTATCCCCATTACAAGACCTAACATTTTGAATCACCATGTTAAAGAAGTGTTTATGACATCAGGGAGTAGGAGTTTAGAGGGAAAACAGCAAATTGTTTTAAAACCTCATTGGCAATTTATCCATCCATTTTGTTATAGGTTGAAAACTCTACTAAAGGATGCAGAAGTAATCAATGATGAATATGCTAAACTTGTAGAAGAGATCAGTAATAAATGCAATATATGTAGAAAATAAAGAAGAACACCGTCATGGCCCGTAGTGAGTCTCCCATTAGCAAGAGACTTTAATGAGGTTTTAGCAATGGACTTGAAGTTGTGGGATAAGAACAAAAACATTTTTCTCTTGCACTGTATGAACATGGCAATTAGATTCAGTCTGTTAACAGTAATATATAGTAAAGAAAAAAGGTAATTATGGACAAAATAATGGAAAAATAGATAGGAATTGGACAGGGAGAACCAGCTAAATTCCAAACTGACAATGGAGGAGAATTTACCAACAATGAACTTAAAAGTAAGTGTGAAGATATGAACATCGTAGTGATGAACACCACAGTGGAAAGTTTCATTAGTAATGGGGTTTGTGAAAGAAATCATGCAATAATTGTTGAGATGCTTCACAAAATCTTAGCTGACTAACCAAGCTGTAAGCTGACATCTGCCATGTGTTCACAGTCCATGCAAAGAATTCACTTCAAATGGTTGGGGGCTACCGTCCCTGTCAATTAGTTTGTGGGAGAAACCCAAAAATACCTTCGGTGATGTGAGATCAGTCCCTGGCCTGGGAAAGGACAATGATTAGTTCAACTTTTTTCTGAGTATTTGAATGCCCTACATGCAGAGAGAAAGGTATTTATCAAGACTGAGGTTTCAGTGACCCTTACGGCACCAAATGAAGCCATCAGAAATACAGTTTAGCTCAGGGGACATGATATATTGCAAAAAAGAAGGGTTGAAAGAATGGAAATAACTTGGTAAGGTTATAGGCAGTGATGGAAAAACAGTTTTGCAACATGGGAATTAAACTGTTAGGGTACGTTCGTCAAGACTAAGTAGTATTGATTATACATTTACAAAATCTGAACAGGGCATAGAAAGTAAAGAGGAATTCACCAAGGCTCTTATGACAGCACCTTCCAAATCCATGACCACTACCATCTAGAAGGACAAGGGCAGTAGATAGATGGGAACACCATCACCTGGAAGGTCCCCTCCAAGTACTGACTATCTTGACCTGGAAATATAACATCGTTCCTTCACTGTTGCTGGGTCAAAATCTCTTCCTAGCTCTCTTCCTAACAGCACTGTGGGTGTATCTACACCACATGGACTGCAGCGGTTCAAGAAGGCAGCTCATCACCAACTTCTAAAGTGTAACTAGGATGAGCAATAAATGCTAGCCTAGCCAGTAAGCCTACATCCAGTGAATGAAGTAAAAAAAAAAAGCACCATGCCCTTTACATACACATTTGTTGGACAATTATAAGGAGCAGATTATGGCAAATAAAGGGATAACTGAATATGAATGAAGTGACAGTGAAGCGTAGGATAAAGCTATTTATTCCAAAGGACAACCACCCAAAGTTGGCACTAGAGTGATATATATGCCAGTCGGGGCCAGTGTGTAGTGGAATGCCACCATTATAGGGAGAGCAGAAAAAGTGACTGGCAAACATAAACATTGGCTGAATGTGCATGATGACAGATAGGAGATAAGACTCACAGATTGGAAAAATGAGGTAAAGATATGGAAGGCCAGAAAACACAGTGAGTTCTGAAAGTAGACCAGAAAGTGGTCATGGCCCTAGGAAAAGATCACAGACTTGCGAAAGGGACTCTGATCTTAGGAGGGAGAGATCATGGAGCAATAGTCCAGAAAGATGAGAAGAGATCATTGTTTGATAAGGACAAGGACCATAGAACAGGCTAGGAATACCACTAGAAGTGGAAGCCCTTATGATAGAGAAGTTTTAGCAGCTACTAACAAATTGGAAAATAAGTTGATAATGGATGCCATACAAAAAGAGTTGGAAAGAATTTGGTGTATACACTCAATTAGCAGACAGGGGAATATGCACAGAAAAGGTTCTGCCTGATGGCACATATAAGGCTACAGCTAGATTAGTACCATGGGATTTTGAAGAAAGACTTGGTGAGTCAAATGCTAGGATGGACACCCCTATTGCAGAAAGAGTAAGCTTGAAGATTCTCTTCGCTCTTTTAGCAATATATTCCTGGGAATGTAAATGGATTGATATAAAGCTGTATTTTTTCAGCGTGAGAGTTTCAAAGGGAAATGTTTTTGAAACCACCTAAACAAGTTGGCAATCTCAACAGGAAACTGTGCAATTTGAATAAGTGTGTTTATGGGTTGAATGATGTGTCAAGGGTATGGTATTCCTCAGTTAGGTCCATCCTGTTGAAAATGGGCTGTATTCAGCTAAAGGCAGACACAACAATGTTCTATTGGTATCACAAGAAGAAACTAGTAGGCATCTCTATAATGCATGTTGACCATTTTCTGTGAGGAGGTTCTGCAGAATTTGAGCAATGGGTGATAGCTAAAACAAACAAGGAATTTAAACAAGGAAGTCAGGCTTCAGGGGCCTTTAAATATATAGGGTTAGACATTAAGCAGAATAAGTCAGGTGTGACCTTGAATCAATAGTCTCATTTAGAAAACGTCAATCACACCCCAATAAATCTGGGCAGGTCCCTACAAAAAGAGGATCCTGCATTCAAGGAAGAAATTAAGAAGTTTGACTGGTTAGTTGAACTGGTTGTGCACTCAGACTAGACCTGATGCTGATTATGACATATTGGAACTGAGTACTATGATGAAACATGCTCCAGCTGAGGAAGTTCTGAGAGCTAATAAAACATTAAAGAAATTAAATTCCGAGAGATAGTCACTCAAATTTCCAGCCTTGTGTGATCCAGAAGCTATGAGATTAGTCATTTTTAGCGATGCTTCACATGCCAATCTTCCAGATGGATATTCTAGCACAGCAAGGTTTATCACATTCTTCGTGAAAAAGAATAATAAATGTTGTCCATTGGCCTGGGAAGTGAAAAAAATAAAAAGAATAGTTGAAAGCACCTTAGCTGCTGAAACACTGGCTTTAGTAGAAGCAATACATAGGGGCATATATTTATCTAACATTCTGAAAGAAACACTATACAATGGGCAATATGAGAAAAGTTTGCCCATAGAATGCTATGTAGATAATGGTTCTCTTTGGGACAATGTTCATTCAACAAAAGGTGTCAACGAAGAAAGGCTGAGAATTGACCTTGCTAGCATAAAGGAAATGTTGGAAAGAAGGTAGATTCCCAAAATAAAATAGGTCAATGCAAGTCATCAATTATCAGACTGTTTTACGAAAATAGGTCTTTGCTCCAAGGAGCTATTAAATGTACTGGAAGAGAAATGCCTTGTGCTATAATGAAAATATGGAAAACCACTATTTTATTTTATTACTTTGTAATTATTTATATGTGATAAAGAAGAAAAAAATGTTTAAACAGGGAATGTGGGGTCTATTAATGGTTAAATATAATATAATGTGAGACATGGAAGATGGATAAGTACATATAATTTTGTTTCTTTTTGATTAGTTTGAAAGATTATTCTTGAGTTTTCAAATGTTTTAATTTAAAAGAAAAGGGGGAATCTGTCAATGTCTTATTAGTTACATTGTTATGGTTTAATGGCAATTACATTGTAAAGGTTTAATAACAATTACATTGTTAAACAGTTAATGGTATCTGTGCACCTATAAATGGAGATAGGCTTGGCCTAAATAGCCAAGTGGTTATGGTACAGGGCTTGTAACCCCAAGATCAAGAGTTCAGATCTCAAAGTGGCAAATTATGAAACAATGTAATTTCATCTGAGGACGCATTTTGTCGCCCGGATCCGACTTCTGTACACCGCCGCGGAGTGTCTAGTGAAGGTTAACGGGTCCCTGACGGCGCCCCTTCGCTTTGGGAGAGGGGTACGTCAGGGCTGCCCCCTGTCTGGCCAGTTGTATTCTATCTGCGTGGAGCCTTTCCTGCGCCTCTTGCGGAGGAGGTTGTCGGGATTGGTTCTGCGCGGGCCGGGCATCGGGGTGGTCCTTTCGGCTTACGCCGATGACGTGCTCCTTATGTTTAGTGACCCGGCTGACCTGCGGAGGATGCGCGAGTGCCAGGAGGTCTACTCTGCCGCTTCTTCTGCCAGGATCAACTGGGGTAAATGTTCTGGACTCCTGGTCGGTCAGTGGCAGATGGATCCCCCACCCGAGGAGCTCAGGCCTTTCACCTGGAGCAGGACCAGCCTCCTCTACCTGGGGGTCCATCTCTGCCCCGCTGAGGAATCCTGGCCGGCAAACTGGCAGGAACTGGAGACGAAAGTCACCGCTCGCCTGCGGCGCTGGACAGGACTGCTCCGAGTGCTATCTTACCGAGGTCGAGTTCTGGTCATAAACCAGCTGATCGCCGCCATGTTGTGGTATCGGCTGGTCACTTTGACCCCTCCCCCGGACTTTGTCACAAGAATCCAGAGATTGTTAGTCGACTTCTTCTGGGACAAAAGATTGCACTGGGTCGCTGCCGAGGTTCTGAGTCTCCCGCTTAGGGAGGGTGGTCAGGCGCTAGTGTGCCTACGCACACAGGTGGCGACTTTCCGCCTTCAGACGCTGCAGCGATACCTCTACGTCGAGCCTCCTCCTAGATGGTGTGCCCTGATGACATATTTCCTCCGTCAGGTGCACGGCCTGAATTATGACGTGCAGCTCCTGTTTATAGAACAGCTGGGCCTCGGTGGCTCCTTGCAGGCGTTGCCTGTCTTTTACCAGGACCTGATCAAAGTCTGGAAAGTGGTCGCCTCGCGACGCAGCTCTCCCCCGTCAGGAGTAGCGGCTATCGTCAGAGAGCCACTGCTCAGGAATCCGCCCCTCCGTCCTTTTCAGTGGTTGGCGGAGAGGAGGGCTGTGGCCGCAGGGGTGACCAGAATCGGGGACGTGCTGGGTGGCGGAGGACTGGGCTGGATGCTCCCGCAGGAGTTGGCGCGACGCGCGTCTGTGAGTGTCCAGGTCGCAGCCGATGCCATCCAAGACCTGAGAACGGTCGTGCTCGGACCCGACGTTATTTTGGGTCTTGAGGCGGCCCAGGTGCGCGGTGGTCTTCCGTCTGAGCGTTCCCCTGTTCGGACGGAATTCCACATTGGCCCCAAGCCCCGAACCCTCCCTCGGGTGCTGGTGCCCCGCAATATGAGCCGCCTCGGGGACATGCCCTCTGTGCCTTTTGGCACAGCAAAGAGGAGCTTTTTGTACGGACTGCTGCTGCACACCTTCCATTTTCTCGCCCTTGTCCGTCGACCGGACACGCCCTGGTGTGCCTTGTTGCCGTCCGGCGGCGGAGGCCCCCGATGGGAGGCCCCCTACGGAGGTGTCCTCCCCCTTTCTATCGGAGACCTGGGTTGGAGGGTGTTGCATGCAGCAGTCCCTTATAATAAGAGGATGCATTGGTTCGCGGACTCTCAGGACACGTGCCCTTTTTGCGGTCTTGTGGAGTCCGTGGACCATGTATACATAGGGTGTTGTAGGCTGCACTCCCTTTTTAGTTATTTGAAAAACCTTTTATTGATGTTTTGTTTGCACTTCAGCCCCACGCTCCTGATCTATGGGCACCCGGTGCGGAAGGGGGTCGGGAAGGAGGAGGACCTCCTCGTGAACCTGCTCCTGGGCCTGGCCAAGTTGGCCATTAACAGGTCCAGGCAGCGGGCGATCGACGGGGGAGTCCCGCCCGATTGTTTGTCCCTCTTCCGCGGCTACGTTCGCTGCCGGATGTCCCTGGAGAAGGAGCACGCGGTGTCTGCTGGCACTCTCGAGGCCTTCCGTGCTTGGTGGGCACCGCGGGGACTGGGGTGTTTTGTTGACCCCTTTAATCACATTTTGATTTAAAGTTTGTAAGTTTCCTTTAAAACTTTGTTCTTGGTTTTACAGCTGACCTGAATTAGGGGCTGTGCCTGATTTTTCCCAATTTTGTTGATTTGGTTTTCATTTAAAAGATTATCAAGAGTTCAAATCTCACAATGGCAAACTATGAAACAATGTAACTTCATCTGCAACAGATGGAAAAGGGTTTGTACTCGAAAGAGTTGTAAATGGAGATAGCTGGGACACTGGGGGATTGGATAGTGTTGAATGTGATCTAAGTTAATAAACTTTCTCCAGCAAAGAAAGCAACCATGTCTTAGTTTTAACTTCACCAACTGTTGTGGATCCGATTAACATGTAGAACTTACATGTGTGCAGGGACAGTAATGGTCAGCTGTGACCTGAACCATGAATGAACTTCCCAAAATCGTGAAAACCCTCCTCTGTTACATTTCACATAGCACCTCATTGATTCAAAAGCCACTGAAATAGAAGTCAAATGCTAGATTAAAGTCAATTATCTGCAGAGTCCTCACTGCACCCATACGTCCTTTTCCTTTGACCCAGGCCTGCCACTTCTTAATCACCAACTCTTTCAGTCTTGGCAAGGATACTCGTGGTTTGAGATGGCTTTTAATGCTCTCCAGAAGACAGTTAAGCTTTTGTTCTCCTCATTGCAACACTCAATTTAATTGTGCCACACCCTTTTCGATTTAACATACACACACTTTGTCTTTTCTACCAATGGAGCAATCTTTGGAACCATTTGTTTTAGTTTCTGGAGCTGTGAATCATTACAGAATTATTATAGAACGGAATGGAAAATTATTTATATTTGAGATCCAATCAGGCCAAATAGCCATGCAAATCTAAGTAGAACTGATTGATGCCTGAACATGAAAATCAACCAAATTTTGCCAATGAGCAACTACATATTGAGTAGTCTGTTACTGTTTCTCCTTTAATTTACCAATCCCCTTGTGACAAATTATTATAATTAGGATGTGTTTCTACATACAGCCAAGAACACCATCACCTCCAAGTTCAACACCATCCAGATTTGGACAGATAGCCCCATTCCCTCATCTCCCCTGAATCAACATCTACCTTGAACAATCATGGGACCAGAATCACTACAAAGATCACAGCAGTTCATGGAAATTCACCATCTTCCCGGGACAATTCTGGATGGGTAATAAATGCAACCTTGCCAGTGTAACTCACACCCTTGGAAATATATGAAAAAAAAACATTTATTAGGAATATATTGACACAATTGTGTTGAACCATACAAATATAAGGAGTTCATTCACATTAAATGAAAATAATATATTTGAAAGTATATCAAGCTCTTTAAATCACAGAATCATTTAATTTTCACTACCTTAAAAGCAGTCATGCAGCTAATGGTTCACAGAATATTGAATCTCCACTGAAAATCACAGTAACTGTCACTGTTGATCAAGCATTATTTTATAGCATGAGAACTGAATTCTATCAGCCATTATAGTAATTTAGATACTTAATGAACATTGAATATAGATAGAAATCTCATGGTTTGATTATATTTTATTAATGGAATACTTTTCTTCAAGTATGAGTGAAGAAATGGTAAAAATAGAAGCTAACACGATGTCTAAAGCATCAGAATTGTTATTCAGTGAGCAAGAAACAAAGATAATGAAAGATATTTTTGTCATCTCTGCTCGGCTTTCATTATCTTCATTCAGTGTCTGTGTTCAGTGTATTTGAATGGAAATGGGACTGGTGGTCATAAAGATAAATTCACTGCAGAAGTCATTTGAGCATAATGATGAAAAATCTGACTATGAATTATGCTTTTAACCAATACAACACTTTCTAATACTCAGTTACCATTTTCAGCAATAAATTTAAAATGCACAGAGCTTGCTGATTCATGGACATTTGCTTTGTAAGCATCTTTTATTGATAGAAATATTTGCTGAAACACTGATGCTGACTGTATGCCATAATGAAAACAAATAAGACAGCTTTGATTGGGAAAGTTGAATGTGTATTTGTTGACATTTAATGATGAAATCCTAAACAAATGCCTCCCACTCTTCTTCCTCTCCCTCTACTTGTGGCTGCTGACCTTGATGCTCTGGCACAGTTGCTGGCGATAATAGCTGGTCTCCAGTTGTTGTCATGATTGGTCACTGGGCATGCAGCAAGTCACTGTGAACGTGGAAGCCTTCTTGGCTGAATACTGCAGGATGCTGCCAGTTCATTCAAGTCATCAAAACCCCTGCTGGAGGACCCCAGTGGTTGAGTGACTCTCATTTTTTGAGCATCAATCTGGTATCTGAGGGTTTCCTATGGGAATCATGGAGCTTAAGCACCAGAGGGGTTCCTTGTCACTTAGTCGCCAGCCATGCACACTGAATTGTGGCTCAAAGCTTTGTGTGGTGCTAACTGTCTCATTAAAAATGCATTGTGGCAGCTCCCTGGATAACAGACATTCACCTGCATTATGCACAGACAAGCTGCACATTGAGGGAATGGAATCCCTTCCTATTCCGAAACATCTCTGAGTTTAAATGAAATGCTCACATGGCCACATGTGTACAATCAATGACTCCCTGGATCAAGAAGGGCCTTGCAATTCTGTCAAACCCTAGAGCTCCTACCTTTGGTCTTCTCTGGCAGTAGGGAATGATATATAGTCATTTCTCAGAGAGCATAGAACAGCAGAGACCAGCCACATGCAGAAGTTCCCAGAGAATTGCGATATGTGATTGAAAACCCCCACTGCAGTATGGGAGGTTCTAGTAACATAAAATTTATGTGCCTCTGTGATTGTCAAAGTTTAATCCTGGTTGTACTGTGATGTCTGTAAGGCCACAAATTTTGTAACAAGCTCCTTAATAAAACACAGCCTCTTAATGTACTGGTCTTGGGTCATGAGTGCATAAGCGCATTGCCTAAATATCCTGGGTAGATAGGACTCCCTGTTCATAGCTCTCCTTGCCTTCCAGTCCCTCTTGTCCCTCTCCCCTGCAGCAGCTGATGCTACTCTGTCTAGCTTAATTAGGCTGCTTCTCCAATTAATCATGCAGAGCAAGGGGGATCCCTAGTAGGATACTTATGTCCAACCACATCCTTTCTTCTGGTGATTTCTGTAAGGTACCTAATAAGGTACAGTAGCACAGGGTTTATTGCCTTGGTGAAATTCTGAGAGAAATTTTGATAGAGCGTTGGAGAATACTTAATAAAGTGTCCCAAAAAGCCTTCCAATGTGTCTTAGAAGTTCTCTTCAAACACAATGTAGTCAGTCAGCAAGTGAACACTGAAAGTTGAATGTGGCTTCATATAGCACTCAAGATACTCAGCAAGGGCTTGTTCACTCCTGCTCAAATGGTTGTTGTTTAAGACTAAAGATGCCCCCATAATTGATGAGAATTATATATAACCTGTTTCTTGCTACTACCAGAAAATTCCATCAAGCCTCCCAACAGACATAAACCACCACTTCCTCATGGGTGTGGCATCTGATCTGCACCTCCCTTGTCTTAAACTATGATGAATTGTTACATCAAACAAGACAACTGGTTTAAGAAGGTGTCATTTAAGGCATATGTCTTAATAGGCATTCTTGATTTTTGTTTGATTTACTGCAGTGGTGTAGAAAGCAACTTTATTGTACCTTTCTCGGGAGATTAAATGGATTGATTGGAATGCTTTATAGAGCAGTCAAGGGAAGAAAATGATTTGATAAGTAGGCTTGCCTTTTTCTCATTTTTTGCTTTCTCACAATTCTCAATAGTGTTATCATTCTTGCATGCTGCCAATTGATGGATTGTTTTGCAGAAATGACCAATGTACCCTTATGGATACCCGCTTTGAGACAACTGTTATTTAAATTGTAGTTTGAAATATTCAGGTTCTGTCCCAAGACAGTCATAAAATGCCAGTAGCATATAAACAGCCAAGGATAGTCCTATCTGATATATTCTCCGGCGAACCCGTATCCTGTCTTTTGTGTGTTAATAAAATGAAATTAATTGTCTGAAGCAACTGCATGATTCTTGCTGTCCTTGTCTAATGTCATTAGTAGGGTATAGGCTAAAATATATCCAAACTACCTGCTTTTCAACAGTTTAGTTCACTCGCCTATTCCCACTCTGATCTCTCTATCATTGGCCTGACACACTATTCCAAGTAAGCTTAATGCAGGCTTGAAGGATTAAATCTCATCTTTCTTCTAGCCACCAGGCAATCCTGTAGTGTAAACATTGACCTTAAATAATTTAGAATTTAAGGGCAGAATTTTGCCTGCCTGCTGGCAGCAGGCGTGATAGGTGGTGTGCACAGACAATATGGCGTGATCAGTTTCACGAGGGCAGGAAGGCAGATCATGATCGTCCACGCAGCCTGCCTTCCTCGGTAAACTCATTGTAATATATCAGCATATCATTAAAAGGCCATCCCGCCAGGCTCTTGCACTGGGTCAGATCGTCTGTCCACGTCAGTGGGGAAGCACGTCGACGTGTTTCACAACAACACGCAAGCGACATACACTTGGTGACCTTGAATTTGGGGGAATTGAGATGAGTGAACAGCATCGTTTTCCACAGCTCACCAGGGTTGACTGTTGCTTTGCAGGTTTCAGGACCTCCAGGGGTCTGGATGAAGTGCTGCCCTGCCTCCGAGGCGACCATTTTCCGCAGGTGTGGGGGATGGTGGTGGTGTCCAAGGGCAACTGCTGCCTCGGAGGCGATTGTTGCTGTTGTGAGGGTTTCAGGGTGGGGGGAGGGCAACTGCTGCCCAGCCTTGGAAATGACTGTTGCTGTTGTCGAGAGGGTGGTGGGGCAACAGCTGCCCTGGTGTTGGATTCTGCGCACAAGAAATCGAGGTGGGGGCAGAGTAGGCGAGGGAAGTAGCTTCGCAGTAGGGCACCTGTATAAACTGACAGCCCTCTGCAACTGAGATAGTTCTGGTGCAGCCACAGTGATATGATTGGTGTTGGTCTTCTAGCCTGCCCGCCCATGCAAGCAATGTGGAGGCACCAAAGTGCCACCAAGTGCACCAGACCTTACCCCACCTCCCACCCGCCCAGGCCCTCCTAACTACCCCTACCCCCAGCACAGAATGCGAGTCCGTGACCACTTTACTGCACTGTGGAGCAGTTGGACTGCACACGTTGCACGAGCTCATATCTGCCACTTACTGTAGGGCTTGGTGCCAAGAGGACATGGAGGACATTCACTGCCAGTGGCTGTGAAAGTGGCCGCGGCACTCAATTTCTATGCCAGTGGCTCCTTTCAGGGTTCCACAGGTGACCTCTGTGGGATTTCACACTCCGTCACCCACAAATGCATCCATGATGTCACAGATGCCATCTTCTCAGGGGCACACAATTTTGTGCAATTCGCCCAGAACCGGGACAGCCAGAATGCAAGGGCCATTGGATTCACCCTGATCTCGGGATTCTCACAGGTGCAGGGTGTGATCGACTGCACTCATGTGGCGCTCAGGTCTCCATTGCTCTACACAGTGGGCTTCATCAACCACAAGGGATTCCACTCACTAAATGTACAGCTGATGTGCGACCGTCAGAAACACATCCGGCAGGTGTGCCACGGTTCCCAGGGAGTGTGCACGACGCCTACATCCTCAGTCGGTCACAGATCCCTGGGGTCTTCTAGGGTCCACAGTTGGATCTTCGGGGATAAGGGCTACTCACAGATGCCGTGGCTGATGACACCTGTGCAGTAGCCTCAGACTGCAGCAGAGCGACAGTATAATGAGGCTCATGCTGAAGCTCGCAGCTTGGTGGAGCAAACCATCAGGGGTGCTGAAAATGAGGTTCCGGTACATGGACCAGTCTGGTATACAGTCCACATAGGGTGTCACACATCGTTGTCGTCCTCAGCTGCACCCTTTACAACCTTGTGCTCCAACGGGGAGACAAGCTGGCTGAGGAGGAGTTGGAGGGACTGCATGTCTGCTGCGATGAGGAGGACGCCAATGGAGATAAGGGTGAGGAGGTGCTTAGAGGCAACGATGAAGGGGATGAGCCCACGCACTGGCTGGATGAGGCAGGCGTGCTCGGGAGGTCCTCATAGCTCCTAGATGTATGGAGGATGATGATGACATGCAGTGAGGTGACCCCATAGATCCTCACAGCATACATGTGAATATTTGACTCCAGTCTGGCTTATGGCAGTGCAAATACCCTCAGTGAGAATGCTCCTGTCACGCAGATGCAGTAGAGGCTCTAATAATCACTCAAATGCAGGAGGATGAGGATGACATGCGGTGAGGATACTCCATGAATCTTCACACAGCCTCTGAGAATGTCTGACTCCTGTCTGGCTGAGGGCAGCTCACTTGAGCTCCATGATCAGGGCCATCTCAGAGATGCAGCCAAGATACTTTAGCGGCATCTGCTGTTTGTCCACCTTCAGCACTTGCGCCCTTCAGGAACTGGAGCACAGCATCAATAGTCACAGATGCTGAAGAGATGGGGGCCAGCCCCTCTTTAAAGGTGCTGAGAGCACACAGAGAAAATGAGAGAACTCTGTAGCACCTGCCCACTCCATTCTGGCAGCAATGACAAGCACCGCCGAGGTGCAGGCATCAGTAATGTTTCCAGCGAGTGTTATGCCGGACAATCACACTGGTCTGATGGCTGCACAGAGCACAGGGAAGAGGCCCTGAACTAAGACACCTGCCTTTTATCTTGTGCAGAAATGTTTCACATCTGAGTGACAAGAACACTGCTCATCAGAACAAGGAGCCAAAAGCGGGAAACATTCTGGCCTCCAGCAGTCCTCCAAATGCCGGGGTCCTGGGAAGTCCCTGCCGCTGTCTGCTGTGGATCAGACAGTGCGATGTGCTCACTAGATTGTGATCCCAGGGTTACTCTGCAGCTAGGTCCCACCAAGATGTGTGTCTCTGCATTGGTGGAGGGTGTGGGTAAGCGCTGTGACGGGACTTCAGGGAGGGCGCCTCTAGCTTCCTCTTCAGAGGTTTCTTCGGGGCTTGATTGGAGGCCCTGGGTCATGGACTTTGTGAGTTGTTTTCCAGGTGTGCCTGCGAAAGCAAGGGGAGATAATTATTACATGGCAGTGGCCTGTGAAAGAGGGCACATCACTCACAGCATGATTGTCTGATGGATATTGCACTGCTGGATCCTCACTTGATAGAGCAGCACTGACCATCAGCACAGGACCGGTCCAGGTTTTTGCTCGCCAGCTGGATGGCTCTGTTTTCAAAGTCCATGAGAACCTTGATTTTGGCCATTCCACCACCGGCCTGTGACCTCTCCCTCTTGTTGTGTCAGCTTGTCCTGCATGACTAGAGATGAAGAAGTGTAAGTAGGGCGTCTGCCAGGCCAGATAACAAGTGCGACTGGCCTGTGTGGTTGCTGAGTAGACCCATAGACAGGCTTGGGAAAATGATGGTGTGTGTGAGTGAGGGCCCTGTGGATGTTTACTGGGTTTGAGAGTGTGTGAGCTAAGAGTGATGAAAAGACTGACTTGCCCTGGCGGAACAGAAGAGATCATTCATCCTGTTACGACGCTGAGTGGCTGTCCTCTTCTCAAGGCTGTTGGCACTGACCACCACTGCCACCACCTCCGTAGCTGGATTGGTCATGTTGCTGCCCATCCTGCGGCCAGAGCGGGCGTACAGGACTTTCTGCCGGCCTCCATGGCATCCAAAGGTCATTCAATAGACCTGCCATTAAACCTGGGGGCGTAGGGGGCAGGGCTGCAGCCTTTTTTCCTTTGCTGGTCTTGTCTCCCAGGCAGCAGTGGTGAGCTGGTAGTGATAAGCCATGTGCTGGCGGCTGCCTTTTAAACAGGGCTGCCAGCGTGATGCAACAGCGGGGTGATGGCAGGAAGGCGAATGAAAGCCCACTCACCATGGAAACGGCATATTTCCTGGGAGTGCATAAATAATGATGCGGGTTTGGGACGATACCATGTGAAAATCCGCTGTCACCATTGGCAGGTAGAACGTCATTTTGCCCGCCCACTAACGCACTTAGTGCAAATTTGGGAAAATTTCACCCTAGGTTACTGAGATGATCTATTTATTCAACTCATGATTCCTCTGAAGGCTTGTTTGCTTGTGTTTGTTTGTGCACATATATATTCTGTTCTCATTTTTCCGATTGTATTGATATGCCTAACTGCTTCTCATTTTTCATTTTTGAAGAAAGGTTTGCACCTGAGATATTAGCGTGCCTGTTCTCGGCAGAAATACTGATTGACACACTGAGTTTCCTGTATTTTCCCTTCTATTTGTTTCAGATTTTCAGCATCTACAGTGTTATTCTTTTCACCCTGTGAAAATTAGTACTTTCCTTAAATACATGGACATGTCTATTAAGCTGTGTTCAGTAAGTTTTTGATGCTGTGTTGTGAATAATTGACTCAGGACACGTATGGGGCAGAATTTTCAGTTTGGTGTGCTGGAGGTGGGCCCCACACGTCTGTGCGAGAAATGACGCGTGGTAATGTCGGGCAAGTGTCCAGACGTCACCGCGCGCCATCACGATATTTTGCTGGGCGGGCACGCGATGAAGTCCGATGTATGTCCGCCATTAATTAACAGGCCACTTAAGGCCCTTTAGTCTTCAACTGACACCAATTTTTCGGCGCCCATCCGATCTTCGGTTCGACGCATGGGTGCAACGGCCAGGCAGGTAGGGGAAATTTGTATTAACATTCACAGGCGGGATAAGAGGAGTCACTGGGGTTGTGAATCTACCCTGTGAAGTATTTATTGGAGAAAGTATTTTAAACTTGCCTGTGTGATCTGCAAAACTTCAGAATGCATCCCAGCACCTTTTTCTGGACTCTTAACCCTCAGGTCAGCACTCTGCAGTGAAGAATCTTTTCCGGGCCCGTAGCTTTCAGGAAGCCTTCCCTTAGCCTGTATATGGGATCTGATCTGTCCACTGGAGGCAGCTCCTATGAGGAGGAAGGGAGGGCTAGAAGGAGGAGAAAGCCAGGTGTGCACATCCATCCTCCAGGGGAGCCACCTTTGGGAGGACAGGTACAGGCACAAGGGGCGCAGGGCCAAGAGGTAGCCCAAGGTTGAAGGGGCAGCAGAAGTCACCACTATCCTGCTGCCAGTGCATACAGGTGGTGAAGCAGCTACCTCAATATGTCTGAGGTGCAGTGCCGAAGGAGGCTCCGAGTGTCAAGGGTGGCAGTGAAATATCTGTCAGATGATAGGCCCTGAGATCTCCGCTAACTGTGTGGGTGGACACCTCATGCCAGTGGCTCTGAAGGTCACAGCTGCCCTCAACTTCTATGCCTCTGGTTCCTTCCAGGGCTCGGTGGGTAATCTCTGTGCTGTCTCCCAATCAGCAGTGCACACTTGTGTCAAGCAGGTTACAGACCCTCTGTTCAGATGGGCATTGATCTTCATCCACTTCCGCTGCAAGCAGGCAAGTCAGGCACAGCGAGCCAGAGGCTTCACAACCATTGCTGGCTTCCCCCGTGTCCAGGGTGCTATAGACTGCACACATGTGGCCATCATGGAGCCAGCAGGTGAGCCCGGTGTCTTCGTCAACAGGAAGGGCTTCCACTCCATGAACGTGCAGATAGTGTGTGATCACAGGTTGCTGATCCTACAAGTCTGTGCAAGGTACCAGGCTGCTCCCACAATGCCTACATCTTCAGACACTCCCAGGCGCCAAGTCTCTTCAGTACTCTGACCTGGTTTGATCGATGGCTGCTGGGTGACAAGAGCTTTCGCCTCAAAAGGTGGCTTATGATGCCTCTCCACCATCCAATATCAGAAGCTGAGCAGCGTTACTATAGGACCCTCCACAAGGGCCGTGGTGGAGAGAGCCATCGGTCTTCTCGAGATGCACTTCCAGTTCCTGGACCATTCAGGGGGCGCACACCAATACCCCCAAGATCATGTCTCGTTGATAGTGGTAGCATGCTGTGCTCTCTACAATCTTATACTGGAAAGGGGGGACGCAGTGGACGATGAAGACGACGACGCAGTGGCTGCGGCTGCACACGGTGAGTCCAGCGGTGAGTCCGAGGATGAGCACGCACAGGGAAATGCTGAGGAGGTAGACACTGACCCGGGCATACTCCAAGGAGGCAGGGACATCTGGGAGGCTTTGATCCAATGAACCTTCAGCTAGCACACTACAGATGGACCTCCTGCGCAAAGATAAAAACAAAAAACTGCAGATGCTGCACAAGCCTGGGCTGATGTCTTGATCCTCGACACCAAGTGCAAAATCTGCAAGGTCATCAGCAGTAATCAAGGGCCTTGTACATAAAGGTGAATGTCCAAATAAACACTCATGACACTTTTCTTAAACATACACATGCAAAAAAAAACCTGCCAGTGCATACAGGTGGTGAAGCAGCTACCTCAATATGTCTGAGGTGCAGTGCCGAAGGAGGCTCCGAGTGTCAAGGGTGGCAGTGAAATATCTGTCAGATGATAGGCCCTGAGATCTCCGCTAACTGTGTGGGTGGACACCTCATGCCAGTGGCTCTGAAGGTCACAGCTGCCCTCAACTTCTATGCCTCTGGTTCCTTCCAGGGCTCGGTGGGTAATCTCTGTGCTGTCTCCCAATCAGCAGTGCACACTTGTGTCAAGCAGGTTACAGACCCTCTGTTCAGATGGGCATTGATCTTCATCCACTTCCGCTGCAATGGTCACCTATTTGGTATTTAATGTGTAAATCAGAAGTTCTCACAATGATTAAACAATAGCGTATACAATCCAAAACAAATCATAAGGACCTAAATCTTGGGCCAACAGAAAAGTACCAGTGAAAACCCTGTGGTGTGACTAAGGTGCCTTATGCTTTCATTTACGGGTGCAACGCCTTGGTGCTGCCCCATCGCTCGGAGTGGCATCTAAGACAGCCTGCTCACTCTGGTGTCCTGTTGGCCTTAATGACCTTGGTGGCCGTCCTCTGGCCTGTGGAGCCTGTGCTGGACCCATCTGGGAGGGAGCTGCCAGTTCCAGAGCTGGCATCTCCCCAGTCGTTGCAGCCTCACCGGATGATACAGTCACTGGGAGAGGGGCGGATGAGCTAGTGCCCTCATGGGGAGTGCCCTGAGAGGTGCCCTCAGAGACGACAGGCAGCTGCTGCGCCAAAGTGAGGTCGCCTCGGACCTCCCTGCTCACTGTGGATGGATGGGCACCGAGCTGGGAAGCTTGAAGCCCACACCATCTCCCACACTGGCACTGACCAGCTGAGGTAATTGCCGATGTGAGGGCTTGCTGGTCAGAGTGCATCCCCAGGAATCCCTGGTGGTTCTCCTGGAGTAGGCTCTCCATGAGAGTCGCCATTCTCTCTATGGAGGACGCTTGGCACTCGGACATATGGCTCATTGCTTCTGTGATCCTCCACCATAGACACCAAGCCCAGCATAGCCTCATGTATCTCACCCAGATGCTCCAGCACACCTGACCTCATTTCCTGCGCTTGCTGCGTTGCAAATGACTCCAGAGAGGCACATCATCGGGCACCGACTGGGCACGTGCCTGGTCCCCTGCAGTCCTCCGACTGCTGGTACCATGGGCATTCTCTGTCTCTGCCAGCTCCTCCAATGACTGTGAAGTGCCCTTACCGCTATGCCCTGGGACACTAGCTGATGTTCAAATTCCCACTGAGGTGCTATTATCTATGCTGGTGCATGCCTGGCAGAAATGGTGTGACACTGGTGAGGCTTCAGAGCCCTCAGGTGTGAGAGGGGGCCTCTGCTGCTCCTCCTTCTGGCCCTGCTCCACTGATGCTGAAAGGAACAAGAAAAGCGGACCAGTTAGCGTGCACATACTGACAAACTTCATGCCTGTTCCCCCGGCTCATTATGCGCTCAACCTTCCATAACCAATGGCCCAGCAATGTTGCAACAATCTTCAGTGCTATGGCTGTTTGGGAGGACAGTGCTGACCTCACTGTTGGCCTAAAATACCTGTCCATGCCACCCCAGCCTCACTGACACCAGCAGACTGGCACATGCTCAGTGTGCATGGTGCCTCTCCAGCTCAAGGGCCTCCTGTACGAAACGGTTTAGAATGGAGAGCTGTGCCTGGCGGCCTCCAGTCCTCACAAGCTCAGCCGTGTTATGAGCATTCTTCTCCTGAGAAAGAGAGAAAACCATTCATTCAGGCAAATTGCACATGGACACTGCTCGCGCATGCCACACCCCAACCAGAGTGGGACATATCCAGTGCCTCCTCTCCCCGCTGCTGCTGATCACTCAGATCAAGATGCTAGGCCTGCTCCCCAAAATGTTGCGTGCATCACATTAACCACCACATGGTATTTCCTGCCATAGCAAGGAGACGCAAGCACGTGCAGGTAAGAAGGCAGCAGGCGGTTCTTTGTCACGATGCCTTGAGGCTCCCCTTCCACCATCTCATCACCCTGAATAGGACATGTCCTGAAGTTGTGTGTCTGCGCCTAGCTGCAGCTCCTCCAGTTTGCCCCCAGGCTTGTCATGTGCAACTAAGAACAACACATGATGCGGGGGAGAACTCATCCCCTCATGACCCACTCAGGCTGACCTCAGCATGGGCACTCTCTGCTTGGCCACTCAGCAAAGGAAAAATGCCCAACATGATTCAATGCAGTCACAACAGTAAGACTTTGGGGGTGGGGGTGGTGGTGGGGGGCCTCAGAGGGTAAGGCTACCTGCTGGGTTAAATGCCCAATGCCAACATGGTACTCACCCTGCCAGAGCGCAACATATCGTTGAAGCGCTTATGCCACTGGATCCAGGTGCGCTGCACCATGATGCGGGAGCTCACCACCTTCGCCACCTCCTCCCAGGCATGTTTCGTCATGTGGGGGGGGACCTCTCCTCCCATCCTGGGGGACCAACATCTCCCACCGTGCTGCCACTCCTCGAGGAGGGCAGCAAGGCAGTCATCAGAAACACGATGGGTGCTTTGGCCCCCCACTGGCCTATCCTGCAGCTTGCCCTGCTCCTCTGGCCTTCCCTCCAGCCTGGCCCGCTCACCGAGCCCCTCTGCTGCAGCCTAAAACTGGCCATTGTGAGCAGCCTACAGGAGGCTGCTAGGCCTTCTTTTAAACAGACAGCCGGGTCGCCATTGGACCCAGTGGCCTATGCACGCCCACCCGCGCCCGCACACTCCTGCTATCCACGGGAGTTTACAAATACACTGGACCAACCTTAATTGGCTTGCCCGTGTAAAATGGTGGAGCGGACCCGATTCAGGGCGGCGATCGGGTCCACGCCTGCTCCCGTTGCCCCCTCCTCGCAAACGGAAAATCCTGGATATGGTTCAGAACTGTTCAATACCAGTTATTTTCAGGGGGTCTGCTCAATCTCTAGCCATTAACACCATCCCTCCAGGCTTTCTGCTAATCTTTCTTCAAGGTTACAGCAGGTGATTTGAAAATTCTACCTCAAAAGGTATAGCTTCAACAATTTTTCAATTGCACAACTTCTACTAATTGTTAATGCAAGTCATTCTCCCACTTATGGCCCCTGATAATTTAGCTGTGTTACTGTCTAATAGAAAACATGGAGCAGATCAATACATTAGACCCACAACACTGTATTCAACTGTAAAAACGCCAGGAAATAGACCAAAACTGACACCCAGCCTTCTGTCAAAGATTTGTAACACCTTGTTTAAGATGGAGTCTCAGATGTGGAGTGGTGGGGAGTCACCAAACTGTGGTTTCCAACATCTGTAACCAGTCAGAGACTTGACAAATCTACGGAGAATGGTCGGGAAAGAAGAGTTGGTGGAGGGTTAGGCACACATTTGTTATTCAGGGTTTTACGTTCTTCTGTTTATTGCAACCATATGACAAGGGTTTCTAAAACAATAATGTGGGCTCTTAATTAGAAGATAAGCAGATAAGATCCGGAATGCACTGTTTAAGAGTGTGGCATAGGCAATTGATGCTTTTGAAAGGGAATTGGGTCTTTGTCTGAAAAGGAAAATATTGCAGGGCTTTGGGGAAAAGGCAGGAGAGTGGCACCAGTTGAATTGCTCCTTCAGAGGGCCAGCACTGACACGATAGGCCGATCGGACTCCTTCTGTGCTATAACCATTCTATGATTCCATGAAAACAGGCAATATTTTTGGGGGGGCATTCGACACATTTTCCAGTCTGACACTAAAATAATGGTCCATAGTTTAACTTTGAAAATGCAAAAAATTTAAGAAATCCTTTAGTATGTGAATCTGTTGCCTCATGCTTTTACTATCCTACATTAACGGAGACATGCTAGACCAATTTTTTAAAGATTTCACAGCACTTTTTTAGTACTTGTTGATTGGATGAGGGTGTTGCTAGAAAGGGCAGCATTTATTATCCACTCCAGTTGCCCTTACAAAGGTCATGGTGAACAGCCTCTTGAACAGCCCATGTTCTTCAGGTATATCCAGAGTGTCTTTAGGGAGAAAGCTCCTGAACTTTGACCCAGTGAAAATGAAGGAATAGTGATATAATTCCAAGTCAGGGGGCTGTGTGACTTGAAGGCGAACTTGTAGGCAGTGGTGTTCTCATGTATCTGCTGCCATTATTTTTCAAGGCGGGGTACTTTGTGGGTTTGGAAGGTGCTGTGGAAAATGCCCTGGTGAGTTCTTGCAGTGCATTTTGTAAATGGGACACATGGTTTAAAGTCAGGGAATGGCCGTTTAATTTTAATGATTCTGCCAGGGGCTCACATCAGTGTACGTACATTGTGTATGCCTACTGGAAGGCAGAGAAAGATGCAGCACCACATGGTAACATGGGAACGCCACTGGCGAGTCTACGCAGGAACAAAATCTGGAAATGAAATGTTTGTATCAGTAAGAGTGATCGTGAAATTGTCAGCTTGAAGGAAACCAGCCCACTTACCCAGTCTACTCTATGTAGCATCAGTCCCATACCAATGTGGTTAGCCCTTAACAGGCCTCGAAAGTGGCTCAGCAACCCATTAAGTTCTGGCAACAAGGAGTGGGCTGTAAATGCTGGCTTTGGCAGTGACACACACACCCTGAGAATGAATTAAAATAAAGCAGTGCATTATCATAGCAATTCTAATGTTAACAAATGTAATCCTGGCTTGATAAACCAATAAACCAAACCCACATACAATGCACATATCTCATAGAATTTTCTTGATACTGAAATTCAATTATAATAAAGGCTGACACTGTATTACGGAGTAGATTTATGCTTCTAAATTTCGGACATATTTATTTTTTAATGCCAAAGTTAGTGTAGGTAACAGTTGTCTGCTGGCTTTATTGCTTGGTTGGTTATTTAAGATCTTAAAGCAGAAAAATGTAAACATGCTTCAATAATGCACATGGGAAACATTAATTGCAGCACTACCACCAAAGAATAACAAGTATGATTTCATTATCCCGTCTTTAGAGATCTCTAATCAGAATGTGGAATCCACTTCACACTGTTAAATTCCCTCGTGGACAATATTAACAATGCAACTGTATCTTTTGCTATTGACAGTAAAGATAATGAAGCGAATTGCAGCAAGTCCACCTGCAGTGCATTGCTGTAGAAGATCAATAGTACGGATGAAGCAGTACACTGCGCTCTTACATAGTCAACACTAAGGACTTAAGATCATATTTTCTCTTTGCTGAGAAAGAAGTTTGATTTTTTTTCCTCCAGATGTTAACCTGCTTCATTACATACAATCATGTATTTGATTATTTGCAAATGTTGTATTAATATGTCCATCCCCAGAGAATGATTACATACACTCAATGATTCAGTCAAATTTCATTCATTCCACATTCATCACACATTCCCCCAAGACCCTGTGTCTCAGTTCAGTTCATTTGTTGCCGTCCTCCTGGATTGGCTTGTAGAGCATTTGCATTGCCTCCAGTCCCTCAACTTCAATTACCCTGAGATGTGGAGGAGGATGGTTTTTATTTATTCATTTATGGGATGTGGTGTCGCTGGCTGGGCCAGCATTTATTGCCCAATGTTAATTGCCCTTGAGAGGGTGGTGGTGAGCTGCCTTCTTGAACTGCTGCAGTACCTGTGGTGTTTCCAGCAGAAAACTGCTCTCTCATGCCGACTAGATGAGCTTGCAAGCTGATGATTTTAGGAAGGGTGAAAGTGGTAATTGTGAGCGCCATTGTTTGAACAAATGCAGTTGAAGGATCTTTATGAGTCTTGAGTACCACACCATCAATCCTAACATTTGTAAATAAGTGGAGGCAAGGATGATAGAGTCCTTACACAGAGAAGTGAGTGATTGGCTGAGAATTCTGAACTGCTGCACTCAGAGAAAACCTGAAAGAAAGGGGAAATAGCTGGGATATTGCTGATTACAAGATAACTCTGCGTCTCTCCTATACAAAAGAAAAAAGCATGACTTTTCAGGTCATGGGTGCGTGTGATCGGTGGGCCCGGGATCGGTCAGGAAACGGGCCGCTGCCCGCAATAGGCCCACGACCACCAATTAAGTCCCGCCCAGCATGAAATACGACTTCCCATTGGTTGGGAAGGGCAAGGCACGGATAGCGGCATGTTGTGTGCCGGGTCCAATGACGACCCAGTGGACAGTTCAAAACTGCCTCTTCAAAGCTGTCGGTGAAGAAGCGTACAGTCTGCATTGCGGAGTTGGTACCTCGGCAGCGGCTGGAGAGGCCAGGCGGGAGGGCTGGTCGGGTGGGAACTTGGCACACCCCCTCATCCTGCTTTTCAGATGAGTACCTCGCTGTACTCCTGGTACCAAGGGACAGAAGGAGGAGGCCACCACACCTGACGAATGGAGGGCCAAGTTTCCCGCCATCCAATATCGGGAGCTTAATTTTAAAGCCTTTGCATCTCACCATTGTGGTCGCACACCGGGATTTTTCCCCAATGTCAAATTTACCACACACATCATCGTGCCTTCAGAACAGCATGAGTTATGACTGCCTTTAAAAGGGCGTGCAGCTGGCGAGCTGAACTTTGTGGGGAACCCGGAGATGAGTGCACAAAACCTTGTACAACGCTCATGAAGATCACCCATAGGGCATCAAGGGAGAGGTGCCGCGCATTCTTGCTGGGGCGCAGCAGGCACAGGCAGTTACTTTTTTCCGGTTGGCTTTCAATGCAGTGCCAGGGCAAGGGTGGGGATGGGCAGTTAGGGGTGCAGATGGGGTGTTTGACTAGGCAGCACAGATTGATGGAAGTACACAAGCACCAGCCCGGGTGTGGAGGGGGAAGGTCGGGGGAGAGTGAGGTACACGGCTGCGCATTTGGAAAAACTTGTCAAAAGTGAGCATTCTTCTGCAGCTGAGACCGTTCAGCAGCAGCTCCATTGATATGTTTGGAGTTGGGCCTCTGAAGCTTTGCTGAAAACTCAAACATTGCAAAAGCATGAAATGCCACTAAATGCTCCAGAACTTTTCAACCTTTGGGCGCAGATTGCAAATTAATGTGCGTTTTAGGGGGCTGCAGTGCAATTGGCTGACTGGGCAAGTTGTAGAATCCCCTTGCAAAAGGTGACCATGGTGCAGTCACTGGTAGAGGCACATCCTGTCCCTTGAAATATCCTTTATTCAGTTTGGAGCAGTCTCCTTCATGGTTCAGTGCAGGTTAGGAGAATGCCTGCCCCTGAACTGAGAGCACAGCATGCAGCCCAGTGGCTGAAGCTGCCGCCAATCGGTCAGGTGGAGTTGGGGGTCATAGGTGGGGCTTCGGACAGCCATGAAGCGTATAACACACTGGTCATCCAAGTGGTGGCTAGCATTCTCTGGCATGCATGAAGGGGCCTTCAAACTTAACCAAGGGGGGCCCTTTAGACACATATGCTAACCCACACCTCTCTCTCTTTGATCCTGCAGGAGAACATCAGCATCATGGAGCCTGGTGATTTAGCGGTATGCCTCATGGCTTTCAGAGAGCAGAGAAGAAGGAGAAAAGTGCAACGGAGGTGTTTGGCTCAGCAAAGGGAGGAGCACCACCCTCAAGGTGCTGGTGCAGCAGGGCCTGCAGTGCTTGCCGCTGAAGATCCACAGTGAGCCGTCACTTGTAGATACCTCACCAGACCCAGGATCTGCAGACAATGCCTGTCATTCCTGCAGATGACTGAGAACCAGTGTCACTGAAGACTGTGCATATCTAGGGAACTGGTTGGTTACATATGGCACCTGCTACAGAATTTGGTACTACGAGGCCATGGAGGGCATCCACTACCAGTGGCCATGAAAGTGACTGCGGTGCTTAATTTTTATGCCAGTGGCTCCTTCCAGGGCTCCACAGGTGACCTGTGTGGGATCTCACAAGCCTCTACACACAAGTGTATCCAGGAGGTCACAGATGCCATCTTTGTGAAGGCACAGAACTTTGTGCATTTCGCCCGGGATCAGGTAAGCCAGGAAGAAAGAGCGCTGGGATTTGTGGCGAGCTCTGCTTTTCCACAGGTGCAGTGCAGGGTGCCATTGACTGCACTCACATGGCAACATGCAGTGAACTACGTCAACTGCAAGGGTTTCCATTCACTGAATGTTCAGCTGCTCTGCAACCACCACAAATGCATCCTACAGGCCTGTGCACGATTCCCAGGGACCGTCCATGACTCCTACATCCTTAACCTGTCTCAGATCACTAACATTTTCCAGGGTCCACAGAGACTGCAGAGTTGGGTCCTCGGGGACTAGGGTTACACACAGAGGCCGTGGCTGATGATGCCCATGCGGCAGCCTGAGACTGCAGCAGAGAGACAGTCCAACAACACTCATGCTGCTACTCAGACTTTGGTGGAGCAAGCAATAGGTATTTTGAAAATGAGGTTCTGGTGCTGTGACAGGTCTGGTGGAGCACTGTAATACAGTCCCCAGAGGGTGTCATGTACTATTGTAGCTTAATGCACGCTACACAGTCTGACACTGCAACAGGCGAGGGCATAGTTGAGGGAGAGATGGAAGAGCTGCACATCTGCTCCAATGAGGAGGAGTTGAAGGGGATGATGGTGATAGGGTCCGCGAAGGTGAGGATGCCAGTGATGAGGCCATCACACTGGCCAGGCAAGGCAGGCGTGCCTTGTGAGGCTCTAATAGCAGAAAGATTTGTGGAGGACGATGACAAGATGCAGTGAGGATAGCCCTGACATCTTCACCTTGCATCTGTGAATGTTTGCCTCCTGAGTGGCTGCTGGCAGTGCACATATCGTCAGTGCTCAGGCTCATGTCATGGAGATGCAGCGGAGGCCCCAGTAGTCTCTGGCCAGATGAGGCAGGCAAGTGTGTGAGGCCCTAAACAGCAAGATTCATGGAGGATAATGATGACATGCAGTGATGACACTCCATAGATCTTCACATAGCCTCTGTGAATGTCTGACTCGTGTCTGGCTGAGGACAGTTCACTTGCGCTCTGTGATCAGGGTCATATCATGGAGAAGTAATCATGAAACTTTAAGCGCACCTGATTCATTGTCAACCTTCAGCACCAGACACCGCAAGAGCACAGCATCACAGGTCACAGATGCTGACGAGGTGGGGCCAGCCCCCACCTCAAATGTGCTGACAACACACAGAGAGAATGATGGATCCCTGTGACACCCACCCACGATGTTCTGGCAGCAGTGACAAGCACCATTGAGCTGCAGGCATCACTGATGTGTCCAGTGAGTGTGAAGCTGGACCATCACTTTGGCCTGAAGGTTACACACTGCACAGGGCAGAGCCATTGGGCCGATACACTTGCCTTTATTTTGTGCAGGAACCAAGGTTTCAAACCTGAATGCCCGCTCATCGTAGCAAGGATCCATAGACAAGGAGACATTCTTGGGAGTTTATTTACAATCATGAACATTATGTACAAGTGATTAACCCCTGTGCCCACATGGTGCAACTACAAATTAGGGGCTGTGCTTGATTTGTCCTTCATTTTGTTAATTTTTGATTTGTTCTTGATTTGTCCTTCATTTTGTTAATTTAGTATAATTGTTTTAACTCTAAAAGAGTTACAAATTCTTAATTTTACTGTTGTTTTGTTTGCACTTCAATCCCACGCTGCTGATCTATGGGTACCCAGTGTGGAGGGGGGCTGGGAGGGAGGAGGACCTCCTCGTGAACCTGCTCCTGTGCCTGGCCAAGTTGGCCATTAACAGGTCCAGGCAGTGGGCGATTGAGGGGGTCATCGGACCCAAATTCCCACCCCTCTACCGCAGCGATGTTCACGGCCGGGTGACCCTGGAGAGGGAGCACGCGGTGTCTGCCGACATCATCGAGGCCTTCCGTGCTCGGTGGGCACCGCGGGGGCTGGGATGCTTTATTGACCCTCTTAATCACATTTTGGTTTGATGTTGTAAGTTTCCTTTAAATTTTGTCTTTGGGTTTGCAGTGACCCAAACTTAGGAGATGCGTTCAATTTATACCTCGTTTTGTTAATTTAGTTTAATTGTTTGACTCCAAAAGAGGTACAAATTCTTAACTTTACTGTTGTTTTGTTTGCACTTCAATCCCACGCTGCTGATCTATGGGTACCCAGTGCGGAGGGGGGCCGGGAGGGAGGAGGACCTCCTCGTGAATCTGCTCCTGGGCCTGGCCAAGTTGGCCTTTAACAGGTCCAGGCAGTGGGTGATTGAGAGGATCGTCTGACCCAAATGCCTACCCCTCTCCCGCAGCAATGTTCGCAGCTGGGTGTCCTTGGAGAGGGTGTTCTTGGTGTCCACTGGCACCATCGAGGTCTTCCAAGCTCAATGGCACTGGGGGGATTGGAGTGTTTTATAGACCCCTTTAATCAGATTTTGATTTGACGTTTGTAAGTTTCCTTTGTGTTTTGTCTTTTATTTTTGCAGTTTCCCTTTAAGGGGGTGCTTTTAATTTGTCTCTGATTTTGTGAATTTAGTTTAATTGTTTTGACTCAAAAGAGTTACAACTTCTTAACTTTCCTCTCCTAACATCAACAGCAGAGGTAGAGGCAGCCTGCTGACTGCTACAGCCTGTCGGTGATGACTTTGGTGGGTGTCCTCTGGTGGGCTGACACCTGGAAGGCCCTGGCCTGCTTTGGGTATCTTACTGTGGGCCAGGTTGTTATGATGTAGCAGGTGATAAGTGCCAGGTGGACCAAATCCACAAGGGAAACCTGGTCACGCTATCACAGCAATTTTGCAATTTATATTTATTACAAGAATACTTGTGCACTGAATTCAGAAGTAATGAGTCTGCTAACACCTTTAGTGATTTTTAAAAATAAATTAAAACATTTATTAACAAAAGAAAAAGAAACAAAACATGACACACACAAGATTACAGTTACATGGTTATTTAGCCTTAACAGTTCCCAAAATTTT
Source organism: Carcharodon carcharias (assembly GCF_017639515.1). NCBI lineage: Eukaryota > Metazoa > Chordata > Chondrichthyes > Lamniformes > Lamnidae > Carcharodon > Carcharodon carcharias. The sequence continues at coordinate 66,396,135 of NC_054472.1, read as the reverse complement.
TAATTAAGCAGGCTTCCATTCTACACGCCCTTTAAGGCAAAAGCCCAAAATAGATTTGAAATTATAAAACCATCCAGCAAGGTTACTGCACACATCCACTTGACAGTGGCTTGTAACACAACTTTATTTTCTGGAACAGCACTTCTTCCTGTAGAGTGGCAAGAGCTCCTTTCAAGCCTGTCACACTGTGTACATTTCAAGATTTTACATCACCATACACATAGACATACATCTTTATACATGCTTTCTCTCTTTAATGTGTGAAAACCCATTGTTCTACACGTCTTTGGAAATTTACTTTTCCCATAATATCAAAATCTTTTATGTTGCCAATATAGTAAGTACCTTTGGGAAATACAAATATACTGCTTGGCCTTGCTTATCTTGTTAGTTGTAAACATTCTACCATCCCTTTGAAACCCAAACATTTTTCCGCTTATATTAAAATGCAAATCTCCTTCATACCCTACATGTTGCCCTCACCCATGTTTACTTATCAGCATTTCAAATAACTTTTACACCTTACTTATTTTGATAATTTCAAGCCTGCAGTCCGTCTGACTTTAATTCAATCAAATCAGCCACACAGGCAACCAAAAATGCACAAATATATTATGAAAAATATGATAGTTTCATGACAAGGTGCAACCTCCTCGGCCTGTGGTGCTAGAGCTAATGGGGTCACAGGAAGAGGGGATTTGTTTCAACCAGATATTCTCAGAGTCACCGGTGTGGATAGCCCTGAGGTGTCAAGGTGCTGATCCTCCTCCTTTTTGGTGCCTGATGGACCCCGGCTGACTCCTTGGGGAGAAGGGGAAGCTGGAGTGATAGCGAGCTGCTCTACAACTCTCTCCCATTGACACTGATGGAGGCTAACTATGGTGCCAGTGGTGGGGTTAGCCCTTGCAGCAGTGTAGGATTGATATCCTGGACCAAGATCTCCTTGGCAGCCGCCACCCTACCAGTGTTGACCTCGGTGCGTTGGCATGCCAGCACTATCACCTCGGACTGAAAGCGGATGGACTACTTCATCGTTCTTTGCAATCTGAGGAGTGCACCAGGCATCCTTTATCTGATATTCCCATGATTGTCTTTGCAGCTCCAACAACTGATTGAGGACCGAGTCCAGAGGCTTATTACCTGACTCGGACTCAGCAGATTCCTTGCCTCCAGCCATCCTCTGAGTGCTGGCAAATTCAGATGTTCCTACTTCCACCTGCTGTGGAACAGATTTTGCGCTGTGCTCACCAGATTGTGATCCGAGGCTGCTGTACATCCAGGTCCCATGGAGGTGTGTGTCGCTGCGCAGGTGGAGGGATGAGACCATGAAAGGTCTTCAATGGTGCTGCCCTCAGGGTTCTCATCTGAGCTGCTCTCAGGGCTAGAATCGGGGTCAAGGTTGCCTGAGGGCGATGTGTTCGATGTGCCAAGGAAAGAAAGTGGAAATTATTAGTGCTTGGCAACCACATTACACACAGAATAGTGGACTCAGTAGTGGTGCAGGATCCTCGCGTGGATGCTTGCTGTCAACCACGCCATCACCGTAGGAACAGTTCATGTCCTCTCCGGCCAACTCCAATCTGCGACTCTTGAAACGGAGTGCAGACCTTGATGTCTGGCACTCCACCCCCAGTCTGGGACCACTCCCGTTGATTGTGCGCGATGTTGTCCTGCATAAAGACAGATGGAAAGAGTGTGAGTAAAGTGCATGCCAGGCCAAATGAGAAGGATGCCAGGTGTGTGTGTGTGCTGAGTGCAGCCATGGATAGAATGAGGAGGCTACCTCCAGAGGAGATGAGGCTAGATGGAGATGTGAGGGTGTGTGAGAGAGAGTGAGTGGTGATGTCTCTTGAGCTGGCAGATAGTGAGATGCAAGTGGATGTGTGATGGGCTTGAGTTGTTGAGTTGAGAGTGATGAGATGGTTGACTTACCCTGGCAGCATGGATGAGATCATTCATCCTCTTTCTGCACTGGATGGCCAACCCCTTGTGTACAGTGTTGGAACTGACCAGCTCTGTCACCGCCTCCCAAGCTGGAGTGGTTGCAGACAAAGTAGGTGATCTCATTTCAAACACATCCATCCATTCGGAATGTGCATTGATAATTGCAAGAAACATGGTACCTAGAAATGAACCTACAAAGTCTATATGTAGTCTAACCCAGGCTTGACCTTGCTAATCCCACAGATGCAGTAGAGCTGAAACTGGCAACTTCTGCTGTTGCTGGCACTAGAGACAGTGTTTCACCATTTTTTCTATATCACTGTCTAAGCATGGCCACCAGAAATAAGCAGGGCTTCTTCATAAGAAGTTGAAGTTTCACCAATCCCTTGCCTTGCTAGCAAGTTGTCAGCAATAGACCCTACTGCATAAAATAATGTCCTGACCTTGTCTTTTTGATCTTTTTTGTGTAATCCTGAAAAATCCCCAATGCACCTCACAGAGGCCTTATCAGGAATAAATTAATGCCAAGCCAAAGAGTGAGATATTAGAAGGGGTGATCAAAAGTTTGTTCAGAGCAATGAGTTAAGAAAGACCTGAAAGCATAATAAATTGGGAGTGCAGGAAAGATTTGTTGTCAGAAACAGCAATTTTTATTTACAGACTCAGGATGAGGCTACATGCTTGTTCCAAGACCAAGGCTAAAAAGCTCTGTCCCTCAGATTCCCCATGCTTAGTGCTGATTTGTCTGTATAGTCACATGATACCCATAACAGTAAAAAATTATTTAACTTACAATTACTACATCCCTCCTTTTAATTTTATTTTACCCTCTTATTTACATAAACATCTTAACCCATATTACATATAATCATATAGAGTCCATGCAATTATAAAGGTAGCCTTTGAGGCGGCTTTCGGATTCAGGTAGAGCGATGCAACCGTACGGCTGGAGGCTCTTCCATTGGATTGACTTGAACAGGAACTGCAGCTTCAGGGACATTCCTAGGCAATGGCAGTTCAGAATCATTTACTTAAATAGAGACATCAGGTATGTATATTCTTTGTGATCTGGCACTTCATGGGTTGAAGTTTTGATTTTGATTTCAGGTGGATTAACTGGTTGTTGGAGGGTTCCGGAACCTCTGAGATGATCCTCATGTTTCCTAACAATCCTGTTTTCCACTTCAACTTGATAAAGGTTCTGTTTCAGAGCCAATAGTACCAGTGACCCATTTTGGTCTAGGTGCAAAATTTTGTACAAAATCTGTCTCTCCCAAAGTAAAATCAATCTTTACTATGGACGTCATGATTCACTTTCTGACTATCTTAGTTTCTCTCCACCTTCCCCTCTAAATTAGGGAATACTAGACTCAATATTGTACAAAGTTGGTGCCTCATTAACAATTCTGAAGATGTTAAACCAGTGGCCACATGAGGAGTTGTGCGATAGCTGAACAGGAATCTTGAAATTTGTGTCTCTAATTTTCCCTCTGTTAGTTTCTTTCATGCCTGTTTTAAAGGTACTGCTCTTTCTGCTAACCCATTACATGAGGGATGATACAGTCCTGTTCTGACATGTTTAATCCTATTTAGGTTCACAAATCTTTGGAATTCAGTGTTTGTGAAAGCAGTACCATTGTCTGACATAATAACTGCAGATTAACCACGAACACTAAAACCCTGGCACAGTTTTTCAATGGTTGCAGATGAAGTAGGTGACCTCACTTCAAACACATCCATCCATTTGGAATGTGCATTGATAATTGCAAGAAACATGGTACCTAGCAATGGACCTACATAGTCTAACCCAGAGTCGACCAAGCCACTCCCACTGATGCAGTGGAGCCAGAACCAGCAACTTCTGCTGTTAGTCACCATTTTTTCTATATCACTACATATACCTAGCCATCAGATATAACTCCGTGCGAGCATCTTCATTTTGAAATACCAGGATGCGCACTATGAAGTTCTTCTAATAATCGTTCTCTTCCTTGCACAGGGATAATGACTTTTGCCCCCCATAACAAGATACCATCCTGACAACTCAGTTCAGAGCTATGTACAAAGAATGGCTTTAGTTCTTCAGGGACTTGTGCATTTGACCATCCTTGTAACACTTGGCCATGAACTCTTGCTAAAATTGGATTCCGATGTGTCCAATTCTTATCTATCTCGTGCAGATTGGTAAGGAGCCAAGGAAATTCAACACAAGTACTACTTCGAGGTACTGGAACATGTGTAATACCATCGGGCAAAGGGACACAACTGAGGGCATCTGCATCTGCTATATGCACACCCGAGCTTGCATACTGACAAAATTAAAGCCCATCTTTGAATTCTAGCAGAGGCTATCAATGGGATTGCTTTATCTTTGCTAAACAATCCTAACAGTGGTTTGTGATCTGACATTATGGTGAAGTGTCGACCGTGAGAATATTGATGGAACTTCTTTCTTCCAAATATGATAGATAAGCCCTTTCTTTCAATTTGTGAGTAACCTTTCTTGGCTACAGAGAGGGTTCCGGATCCATATCCTATTGCTCTTTCAGCTTTGATTTCTGTCTTTTCTTTTTGCCACAGGCTCATTCTTCATCCTAATTTCACTGTCAGCCAAATTTCTCTCTGGTGAAATTTTAACTTGGTTCAGTAGAGGAGTTGAGTTGCCAATTTGCATCTTGGAAAGTTCCATGACTTTTGCTTCTAATGTCTCTTTTGTCTCCACCAACTGATTCCTCAGTTCTTCTGTCTCTTGTTTGTATCTTTTAGCTTCTGCGTGGAACATTGAACATTGTTGGGTATTTTCTTCCAACTGTTTCTTCAGTTGGTTCAGAGAGGTACTGCATTTGTTTAGCCTCTTTTCATGATTTTCCTATGGAATTAACTCTGACCTGGGGGACCCTTGCTTCCTGTGAAGGACCTTCAGTTCTTCAATCTCATTTCAAGAGACATTGGGCAGAATTTTGCCCTTGATGGGCTAGCGGGCCCGACTGGCTTGGCGGCAGGCCGGCAGCCAATCGCCACCACCGAAATGGGCCCGCTGCTATTTTGAGTGGGTGGGCCAATTTAGGCCCGCTCAGCAGGCTGCCCGACAGGAAGCGCTATGCGCTTCCTGTGCAGGGGTGGGGGAGGGATTCCCCGACTGTCAAAGTGTGCTCTTTTGCGCACATCTCCCTGAGACTAAGTGCTGTCTCAGGGAGATTGGTGAAAGCTTTATAGACATCAAAAATAGAAAAATAAAAAAATTATTAACATGTTAAACTTCTGGGTTACTGGTGAGCTGTTTCCAGAGTTTCTTTTTGTTTTTCTAGCATTAGGGAGCATGTTCTGCTTCACTGCAGCCTCCCTGATCCTGGTGCCACGCCCGGTGGCAGGCTCCCGCTCTAGCTGCAGAACGGTGCCATGTTACCCACTCTGCGAAGCCTGTGAGTCCCTCCCAGCACTCTCCATCTCTAACACTCTCTCCATGGTGCTTCAGATCTATCCCAACTTCTGCAAGCAAACAGTGCTGAATGTTGTCGCCGTTAATGCCGCAAACCAAACGATCTGGCAACACGTCGTTTAGAGTATCACAAAAGTCACAGCAGCTATTTTAACTTTGTGATGTACATTGCAACCAACTCACCAGGGGCTCTTACTAGAGAATTAAGCTTGAATCTTTTCATGACATCTGAGGGTTTAGGCTCAAATTATCCCTTCATGAGGTCCACTAGCTCAGTGAAGGATCTGGAATTTGGCACGTTTGTATCGATTGAGCTACGGGTTAGGTTGTAGGTTTTGCTCCCACAGACAGTTAGGTCTGGATTTGTTTAAGAAACAGGGAGGGACAAGGCCATGGAGGGATATTAAATGAAGGATAAGAATTTTAAAATTGAGCTGCTGCTGTACAGTGGTCACTGTAGGTCAGCAAGCACTGAGGTGAAGGTTGGCTAGGACTTGGTGCCACCCACAGTACAGATGTACAGTAGAGAGTTTTGAATGAGATGAGGTTTCCGGAGGAGTTAATTTGGGAGGTTGCCCAGGAACGCATTGGAATTGTTCAACCCATTGCTGGAGATACTCAACTCATAATCAGATAGGTAAGAGTGGAATCAAGCAAGTTCAGTCCCACTGAGTTGGCCAGTAGATGAGAGGTGGTAGAAGAGGATGGTATGGTCAACTTTGTGAAAGACAGCAGAGAGGTTGAGAATAAAGAAGTATAATTCACCATGGTCACTGTCACAGGCATTATTCATTAATTTGGTTAGTTGCATTTAGTTTTGTGAAAAGGTTGGAAACCTGATTGACCAGGTCCTAAAATGAAGTTGTAGGAAAGATGGGCACAAATCAAAATGTTCAAGGGTTGCCAATGTGTAAAATGACGTGGGGTGACGTTGGGCGTACATCTCGACATCTCCCTGCGTCATTTAGATTTTCAGTTCGGCGGGCGCATAGCCGAATTGGTTGCTAGCCCGCTGACTTGCCGACAGCCTATTAAGGCCATTAAAAAGTAATTGAAATGATTAATGGACCTGCCCATCCAATCTTAAGTGTTGGCGGGCAGGCGAAGAGCCCAGGAGGCCTTCAGAAAAAGCATGAAACCTCATCCACGGGCGGGATGAGGTTTCATGAGGGATTTAAAATTTTCAGAATATTTTTAAATAAAAGTAAAGGACATGTCCCAGCTCATGTGACAGTGTCACATGAGGGGACATGTCAGGAAAACTTTTCCTAACCTTTAAAAAATTTTTATAACTTCAACCAATCTCCCTGAGGTGTCACTTTGCCTCAGGGAGATCTATGCACTCTTTCGCGTGCATGTGCGAAAGAGCACAATCCCGGCTCAGGGAATCCCCACCCGCATGCATAGAGACCGCTCAGCGCTTTCGAGCAGATGTCACATTAGGTGGGCCTTAATTGGCCCGCCTACGTAAAATGGCAGTGCACCCCCAACTGGGGGCGCTGATCAGGAACCCGGCCGCCTGCTCCAGCACAACCCCCCCAACGGGGGTAAAATGCTGCCCCAAGGGTTTTGTGATAGGCTACAAAGTCAGATTATGGCGAGGATATGGGTCTTTCATGATACAGGCTGAAATTGCATTCCTAGTGGACAGTCTTACCCCTGTGAGGATCTATCAGAAAACTATGGTCATGCCCACAATTTTCTGAATGGTGAATGAGGCTTTGCGCTAGGAATGCCCATTTCTAAAATTGGCCTTCATAAATACAGGCCTAGGACATCTATATGACTCTTTCTATAAGTGCTTTGGATGCTTTGGAGTCTAAAATTCAAGTCCAAATTTCAAGAGACAATCCCGGCCTGTTTCCACTTGTTTAAAGAATGATCACAGATTACCACTAATGTAGATAGGGTGAAGGGAGGAATTCAGAGACGTTTACAACTGGAATGGGAGGACTGTGCGGTTTATCTAGTCCCACTACTCCACAGGTCTTACCATTAGTTTAAAAGTTTAATTTACTCACTAACATGGCTAATTCAGTAAGCAACAAACTTATAATTTTGTTATAAAACCAGTCCTGTCAAATAGAAAAACAAAGCTTATCAACATCCAGTATGGAAAATGAAATTACACTAATTACTCTTTTGAGATACTCTAAGCCTCACATACCCATACACAAAAGAACCAATAAAAATAAAATAGAAATGGAGGAATATGGACAAAGGTTAAAAGTCAATGGTTCAAAGGCAAAGGATAGTTGGTGGAATTCTTGAAGTAGTATAGCTTTATATTCTTGGTCTCTCAGCACTGATCCACAAAACAATCAATGACTCTGGCACCGCTTTTTGGGTGGACTCATTAAATACTCGAGGCCACTCTATTCCAGCATGTAGAGCATCTCAGGAACAGCTTATATTCATTTCCAACTGTGGACTGGCTCTGGAGTGCAAAAGGCTGCTATCTTCCTTCTCAAACAGTTGGTCCTTCTCTTCTCAAAGAAAAACTAAAACCCCACATCAAAAGCACAATCTTGCAGGCATGGTTTTGTTATCAGAGCCATAAAACCCATGTGACCCTCTTACACAGTTCACTGGGCCAAGAGGTTGACAGTTTCTTTTTTTTTAATTGCTTAATTACCCTTACTTGTAAAACGATGTTTTTTCCAGTAAGAGCCAATAAGAGTCCTGCATTAACCTTTTAAGGGATGGTGTCTTTTAAAACAAAATTCTTCCAGAATGTCCTAATTCCTTGAAGATGAACCATTTTCTGCAATTAAATTTTTTATAACAAGGCCTTTATAAATATAACATTCTGCGTGACACAGTTATGTATACCTCAAGAGGACAGCCATGGAGAAGCACAGAAATAATCATATCAGCAACAGGTCTGCGCCATTGTGTAACACTGCAAAAATGACTGCAAGCTCTGCCTCCGAAAATAATGAGACCGCAACAATTGAAGCAAAGGAGACCCCTGGGTCTGATGTAAGTAAAATAAGGATTAATTATAGATTAAGCACAACAACAACACCAACAAGGCACCAGATTTCCTCAATTCCACAGAGCTTGAAGCTCGATGAACAGCCATGCATCAGTGTTACTTCAGAGCTGAGTTAGATTGGTTTTTGATCGACAAGGAAGTTAAGGGTTATAGTCGGGGGGCAGACAGGAAGGTGGAGCTAAGACCCCAACCAGATCAGCCATGACCTTATCAAAGGGTGGAGCAGAATGGCCTACTCCTGCTCCTAAGTCCTACATTCCTATGTTTCTACTTCCACAGCTAATGGAACCCTTCAGAACGTAAAAAAATCCAGAGTAAGGAAAGGTCATTTGTCCCATCATGACTTAAACTTATAAGACAGCAAGCGAACTGACGTTTGAAATATTTCATGCAGAGTGTGGTGAATACATGGAATGGATTACCAAAACTGGGAATTGATTCCATTAGCAACATCAAGAGAGAGTTGGATAACTGCCATCTCATAGGCCTAAAGTTTACGAGATGCCGTAGTCCCCATATCATGGCTAAAAAGTTGGGAGGTGGGGTGTAGCCAGCCCAGATCCTGACAGATGTCCCAGGGCAATTTAATGCTGGGAATGGTGTTAATTGCGTTAGGATGAGACTTCCGCACCTATCTGGGGAGGAAGTTCCACCTTAGAGAGCTGCCGACCAATCAGGTTGGCTGGCAGATCTGTAGCCCCTCAGCAGTGCCAGGCGGCAGTGATGGCCACTGATGGGACCACAGGCAATCCCACCAAACTGAGGAAGCCAACTAAGTCCGGGATCGGGGGCCTTGGTGAAGGGTGTCGGGTCTGGGTTCCAGAGGCCAGGGAGGATGGTATAAGTGGGGTGGGGGTGGTGGGTGGTATTTGAGGAACATGCTGGGCCTGAGCTCTTGCAAAGAGGAACTGAGGACAGATCAGGGTATTTACTTAAAACTAGTTTATTTACACTATTTACAATATGTACAAGATGGGTTGCTGAGAAGGCACGTCTCCTATAAGAGTTGCCCACCTGCTGTACCAAGTGTCTAGCACATGACTGACTCAGTGCTACATCACCATCTACATCATAGGTTAGCATATCCATACTGTTAACGCTTTATACTACAGAGGGTGGTTCTGATGGGCCAGAGGACCACCAAAGGAAGCTCATTCCAGCCCCCTGCCACCCAACAGAAGCCAGCACATTGAAAGCTGCCAGCTTCCCACATGGCATAGACCTCCCTCGATCAAGGGTAAAATACCAGCAGTGACAGGATGAGACCCTTAAATTACCATTAATTGGCTTTTAATAAAGCCTTAACGAGCAAAAGATTTTTCCCTACTAATTTACATGAATCCTAATTAGGATGGAAGCATAAGTTAGGACAGCAGCATAAATGAATGACCTTCCAGATTCATGAGTTTTTCGCTGCTGCTGTTTTTTTCATCAAGAATAACATCAGGAGGAGAGCACCGAATATCTGAAAACAAAAACAGACTCAAACCCATCAATTTGTCATATTTGTAGGTTGGAGATCAAATGATAAACTGCCTTAATGGAAGATAGCATTTGCATATCATTTTTTTTAGTGTAGACTTTTTTCTGAATGTTGATTTGCAGTGTGTCATTACAATGTTTAACTGGATACCACAGATGGCTTTTCTGGAGTCTGATCACTTCCACTTCATCATCTCTATAGCGCCGAATACCTTAATGTGGTTATTAGCTGGGTGGAACCTGATTTATTTCACTTATGCATTGCTGCTTCACTATGAGTACAAAATAATTAAAGCTTTACATCAGGACTGGAATAATAATGTCTGTTACTTATTCTGAAAAAGAAAAGCAATGCTCAAATAACCAATAGCATGAAACAATGATGCACATATTTTATCTGAATATGACAGCAGGTGTTGTGTCATTCTGAATTAATATTGTTGGAAGACATAACTATCATCTAAATTGTTACAATGCAACCCTCTAAATACTATGTACTATGCTGCATAGTTTTATCTTATTATTGCGTCAGTGTCAACAGTGGTTCACTCTCCTTCTGAGTTGGACCCACAATCTATGCTGACACTTAGGTGCAAGGCTGAGAGAATACTACACAGCCAAGGATGCTATTCTTTGAATGTGATGGATGTTAAATCCAAGCACAGTCTGCCCTTTCAGGTGGAAGTAAAAGATCCCGTGTAACTATTCAATGAAGAGCAGGAGAGTTCTCCCCCGTGTCCTGGCTCAAATATGTAGTGGGGCCTCCAGCTGCAGATGGTGATGGTGGGTTGGAGGAGACTGCTCAGAGCAAGGGAATAGTGGGCCCCGGTGGGCCCCTCCTTGCGAAGATCAGTGTCTTTGTCAAGCTGAGAGGCAGAGACAGAGGCTGTGAGGGGAGAGAGAAAGCAGCCGGGACAAAGCAGGACTTGTGAGTGGCAGTGTGGCAGGAGCCTAGGGCAACTTCAAGCCTGTATGGGTGGCTGAGGACCAGGAAGGGGAATTGGGATCTAGTCTGGCTGACTGGTAGCATCCCTGAGTCTAAGAAGCCTCTTGGAGCGAGGACTGCTACCAGGGACTGGGCAGCCAGACAAGTCTGAACATGCCTTTTGAGTGCTATGTTGAGGAACTGAGGCCCTGATAAGGACAGAGATCTCGAGCACTGGTGCTGAATATTCTCTGTAAATAGTTGTTTAATGGAGTTATGCTTTCCCTTGAAATTTTATACAGTTCTGATGACAGTGGAATAAAGGAACATTGTTTTTTTTTTAAACCTCTGTGCATGTGCTTAAATCAGATGTTACACATATATCCCTCAACCAACATTAATCAAACCAATTATCTGGTCATTATTACATTGTTGCTTATGGACCTTGCTACGTGCAAATTGGTTTTCTACGTTACAACAATGGTAATGCTGCCAAATTACTTCATTGGTTGTAAAGCATTTTGGGATATTCTGAGGTCATAATGGATGCAATATCAGTGCACGTTTTTCTATCTTTATGCTGTCACTTAATCAGAAGAATTGAAATGATTGTATTTTTGGGTTGGGTATTCTCCAAAAAAAAAGGGACTAAGGTTGAGGAAGAAAGGTAAGTCTAGTCCATAGTCAGACAGCTCCGAAAGTGACAAATTCCAGATCATTCACTGAGCTAGTTGACCATGTGAAAGGACATTTTCAGCCTAAACCCTCAGTAATCATGCAAAGATTCAAGTTTAACTCTTGAGTAAAGTCCCCACGTGAGACAGTCGCAAAGTAAATTGTGAAATTAAAACAGTTAACAGAGCACTGTGACTTTGGTGATACTTTAAACAAGATGTTGCAAGATCGATGGTTTGCGGCATATACAACAATGCCATTCAGTGCTGTTTGCTTGAAGAAGTTGGGATAGACCTGAAGCGCACCATGGAGATAGCGCTAGCGATGGAGAGTGCTGAGAGGGACTCGCAGGCTTTGCAGAGTGTGCAACATGGCGCCGTTCTGCAGTTAGGGCAGGAACCTGCCACCAGGTGTGGTGTGAAGACCAGGGAGGCTACCGCGAAGCAGGACACCATCCCTATCATTAGAAAAATAAAATAAATACTGGAAGCAGCTCACCAGTAATCCGGAAATTAAAATACTACCGTTGTGGCGGAAATCATGCACCCGGAGTCCATGGATTTAAAGAGGCAGAATGCCACAATTGCCACAAAAAAGGGCATGTTGTTAAACAGTGCAGGATTACATCAAGACTGCCATTGAAACAGCAGGTCAAGTACACAACATAGGTTAGCCAGGATTTACTGAGGCTGATGTTTATTCCCTACACAATCTGAAGGCCAGGAAAATTTAACCAATAATCACTGTTGCCCTTCAATTAAGTGGAAACCTCTGCCCATGGTGGCTGACACAGGAGCATTGACCACAGTGGTGGGAGAACACATTTTTAAATACCTCAGAGAAGGTACCCAGCCATTGAGTTTGGAGAAAACCGCTGCTCAGTTAAAAACATATACAGGAGAAGCAATACAGGTGAAAGGATCACCTCTTTACCTGTATCCAGGCAACCAGCTGCCGATAATTGTTGTAACAGGAAAATGACCTAGCCTTCTGGGCTGTGATTGGTTGAAATAAATCAAACCAAACAGGTCAGAAATTTTTCAAGTCTGAGCAGGAAAACATCCTCAGTTGACAAGGGAATATGATGATGTCCTTTGGAATGAGATTGAAGAATTGAATGATCTTCACAGGAAGCAAGTGTCCTCCAGGTCATAGTTGGTTCAGGAAAACCATGAAAAGAGGCTAAATGAATGCAGTGCCACTCTGAAACAACTGAAGAAACAGTTGAAAGAAAAGACTCGACAATGTCCAATGCTCCAAGTGGAAGCTAAACATAAGAACGTAAGAACTAAGAGCAGGAGTAGGCAATTCAGCCCTTCGAGCCTGCCCTGCCGTTCATTATGATCAACGCTGATCTCATTTTGGCCTCAACTCCAATTTCCCGCCCTCTCCCCATAACCTTTCAACCCATTGCTAATTAAAAATCTGTATATCTCCTCCTTAAATTTATCCAGCTTCCTGGCATCCACTGCACTCTGAGGTAGTGAATTCCACAGATTCACGACCCTTTGAGAAAAGTAATTCCTCCTGAGTTAAATCTACCATTCCTTAGCCTAAAACTATGGCCTCTCATTCTAGAATGCCCCACAAGGGGAAACATCCACTCCATGTCTACTTTGTCTATCCCCTTTAGCATCTTATATACCTCAATTAGATCTCCTCTCATCCTTCTGAACTCTAGCGCGTATAGGCCTAAACTGCTCAATATCTGCTCTTAAGACAAGTCCACATCTCTGGAATCAATCTAGTGAACCTCCTCTGAACCACCTCCAATGCAACTACATTCTTTCTCAAGTAAGGGGGCCAAAACTGTGCACAGTACTCCAGGTGCAGTCTCAGTAATGCCTTGTACAGTTGCAACAACACTTCCCCCTTTTTATATTCTATTCCTTTAGCAATAAATACCAAAATTCCATTTGCCTTCCTTACTATCTGCTGTACCTGCATACTAGCTTTCAGTGATTCATGCACAAGGACACCCAGATCCCTCTGCACTGAAGCATTCTGAAGTTTCTCTCCATTTAAATAATAAGTTGCCTTTTTATTCTTCCAACCAAAATGGATGCGCTCACACTTATCCACGTTAAACTCCATCTGTCAAATGTTGGCCCATTCACCTAACCTGTCCATATCCATTTTTAAATTTCTTATTTCTTCATTGCAACTTGCTTTCCCACCTAGTTTGGTGTCATCTGCAAATTTAGCTAAAGTACCTTCTATCCCTGAATCCAAGTCATTAATATAGATTGTAAATAGTTGGGGCCCAAGGACTGAACCCTGTGGCACCCCACTAGTTACAACTTGCCATCCAGAAAAAGACCCATTTATCCCGACTCTCTGCTTTCTGTTGGTTAGCTAATCCTCTATCCAAGCTAATACATTATCTTTTATTAATCTTTTGTGCGGAACCTTATCAAAGACCTTCTGGAAGTCCAGATATACTACATCTACGGGATCCCCATTATCCACTTTGATTATCACATCTTCAAAGAACTCTAGTAAATTAGTCAAACATGATTTACTCTTCATAAAACCATGCTGACTCTGATGGATTTCATTTTGACTTTCCAAATGCCCCCTTACTACTTCCTTAATAATGGATTCCAACAATTTCACAATGACAGATCTAAAACTAACTGGTCTATAGTTTCCTACTTTCTGCTACCCCCACCCCCCTTTTGGAATAATGGCATTATATTAGCATTTTTCCATTCCACTGGAAACTTTCCAGAATCCAGGGAATTTTGGAATATTACAGCCAATGCATCCATTATCTCCGCTGCCACTTCCTTTAAGACCCAGGGATGTAAGCCATCAGGTCCTGGGGACTTGTCACCTTTAATCCTAATAGTTTGCTCAGTACTTTTTCTCTAGTGATGGTGATTGTTCTAAGTTCCTTCTTCTCTATACCCCCTGCACTACCTGTTACTACTGGTGTGGTACTATTGTCCTCCACTGTGAAAACTGAGGCAAAATATTGATTAAGCGTCTCTGCCATTTTTACATTCCCCAGTATTAACTCCCCAGTCTCATCCTCCAAGGGACCAACATTTACTTTAGCTACTCTCTTTCTTTTTATATATTTGTAGAAGCTTTTGCTATCAGTTTTTACATTTTGCGCTAATTTTCTTTCATAATTTATCTTTGCTCTTTTTATTATGTTTTTTAGTAACCCTTTGTTGATTTGTAAAAGTTTCCCAATCTTCCAGCCTGCCACTGACCTTTGCAATTTGGTGTGCCTTAGTTTTTGCCTTTAAGTTATCCTTAACTTCCTTGCTTAGCCATGGATGCTTTTTTCCCCTCTTACCATCTTTCTTCCTCATTGGGATACATTTTACTTAGGAGTAATTGAATATCTCCTTAAATATCTGTTCATCAACTGTCCTACCTTGCAGTCTTCCTGCCCAGTCCACTAGGGCCAAATCTGCCCTCATACCTATGTAGTTACCTTTGTTTAACTCCTGAACGCTAGTGTGGGACTAAAAGATACAAACAAGAGACAGAAGAACTGTAGAATTAGTTGATAGAGACAAAAGAGGCATTAGAAGGAAAAATCATGGAACTTTCTGAAATGTAAAATGGGTAACTGAACCCCTCTACTGAACCAATTAAGATTTCACCAGAGAGCAATTTGGCCAACTGTGAAATCAGAATGAAGCATGAGACAAGACCCTGTGGCAAACACAAGAAGAGAAAAAGGAGATCAAATCTGAAAAGCCAATAGGATATGTATCAAAACCCTGTCTGCAGCAGATTTGGCAAATGGAGTATAATGTGGGCAAATGTGAAATTGTTAATTTTGGCAGGAAGAATCAAAAAGAATCTTATTATCTAAATGCTGAGAAATTGCAGAGCTGTGAGACTCGGTGGGAACTGGGTGCCCTTGTGCATGAATCACAAAAGGCTAGTATGCAGATACAGCAAGTACTTAAAATGTTATCATTTATTGTGAGGGGAATTCATTGCAAAAGTTGGGAAGTTATGCTTCAGTTGTACAGGGCAATGGTGTATTATGTTCAGCACTCGTCTCCTTATTTAAGGAAAGATGTAAATGTGTCAGAAGCAGTTTGGAAAGGTCTACTAGGCTAATATCAGGAATTGAGTGTGTTGTCTTACGAGGAGAGACTGAACAGGTTAGGCTTGTGTCCACTGGAATTTGGAAGAGTAAGAGGCGAGTAAGAAACTTTTAAGATCTTGAAGGACCTTGACAAGTTGGATGTGGAGATAATGTTTCCTCTTGTGGGAGAACCTAGAACTAGGGGTCACTGTCATTTAAGACAGATGAGGAGGAATACTTTCTTTCAGAGGGTTCTGAGTCTTTGGAATTCTTCTTCAAAAGATGGTGGAAGCAGAGTCTTTGAATATTTTTAAGGCAGAGCTATATATATTCTTGATTAACAAGGGGGTGAAAGGTTATTGCATGTAGCAGGAATGTCGGGTTGAGGTTACAATCATATCAGCCATGATCTTATTGAATGGCAGAGCAGGCTTGAGGGGCCCAGTGGCCTTCTCCTGCTCCTAATTTGTATGTTCATATGCAGCCGAGAAAGGTTGCTCACTAATTGGAAAAGAGGGCTTATCTATCGTATTTGGAGTAAAGTTCCATCAATATTCGCACGGTCGACACTTCACCATAGTGTCAAAGCACAAACCACTGTTAAGATCATTTAGTGAAGTTAAGGCAATCCCACCAATAGCCTCTGCTAGAATTCAAAGATGGGCTTAATTTTGTTAGCATACGAGTACACTTTTATGCACCATCCAGGTATGGCCTCAGTCATCTCCCTTTGTCCGATAGTATTACACATGTTCCAGTACCTCAAGAGGTCATACTTGTGTTGAATTTCCTGGACTCCTCACCAGTCCTTGTGAGACAAATAAAGCATTGTACAAATAGGGATCCAATTTTAGCTAGTGTCCATGACCAACTATTACAAGGACCGTCAAAATGCACAAGTCCCTGAAGAATTAAAACCATTCTTTGTATGTCAGATCAGAACTGAGTTATCAAGGTGTTATGGGGAGCAAGAGTCATTATCCCGGTGCAATGAAGAGAACCATTATTAGAAGAACTTCATAATGCGCATCCTGATATTTCAAAATGAAGATGCTCACATGGAGTTATATCTGGTGGCCAGGAATAGACAATGATATAGAAAAAATGGTGAAACACTGTCTCCAACGCCAGCAACTGCAGAAGTTGCCGTTTTCAGCTCAACTGCATCCGTGGGGGTTTCCTTTGTCGACCCTGGGTTCGACTACATATAGACTATGTAGGTCCATTTCTAGCTACCATGTTTCTTGCCATTATCAATGCACATTCCAAATGGATGGATGTGTTTGAAGTGAGGTCACCTACTTCGTCTGCAACCTTTGAGAAACTGTGCCAGAGTTTCAGTGTTCATGGTTTACCTGAAGTTATTATGTCAGAAAATGTTACGGCTTTCACTAGCACTGAATTCCAAAAATGTATGAACCCAAATAGGATTAGACACATCAGAAGAGCACTATATCATTCCTCGTCTAAGAGCTTGGCAGAAAGAGCAGTACAAACCTTTAAAGCAGCCATGAAGAAACTATCAGAGGGCATGTTGGAAAAATGAATTTCAAGATTTCTGTTTAGCTCCTCTTGCAATCATTGGTTTAACACCTTCAGAATTGTTAATGAAGCACCAACTTCTAACAAGATTGAGTCTAGTATTCTCTAATTTAGAGGGGAAGGTGGAGAGAAACCAGGGGTGTCAGAAAGTGAATCATGACATTCACAGTAAAAGTTGCGAGTTTATTGTGGGTGAGACAGTTTTTGCAACTGGACTGAGATGGGTCCCTGGTACAATCATCTCTGAAACAGAACTTTTATCTTATCAAGTTGAATTGGAAAACAGGATTGTTAGGAAACACATGGATCATCTCAGAGGTTGAGAAACCCTCCAACAACCAACTAATCCACCTGAAACCGAAGTTAAAACTTTGACCCATAAGGTGCCAGATCAACAAAGAATAGACACATTGCATATCTCTGTTGAGGTAAATGATTATGAACTGCCATTGTCTAAGGATGTCACTGATGCTGCAGTTCCTGTCTAAGTCGATGCAATAGCAGAACCTCCAGTTGTAGAGTTGCGTCACTCTACCTGAATCCGAAAGCCTCCTCAAAGACTAAATTTACCATCAGGTGAACTGTATATAATTGTACATGATATGGTTTAAGATGCTTTTGTAGATAAGAGAGTAAAACAAAATTAAAGGGGAGGAAGGTAATAACTGTAAATTAAACCATTTCTTGCTTTTATGGGGATCGTGTGACTATATGGACAAATCAGCCCTAAGCGCGGGAAATCTTAGGGGCAGAGCTTTTTAGCCTTGGTCCTGGAACTAGTAAGGAGCCTCATCTGGAATCTGTAAATAAAGGATACTGTTTCTTGCAAGAAACCAGCCCTGCATTTGAAATTTATTATACTTCTAATCGCTTGATCTTCTCCCTCATTTTTAGACGTGTCTGGTGCTGCTTTTCTACAGTCTTCATTGAACCAGAGATGGTCACCTGATTTGATGGCAATGATACAGTCAGGGATATGCCTGGCCATAAGGTTACAAGTTGTGGTAGAATGCAATTCTGCTGCAACTTGATGATTCAGTTGTGCTCCAGAACTAGTTACACCTCTAGTATAGAACTGGCATCTACCTAACAAAGTACAACATTGCCCATGTATTTCCTGTCCACAGAGTGAAGGGCACACAACAAATCTTGGCTACTGCTGCCTCACCAGTCTGCTCTCAATCATCAGCAAAGTGATGAAATATTTTATTGATAGTGCTATCCAGAAGCAGTTACTCAACAATAACTTGCTCACTGATTTCCAGATTGAGTTCTGTCAGCATCACTCAGCTTCAAACTTATATTACAGCCTTGATCCAAACATGGACAAAAGTTCCAAATTCAGAGTTGAGCTGAGAGTGACTGCCCTTGACATTAAGGCAGCATTCAACAAAATTTGTATAGTTGGCCTGGATAGTAATTCTTTCATTTAGCTTGAAAATTTTTAGGCCATTTTCATAGTATCCAACTCTGACATGAGGTAATGGTCAGTTAGTGGCTAAAGGCAGATGTTATGAGGGCTTTCCTTATTGGCCAAGTACTGCAGAATCCTGCGGCAGAGTTCCAAGAGAACTAATGTCAAAGTTGTTTCTTTCTTTGAAGTATGCTTCCACGGACTGATCACTCTCATGAAGTCGTAAAAGTCATGGTTGTAAAGTTGCTAGTTATATCTTTCTCCTTTGATAAGTTTCTGTTAAAATTTACAATCCAGAGAATGCTGTTTTTTGCCTTCATTGCTTAAGTCTTGTTTGAACCAAAGTGAATTCATTAAATGGCAACTAGAATTAACTAAGTTGCAACTAATAAGATCAGATAACATATCTGACCATATTTGACATATCAATCAACCCTAGGAAAATTGAAGTCGGCAGGGATTGGGGATAACCTCTCCCCTGGCTGGTATCATACTAAGCACAAGGGAAGATGGTTATGCTTGTTGGAGGCCAATCATCTCAAGTGTAGGGTATCACTGCAGCATTTTTTCAGGGTCACGTCCTAGGCATAACTGTCTTCAGCTGTGTCTCCAATGACCATCCCTGCATCTTAACATATCAAGTGGGGATGTTCACTAATGATTGCATAACATTCAGTTCCATTCATAATTCCTTAGAGAATGGAAAAGTTCACGCCCATATGCCTCAAGATCTGGACAACATCCAGACTTAGGCTGAAAGTGGTAAGTAACATAAACACCACACAAATGCAAGTTAATGATCATATCCAAGTAGAGAATGACATTCAATGGCATTCCCATTATGATGCCCCCGTGGTTTTGCCATGGACTAGAGCAGGTCAGAGGCTGACTCGCCAGAGCCTGCCCACCATCTACAAGACACAAGCCAGCAGTGTGTGTATACTCTACATTTGCCTGGATGAGTGCAGATCCAACAACATTTAAGAATGGCAACACCATCCAGGAGAAGGCAATTTGATCTGGACACCAGCAACATCTTTAAACATTCAATCCCTCTGACAACCAGTATAATTCCACTACAGTGTGCACAGTCTTAAAGATGAACTGCAGCAACCCACCAAGGCTCATTCAAGGACAAGGCAGCAAGTATACGAGAACACCACTGTCTGCAAATTCTCTACTAAGTCACACAGAATCCTGAATTGGAAACATCTCACCAGTTTTTTTTTTATTATTGCTTGGTAAAAATCCTGGAACTTTCCTCCGAACACCACATGGACTACAGCAGTTCAAGAAGGTGACTCATCACCAGCTTCTCACGGAGAACTAGGATGGGTAGCAAATGTTGGACTTGCTTGCGACACCCACAGCCTCCAAACACATTCACACCCCAAATACACGGCCGCCACACACACTCACAAACCCGTATACACAGTCTCCACACACACACACACCCCAAATAAAGAGCCTCCAAACACACTCACAGTCCCAAATACACAGCCTCCACACACACTCACACACCCGTATACACAGCCTCCAAACACACTCACACCCCAAATACACAGCCTCCACACACACACTCACAGTCCCAAATACACAGCCTCCAAACACCCACAGTCCCAAATACAAAGCCTCCAAACACACTCACAGTCCCAAATACACAGCCTCCAAACACACTCACAGTCCCAAATACACAGCCTCCAAACACACTCACACCCCATATACACAGCCTCCACTCACAGTCACACCCCAAATACACAGCCTCCACACAAACTCACACCCCAAATATACAGCCTCCACACACACTCACACCCCAAATATACAGCCTCCACACACACTCACACCCCAAACACACAGCCTCCAAACTCACTCTCAGTCCCAAATACACAACCTCCAAACACAATCACAGTCCCAAGTACACAGCCTCCACACACACTCACACACCCCAAATACACAGCCTCCACACACACTCAGACCCCAAATACACAGCCTCCACAGACAATCACGCCCCAAATATACAGCCCATACACACTCATACCGCAAAGACACAGACTTCAAACACACTCACAGTCCCAAATGCACAGCCTCCACACACACTCACACCACAAATACATAGCCTCTGCACATACTCATACCCCTGAATGCACAGCCTCTACAGATAATCACACCTCCAAATACACAGCCTCCACACATACACATACGCTCAAATGCACAGCCTCCACACTTTCACACCCCTAAATACACAGCCTCCACACATACTCAAACACCCGTATACACAGCCTCCAAACACTCAGACCCCAAATAAACAGCCTCCACACACACTCACAGTCCCAAATACACAGCCTCCACACACAGTCACACACCTGTATACACAGCTTCCAAACACACTCACACCCCAAATACACAGCCTCCACACACACTCACAAACCAAACACACAGCCTCCAAACACACTCACAATCCCAAATACACAGACTCCATACACACTCACAGTCCCAAATACACAGCCTCCACACACACTCACACACCCGTCTACACAGCCTCCAAACACACTCACACCGCAAATACAGAGCCTCCACACACACTCAGACCCCAAATTCACAGCCTCCACACACACTCATGCCCCAAATGCACAGTCTCCAAATACACTCACAGTCCCAAATACACAGCCTCCACACAAAAACTCACACCCCATATAAAAAGCCTCCACACACACTCACGCCCCAAATGCACAGTCTCCACACACACTCACACCACAAATACACAGCCTCTGCACATACTCATACAGGCAAATACACAGCCTCCACAGATAAACAGACCTCCAAATACACAGCCTCCAAACATACACAAACCTCAAATGCACAGCCTCCACACTTTCACACCCCTAAATACACCACCTCCACACACACTCACACCCTAAATACACAGACTCCAAACACACACTCAGTCCCAAATACACAGCCTCCACACACACTCACACCCCAAATACTTAGCCTCCAAACACACTCACATTCCCAAATACACAGCCTCCACACATACTCACACACCCGTATACACAGCCTCCAAACACTCACACCCCAAATACACAGCCTCCACACACACTCACAGTCCCAAATACACAGCCTCCACACACATTCACACACCTGTATACACAGCCTCCACGTACACTCACACCCCAAAAACACAGCCTCCACACACACTCACACACCCGTATACACAGCCTCCAAACACACTCACACACCAAATACACAGGCTCCAAACACACTCACACCCCATATACACAACCTCCACAAACACTCTCACCCCAAATACACAGCCTCTACACACACTCACACCCCAAAAACACAGCCTCCACACACACTCACACACCCGTATACACAGCCTCCAAACACACTCACACACCAAATACACAGGCTCCAAACACACTCACACCCCATATACACAACCTCCACAAAAACTCTCACCCCAAATACACAGCCTCCACACACCCTCAAACCTCAAACACACAGCCTCCAAACTCACTCTCAGTTCCAAATACACAACCTCCAAACACACTCACAGTCCCAAATACACAGCCTCCACACACACTCACACACCCCAAATACACAGCCTCCACACACACTCAGACCCCAATACACAGCCTCCACACACACTCACACCCCAAATATACAGCCCATACACACTCATACCCCAAACACACAGCCTCCAAATACACTCACAGTCCCAAATACACAGCCTCCACACACACACTCACACCCCATATAAACAGCCTCCACACACACTCACGCCCCAAATGCACAGCTTCCAAACACAATCACACCACAAATACATAGCCTCTGAACATACTCATACTCCCAAATACACAGCCTCCACAGATAATCACACCTCCAATTACACAGCCTCCACTATTACACATAACCTCAAATGCACAGCCTCCACACTTTCACACCTCTAAATACACAGCCTCCACACACACTCACACCCTAAATACACAGCCTCCAAACACACACTCAGTCCCAAATACACAGCCTCCACACAAACTCACACCCCAAATACACAGCTGCCACACACACACACCCCAAATACACAGCCTCCACAAACACTCACACCCCTAATACACAGACTCCACACACACTCACACTCCAAACACACAGCCTCCAAAGTCACTCTCAGTCCCAAATACACAACCTCCAAACACACTCACAGTCCCAAATACACAGCCTCCACACACACTCACACACCCCAAATACAAAGCCTCTACACACACTCAGACCCCAAATACACAGCCTCCACACACACTCACACCCAAAATATACAGCCCATACACACTCATACCCCAAACACACAGCCTCCAAACACACTCACAGTCCCAAATACACAGCCTCCACACACACACTCACACCCCATATAAACAGCCTCCACACACAGTCACACCCCAAATGCACAGCCTCCACACACACCCACATCACAAATACAAAGCCTCTGCACATACTCATACTCCCAAATACACAGCCTCCACAGATAATCACACCTCCAAATACACAGCCTCCACACATACACATACCCTCAAATGCACAGCCTCCACACACTTTCACACCCCTAAATACACAGCCTCCACACACACTCACACCACAAACACACAGCCTCCAAACACACTCACAGTCCCAAATACACAGCCTCCAAACACACAAACAGTCCCAAATACACAGCATCCGCACATACTCACGCCCCAAATATACAGCCCATACACACTCATACCCCAAACACACAGCCTCCAAACACACTCACAGTCCCAAATACACAGTCTCCATACACACACTCACACCCCATATAAACAGCCTCCACACACACTCACGCCACAAATACACAGCCTCTGCACATACTCATACCCCCAAATACACTGCCTCCACAGATAATCACACCTCCAAATACACAGCATCCACACATACACATACCCTCAAATGCAAAGCCTCCACACACTCTCACACCCCTAAATACACAGCCTCCACACACACTCACACCCCAAACACACAGCCTCCAAACACACACTCAGTCCCAAATACACAGCCTCCACACAAACTCACACCCCAAAGGCACAGCTGCCACACACACACACACCCCAAATAAACAGCCTCCACAAACACTCACACCGCTAATACACTGGCTCCGCACATACATTCACACCCCATATAAACAGCCTCTGCGCATACTCATACCCCCAAATACACAGCCTCCACAGATAATCACACCTCCAAATACACAGCCTCCACACATACACGTACCCTCAAATGCAAAGCCTCCACAGACTCTCACAACCCTAAATACATAGCCTCCACACACACTCACACACTAAGTACACAGCCTCCAAACACACACTCAGTCCCAAATACACAGCCTCCACACAAAAGCACACCCCAAATACACAGCTGCCACACACACAAACCCCAAATACACAGCCTCCACAAACACTCACACCCCTTATTCACAGTCTCCACACACACTCACACCCCAAACACACAGCCTCCAAACTCACTCTCAGACCCAAATACACAACCTCCAATCACACTCACAGTCCCAAATACACAGCCTCCACACACACTCACACCCCAAACACACAGCCTCCAAACTCACTCTCAGTCCCAAATACACAACCTCCAAACACACTCACAGTCCCAAAGACACAGCCTCCAAACTCACTCAGAGTCCCAAATACACAGCCACCACATACACTCACACACCCCAAATACACAGCCTCTACACACACTCAGACCCCAAATACACAGCCTCCACACACACTCAAGCCCCAAATATACAGCCCATACACACTCATACCCCAAACACACAGCCTCCAAACACACTCACAGTCCCAAATACACAGCCTCCAGACACACACTCACACCCCATATAAACAGCCTCCACACACACTCACACCACAAATACACAGCCCCTGCACAACCTCATACCCCCAAATGCACAGCCTCCACAGATAATCACAACTCCAAATACACAGCCTCCACACATACACATACCCTCAAATGCACAGCCTCCACACACTTTCACACCCCTAAATACACAGCCTCCACACACACTCACACCACAAACACACAGCCTCCAAACACACTCACAGTCCCAAATACACAGCTTCAACACACACTCACAGTCCCAAATACACAGCCTCCACACACACTCACGCCCCAAATATACAGCCCATACACACTCATACCCCAAACACACAGCCTCCAAACACACTCACGTTCCCAAATACACAGCCTCCACACACACACTCACACCCCATATAAAGAGCCTCCACACACACTCACATCCCAAATGCACAGCCTCCACACACACTAACACCACAAATACACAGCCTCTGCACATACTCATGCCCCCAAATACACAGCCTCCACAGATAATCACACCTCCAAATACACAGCCTCCACACATACACATACCCTCAAATGCACAGCCTCCAAACACTTTCACACCCCTAAATACACAGCCTCCACACACACTCACACCCTAAATACACAGCCTCCAAACACAGTCACATACCAAAATACACAGCCTCTGCACATACTCATACCCCCAAATACACAGACTCCACACACACACAGAGTCACAAACACACAGCCTCCAAACACATTCACAGACCCAAATATACAGCCTCCAATCACACTCACAGTCCCAAATACACAGCCTCCACACACACTCACGCCCCAAATATACAGCCCATACACCCTCATACCCCAAACAAACAGCCTCCAAACACACTCACGTTCCCAAATACACAGCCTCCACACACACACTCACACCCCATATAAACAGCCTCCACACACACTCACATCCCAAATGCACAGCCTCCACACACACTCACACCACAAATACACAGCCTCTGCACATACTCATGCCCCCAAATACACAGCCTCCACAGATAATCACACCTCCAAATACAAAGCCTCCACACATACACATACCCTCAAATGCACAGCCTCCACACACTTTCACACCCCTAAATACACAGCCTCCACACACACTCACACCCTAAATACACAGCCTCCAAACACAGTCACATACCCAAATACACAGCCTCTGCACATACTCATACCCCCAAATACACAGACTCCACACACACACAGAGTCACAAACGCACAGCCTCCAAACACATTCACAGACCCAAATATACAGCCTCCAATCACACTCACAGTCCCAAATACACAGCCTCCACACACACTCACAGTCCCAAATACACAGCCTCCACACACACTCACACA
Source organism: Carcharodon carcharias (assembly GCF_017639515.1). Taxonomy (NCBI): domain Eukaryota; kingdom Metazoa; phylum Chordata; class Chondrichthyes; order Lamniformes; family Lamnidae; genus Carcharodon; species Carcharodon carcharias. The sequence continues at coordinate 66,370,390 of NC_054472.1, read as the reverse complement.
CCTGTATACACAGCCTCCACGTACACTCACACCCCAAATACACAGCCTCCACAAACACTCACACACCTGTATACACAGCCTCCAAACACACTCACACCCCAAATACAGAGCCTCCACATCCACTCACACGCCAAATACACAGCCTCCAAACACACTCACACCCCATATACACAACCTCCACAAACACTCACACCCCAAATACACAGCCTCTACACACACTCACACCCCAAATACAGAGCCTCCACACACACTCAAACCTCAAACACACAGCCTCCAAACTCACTCTCAGTTCCAAATACACAACCTCCAAACACACTCACAGTCCCAAATACACAGTCTCCACACACACGCACACACCCCAAATACACAGCCTCCACACAAACTCAGACCCCAATACACAGCCTCCACACACACTCACACCCCAAATATACAGCCCATACACACTCATACCCCAAACACACAGCCTCCAAATACACTCAGTCCCAAATACACAGCCTCCACACACAACCTCACACCCCATATAAACAGCCTCCACACACAGTCACATCCCAAATGCACAGCCTCCACACACACTCACACCACAAATACACAGCCTCTGCACATACTCATGCCCCCAAATACACAGCCTCCACAGATAATCACACCTCCAAATACACAGCCTCCACACATACACATACCCTCAAATGCACAGCCTCCACACACTTTCACACCCCTAAATACACAGCCTCCACACACACTCACACCCCAAACACACAGCCTCCAAACACAGTCACATACCCAAATACACAGCCTCCAAACACACTCACAGTCCCAAATACACAGCCTCCACACACACTCACGCCCCAAATATACAGCCCATACACACTCATACCCCAAACACACAGCTTCCAAACACACTCACAGTCCCAAATACACAGTCTCCATACACACACTCACACCCCAGATAAGCAGCCTCCACACACACTCACGCCACAAATACACAGCCTCTGCACATACTCATACCCCCAAATACACAGCCTCCACAGATAATCACACCTCCAAATACACAGGCTCCACACATACACATACCCTCAAATGCACAGCCTCCACACACTTTCACACCCCTAAATACACAGCCTCCACACACACTCACACCCCAAACACACAGCCTCCAAACACACACTCAGTCCCAAATACACAGCCTCCACACAAACTCACACCCCAAATACACAGGTGCCACACACACACACACACCCCCCAAATACACATCCTCCACAAACACTCACACCGCCAATACACAGGCTCCGCACATACATTCACACCCCATATAAACAGCCTCTGCACATACTCATACCCCCAAATACACAGCCTACACAGATAATCACACCTCCAAATACACAGCCTCCACACATACACATACCCTCAAATGCAAAGCCTCCACACACTCTCACACCCCTAAATACACAGCCTCCACACACACTCACACCCCAAACACACAGCCTCCAAACACGCACTCAGTCCCAAATACACAGCCTCCACACAAACTCACACCTCCAAATACACAGCCTTCACACATACACATACCCTCAAATGCAAAGCCTCCACACACTCTCACACCCCTTAATACATAGCCTACACACACACTCACACCCTAAGTACACAGCCTCCAAACACACACTCAGTCCCAAATACACAGCCTCCACACAAGATCACACCCCAAATACACAGCTGCCACACACACACACCCCAAATACACAGGCTCCACAAAGACTCACAGCCCTAATACACAGTCTCCACACACACTCACGCCCCAAACACACAGCCTCCAAACTCACTCTCAGTCCCAAATACATAACCTCCAAACACACTCACAGTCCCAAATACACAGCCTCCACACACGCTCAAAGTCCCAAATACACAGCCTCCAAACTCACTCACAGTCCCAAATACTCAGCCTCCACATACACTCACACACCCCAAATACACAGCCTCTACACACACTAAGACCCCAAATACACAACCTCCACACACACTCACGCCCCAAATATACAGCCCATACACACTCATACCCCAAACACACAGCCTCCAAACACACTCACAGTCCCAGATACACAGCCTCCAGACACACACCCACACCCCATATAAACAGCCTCCACACACACTCACACCACAAATACACAGCCTCTGCGCATACTCATACCCCCAAATGCACAGCCTCCACAGATAATCACAACTCCAAATACACAGCCTCCACACATACACATACCCTCAAATGCACAGCCTCCACACACTTTCACACCACTAAATACACAGCCTCCACACACACTCACACCCCAAACACACATCCTCCAAACACACTCACAGTCCCAAATACACAGCCTCCAAACACACTCACAGTCCCAAATACACAGCCTCCACACACACTCACGCCCCAAATATACAGCCCATACACACTCATACCCCAAACACACAGCCTCCAAACACACTCACAGTCCCAAATACACAGCCTCCACTCACACACTCACACCCCATATAAACAGCCTCCACAAACACTCGCATCCCCAATGCACAGCCTCCACACACACTCACACCACAAATACACAGCCTCTGCACATACTCATGCCCCCAAATACTCAGCCTCCACAGATAATCACACCTCCAAATACACAGCCTCCACACATACACATACCCTCAAATGCACAGCCTCCACACACTTTCACACCCCTAAATACACAGCCTACACACACACTCACACCCCAAACACACAGCCTCCAAACACACACTCAGTCCCAAATACACAGCCTCCACACAAACTCACACCCCAAATACACAGGTGCCACACACACACGCACCCCCCCCCCAAATACACAGCCTCCACAAACACTCACACCGCTAATACACAGGCTCCGCACATACATTCACACCCCATATAAACAGCCTCTGCACATACTCATACCCCCAAATACACAGCCTACACAGATAATCACACCTCCAAATACACAGCCTCCACACATACACATACCCTCAAATGCACAGCCTCCACACACTTTCACACCCCTAAATACACAGCCTCCACACACACTCACACCCTAAATACACAGCCTCCAAACACAGTCACATACCCAAATACATAGCCTCTGCACATACTCATACCCCCAAATACACAGACTCCACACACACACAGAGTCACAAACACACAGCCTCCAAACACATTCACTGACCCAAATATACACCCTCCAATCACACTCTCAGTCCCAAATACACAGCCTCCACACACACTCACAGTCCCAAATACACAGCCTCCACACACAGTCACACACCTGTATACACAGCCTCCACGTATACTCACACCCCAAATACACAGCCTCCACACACACTCACACACCCGTATACACAGCCTCCAAACACACTCACACCCCAAATACAGAGCCTCCACATCCACTCACACCCCAAATACACAGCCTCTACACACACTCACACCCCAAATACACAGCCTCCACACACACTCAAACCTCAAACACACAGCCTCCAAACTCACTCTCATTTCCAAATACACAACCTCCAAACACACTCAAAGTCCCAAATACACAGTCTCCACACACACTCACACACCCCAAATACAAAGCCTCCACACACACTCAGACCCCAATACACAGCCTCCACACACACTCACACCCCAAATATACAGCCCATACACACTCATACCCCAAACACACAGCCTCCAAAAACACACACACACCCAAATACACAGCCTCCACACACACACTCACACCCCATATAAACAGCCTACACACACACTCACGCCCCAAATGCACAGCTTCCAAACACACTCACACCACAAATACACAGCCTCTGAACATACTCATACGCCCAAATACACAGCCTCCACAGAGAATCACACCTCCAATTACACAGCCTCCACTATTACACATACCCTCAAATGCATAGCCTCCACACTTTCACACCTCTAAATACACAGCCTCCACACACACTCACACCCTAAATACACAGCCTCCAAACACACACTCAGTCCCATATACACAGCCTCCACACAAACTCACACCCCAAATACACAGCCTCCACACACACTCACACCCCAAACACACAGCCTCCAAACACACACTCAGTCCCAAATACACAGCCTCCACACAAACTCACACCCCAAATACACAGGTGCCACACACACACACACACCCCCCAAATACACATCCTCCACAAACACTCACACCGCTAATACACAGGCTCCGCACATACATTCACACCCCATATAAACAGCCTCTGCACATACTCATACCCCCAAATACACAGCCTACACAGATAATCACACCTCCAAATACACAGCCTCCACACATACACATACCCTCAAATGCAAAGCCTCCACACACTCTCACACCCCTAAATACACAGCCTCCACACACACTCACACCCCAAACACACAGCCTCCAAACACGCACTCAGTCCCAAATACACAGCCTCCACACAAACTCACACCTCCAAATACACAGCCTTCACACATACACATACCCTCAAATGCAAAGCCTCCACACACTCTCACACCCCTTAATACATAGCCTACACACACACTCACACCCTAAGTACACAGCCTCCAAACACACACTCAGTCCCAAATACACAGCCTCCACACAAGATCACACCCCAAATACACAGCTGCCACACACACACACCCCAAATACACAGGCTCCACAAAGACTCACAGCCCTAATACACAGTCTCCACACACACTCACGCCCCAAACACACAGCCTCCAAACTCACTCTCAGTCCCAAATACATAACCTCCAAACACACTCACAGTCCCAAATACACAGCCTCCACACACGCTCAAAGTCCCAAATACACAGCCTCCATACTCACTCACAGTCCCAAATACTCAGCCTCCACATACACTCACACACCCCAAATACACAGCCTCTACACACACTAAGACCCCAAATACACAACCTCCACACACACTCACGCCCCAAATATACAGCCCATACACACTCATACCCCAAACACACAGCCTCCAAACACACTCACAGTCCCAGATACACAGCCTCCAGACACACACCCACACCCCATATAAACAGCCTCCACACACACTCACACCACAAATACACAGCCTCTGCGCATACTCATACGCCCAAATGCACAGCCTCCACAGATAATCACAACTCCAAATACACAGCCTCCACACATACACATACCCTCAAATGCACAGCCTCCACACACTTTCACACCACTAAATACACAGCCTCCACACACACTCACACCCCAAACACACATCCTCCAAACACACTCACAGTCCCAAATACACAGCCTCCAAACACACTCACAGTCCCAAATACACAGCCTCCACACACACTCACGCCCCAAATATACAGCCCATACACACTCATACCCCAAACACACAGCCTCCAAACACACTCACAGTCCCAAATACACAGCCTCCACTCACACACTCACACCCCATATAAACAGCCTCCACAAACACTCGCATCCCCAATGCACAGCCTCCACACACACTCACACCACAAATACACAGCCTCTGCACATACTCATGCCCCCAAATACTCAGCCTCCACAGATAATCACACCTCCAAATACACAGCCTCCACACATACACATACCCTCAAATGCACAGCCTCCACACACTTTCACACCCCTAAATACACAGCCTCCACACACACTCACACCCCAAACACACAGCCTCCAAACACACACTCAGTCCCAAATACACAGCCTCCACACAAACTCACACCCCAAATACACAGGTGCCACACACACACACACCCCCCCCCAAATACACAGCCTCCACAAACACTCACACCGCTAATACACAGGCTCCGCACATACATTCACACCCCATATAAACAGCCTCTGCACATACTCATACCCCCAAATACACAGCCTACACAGATAATCACACCTCCAAATACACAGCCTCCACACATACACATACCCTCAAATGCACAGCCTCCACACACTTTCACACCCCTAAATACACAGCCTCCACACACACTCACACCCTAAATACACAGCCTCCAAACACAGTCACATACCCAAATACATAGCCTCTGCACATACTTATACCCCCAAATACACAGACTCCACACACACACAGAGTCACAAACACACAGCCTCCAAACACATTCACTGACCCAAATATACACCCTCCAATCACACTCACAGTCCCAAATACACAGCCTCCACACACACTCACAGTCCCAAATACACAGCCTCCACACACAGTCACACACCTGTATACACAGCCTCCACGTATACTCACACCCCAAATACACAGCCTCCACACACACTCACACACCCGTATACACAGCCTCCAAACACACTCACACCCCAAATACAGAGCCTCCACATCCACTCACACCCCAAATACACAGCCTCTACACACACTCACACCCCAAATACACAGCCTCCACACACACTCAAACCTCAAACACACAGCCTCCAAACTCACTCTCATTTCCAAATACACAACCTCCAAACACACTCAAAGTCCCAAATACACAGTCTCCACACACACTCACACACCCCAAATACAAAGCCTCCACACACACTCAGACCCCAATACACAGCCTCCACACACACTCACACCCCAAATATACAGCCCATACACACTCATACCCCAAACACACAGCCTCCAAATACACTCACAGTCCCAAATACACAGCCTCCACACACACACTCACACCCCATATAAACAGCCTACACACACACTCACGCCCCAAATGCACAGCTTCCAAACACACTCACACCACAAATACACAGCCTCTGAACATACTCATACGCCCAAATACACAGCCTCCACAGAGAATCACACCTCCAATTACACAGCCTCCACTATTACACATACCCTCAAATGCATAGCCTCCACACTTTCACACCTCTAAATACACAGCCTCCACACACACTCACACCCTAAATACACAGCCTCCAAACACACACTCAGTCCCATATACACAGCCTCCACACAAACTCACACCCCAAATACACAGCTGCCACACACACACACCCCAAATACACAGCCTCCACAAACACTCACACCCCTAATACACAGACTCCACACACAATCACACCCCAAACACACAGCCTCCAAAGTCACTCTCAGTCCCAAATACACAACCTCCAAACACACTCACAGTCCCAAATACACAGCCTCCACACACACTCACACACCCCAAATACACAGCCTCTACACACACTCAGACCCCAAATACACAGCCTCCACACACATTCTCACCCAAAAAATACAGCCCATACACACTCATTCCCCAAACACACAGCCTCCAAACACACTCACAGTCCCAAATACACAGCCTCCACACACACACTCACACCCCATATAAACAGCCTCCACACACACTCACACCCCAAATGCACAGCCTCCACACACACCCACATCACAAATACAAAGCCTCTGCACATACTCATACTCCCAAATACACAGCCTCCACAGATAATCACTCCTCCAAATACACAGCCTCCACACATACACATACCCTCAAATGCACAGCCTCCACACACTTTCACACCCCTAAATACACAGCCTCCACACACACTCACACCACAAACACACAGCCTCCAAACACACTCACAGTCCCAAATACACAGCCTCCAAACACACACACAGTCCCAAATACACAGCCTCCGCACATACTCACGCCCCAAATATACAGCCCATACACACTCATACCCCAAACACACAGCCTCCAACATACTCACAATCCCAAATACACAGCCTCCATACACACACTCACACCCCATATAAACAGCCTCCACACACACTCACGCCACAAATACACAGCCTCTGCAAATACTCATACCCCCAAATACACAGCCTCCACAGATAATCACACCTCCAAATGCACAGGCTCCACACATACACATACACTCAAATGCACAGCCTCCACACACTTTCACACCCCTAAATACACAGCCTCCACACACACTCACACCCTAAAACAACAGCCTCCAAACACAGTCACATACCCAAATACACAGCCTCTGCACATACTCATACCCCCAAATACACAGACTCCACACACACACAGAGTCACAAACACACAGCCTCTAAACACATTCACAGACCCAAATATACAGCCTCCAATGACACTCACAGTCCCAAATACACAGCCTCCACACACACTCACACCCCAAATACACAGCTGCCACACACACACCCCAAATACACAGCCTCCACAAACACTCACACCCCTAATACACAGTCTCCACACACACTCACACCCCAAAAACACAGCCTCCAAACTCACTCTCAGTCCCAAATACACAACCTCCAAACACACTCACAGTCCCAAATACACAGCCTCCACACACACTCACACCCCAAACACACAGCCTCCAAACTCACTCTCAGTCCCAAATACACAACCTCCAAACACACTCACAGTCCCAAATACACAGCCTCCAAACTCACTCACAGTCCCAAATACACAGCCTCCACATACACTCACACACCCCAAATACACAGCCTGTACACAAACTCAGAGCCCAAATACACAGCCTCCACACACACTCACGCCCCAAATATACAGCCCATACACACTCATACCCCAAACACACAGCCTCCAAACACACTCACAGTCCAAAATACACAGCCTCCAGACACACACTCACACCCCACATAAACAGCCTCCACACACACTCACACCCCAAACACACAGCCTCCAAACACACACTCAGTCCCAAATACACAGCCTCCACACAAACCCACACCCCAAATACACAGCTGCCACACACACACACACACCCCAAATACACAGCCTCCACAAACACTCACACTGCTAATACACAGGCTCCGCACATACATTCACACCCCATATAAACAGCCTCTGCACATACTCATACCCCCAAATACACAGCCTCCACAGATAATCACACCTCCAAATACACAGCCTCCAGACATACACATACCCTCAAATGCAAAGCCTCCACACACTCTCACACCACTAAATACATAGCCTCCACACACACTCACACCCTAAGTACACAGCCTCCAAACACACACTCAGTCCCAAATACACAGCCTCCACACAAAATCACACCCCAAATACACAGCTGCCACACACACACACCCCAAATACACAGCCTCCACAAACACTCACACCCCTATTACACAGTCTCCACACACACTCACACCCCAAACACATAGCCTCCAAACTCACTCTCAATCCCAAATACACAACCTCCAAACACACTCACAGTCCCAAATACACAGCCTCCACACACACTCACACCCCAAACACACAGCCTCCAAACTCACTCTCAGTCCCAAATACACAACCTCCAAACACACTCACAGTCCCAAATACACAGCCTCCAAACTCACTCACAGTCCCAAATACACAGCCTCCACATACCCTCACACACCCCAAATACACAGCCTCTACACACACTCAGACCCCAAATACACAGCCTCCGCACACACTCACGCCCCAAATATACAGCCCATACACACTCATACCCCAAACACACAGCCTCCAAACACACTCACAGTCCAAAATACACAGCCTCCAGACACACACTCACACCCCATATAAACAGCCTCCACACACACTCACACCCAAAACACACAGCCTCCAAACACACACTCAGTCCCAAATACACAGCCTCCACACAAACTCACACCCCAAATACACAGCTGCCACACACACACACACACACCCCAAATGCACAGCCTCCACAAACACTCACACCGCTAATACACAGGCTCCGCACGTACATTCACACCCCATATAAACAGCCTCTGCACATACTCTTACCCCCAAATACACAGCCTCCACAGATAATCACACCTCCAAATACACAGCCTCCACACATACACATACCCTCAAATGCAAAGCCTCCACACACTCTCACACCCCTAAATACATAGCCTCCACACACACTCACACCCTAAGTACACAGCCTCCAAACACACACTCAGTCCCAAATACACAGCCTCCACACAAAATCATACCCCAAATACACAGCTGCCACACACACACACCCCAAATACACAGCCTCCACAAACACTCAGACCCCTAATACACAGTCTCCACACACACTCACACCCCAAACACACAGCCTCCAAACTCACTCTCAGTCCCAAATACACAAACTCCAAACACACTCACAGTCCCAAATACACAGCCTCCACACACACTCACACCCCAAACACACAGCCTCCAAACTCACTCTCAGTCCAAAATACACAACCTCCAAACACACTCAAAGTCCCAAATACACAGCCTCCAAACTCACTCACAGTCCCAAATACACAGCCTCCACATACACTCACACACCCCAAATACACAGCCTGTACACACACTCAGACCCCAAATACACAGCCTCCACACACACTCACGCCCCAAATATACAGCCCATACACACTCATACCCCAAACACACAGCCTCCAAACACACTCACAGTCCCAAATACACAGCCTCCAGACACACACTCAAGTCCCATATAAACAGCCTCCACACACACTCACACCACAAATACACAGCCTCTGCACATACTCATACCCCCAAATGCACAGCCTCCACAGATAATCACAACTCCAAATACACAGCCTCCACACATACACATACCCTCAAATGCACAGCCTCCACACACTTTCACACCCCTAAATACACAGCCTCCACACACACTCTCACCCCAAACACACAGCCTCCAAACACACTCACAGTCCCAAATACACAGCCTCCACACACACTCACGCCCCAAATAAACAGCCCATACACACTCATACCCCAAACACACAGCCTCCAAACACACTCACAGTCCCAAATACACAGCCTCCACACACACACTCACACCCCATATAAGCAGCCTCCACACACACCCACATCCCAAATGCACAGCCTCCACACACACTCACACCACAAATACACAGCCTCTGCACATACTCATGCCTCCAAATACACAGCCTCCACAGATTATCAGACCTCCAAATACACAGCCTCCACACATACACATACCCTCAAATGCACAGCCTCCACACACTTTCACACCCCTAAATACACAGCCTCCACACACACTCACACCCTAAAACAACAGCCTCCAAACACAGTCACATACCCAAATACACAGCCTCTTCACATACCCATACCCCCAAATACACAGACTCCACACACACACAGAGTCACAAACACACAGCCTCCAAACACATTCACAGACCCAAATATACAGCCTCCAATGACACTCACAGTCCCAAATACACAGCCTCCACACACACTCACACCCCAAATACACAGCCTCCAAACACACACTCAGTCCCAAATACACAGCCTCCACACAAAATCACACCCCAAATACACAGCTGCCACACACACACACCCCAAATACACAGCCTCCACAAACACTCACACCGCTAATACACAGGCTCCGCACATACATTCACACCCCATATAAACATCCTCTGCACATACTCATACCCCCAAATACACAGCCTCCACAGATAATCACACCTCCAAATACACAGCCTCCAGACATACACATACCCTCAAATGCAAAGCCTCCACACACTCTCACACCACTAAATACATAGCCTCCACACACACTCACACCCTAAGTACACAGCCTCCAAACACACACTCAGTCCCAAATACACAGCCTCCACACAAAATCACACCCCAAATACACAGCTGCCACACACACACACCCCAAATACACAGCCTCCACAAACACTCACACCCCTAATACACAGTCTCCACACACACTCACACCCCAAACACACAGCCTCCAAACTCACACTCAATCCCAAATACACAACCTCCAAACACACTCACAGTCCCAAATACACAGCCTCCACACACACTCACACCCCAAACACACAGCCTCCAAACACACTCTCAGTCCCAAATACACAACCTCCAAACACACTCACAGTCCCAAATACACAGCCTCCAAACTCACTCACAATCCCAAATACACAGCCTCCACATACACTCACACACCCCAAATACACAGCCTGTACACACACTCAGACCCCAAATACACAGCCTCCACACACACTCACGCCCCAAATATACAGCCCATACACACTCATACCCCAAACACACAGCCTCCAAACACACTCACAGTCCCAAATACACAGCCTCCAGACACACACTCACACCCCACATAAACAGCCTCCACACACACTCACACCACAAACACACAGCCTCCAAACACACACTCAGTCCCAAATACACAGCCTCCACACAAACTCACACCCCAAATACACAGCTGCCACACACACACACACACACCCCAAATACACAGCCTCCACAAACACTCACACCACTAATACACAGGCTCCGCACATACATTCACAACCCATATAAACAGCCTCTGCACATACTCATACCCCCAAATACACAGCCTCCACAGATAATCACACCTCCAAATACACAGCCTCCGCACATACACATACCCTCAAATGGAAAACCTCCACACACTCTCACACCCCTAAATACATAGCCTCCACACACACTCACAACCTAAGTACACAGCATCCAAACACACACTCAGTCCCAAATACACAGCCTCCACACAAAATCACACCCCAAATACACAGCTGCCACACACACACACCCCAAATACACAGCCTCCACAAACACTCACACCCCTAATACACAGTCTCCACACACACTCACACCCCAAACACACAGCCTCCAAACTCACTCTCAGTCCCAAATACACAACCTCCAAACACACTCACACCCCAAACACACATCCTCCAAACACACTCACAGTCCCAAATACACAGCCTCCCAACACACTCACAGTCCCAAATACACAGCCTCCACACACACTCACGCCACAAATATACAGCCCATACACACTCATACCCCAAACACACAGCCTCCAAACACACTCACAGTCCCAAATACACAGACTCCACACACTCACTCACACTCCATATAAACAGCCTCCACACACACTCACACCCCAAATGCACAGCCTCCACACACACTCACACCACAAATACACAGCCTCTGCACATACTCATGCCCCCAAATACACAGCCTCCACAGATAATCACACCTCCAAATACACAGCCTCCACACATACACATACCCTCAAATGCACAGCCTCCACACACTTTCACACCCCTAAATACACAGCCTCCAAACACAGTCACATACCCAAATAGACAGCCTCTGCACATACTCATACCCCCAAATACACAGACTCCACACACACACAGAGTCACAAATACACAGCCTCCAAACACATTCACAGACCCAAATATACAGCCTCCAATCACATTCACAGTCCCAAATACAAAGCCTCCACACACACTCACAGTCCCAAATACACAGCCTCCACACACAGTCAAACACCTGTATACACAGCCTCCACGTACACTCACACCCCAAATACACAGCCTCCACACACACTCACACACCCGTATACACAGCCTCCAAACACACTCACACCCCAAATACAGAGCCTCCACATCCACTCACACACCAAATACACAGCCTCCAAACACACTCACACCCCATATACACAACGTCCACAAACACTCACACCCCAAATCCACAGCCTCTACACACACTCACACCCCAAATACACAGCCTCCACACACACTCAAACCTCAAACACACAGCCTCCAAACTCACTCTCAGTTCCAAATACACAACCTCCAAACACACTCACAGTCCCAAATACACAGTCTCCACACACACTCACACACCCCAAATACACAGCCTCCACACACACTCAGACCCCAATACACAGCCTCCACACACACTCACACCCCAAATATACAGCCTCCAAACACACACTCAGTCCCAAATACACAGCCTCCACACAAACTCACACCCCAAATACACAGCTGCCACACACACACACCCCAAATACACAGCCTCCACAAACACTCACACCCCTAATACACAGACTCCACACACACTCACACCCCAAACACACAGCGTCCAAACTCACTCTCAGTCCCAAATATACAACCTCCAAACACACTCACAGTCCCAAATACACAGCCTCCACACACACTCACACACCCCAAATACACAGCCTCCACACACACTCAGACCCCAATACACAGCCTCCACACACACTCACACCACAAATATACAGCCCATACACACTCATACCCCAAACACACAGCCTCCAAATACACTCACAGTCCCAAATATACAGCCTCCACACACACACTCACACCCCATATAAACAGCCTCCACACACACTCACGCCCCAAATGCACAGCTTCCAAACACACTCACACCACAAATACACAGCCTCTGAACATACTCATACCCCCAAATACACAGCCTCCACAGATAATCACACCTCCAATTACACAGCCTCCACTATTACACATACCCTCAAATGCACAGCCTCCACACTTTCACACCTCTAAATACGCAGACTCCACACACACTCACACCCTAAATACACAGCCTCCAAACACACACTCAGTCCCAAATACACAGCCTCCACACAAACTCACACCCCAAATACACAGCTGCCACACACACACACCCCAAATACACAGCCTCCACAAACACTCACACCCCTAATACACAGACTCCACACACACTCACACCCCAAACACACAGCCTCCAAACTCGCTCTCAGTCCCAAATACACAACCTCCAAACACACTCACAGTCCCAAATACACAGCCTCCACACACACTCACACACCCCAAATACACAGCCTCTACACACACTCAGACCCCAAATACACAGCCTCCACACACATTCTCACCCGAAATATACAGCCCATACACACTCATACCCCAAACACACAGCCTCCAAACACACTCACAGTCCCAAATACACAGCCTCCACACACACACTCACACCCCATATAAACAGCCTCCACACACACTCACACCCCAAATGCACAGCCTCCACACACACCCACATCATAAATACAAAGCCTCTGCACATACTCATACTCCCAAATACACAGCTTCCACAGATAATCACACCTCCAAATACACAGCCTCCACACATACACATACCCTCAAATGCACAGCCTCCACACACTTTCACACCCCTAAATACACAGCCTCCACACACACTCACACCACAAACACACAGCCTCCAAACAAACTCACAGTCCCAAATACACAGCCTCCGCACATACTCACGCCCCAAATATACAGCCCATACACACTCATACCCCAAACACACAGCCTCCAAACATACTCACAATCCCAAATACACAGCCTCCATACACACACTCACACCCCATATAAACAGCCTCCACACACACTCACGCCACAAATACACAGCCTCTGCACATACTCAAACCCCCAAATACACAGCCTCCACAGATAATCAGACCTCCAAATGCACAGGCTCCACACATACACATACCCTCAAATGCACAGCCTCCACACACTTTCACACCCCTAAATACACAGCCTCCACACACACTCACACCCCAAACACACAGCCTCCAAACACACACTCAGTCCCAAATACACAGCCTCCACACAAACTCACACCCCAAATACACAGCTGCCACACACACACACACACCCCAAATACACAGCCTCCACAAACACTCACACCGCTAATACACAGGCTCCGCACATACATTCACACCCCATATAAACAGCCTCTGCACATACTCATAACCCCAAATACACAGCCTCCACAGATAATCACACCTCCAAATACACAGCCTCCACACATACACATATCCTCAAATGCAATACCTCCACACACTCTCACACCCCTAAATACATAGCTTCCACACACACTCACACCCTAAGTACACAGCCTCCAAACACACACTCAGTCCCAAATACACAGCCTCCACACAAAATCAAACCCCAAATACACAGCTGCCACACACACACACCCCAAATACACAGCCTCCACAAACACTCACACCCCTAATACACAGACTCCACACACACTCACACCCCAAACACACAGCCTCCAAACTCACTCTCAGTCCCAAATACACAACCTCCAAACACACTCACAGTCCCAAATACACAGCCTCCACACACACTCACACACCCCAAATACACAGCCTCTACACACACTCAGACCCCAAATACACAGCCTCCACACACATTCTCACCCGAAATATACAGCCCATACACACTCATACCCCAAACACACAGCCTCCAAACACACTCACAGTCCCAAATACACAGCCTCCACACACACACTCACACCCCATATAAACAGCCTCCACACACACTCACACCCCAAATGCACAGCCTCCACACACACCCACATCACAAATACAAAGCCTCTGCACATACTCATACTCCCAAATACACAGCTTCCACAGATAATCACACCTCCAAATACACAGCCTCCACACATACACATACCCTCAAATGCACAGCCTCCACACACTTTCACACCCCTAAATACACAGCCTCCACACACACTCACACCACAAACACACAGCCTCCAAACACACTCACAGTCCCAAATACACAGCCTCCGCACATACTCACGCCCCAAATATACAGCCCATACACACTCATACCCCAAACACACAGCCTCCAAACATACTCACAATCCCAAATACACAGCCTCCATACACACACTCACACCCCATATAAACAGCCTCCACACACACTCACGCCACAAATACACAGCCTCTGCACATACTCATACCCCCAAATACACAGCCTCCACAGATAATCACACCTCCAAATGCACAGGCTCCACACATACACATACCCTCAAATGCACAGCCTCCACACACTTTCACACCCCTAAATACACAGCCTCCACACACACTCACACCCCAAACACACAGCCTCCAAACACACACTCAGTCCCAAATACACAGCCTCCACACAAACTCACACCCCAAATACACAGCTGCCACACACACACACACACCCCAAATACACAGCCTCCACAAACACTCACACCGCTAATACACAGGCTCCGCACATACATTCACACCCCATATAAACAGCCTCTGCACATACTCATAACCCCAAATACACAGCCTCCACAGATAATCACACCTCCAAATACACAGCCTCCACACATACACATATCCTCAAATGCAACACCTCCACACACTCTCACACCCCTAAATACATAGCTTCCACACACACTCACACCCTAAGTACACAGCCTCCAAACACACACTCAGTCCCAAATACACAGCCTCCACACAAAATCACACCCCAAATACACAGCTGCCACACACACACACCCCAAATACACAGCTTCCACAAACACTCACACCCCTAATACACAGTCTCCACACACACTCACACCCCAAACACACAGCCTCCAAACTCACTCTCAATCCCAAATACACAACCTCCAAACACACTCACAGTCCCAAATACACAGTCTCCACACACACTCACACCCCAAACACACAGACTCCAAACTCACTCTCAGTCCCAAATACACAACCTCCAAACACACTCACAGTCCCAAATACACAGCCTCCAAACTCACTCACAGTCCCAAATACACAGCCTCCACATACACTCACACACCCCAAATACACAGCCTCCACACACACTCACGCCCCAAATATACAGCCCATACACACTCATACCCCAAACACACAGCCTCCAAACACACTCACAGTCCCAAATACACAGCCTCCAGACACACACTCACACCCCACATGAACAGCCTCCACACACACTCACACCACAAACACACAGCCTCCAAACACACACTCAGTCCCAAATACACAGCCTCCACACAAACTCACACCCCAAATACACAGCTGCCACACACACACACACACCCCAAATACACAGCCTCCACAAACACTCACACCGCTAATACACAGGCTCCGCACATACATTCACACCCCATATAAACAGCCTCTGCACATACTCATACCCCCAAATACACAGCCTCCACAGATAATCACACCTCCAAATACACAGCCTCCACACATACACATACCCTCAAATGGAAAGCCTCCACACACTCTCACACCCCTAAATACATAGCCTCCACACACACTCACAACCTAAGTACACAGCATCCAAACACACACTCAGTCCCAAATACACAGCCTCCACACAAAATCACACCCCAAATACACAGCTGCCACACACACACACCCCAAATACACAGCCTCCACAAACGCTCACACCCCTAATACACAGTCTCCACACACACTCACACCCCAAACACACAGCCTCCAAACTCACTCTCAGTCCCAAATACACAACCTCCAAACACACTCACACCCCAAACAGACATCCTCCAAACACACTCACAGTCCCAAATACACAGCCTCTACACACTCACAGTCCCAAATACACAGCCTCCACACACACTCACGCCACAAATATACAGCCCATACACACTCATACCCCAAACACACAGCCTCCAAACACACTCACAGTCCCAAATACACAGACTCCACACACTCACTCACACCCCATATAAACAGCCTCCACACACACTCACACCCCAAATGCACAGCCTCCACACACACTCACACCACAAATACACAGCCTCTGCACATACTCATGCCCCCAAATACACAGCCTCCACAGAAAATCACACCTCCAAATACACAGCCTCCACACATACACATACCCTCAAATGCACAGCCTCCACACACTTTCACACCCCTAAATACACAGCCTCCAAACACAGTCACATACCCAAATACACAGCCTCTGCACATACTCATACCCCCAAATACACAGACTCCACACACACACACAGAGTCACAAATACACAGCCACCAAACACATTCACAGACCCAAATATACAGCCTCCAATCACACTCACAGTCCCAAATACACAGCCTCCACACACACTCACAGTCCCAAATACACAGCCTCCACACACAGTCAAACACCTGTATACACAGCCTCCACACACACTCACGCCCCAAATATACAGCCCATACACACTCATACCCCAAACACACAGCCTCCAAACACACTCACAGTCCCAAATACACAGCCTCCAGACACACACTCACACCCCACATGAACAGCCTCCACACACACTCACACCACAAACACACAGCCTCCAAACACACACTCAGTCCCAAATACACAGCCTCCACACAAACTCACACCCCAAATACACAGCTGCCACACACACACACACACACCCCAAATACACAGCCTCCACAAACACTCACACCGCTAATACACAGGCTCCGCACATACATTCACAACCCATATAAACAGCCTCTGCACATACTCATACCCCCAAATACACAGCCTCCACAGATAATCACACCTCCAAATACACAGCCTCCGCACATACACATACCCTCAAATGGAAAACCTCCACACACTCTCACACCCCTAAATACATAGCCTCCACACACACTCACAACCTAAGTACACAGCATCCAAACACACACTCAGTCCCAAATACACAGCCTCCACACAAAATCACACCCCAAATACACAGCTGCCACACACACACACCCCAAATACACAGCCTCCACAAACACTCACACCCCTAATACACAGTCTCCACACACACTCACACCCCAAACACACAGCCTCCAAACTCACTCTCAGTCCCAAATACACAACCTCCAAACACACTCACACCCCAAACACACATCCTCCAAACACACTCACAGTCCCAAATAGACAGCCTCCCAACACACTCACAGTCCCAAATACACAGCCTCCACACACACTCACGCCACAAATATACAGCCCATACACACTCATACCCCAAACACACAGCCTCCAAACACACTCACAGTCCCAAATACACAGACTCCACACACTCACTCACACTCCATATAAACAGCCTCCACACACACTCACACCCCAAATGCACAGCCTCCACACACACTCACACCACAAATACACAGCCTCTGCACATACTCATGCCCCCAAATACACAGCCTCCACAGATAATCACACCTCCAAATACACAGCCTCCACACATACACATACCCTCAAATGCACAGCCTCCACACACTTTCACACCCCTAAATACACAGCCTCCAAACACAGTCACATACCCAAATAGACAGCCTCTGCACATACTCATACCCCCAAATACACAGACTCCACACACACACAGAGACACAAATACACAGCCTCCAAACACATTCACAGACCCAAATATACAGCCTCCAATCACATTCACAGTCCCAAATACAAAGCCTCCACACACACTCACAGTCCCAAATACACAGCCTCCACACACAGTCAAACACCTGTATACACAGCCTCCACGTACACTCACACCCCAAATACACAGCCTCCACACACACTCACACACCCGTATACACAGCCTCCAAACACACTCACACCCCAAATACAGAGCCTCCACATCCACTCACACACCAAATGCACAGCCTCCAAACACACTCACACCCCATATACACAACGTCCACAAACACTCACACCCCAAATCCACAGCCTCTACACACACTCACACCCCAAATACACAGCCTCCACACACACTCAAACCTCAAACACACAGCCTCCAAACTCACTCTCAGTTCCAAATACACAACCTCCAAACACACTCACAGTCCCAAATACACAGTCTCCACACACACTCACACACCCCAAATACACAGCCTCCACACATACTCAGACCCCAATACACAGCCTCCACACACACTCACACCCCAAATATACAGCCCATACACACTCATACCCCAAACACACAGCCTCCAAATACACTCACAGTCCCAAATACACAGCCTCCACACACACACTCACACCCCATATAAACAGCCTCCACACACACTCACGCCCCAAATGCACAGCTTCCAAACACACTCACACCACAAATACACAGCCTCTGAACATACTCATGCCCCCAAATACACAGCCTCCACAGATAATCACACCTCCAATTACACAGCCTCCACTATTACACATACCCTCAAATGCACAGCCTCCACACTTTCACACCTCTAAATACACAGCCTCCACACAGACTCACACCCTAAATACACAGCCTCCAAACACACACTCAGTCCCAAATACACAGCCTCCACACAAACTCATACCCCAAATACACAGCTGCCACACACACACACCCCAAATACACAGCCTCCACAAACACTCACACCCCTAATACACAGACTCCACACACACTCACACCCCAAACACACAGCGTCCAAACTCACTCTCAGTCCCAAATATACAACCTCCAAACACACTCACAGTCCCAAATACACAGCCTCCACACACACTCACACACCCCAAATACACAGCCTCCACACACACTCAGACCCCAATACACAGCCTCCACACACACTCACACCACAAATATACAGCCCATAAACACTCTTACCCCAAACACACAGCCTCCAAATACACTCACAGTCCCAAATATACAGCCTCCACACACACACTCACACCCCATATAAACAGCCTCCACACACACTCACGCCCCAAATGCACAGCTTCCAAACACACTCACACCACAAATACACAGCCTCTGAACATACTCATACCCCCAAATACACAGCCTCCACAGATAATCACACCTCCAATTACACAGCCTCCACTATTACACATACCCTCAAATGCACAGCCTCCAGACTTTCACACCTCTAAATACGCAGACTCCACACACACTCACACCCTAAATACACAGCCTCCAAACACACACTCAGTCCCAAATACACAGCCTCCACACAAACTCACACCCCAAATACACAGCTGCCACACACACACACCCCAAATACACAGCCTCCACAAACACTCACACCCCTAATACACAGACTCCACACACACTCACACCCCAAACACACAGCCTCCAAACTCACTCTCAGTCCCAAATACACAACCTCCAAACACACTCACAGTCCCAAATACACAGCCTCCACACACACTCACACACCCCAAATACACAGCCTCTACACACACTCAGACCCCAAATACACAGCCTCCACACACATTCTCACCCGAAATATACAGCCCATACACACTCATACCCCAAACACACAGCCTCCAAACACACTCACAGTCCCAAATACACAGCCTCCACACACACACTCACACCCCATATAAACAGCCTCCACACACACTCACACCCCAAATGCACAGCCTCCACACACACCCACATCACAAATACAAAGCCTCTGCACATACTCATACTCCCAAATACACAGCTTCCACAGATAATCACACCTCCAAATACACAGCCTCGACACATACACATACCCTCAAATGCACAGCCTCCACACACTTTCACACCCCTAAATACACAGCCTCCACACACACTCACAACACAAACACACAGCCTCCAAACACACTCACAGTCCCAAATACACAGCCTCCGCACATACTCACGCCCCAAATATACAGCCCATACACACTCATACCCCAAACACACAGCCTCCAAACATACTCACAATCCCAAATACACAGCCTCCATACACACACTCACACCCCATATAAACAGCCTCCACACACACTCACGCCACAAATACACAGCCTCTGCACATACTCATACCCCCAAATACACAGCCTCCACAGATAATCACACCTCCAAATGCACAGGCTCCACACATACACATACCCTCAAATGCACAGCCTCCACACACTTTCACACCCCTAAATACACAGCCTCCACACACACTCACACCCCAAACACACAGCCTCCAAACACACACTCAGTCCCAATACACAGCCTCCACACAAACTCACACCCCAAATACACAGCTGCCACACACACACACACACCCCAAATACACAGCCTCCACAAACACTCACACCGCTAATACACAGGCTCCGCACATACATTCACACCCCATATAAACAGCCTCTGCACATACTCATAACCCCAAATACACAGCCTCCACAGATAATCACACCTCCAAATACACAGCCTCCACACATACACATATCCTCAAATGCAACACCTCCACACACTCTCACACCCCTAAATACATAGCTTCCACACACACTCACACCCTAAGTACACAGCCTCCAAACACACACTCAGTCCCAAATACACAGCCTCCACACAAAATCACACCCCAAATACACAGCTGCCACACACACACACCCCAAATACACAGCTTCCACAAACACTCACACCCCTAATACACAGTCTCCACACACACTCACACCCCAAACACACAGCCTCCAATCTCACTCTCAATCCCAAATACACAACCTCCAAACACACTCACAGTCCCAAATACACAGCCTCCACACACACTCACACCCCAAACACACAGCCTCCAAACTCACTCTCAGTCCCAAATACACAACCTCCAAACACACTCACAGTCCCAAATACACAGCCTCCAAACTCACTCACAGTCCCAAATACACAGCCTCCACATACACTCACACACCCCAAATACACAGCCTCTACACACACTCAGACCCCAAATACACAGCCTCCACACACACTCACGCCCCAAATATACAGCCCATACACACTCATACCCCAAACACACAGCCTCCAAACACACTCACAGTCCCAAATACACAGCCTCCAGACACACACTCACACCCCACATGAACAGCCTCCACACACACTCACACCACAAACACACAGCCTCCAAACACACACTCAGTCCCAAATACACAGCCTCCACACAAACTCACACCCCAAATACACAGCTGCCACACACACACACACACACCCCAAATACACAGCCTCCACAAACACTCACACCGCTAATACACAGGCTCCGCACATACATTCACACCCCATATAAACAGCCTCTGCACATACTCATACCCCCAAATACACAGCCTCCACAGATAATCACACCTCCAAATACACAGCCTCCACACATACACATACCCTCAAATGGAAAGCCTCCACACACTCTCACACCCCTAAATACATAGCCTCCACACACACTCACAACCTAAGTACACAGCATCCAAACACACACTCAGTCCCAAATACACAGCCTCCACACAAAATCACACCCCAAATACACAGCTGCCACACACACACACCCCAAATACACAGCCTCCACAAACGCTCACACCCCTAATACACAGTCTCCACACACGCTCACACCCCAAACACACAGCCTCCAAACTCACTCTCAGTCCCAAATACACAACCTCCAAACACACTCACACCCCAAACAGACATCCTCCAAACACACTCACAGTCCCAAATACACAGCCTCTACACACTCACAGTCCCAAATACACAGCCTCCACACACACTCACGCCACAAATATACAGCCCATACACACTCATACCCCAAACACACAGCCTCCAAACACACTCACAGTCCCAAATACACAGACTCCACACACTCACTCACACCCCATATAAACAG
This sequence comes from Carcharodon carcharias, assembly GCF_017639515.1. Lineage (NCBI taxonomy): Eukaryota > Metazoa > Chordata > Chondrichthyes > Lamniformes > Lamnidae > Carcharodon > Carcharodon carcharias. The sequence continues at coordinate 66,346,196 of NC_054472.1, read as the reverse complement.
CCTCCACACACACTCACACCCCAAATGCACAGCCTCCACACACACTCACACCACAAATACACAGCCTCTGCACATACTCATGCCCCCAAATACACAGCCTCCACAGAAAATCACACCTCCAAATACACAGCCTCCACACATACACATACCCTCAAATGCACAGCCTCCACACACTTTCACACCCCTAAATACACAGCCTCCAAACACAGTCACATACCCAAATACACAGCCTCTGCACATACTCATACCCCCAAATACACAGACTCCACACACACACACAGAGTCACAAATACACAGCCACCAAACACATTCACAGACCCAAATATACAGACTCCAATCACACTCACAGTCCCAAATACACAGCCTCCACACACACTCACAGTCCCAAATACACAGCCTCCACACACAGTCAAACACCTGTATACACAGCCTCCACGTACACTCACACCCCAAATACACAGCCTCCACACACACTCACACACCCGTATACACAGCCTCCAAACACACTCACACCCCAAATACAGAGCCTCCACATCCACTCACACACCAAATACACAGCCTCCAAACACACTCACACCCCATATACACAACGTCCACAAACACTCACACCCCAAATCCACAGCCTCTACACACACTCACACCCCAAATACACAGCCTCCACACACACTCAAACCTCAAACACACAGCCTCCAAACTCACTCTCAGTTCCAAATACACAACCTCCAAACACACTCACAGTCCCAAATACACAGTCTCCACACACACTCACACACCCCAAATACACAGCCTCCACACACACTCAGACCCCAATACACAGCCTCCACACACACTCACACCCCAAATATACAGCCCATACACACTCATACCCCAAACACACAGCCTCCAAATACACTCACAGTCCCAAATACACAGCCTCCACACACACACTCACACCCCATATAAACAGCCTCCACACACACTCACGCCCCAAATGCACAGCTTCCAAACACACTCACACCACAAATACACAGCCTCTGAACATACTCATACCCCCAAATACACAGCCTCCACAGATAATCACACCTCCAATTACACAGCCTCCACTATTACACATACCCTCAAATGCACAGCCTCCACACCTTCACACCTCTAAATACACAGCCTCCACACAGACTCACACCCTAAATACACAGCCTCCAAACACACACTCAGTCCCAAATACACAGCCTCCACACAAACTCACACCCCAAATACACAGCTGCCACACACACACACCCCAAATACACAGCCTCCACAAACACTCACACCCCTAATACACAGACTCCACACACACTCACACCCCAAACACACAGCGTCCAAACTCACTCTCAGTCCCAAATATACAACCTCCAAACACACTCACAGTCCCAAATACACAGCCTCCACACACACTCACACACCCCAAATACACAGCCTCCACACACACTCAGACCCCAATACACAGCCTCCACACACACTCACACCACAAATATACAGCCCATACACACTCATACCCCAAACACACAGCCTCCAAATACACTCACAGTCCCAAATATACAGCCTCCACACACACACTCACACCCCATATAAACAGCCTCCACACACACTCACGCCCCAAATGCACAGCTTCCAAACACACTCACACCACAAATACACAGCCTCTGAACATACTCATACCCCCAAATACACAGCCTCCACAGATAATCACACCTCCAATTACACAGCCTCCACTATTACACATACCCTCAAATGCACAGCCTCCACACTTTCACACCTCTAAATACGCAGACTCCACACACACTCACACCCTAAATACACAGCCTCCAAACACACACTCAGTCCCAAATACACAGCCTCCACACAAACTCACACCCCAAATACACAGCTGCCACACACACACACCCCAAATACACAGCGTCCACAAACACTCACACCCCTAATACACAGACTCCACACACACTCACACCCCAAACACACAGCCTCCAAACTCACTCTCAGTCCCAAATACACCACCTCCAAACACACTCACAGTCCCAAATACACAGCCTCCACACACACTCACACTCCCCAAATACACAGCCTCTACACACACTCAGACCCCAAATACACAGCCTCCACACACATTCTCACCCGAAATATACAGCCCATACACACTCATTCCCCAAACACACAGCCTCCAAACACACTCACAGTCCCAAATACACAGCCTCCACACACACACTCACACCCCATATAAACAGCCTCCACACACACTCACACCCCAAATGCACAGCCTCCACACACACCCACATCACAAATACAAAGCCTCTGCACATACTCCCAAATACACAGCCTCCACAGATAATCACACCTCCAAATACACAGCCTCCACACATACACATACCCTCAAATGCACAGCCTCCACACACTTTCACACCCCTAAATACACAGCCTCCACACAAACTCACACCACAAACACACAGCCTCCAAACACACTCACAGTCCCAAATACACAGCCTCCAAACACACACACAGTCCCAAATACACAGCCTCCGCACATACTCACGCCCCAAATATACAGCCCATACACACTCATACCCCAAACACACAGCCTCCAAACATACTCACAATCCCAAATACACAGCCTCCATACACACACTCACACCCCATATAAACAGCCTCCACACACACTCACGCCACAAATACACAGCCTCTGCACATACTCATACCCCCAAATACACAGCCTCCACAGATAATCACACCTCCAAATGCACAGGCTCCACACATACACATACCCTCAAATGCACAGCCTCCACACACTTTCACACCCCTAAATACACAGCCTCCACACACACTCACACCCCAAACACACAGCCTCCAAACACACACTCAGTCCCAAATACACAGCCTCCACACAAACTCACACCCCAAATACACAGCTGCCACACACACACACACCCCAAATACACAGCCTCCACAAACACTCACACCGCTAATACACAGGCTCCGCACATACATTCACACCCCATATAAACAGCCTCTGCACATACTCATAACCCCAAATACACAGCCTCCACAGATAATCACACCTCCAAATACACAGCCTCCACACATACACATATCCTCAAATGCAACACCTCCACACACTCTCACACCCCTAAATACATAGCCTCCACACACACTCATACCCTAAGTACACAGCCTCCAAACACACACTCAGTCCCAAATACACAGCCTCCACACAAAATCACACCCCAAATACACAGCTGCCACACACACACAACCCAAATACACAGCCTCCACAAACACTCACACCCCTAATACACAGTCTCCACACACACTCACACCCCAAACACACAGCCTCCAAACTCACTCTAAGTCCCAAATACACAACCTCCAAACACACTCACAGTCCCAAATACACAGCCTCCACACACACTCACACCCCAAACACACAGCCTCCAAACTCACTCTCAGTCCCAAATACACAACCTCCAAACACACTCAAAGTCCCAAATACACAGCCTCCAAACTCACTCACAGTCCCAAATACACAGCCTGCACATACACTCACACACCCCAAATACACAGCCTCGACACACACTCAGACCCCAAATACACAGCCTCCACACACACTCACGCCCCAAATATACAGCCCATACACACTCATACCCCAAACACACAGCCTCCAAACACACTCACAGTCCAAAATACACAGCCTCCAGACACACACTCACACCCCATATAACCAGCCTCCACACACACTCACACCCAAAACACACAGCCTCCAAGCACACACTCAGTCCCAAATACACAGCCTCCACACAAACTCACACCCCAAATACACAGCTGCCACACACACACACACACCCCCCAAATGCACAGCCTCCACAAACACTCACACCGCTAATACACAGGCTCCGCACATACATTCACACCCCATATAAACAGCCTCTGCACATACTCTTAACCCAAATACACAGCCTCCACAGATAATCACACCTCCATATACACAGCCTCCACACATACACATACCCTCAAATGCAAAGCCTCCACACACTCTCACACCCCTAAATACATAGCCTCCACACACACTCACACCCTAAGTACACAGCCTCCAAACACACACTCAGTCCCAAATACACAGCCTCCACACAAAATCATACCCCAAATACACAGCTGCCACACACACACACCCCAAATACACAGCCTCCACAAACACTCACACCCCTAATACACAGTCTCCACACACACTCACACCCCAAACACACAGCCTCCAAACTCACTCTCAGTCCCAAATACACAACCTCCAAACACACTCACAGTCCCAAATACACAGCCTCCACACACACTCACACCCCAAACACACAGCCTCCAAACTCACTCTCAGTCCAAAATACACAACCTCCAAACACACTCAAAGTCCCAAATACACAGCCTCCAAACTCACTCACAGTCCCAAATACACAGCCTCCACATACACTCACACACCCCAAATACACAGCCTGTACACACACTCAGACCCCAAATACACAGCCTCCACACACACTCACGCCCCAAATATACAGCCCATACACACTCATACCCCAAACACACAGCCTCCAAACACACTCACAGTCCCAAATACACAGCCTCCAGACATACATTCAAATCCCATATAAACAGCCTCCACACACACTCACACCACAAATACACAGCCTCTGCACATACTCATACCCCCAAATGCACAGCCTCCACAGATAATCACAACTCCAAATACACAGCCTCCACACATACACATACCCTCAAATGCACAGCCTCCACACACTTTCACACCCCTAAATACACAGCCTCCACACACACTCTCACCCCAAACACACAGCCTCCAAACACACTCACAGTCCCAAATACACAGCCTCCACACACACTCAAGCCCCAAATATACAGCCCATACACACTCATACCACAAACACACAGCCTCCAAACACACTCACAGTCCCAAATACACAGCCTCCACACACACACACACACCCCATATAAGCAGCCACCACACACACCCACATCCCAAATGCACAGCCTCCACACACACTCACACCACAAATACACAGCCTCTGCACATACTCATGCCCCCAAATACACAGCCTCCACAGATAATCACACCTCCAAATACACAGCCTCCACACATACACATACCCTCAAATGCAAAGCCTCCACACACTCTCACACCCCTAAATACATAGCCTCCACACACACTCACACCCTAAGTTCACAGCCTCCAAACACACACTCATTCCCAAATACACAGCCTCCACACAAAATCACACCCCAAATACACAGCTGCCACACACACACACCCCAAATACACAGCCTCCACAAACACTCACACCCCTAATACACAGTCTCCACACACACTCACACCCCAAACACACAGCCTCCAAACTCACTCTCAGTCCCAAATACACAACCTCCAAACACACTCACAGTCCCAAATACACAGCCTCCACACACACTCACACCCCAAACACACAGCCTCCAAACTCACTCTCAGTCCCAAATACACAACCTCCAAACACACTCACAGTCCCAAATACACAGCCTCCACACACACTCACACCCCAAACACACAGCCTCCAAACTCACTCTCAGTCCCAAATACACAACCTCCAAACACACTCACACACCCCATATAAACAGCCTCCACACACACTCACATCCCAAATGCACAGCCTCCACACACACTCACACCACAAATACACAGCCTCTGCACATACTCATGCCCCCAAATACACAGCCTCCACAGATAATCACACCTCCAAATACACAGCCTCCACACATACACATAACCTCACATGCCCAGCATCCACACACTTTCACACCCCTAAATACACAGCCTCCACACACACTCACACCCTAAATACACAGCCTCCAAACACAGTCACATACCCAAATACACAGCCTCTACACATACTCATACCCCCAAATACACAGACTCCACACACACACAGAGTCACAAACACACAGCCTCCAAACACATTCACAGACCCAAATATACAGCCTCCAATGACACTCACAGTCCCAAATACACAGCCTCCACCCACACTCACACCCCTAATACACAGCCTCCACACACACTCACACACCCGTATACACAGCCTCCAAACACACTCACACCCCAAATACAGAGCCTCCACATCCACTCACACACCAAATACACAGCCTCCAAACACACTCACACCCCATATACACAACCTCCACAAACACTCACACCCCAAATACACAGCCTCTACACACACTCACACCCCAAATACACAGCTTCCACACACACTCACACCCCAAATATACAGCCCATACACACTCATACCCCAAACACACAGCCTCCAAATACACTCACAGTCCCAAATACACAGCCTCCACACACACACTCACACCCCATATAAACAGCCTCCACACACACTCACGCCCCAAATGCACAGCTTCCAAACACACTCACACCACATATACACAGCCTCTGAACATACTCATACGCCCAAATAAACAGCCTCCACAGATAATCACACCTCCAATTACACAGCCTCCACTGTTACACATAACCTCAAATGCACAGCCTCCACACTTTCACACCTCTAAATACACAGCCTCCACACACACTCACACCCTAAATACACAGCCTCCAAACACACACTCAGTCCCAAATACACAGCCTCCACACAAACTCACACCCTAAATACACAGCTGCCACACACAGACACCCCAAATACACAGCCTCCACAAACACTCACACCCCTAATACACAGATTCCACACACACTCACACCCCAAACACACAGCCTCCAAACTCACTCTCAGTCCCAAAAATACAACCTCCAAACACACTCACAGTCCCAAATACACAGCCTCCACACACATTCAGACACCCCAAATACACAGCCTCCACACAGACCCAGACCCCAATAAACAGCCTCCACACACACTCACACCCCAAATATACAGCCCATACACACTCATACCCCAAACACACAGCCTCCAAACACACTCACAGTCCCAAATACACAGCCTCCACACACACACTCACACCCCATATAAACAGCCTCCACACACACTCACACCCCAAATGCACAGCCTCCACACACACCCACATCACAAATACAAAGCCTCTGCACATACTCATACTCCCAAATACACAGCCTCCACAGATAATCACACCTCCAAATACACAGCCTCCACACATACACATAACCTCAAATGCACAGCCTCCACACACTTTCACACCCCTAAATACACAGCCTCCACACACACTCACACCACAAACACACAGCCTCCAAACACACTCACAGTCCCAAATACACAGCCTCCAAACAAACACACAGTCCCAAATACACAGCCTCCGCACATACGCACGCCCCAAATATACAGCCCATACACACTCATACCCCAAACACACAGCCTCCAAACACACTCACAGTCCCAAATACACAGTCTCCATACACACACTCACACCCCATACAAAAAGCCTCCACACACACTCACGCCACAAATAGACAGCCTCTGCAGATACTCATACACCCAAATACACAGCCTCCACAGATAATCACACCTCCAAATGCACAGGCTCCACACATACACATACCCTCAAATGCACAGCCTCCACACACTTTCACACCCCTAAATACACAGCCTCCACACACACTCACACCCCAAACACACAGCCTCCAAACACACACTCAGTCCCAAATACACAGCCTCCACAAACACTCACACCGCTAATACACAGGCTCCGCACATACATTCACACTCACAGTCCCAAATACACAGCCTCCACACACACTCACAGTCCCAAATACACAGCCTCCACACACAGTCACACACCTGTAAACACAGCCTCCACGTACACTCACACCCCAAATACACAGCCTCCACACACACTCACACACCTGTATACACAGCCTCCAAACACACTTACTCCCCAAATACAGAGCCTCCACATCCACTCACACACCAAATACACAGCCTCCAAACACACTCAAACCCCATATACACAACCTCCACAAACACTCACACCCCAAATACACAGCCTCTACATACACTCACACCCCAAATACACAGCCTCCACACACACTCAAACCTCAAACACACAGCCTCCAAACTCACTCTCAGTTCCAAATACACAACCTCCAAACACACTCACAGTCCCAAATACACAGTCTCCACACACACTCACACACCCCAAATACACAGCCTCCACACACACTCAGACCCCAATACACAGCCTCCACACACACTCACACCCCAAATATACAGCCCATGCACACTCATACCCCAAACACACAGCCTCCAAATACACTCACAGTCCCAAATACACAGCCTCCACACACACACTCACACCCCATATAAACAGCCTCCACACACACTCACGCCCCAAATGCAGAGCTTCCAAACACACTCACACCACAAATACACAGCCTCTGAACACACTCATACGCCCAAATACACAGCCTCCACAGATAATCACACCTCCAATTACACAGCCTCCACTATTACACATACCCTCAAATGCACAGCCTCCACACTTTCACACCTCTAAATACACAGCCTCCACACACACTCACACCCTAAATACACAGCCTCCAAACACACACTCAGTCCCAAATACACAGCCTCCACACAAACTCACACCCCAAATACACAGCTGCCACACGCACACACCCCAAATACACAGCCTCCACAAACACTCACACCCCTAATACACAGACTCCACAAACACCCACACCCCAAACACACAGCCTCCAAAGTCACTCTCAGTCCCAAATATACAACCTCCAAACACACTCACAGTCCCAAATACACAGCCTCCACACACACTCACACACCCCAAATACACAGCCTCCACACACATTCAGACCCCAATACACAGACTCCACACACACTCACACCCCAAATATACAGCCCATACACACTCATACCCCAAACACACAGCCTCCAAACACACTCACAGTCCGAAATACATAGCCTCTATACCCACACTCACACCCCATATAAACAGCCTCCACACACACTCAGTCCCAAATGCACAGCCTCCACACACACCCACATCACAAATACAAAGCCTCTGCACATACTCATACTCCCAAATACACAGACTCCACACACACACAGAGTCACAAACACACAGCCTCCAAACACATTCACAGACCCAAATATACAGCCTCCAATGACACTCACAGTCCCAAATACACAGCCTCCACCCACACTCACACCCCTAATACACAGCCTCCACACACACTCACACACCCGTATACACAGCCTCCAAACACACTCACACCCCAAATACAGAGCCTCCACATCCACTCACACACCAAATACACAGCCTCCAAACACACTCACACCCCATATACACAACCTCCACAAACACTCACACCCCAAATACACAGCCTCTACACACACTCACACCCCAAATACACAGCTTCCACACACACTCAGACCTCAAACACACAGCCTCCACACACACTCACACCCCAAATATACAGCCCATACACACTCATACCCCAAACACACAGCCTCCAAATACACTCACAGTCCCAAATACACAGCCTCCACACACACACTCACACCCCATATAAACAGCCTCCACACACACTCACGCCCCAAATGCACAGCTTCCAAACACACTCACACCACATATACACAGCCTCTGAACATACTCATACGCCCAAATAAACAGCCTCCACAGATAATCACACCTCCAATTACACAGCCTCCACTGTTACACATAACCTCAAATGCACAGCCTCCACAGTTTCACACCTCTAAATACACAGCCTCCACACACACTCACACCCTAAATACACAGCCTCCAAACACACACTCAGTCCCAAATACACAGCCTCCACACAAACTCACACCCTAAATACACAGCTGCCACACACAGACACCCCAAATACACAGCCTCCACAAACACTCACACCCCTAATACACAGATTCCACACACACTCACACCCCAAACACACAGCCTCCAAACTCACTCTCAGTCCCAAAAATACAACCTCCAAACACACTCACAGTCCCAAATACACAGCCTCCACACACATTCAGACACCCCAAATACACAGCCTCCACACAGACCCAGACCCCAATAAACAGCCTCCACACACACTCACACCCCAAATATACAGCCCATACACACTCATACCCCAAACACACAGCCTCCAAACACACTCACAGTCCCAAATACACAGCCTCCACACACACACTCACACCCCATATAAACAGCCTCCACACACACTCACACCCCAAATGCACAGCCTCCACACACACCCACATCACAAATACAAAGCCTCTGCACATACTCATACTCCCAAATACACAGCCTCCACAGATAATCACACCTCCAAATACACAGCCTCCACACATACACATAACCTCAAATGCACAGCCTCCACACACTTTCACACCCCTAAATACACAGCCTCCACACACACTCACACCACAAACACACAGCCTCCAAACACACTCACAGTCCCAAATACACAGCCTCCAAACAAACACACAGTCCCAAATACACAGCCTCCGCACATACGCACGCCCCAAATATACAGCCCATACACACTCATACCCCAAACACACAGCCTCCAAACACACTCACAGTCCCAAATACACAGTCTCCATACACACACTCACACCCCATACAAAAAGCCTCCACACACACTCACGCCACAAATAGACAGCCTCTGCAGATACTCATACACCCAAATACACAGCCTCCACAGATAATCACACCTCCAAATGCACAGGCTCCACACATACACATACCCTCAAATGCACAGCCTCCACACACTTTCACACCCCTAAATACACAGCCTCCACACACACTCACACCCCAAACACACAGCCTCCAAACACACACTCAGTCCCAAATACACAGCCTCCACAAACACTCACACCGCTAATACACAGGCTCCGCACATACATTCACACTCACAGTCCCAAATACACAGCCTCCACACACACTCACAGTCCCAAATACACAGCCTCCACACACAGTCACACACCTGTAAACACAGCCTCCACGTACACTCACACCCCAAATACACAGCCTCCACACACACTCACACACCTGTATACACAGCCTCCAAACACACTTACTCCCCAAATACAGAGCCTCCACATCCACTCACACACCAAATACACAGCCTCCAAACACACTCAAACCCCATATACACAACCTCCACAAACACTCACACCCCAAATACACAGCCTCTACATACACTCACACCCCAAATACACAGCCTCCACACACACTCAAACCTCAAACACACAGCCTCCAAACTCACTCTCAGTTCCAAATACACAACCTCCAAACACACTCACAGTCCCAAATACACAGTCTCCACACACACTCACACACCCCAAATACACAGCCTCCACACACACTCAGACCCCAATACACAGCCTCCACACACACTCACACCCCAAATATACAGCCCATGCACACTCATACCCCAAACACACAGCCTCCAAATACACTCACAGTCCCAAATACACAGCCTCCACACACACACTCACACCCCATATAAACAGCCTCCACACACACTCACGCCCCAAATGCAGAGCTTCCAAACACACTCACACCACAAATACACAGCCTCTGAACACACTCATACGCCCAAATACACAGCCTCCACAGATAATCACACCTCCAATTACACAGCCTCCACTATTACACATACCCTCAAATGCACAGCCTCCACACTTTCACACCTCTAAATACACAGCCTCCACACACACTCACACCCTAAATACACAGCCTCCAAACACACACTCAGTCCCAAATACACAGCCTCCACACAAACTCACACCCCAAATACACAGCTGCCACACACACACACCCCAAATACACAGCCTCCACAAACACTCACACCCCTAATACACAGACTCCACAAACACCCACACCCCAAACACACAGCCTCCAAAGTCACTCTCAGTCCCAAATATACAACCTCCAAACACACTCACAGTCCCAAATACACAGCCTCCACACACACTCACACACCCCAAATACACAGCCTCCACACACATTCAGACCCCAATACACAGACTCCACACACACTCACACCCCAAATATACAGCCCATACACACTCATACCCCAAACACACAGCCTCCAAACACACTCACAGTCTGAAATACATAGCCTCTATACCCACACTCACACCCCATATAAACAGCCTCCACACACACTCAGTCCCAAATGCACAGCCTCCACACACACCCACATCACAAATACAAAGCCTCTGCACATACTCATACTCCCAAATACACAGCCTCCACAGATAATCACACCTCCAAATAAACAGCCTCCACACATACACATACCCTCAAATGCACAGCCTCCACACACTTTCACACCCCTAAATACACAGCCTCCACACACACTCACACCACAAACACACAGCCTCCAAACACACTCACAGTCCCAAATACACAGCCTCCAAACACACACACAGTCCCAAATACACAGCCTCCGCACATACTCACGCCCCAAATATGCAGCCCATGCACACTCATACCCCAAACACACAGCCTCCAAACATGCTCGCAGTCCCAAATACATAGCCTCTATACCCACACTCACACCCCATATAAACAGCCTCCACACACACTCACGCCACAAATACACAGCCTCTGCACATACTCATACCCCCAAATACACAGCCTCCACAGATAATCACACCTCCAAATACACAGGCTCCACACATACACATACCCTCAAATGCACAGCCTCCACACACTTTCACACCCCTAAATACACAGCCTCCACACACACTCACACCCCAAACACACAGCCTCCAAACACACACTCAGTCCCAATACACAGCCTCCACACAAACACACACCCCAAATACACAGCTGCCACACACACACACACACCCCAAATACACAGCCTCCACAAACACTCAAACCGCTAATACACAGGCTCCGCACATACATTCACACCCCATATAAACAGCCTCTGCACATACTCATACCCCCAAATACACAGCCTCCACATTTAATCACACCTCCAAATACACAGCCTCCACACATACACATATCCTCAAATGCAAAGCCTCCACACACTCTCACACCCCTAAATACATAGCCTCCACACACACTCACACCCTAAGTACACAGCCTCCAAACACACACTCAGTCCCAAATACACAGCCTCCACACAAAATCACACCCCAAATACACAGCTGCCACACACACTCACACCCCAAATACACAGCCTCCACAAACACTCACACCCCTAATACCAGTCTCCACACACACTCACCCCAAACACACAGCCTCCAAACTCACTCTCAGTCCCAAATACACAACCTCCAAACACACTCACAGTCCCAAATACACAGCCTCCACACACACTCACAGTCCCAAATGCACAGCCTCAAACTCACTCACAGTCCCAAATACACAGCCTCCACATACACACACACACCCCAAATACAGAGCATCTACACACACTCAGACCCCAAATACACATCCTCCACTCACACTCACGCCCCAAATATACAGCCCATACACACTCATACCCCAAACACACAGCCTCCAAACACACTCACAGTCCCAAATACACAGCCTCCAGACAAACTCACACCCCAAATACACAGATGCCACACACACACACACCCCAAATACACCGCCTCCACAAACACTCACACCGCTAATAAACAGGCTCCGCACATACATTCACACCCCATATAAACAGCCTCTGCACATACTCATACCCCCAAATACACAGCCTCCACAGATAATCACACCTCCAAATACACAGCCTCCACACATACACATACCCTCAAATGCAAAGCCTCCACACACTCTCACACCCCTAAATACATAGCCTCCACACATACTCACACCCTAAGTTCACAGCCTCCAAACACACACTCAGTCCCAAATACACAGCCTCCACACAAAATCACACCCCAAATACACAGCTGCCACACACAGACACCCCAAATACACAGCCTCCACAAACACTCACACCCCTAATACACAGATTCCACACACACTCACACCCCAAACACACAGCCTCCAAACTCACTCTCAGTCCCAAAAATACAACCTCCAAACACACTCACAGTCCCAAATACACAGCCTCCACACACATTCAGACACCCCAAATACACAGCCTCCACACAGACCCAGACCCCAATAAACAGCCTCCACACACACTCACACCCCAAATATACAGCCCATACACACTCATACCCCAAACACACAGCCTCCAAACACACTCACAGTCCCAAATACACAGCCTCCACACACACACTCACACCCCATATAAACAGCCTCCACACACACTCACACCCCAAATGCACAGCCTCCACACACACCCACATCACAAATACAAAGCCTCTGCACATACTCATACTCCCAAATACACAGCCTCCACAGATAATCACACCTCCAAATACACAGCCTCCACACATACACATAACCTCAAATGCACAGCCTCCACACACTTTCACACCCCTAAATACACAGCCTCCACACACACTCACACCACAAACACACAGCCTCCAAACACACTCACAGTCCCAAATACACAGCCTCCAAACAAACACACAGTCCCAAATACACAGCCTCCGCACATACGCACGCCCCAAATATACAGCCCATACACACTCATACCCCAAACACACAGCCTCCAAACACACTCACAGTCCCAAATACACAGTCTCCATACACACACTCACACCCCATACAAAAAGCCTCCACACACACTCACGCCACAAATAGACAGCCTCTGCAGATACTCATACACCCAAATACACAGCCTCCACAGATAATCACACCTCCAAATGCACAGGCTCCACACATACACATACCCTCAAATGCACAGCCTCCACACACTTTCACACCCCTAAATACACAGCCTCCACACACACTCACACCCCAAACACACAGCCTCCAAACACACACTCAGTCCCAAACTACACAGCCTCCACAAACACTCACACCGCTAATACACAGGCTCCGCACATACATTCACACTCACAGTCCCAAATACACAGCCTCCACACACACTCACAGTCCCAAATACACAGCCTCCACACACAGTCACACACCTGTAAACACAGCCTCCACGTACACTCACACCCCAAATACACAGCCTCCACACACACTCACACACCTGTATACACAGCCTCCAAACACACTTACTCCCCAAATACAGAGCCTCCACATCCACTCACACACCAAATACACAGCCTCCAAACACACTCAAACCCCATATACACAACCTCCACAAACACTCACACCCCAAATACACAGCCTCTACATACACTCACACCCCAAATACACAGCCTCCACACACACTCAAACCTCAAACACACAGCCTCCAAACTCACTCTCAGTTCCAAATACACAACCTCCAAACACACTCACAGTCCCAAATACACAGTCTCCACACACACTCACACACCCCAAATACACAGCCTCCACACACACTCAGACCCCAATACACAGCCTCCACACACACTCACACCCCAAATATACAGCCCATGCACACTCATACCCCAAACACACAGCCTCCAAATACACTCACAGTCCCAAATACACAGCCTCCACACACACACTCACACCCCATATAAACAGCCTCCACACACACTCACGCCCCAAATGCAGAGCTTCCAAACACACTCACACCACAAATACACAGCCTCTGAACACACTCATACGCCCAAATACACAGCCTCCACAGATAATCACACCTCCAATTACACAGCCTCCACTATTACACATACCCTCAAATGCACAGCCTCCACACTTTCACACCTCTAAATACACAGCCTCCACACACACTCACACCCTAAATACACAGCCTCCAAACACACACTCAGTCCCAAATACACAGCCTCCACACAAACTCACACCCCAAATACACAGCTGCCACACACACACACCCCAAATACACAGCCTCCACAAACACTCACACCCCTAATACACAGACTCCACAAACACCCACACCCCAAACACACAGCCTCCAAAGTCACTCTCAGTCCCAAATATACAACCTCCAAACACACTCACAGTCCCAAATACACAGCCTCCACACACACTCACACACCCCAAATACACAGCCTCCACACACATTCAGACCCCAATACACAGACTCCACACACACTCACACCCCAAATATACAGCCCATACACACTCATACCCCAAACACACAGCCTCCAAACACACTCACAGTCCGAAATACATAGCCTCTATACCCACACTCACACCCCATATAAACAGCCTCCACACACACTCAGTCCCAAATGCACAGCCTCCACACACACCCACATCACAAATACAAAGCCTCTGCACATACTCATACTCCCAAATACACAGCCTCCACAGATAATCACACCTCCAAATAAACAGCCTCCACACATACACATACCCTCAAATGCACAGCCTCCACACACTTTCACACCCCTAAATACACAGCCTCCACACACACTCACACCACAAACACACAGCCTCCAAACACACTCACAGTCCCAAATACACAGCCTCCAAACACACACACAGTCCCAAATACACAGCCTCCGCACATACTCACGCCCCAAATATGCAGCCCATGCACACTCATACCCCAAACACACAGCCTCCAAACATGCTCGCAGTCCCAAATACATAGCCTCTATACCCACACTCACACCCCATATAAACAGCCTCCACACACACTCACGCCACAAATACACAGCCTCTGCACATACTCATACCCCCAAATACACAGCCTCCACAGATAATCACACCTCCAAATACACAGGCTCCACACATACACATACCCTCAAATGCACAGCCTCCACACACTTTCACACCCCTAAATACACAGCCTCCACACACACTCACACCCCAAACACACAGCCTCCAAACACACACTCAGTCCCAAATACACAGCCTCCACACAAACACACACCCCAAATACACAGCTGCCACACACACACACACACCCCAAATACACAGCCTCCACAAACACTCAAACCGCTAATACACAGGCTCCGCACATACATTCACACCCCATATAAACAGCCTCTGCACATACTCATACCCCCAAATACACAGCCTCCACATTTAATCACACCTCCAAATACACAGCCTCCACACATACACATATCCTCAAATGCAAAGCCTCCACACACTCTCACACCCCTAAATACATAGCCTCCACACACACTCACACCCTAAGTACACAGCCTCCAAACACACACTCAGTCCCAAATACACAGCCTCCACACAAAATCACACCCCAAATACACAGCTGCCACACACACACACCCCAAATACACAGCCTCCACAAACACTCACACCCCTAATACACAGTCTCCACACACACTCACACCCCAAACACACAGCCTCCAAACTCACTCTCAGTCCCAAATACACAACCTCCAAACACACTCACAGTCCCAAATACACAGCCTCCACACACACTCACAGTCCCAAATGCACAGCCTCCAAACTCACTCACAGTCCCAAATACACAGCCTCCACATACACACACACACCCCAAATACAGAGCATCTACACACACTCAGACCCCAAATACACATCCTCCACTCACACTCACGCCCCAAATATACAGCCCATACACACTCATACCCCAAACACACAGCCTCCAAACACACTCACAGTCCCAAATACACAGCCTCCAGACAAACTCACACCCCAAATACACAGATGCCACACACACACACACCCCAAATACACCGCCTCCACAAACACTCACACCGCTAATAAACAGGCTCCGCACATACATTCACACCCCATATAAACAGCCTCTGCACATACTCATACCCCCAAATACACAGCCTCCACAGATAATCACACCTCCAAATACACAGCCTCCACACATACACATACCCTCAAATGCAAAGCCTCCACACACTCTCAAACCCCTAAATACATAGCCTCCACACATACTCACACCCTAAGTTCACAGCCTCCAAACACACACTCAGTCCCAAATACACAGCCTCCACACAAAATCACACCCCAAGTACACAGCTGCCACACACACACACCCCAAATACACAGCCTCCACAAACACTCACACCCCTAATGCACAGACTCCACACACACTCACACCCCAAACACACAGCCTCCAAATTCACTCTCAGTCCCAAATACACAACCTCCAAACACACTCACAGTCCCAAATACACTGCCTCCACACACACTCACACACCCCAAATACACAGCCTCTACACACACTCAGACCCCAAATACACAGCCTCCACACACACTCACACCCCAAATATACAGCCCATACACACTCATACCCCAAACACACAGCCTCCAAACACACTCACAGTCCCAAATACACAGCCTCCACACACACACTCACACCCCATATAAACAGCCTCCACACACACTCACACCCCAAATGCACAGCCTCCACACACACCCACATCACAAATACAAAGCCTCTGCACATACTCATACTCCCAAATACACAGCCTCCACAGATAATCACACCTCCAAATACACAGCCTCCACAAATACACATACTCTCAAATGCACAGCCTCCACACACTTTCACACCCCTAAATACACAGCCTCCACACACACTCACACCACAAACACACAGCCTCCAAACACACTCACAGTCCCAAATACGCAGCCTCTAAACACACACACAGTCCCAAATACACAGCCTCCGCACATACTCACGCCCCAAATATACAGCCCATGCACACTCATACCCCAAACACACAGCCTCCAAACACACTCACACTCCCAAATACACAGCCTCCACACACACTCACACCCCATATAAACAGCCTCCACAAACACTCACACCCCTAATACACAGTCTCCACACACACTCACACTCCAAACACACAGCCTCCAAAGTCACTCTCAGTCCCAAATACACAACCTCCAAACACACTCACAGTCCCAAATACACAGCCTCCACACACACACACACCCCAAACACACAGCCTCCAAACTCACTCTCAGTCCCAAATACACAACCTCCAAACACAATCACAGTCCCAAATACACAGCCTCCAAACTCACTCACAGTCCCAAATACACAGCCTCCACATGCACTCACACACCCCAAATACACAGCCTCTACACACACTCAGACCCCAAATCCACAGCCTCCACTCACACTCACGCCCCAAATATACATCCCATACACACTCATACCCCAAACTCACAGCCTCCAAACGCACTCCCAGTCCCAAATACACAGCCTCCAGAAACACACTCACACCCCATATAAAGAGCCTCCACACACACACACACCCCAAATACACAGCCTCCAAACACACTCACAGTCCCAAATACACAGCCTCCAGACACACACTCACACCCCATATAAACAGCCTCCTCACACACACACACCCCAAATACACAGCCTCCACAAACACTCACACCGCTAATAAACAGGCTCCGCACATACATTCACACCCCATATAAACAGCCTCTGCACATACTCATACCCCCAAATACACAGCCTCCACAGATAATCACACCGCCAAATACACAGCCTCCACACATACACATACCCTCAAATGCAAAGCCTCCACACACTCTCACACCCCTAAATACATAGCCTCCACACACACTCACACCCTAAGTACACAGCCTCCAAACACACACTCAGTCCCAAATACACAGCCTCCACACAAAATCACACCCCAAATACACAGCTGCCACACACACACACCCCAAATACACAGCCTCCACAAACACTCACACCCCTAATACACAGTCTCCACACACACTCACACCCCAAACACACAGCCTCCAAACTCACTCTCAGTCCCAAATACATAACCTCCAAACACACTCACAGTCCCAAATACACAGCCTCCACACACACTCACAGTCCCAAATACACAGCCTCCAAACTCACTCACAGTCCCAAATACACAGCCTCCACATACACTCACACACCCCAAATACACAGCCTCTACACACACTAAGACCCCAAAAACACAGCCTCCACACACACTCACTCCCCAACTATACAGCCCATACACACTCATACCCCAAACACACAGCCTCCAAACACACTCACAGTCCCAAATACACAGCCTCCAGACACACACTCACACCCCATATAAACAGCCTCCACACACACTCACACCACAAATACACAGCCTCTGCGCATACTCATACCCCCAAATGCACAGCCTCCACAGATAATCACAACTCCAAATACACAGCCTCCACACATACACATACCCTCAAATGCACAGCCTCCACACACTTTCACACCCCAAAATACACAGCCTCCACACACACTCACACCCCAAACACACATCCTCCAAACACACTCACAGTCCCAAATACACAGCCTCCAAACACACTCACAGTCCCAAATACACAGCCTCCACACACACTCACGCCCCAAATATACAGCCCATACACACTCATACCCCAAACACACAGCCTCCAAACACACTCACAGTCCCAAATACACAGCCTCCACACACACACTCACACCCCATATAAACAGCCTCCACACACACTCACATCCCAAATGCACAGCCTCCACACACACTCACACCACAAATACACAGCCTCTGCACATAATCATGCCCCCAAATACACAGCCTCCACAGATAATCACACCTCCAAATACACAGCCTCCACACATACACATACCCTCAAATGCACAGCCTCCACACACTTTCACACCCCTAAATACACAGCCTCCACACACACTCACACCCTAAATACACAGCCTCCAAACACAGTCACATACCCAAATACACAGCCTCTGCACATACTCATACCCCCAAATACACAGACTCCACACACACACAGTCACAAACACACAGCCTCCAAACACATTCACAGACCCAAATATACAGCCTCCAATCACACTCACAGTCCCAAATACACAGCCTCCACACAAACTCACAGTCCCAAATACACAGCCTCCACACACACTCAGACCCCAAAAATACAGCCTCCACACACAGTCACACCCCAAATATACAGCCCATACACACTCATACCCCAAACACACAGCCTCCAAACACACTCACAGTCCCAAATACACAGCCTCCACACACACACACTCACACCCTATATAAACAGCCTCCACACACACTCACGCCCCAAATGCACAGCCTCCACACACAATCGCACCACAAATACAAAGCCTCTGCACATACTCATACCCCCAAATACACAGCCTCCACAGATAATCACACCTCTAAATACACAGCCTCCACACATACACATACCCGCAAATGCACAGCCTCCACACACTTTCACACCCCTAAATACTCAGCCTCTACACACACTCACACCCTAAATACACAGCCTCCAAATACAGTCACACACCGAAATACACAGCCTCTGTACATACTCATACCCCCAAATACACAGCCTCCACACACTTTCCCACCCCTAAATACACAGTCTCCACATGCATTCACATCCCCAAATACACAGCCTCTGCACAAGCCCACATCCCCAAATGCTCAGCCTCAACACGCACTTGCAGCCCCCAAATATGCAGCCTCCACATGCACTCAAATCCCATTGCACAGCCTCCACACACACTCACACCCCTAAAATACAGTCTCCACACACAGACACACCCCCAAATAAACATCCTCTACACACACACACAGCCCCAAATATGCAGCCTTCACATTCATTGTCATGCTCAAACACAGACTCACATCTCCAAACACATCCCTGCAAACACATTCATGCCCCCAAACATATCACTTTACACACACTAACATCCTCAAACACACACCCTCCACATACTCACACCACAAAACATGCACCCTCCCCGCACACACTCACACCCCCAAACACACTCTCTTCACAGCCCCTCACACCCCCAAACACATAACACCCCCCCCCCACATACTCACACCCCAAAAATTACTCCCTCCACACGCACACACAATCCTTCACACACCAAATACACAGCCTCCACACACAATCACAGTCACAAACACATAGCCTCCAAACACACTCACACCCCAAATACACAGCCTCCAAACACACTCACAGTCCCAAATACATAGCCTCCAAACACACTCACAGTCCCAAGTACACAGCCTCCACACACACTCACACCACAAATAAACAGTCTACACACACAATCACACCCCAAATACACAGCCTCCAAACACACCCACAGTCCCAAATACATAGGCTCCAAACACACTCACAGTCCCAAGTACACAGCGTCCACACACACTCACAGTCCCAAGTACACAGCCTCCACACACATGCACAACCCCAAATACACAGCCTACACACACATTCACACCCCAAATACACACCCTACAAACACACTCACAGTCCCAAATACACAGGCT
Organism: Carcharodon carcharias; assembly: GCF_017639515.1. Taxonomy (NCBI): domain Eukaryota; kingdom Metazoa; phylum Chordata; class Chondrichthyes; order Lamniformes; family Lamnidae; genus Carcharodon; species Carcharodon carcharias. Next base: position 66,323,898 of record NC_054472.1, on the reverse strand, counting down.
CCACAAACATTCACACCCCTAATACACAGTCTCCACACACACTCACACCCCAAATACTTAGCCTCCAAACACACTCACAGTCCCAAATACACAACCTCCACACACACTCACACACCCATATACACAGCCTCCAAACACACTCACACCCCAAATACACAGCCTCCACACACACTCACACCCCAAATACACAGCCTCCACACACATTCACAGCCCCAAATACACTGCCTCCAAACACAATCACAGTCCCAAATGCAGAGCCTCCACACCCACTCTCACCCCATATACACAGCCTCCACACACACTCACACCACAAATGCAAAGCCGCCACACAAATTCACGCCCAAACACACAGCCTCCAAACACACTCACTTTCCCAAATACACAGCCTCCACACACACTCACACCCCAAATATACAGCCCATACACACTCACACCCCAAACACACAGCCTCCAAACACACTCACAGTCCCAAACACACAGCCTCCAAACACTCACAATCCCAAATAAACAGCTTCCAAACACACTCACAGTCCCAAATACACAGCCTCCACACACACTCACACCCCCATATAAAGAGCCTCCACACACACTCACACACCAAATACACAGCCTCCAAACACACTCACAGTCCCAAACACACAGCCTCCAAACACTCACAATCCCAAGTAAACAGCTTCCAAACACACTCACAGTCCCAAATACACAGCCTCCACACACACTCACACCCCCATATAAGCAGCCTCCACACACACTCACATCCCAAATACACAGCCTCCACACACACTCACACCCCCATATAAACAGCCTCCACACACACTCACACCCCAAATACACAGCCTCCACACACACTCACACACCCGTATACACAGCCTCCAAACACACGCACACCCCAAATACACATCCTCCACACACACTCACACCCCATATACACAGCCTCCACACACAATCACACCACAAAAGCAAAGCCTCCACACAAATTCACGACCAAATACACAGCCTCCACACACACTCACACCCCAAATATACAGCCCATACACACTCACACCCCAAACACACAGCCTCCAAACACACTCACAGTCCCAAATACACAGCCTCCACACACACTCACACCCCATATAAACAGCCTCCACACACACTCACACACCAAATACACAGCCTCCAAACACACTCACAGTCCCTAACACACAGCCTCCAAACACTCACAGTCCCAAATACACAGCTTCCAAACACACTCACAGTCCCAAATACACAGCCTCCACACACACTCACACCCCCATATAAACAGCCTCTACACACACTCACACCCCAAATACACAGCCTGCACACACACTCACACACCCGTATACACAGCCTCCAAACACACACACCCCAAATACACAGCCTCCACACACACTCACACCCCAAATACACAGCCTCCAAACACATTCACAGCCCCAAATACACAGCCTCCAAACACACTCACAGACCCAAATACAGTGCCTCCACACACACCCACACCCCAAATACACAGCCTCCACACACACTCACACCCCAAATACACAGCCTCCACACCCAGCCACACCCCAAATACACAGTCTCCAAACACGCTCACAGTCCCAATTACACAGCCTCTACACACACTCATACACCCGTATACACATCCTCCACACACACTCACACCCCATATACACAGCCTCCACACACAATCACACCACAAAAGCAAAGCCTCCACACAAATTCACGACCAAATACACAGCCTCCACACACACTCACACCCCAAATATACAGCCCATACACACTCACACCCCAAACACACAGCCTCCAAACACACTCACAGTCCCAAATACACAGCCTCCACACACACTCACACCCCATATAAACAGCCTCCACACACACTCACACACCAAATACACAGCCTCCAAACACACTCACAGTCCCTAACACACAGCCTCCAAACACTCACAGTCCCAAATACACAGCTTCCAAACACACTCACAGTCCCAAATACACAGCCTCCACACACACTCACACCCCCATATAAACAGCCTCTACACACACTCACACCCCAAATACACAGCCTGCACACACACTCACACACCCGTATACACAGCCTCCAAACACACACACCCCAAATACACAGCCTCCACACACACTCACACCCCAAATACACAGCCTCCAAACACATTCACAGCCCCAAATACACAGCCTCCAAACACACTCACAGACCCAAATACAGTGCCTCCACACACACCCACACCCCAAATACACAGCCTCCACACACACTCACACCCCAAATACACAGCCTCCACACCCAGCCACACCCCAAATACACAGTCTCCAAACACGCTCACAGTCCCAATTACACAGCCTCTACACACACTCATACACCCGTATACACAGCCTCCAAACACACTCACACCACAAATACACAGCCTCTGCACATACTCACACCACAAATACACAGCCTCTGCACATACTCATACCCACAAATACACAGCCTCCACAGATAATCACACCTCCAAATACACAGCCTCCACACACACTCACACCCTAAATACACAGCCTCCAAACACAGTCACAAACCCAAATACACAGCCTCTGCACATAGTCATACCCCTAAATACACAGCCTCCACACACTTTCACGCCCCTAAATACACAGCCTCTACACAAGCCCACATCCACAAATGCACAGCCTCAACATGCACTTGCACCCCCCAAATACGCAGCCTCCACACACACTCACACCCCTAAAATACAGTCTCCACACACACTCACACCCCCAAATATACATCCTCTACACACACTCACTGCCCCAAATATGCAGACTTCACATCCATTGTCACGCTCAAACACAGACTCACATCCCCAAACACATCCCTGCACACACATTCATGCCCCCAAACATATCACTTTACACACACTAACATCCTCAAACACACCCTCCACATACTCACAGCTCAAAACATGCACCCTCCCCGCACACACTCATACCCCCAAACACACTTCTTCACAGCCCCTCACACCCCCAATCACATAACCACCCCCCACAAACTCACAACCCAAAACATATGTCCTCCCCACATACTCACACCCAAAAATTACACCGTCCACACACATGCACACACTCCTTCACACACACACTCCAAACACACACCTTCCACACATGCCACATACTCCGCATTCCCCATGTACTCAACCCTACAAATACACTCATCTCATCAAACACACAGATCCTCTGCCCAAACTCAAAAACTCACACTTCTAACACACATTCTCTGCGCAATTTTCCCACACATATATTTATCCGGTCCTCACAAACACTCATCACACCTTATATACTCACATGTCCACACATACTACATTCATCCCACCACAAACATCTCACACATGCACATGGATAGGTACACCCTAGATATGCACATTTCACAGACACACCACAACTTCCTTGCACTCCACCCACAGACAGACAAAATACACACCTCACAGATTTACGCACACCACACTCACATCCCTCCTCACTCCCACACACACCCCATATACACCACATCCCCCAATCCTACAATAACAAGTCTCCCAGGCCTACACATGCATGCATACAGTTATACACAAAAACACACACAATTACACACACGCTGAAACAGCAGCTGGCAGGTAAAACATGCCCCTCATTAAATGATGCATTTACACTGCAGCTTGGCCATCACCTGCTGTGGCAGAAGGGATATGGTTGGGGAAATTGAAGGCAAACATGTTCATGGGTACATTTTATTACTCTTTCCACAATGTATAATTTTTTTAAAGGAATTGCGTAACTCCAATTCAGCAGTGTGAAGTGGACAAATGCACCTGCTCATTCACTTAGAACCAGTCCAATGTGGACCACTTCAGAAATTCTCATCTGCTCATTCTTATTCAGCAGTAAGTACTTTTGGAACAAACTCTAAAACCAAAACTGGCAAGGCAAAGATTCTATTTTTTAACTTGCCAGCCCATGTTAATGGAATTTTTAATGAAGGAAATAACTTTGGGAAACTATAAAGATGTAGCAGAGATGGAAAGATTATAAAGAAATAAAAGTATGAATATAAAAAATGGTAAAAAAGTTTGAGTAAAAAAAATTATGTTAACCTTAATGAATGAATCTCCTTCATTGGGACCAGCTGAATGACTGGAGCTGGATTATAACCGCAACCTGCATTTGTTCAATGCCTTTAACATGTTAAAAGTTGACAAGGCATTTCACAGGATCAAAATCAGACAAAAATTGACACCAAACAAAGAATGAGACATTAGAGCAGATGCAAAGAAGCGTGGTCACTTATAGTGTTGCAAGCTTTTTATTTCCAGATATATAAATAGATGTTAAATTCTCAAACTGGTGGGATTTGATCTCACATTATTTTGATCATTATTCCAGATCTTTGAACTACTTATCCAATAACACAGCTGCTACATTATCATTGTGACCCAAGCCCCACACTTACAGGGGTATTTGCACATCACAGTGGCGAAAGAGGTAAACAAGGAGATGGAGGAAAATCCAAAAGCAAAATACTGTGGATGCTGTAAATCCTCAGCAGATCTAGCAGCAAGTGTGGGGAGAGAAAGAGTTAACATTTTCGGTCGGTCACACATCTGTTCTGATAAATGTTCACAGGAGGAAAATCCAAGTTTTGTCTCATTCCTTGCTGGCATCCTGCACTACTTCAGGCAGAATCACAGAAAATAATCTAACCCTACATGGTAATGAGTCAAGGATTCAAGATGCTTTACACAGCATGGTTTATTCTTTGCATTATTCACAAAGAAGGGATTGAATTAATTAAGTGAGTTTTTTTTTAATTCGTTCATGGGATGGGGCATTGCTGGCTAGGCCAGCATTTATTGCCCATCTCTACTGGCCCTTGAGAACTGAATCACTTGCTAGACCATTTCAGAGGGCATTTGAGAGTTAATCACATTGCTGTGGGTCTGGAGTCACATATAGGCCAGACCAGGTAAGGATGGCAGATTTCCTTCCCTAAAGGACATTAATGAACCAGATGGTTTTTACAACAATCCACAATGGTTTCATGGTCATTCTTAGACTTTTATTGAATTCAACTTTTATCACCTGCTATGATAAGATTCAACCCCTGGTCCCCAGAGTATTACCATGGGTGTCTGGATTATTAGTCCAGTGATAATACCACTACTCCACTGGCAATCAGAACACCTTAGTGCTTCATTTCTGGTCTTTTCTCCATAAAAAGCCATCAGCCCACTTCTGAAAGATTGAAAATATACATGTGAGGGCAATTATGAAATACACAATATCCATTTCGAATATAAGGGGGTCCAATTGTTAGGATACTGGCTTACATTATTGTATAGTTAGATATTGGGTTTAATGGAAATATTCCTGAAAGAAATAGGCAAGAGTTGGTTTTGGTTTTGGGAATGACCAGGGTGACTGAGTGCAGAAAAGTAAGAAGGCAAGGTATAAAGTATGGAACAGTCTTTGTAGCAGCACTAATTTCAAGAATCCATTTTCTGCAGGCCAGTTTAATCTATTGGTCACGTGACACTCTTACATCGGTGAGGTGTGTGCCCAACCTAGATTAAAATTGTGGACTTAGAGTGGAAAGTTAATTGTATAATCTTATCATCCAGTTGAGGTTTGCTTTGGATGCCTGTGCAGCCTCCATTTGGTTTGTCACATAATGTGATGAAGTGCACTCTAGAGTTCTGACACTAAAACTTCAAGCCTGTTTCATTCTCCACAGCCGCTGCCAGTCCTGCAGAGTATTTTCGGTATATTTTGCTATTACTTTAACTAACCTGACCCATGTTCACTGTCAGTTCAAATGGAGCCTTACTAAGTCCAGGCTGCAATGTATTTTATAACTGGTCAGGGAATTAGCTTTGTGAGCCAGTATTAACTTACATTATGAAAAATATGACTTTAAAATGAGCGTAGTTTTGCCCTATAAAATGCAATTGATGCAGATTCTGATACCAATTGCATCATGTCTATTCCCAATGTTGACATTTCAGTGCAACTTCAAATGCCTGGCTATAAAATGATTGTATTGCAGCTTCAACTGAGAGGAAGTTTTGAATTGAGTCTGTAAAATTTGATCAGATGTGTTCATGGAATACTGAGCTGGCATGATCCTCTCATAGAGAGACAGATGGACATACTGATAACAACACACAATAAATCTTCCAGCTTTGAAAGGTAGACTGTTAAAATTGATAGTGACATATGATCTAAGTACTGAATTTGAATACAGATCAAAGCCACTAGGTAGAATCTGACACTGGGTTTCCTTTTATTTCAAAGCTAACAGTTTGCCTGCACAGTAGCGGAAGCCTGGCAGACAACACCATAAACCAAATGCTTATAAAATTAGATGAAAATCCATTTATATATAACAACATAGATTCAAGGAGCCCAGTGTTATAGCGTGCAGTAAGCAAGAGCAGGATTTGGGGGCTAAGAGGCTGTTCCCTCATGAACAGTCCTAGGCTTAAAAAGAGTGGGAGCTGAGGATAGCACCTGAAAGTATCTCAAAACTCAAGCTGAAGATTTTGCATTTATTAATTAGAATGGATAGAAAATAGCTAAAAATGTGGCAGTGATTTTCCAAGATACACCCTACGTTACCTGGTGTGGATAGCAAACTCCCAAAATTCCATCTGAAGGAGAAGACACGTATCTACAAATAGTAACAATGACAACATGCAGATATATGGTGCTGTAAAACAGAAAAATAACTTTCCAAAGCATTCTCAGTGACATAAGGAAAAAATTAAGAAGCCAAGCTAAAGGGCACATCAGTAGAAGTGACTGAAAGCTTGGCCAAAGATTCTATTTTTTTATTCTTTCATGGGATGTGAGGATCATTGACTAGGCCAGCATTTATTGGTCATCCCTAATTGCCCTGAGAAGATGGTGATGAGCTACCTTTTTGAACTGTTGCAGTCCATGTGGTGTAGGTGCACCCACAGTGCTGTTTGGGAGGGACCATATGAACTGCAGCGGTGGTGCTTGGGATGCTGATCAAGCTGGCTGCATTGTCCTGGATGGTGTCAAGCTTCTTGAGTAGTTTTGGAATTGCACTCATCCAGGCAAGCATAGACTATTCCATCACATTCCTGACTTGTGCCTTGAAGATGGTGGACCAGCTTTGGAGAACCAGGAGGTGAGTTACTCTCTCCAGAAGTCCCAGCCTCTGACCCGGTCTTGTAGCCACAGTATTTTTATAGCTAGTCCAGTTCGATTTCTGGTCAATGGTAAATCCCAGGATGTTGACAGTGAGGGATTCAATGATTGTCATTGAATATCAAGGGGAGATGGTAAGTTTCTCTCCTGTTGGAGATCGTCATTATCTGGCACTTGTGTGGCATGAATGTTACTTCTTATTTATCAGCCCAAACCTGAAGGCTGTTGTTGCACATGGACAAGGACCACTTCAGTATCTGAGGAGGCCCAAATAGTACTGAACATAGTGTAATCGCCAGTGAACATCCACACTTCTGACCTTATGTTGGAGGGAAGGTCATTGATGAAGCAATTGAAGGTGTTTGGACCACTATTCTGAGGAAATTCTGCAACAGTGCTCTGGTATTGAGATGTTTGGACTCCAACAACCACAACCATTTTTCTTTTCACTGGAAATGACTCCAACCACTGGAGAGGTTTCCCTCTGATTGCCCTTCAGTTTTTCTAGGGCTCCTTGGTGCCACCCTTGGTTAAATGCTTGCCTTGATATTGAGGGCAGTCACTCTCACTTCACCTTTTGTGCATGTTTGGACCGAGGCTATAATGAAGTCAGGAGTTGAGTGGCCCTGGTGGAACCCATACTGAGTGTCACTGAGCATGTTATTGCTATTTATGTGACACATTATAGCACTGTCAATGACACCTTCTATCACTTGATGATTGAGAGTACGCGATGGGGCAGTAATCAGCTGGATTGGATTTGTCTTGCTTTTTATGAATTGGCCAAATCTCGGCAATTTTCCACATTGGTGGGTAGATGCCAGTGTTGTAGCTGTACTGGCACAGTTTGGCTAGGGATGTAGCTAATTCTGGAGCACAAGTCTTTAGCACTATTGCCGAAATGTTGTCAGGGCCCTAGCCCTTGCAGGATCCAGTGTCTTTGGCCATTTCTAAATGTCATGTAGAGTGAATCAAATTGGCTGATGACCACCATCTGGGACCTCAGGAGGAGGCTGTGATGGATAATCTACTTGGCACTTCTAGAACAATATCATACAAATACTTAAAGAGGGTCTTGAAGGAGACAGGGGTTTACAGCGAGAAGCTCAGAACTTAGTTCTTAGGTAACTGAAGTCATGGCCACTGATAGGAAAATGATGAGTCTGGGGATGCACAAGATGCTGAGTCAAAAGAGCAGACAGTTTACATTGAGAATGGGGTCAGTGGGGGATCTTTGTGGAGCGTCCCAAACAGCTGTCCATTGTTGTGTCAAGCTGGTGACAAAAGCTCTGTTCAGGCGGGTACTGACCTTTATTCCCTACCATACGGATGAGGCCATCCAGGCTGAGTGAGCCAGAAGTTTTGCAGTGATTGCTGGGTTCCCCTGTGTTCAGGATACACTCGATTGCGTACATGTGGCCAACAAGGCTCCAGTGGGTCAGCCGGGTGCCTTCATCAATAATAAGAAATGGACCAGGGGGATAGAAGTTGAGGGCCACTGTGACCTTCAGAGCCACTGGCATGGGGTGTCCACCTACACAGTCAGAGCTGATCTCAGGCCCAATCATCTGGCAATTGGATGTTACTGTCGGAGCCCCCTTTGGCTTTGCACCTCAGACATATTGAGGTAGCTGCATTGCTGCCTGTAAACCCTGGCAGCAGGATAGTAGCATATTCTGCTGCCCTTTCACCTTGGCCTCTCCAAGATAGTTGCCAATCTCTCAATGGAGGAGACAGTGCTCTCAGCATTGAGGGTGAATGCAGTGCTCACACATGGACTTCTCCACAACAGAGACCATGGCATGGATACCCTCATGGTTCTCCACCAGATCCTCTCGCATACTTTGCAGGACATCCAGTATCTGCGATCTAATGGACGACGACAGAGGCTCATCATCAGCGTTTGACTGAGTATCGTCCTGGTTCCCAGCAGTCCTCTGACTGCTGGCACCTTAGGCACTCTCTGCCTCCGCCTGTGCCTCCAGCAGGTATGAAGTGCCATCGCCAATGTCCACCGACATTCCAGCCGCCAATCTAATGCCCACCGAGGTGCTGGTATCTGTGTTGGTGCCTGCTTCAGAGAGTGGGTTGGCGCAGGTGCAAGTGAAGCCTGGTGGTCCTCCGACATCAGGGGTGGCCCTTCAGGGTCCAGAGAGTGAGTGCGGGCTGGTGAACCTAAAAGGGAGAGCAAGGACAGGTCATTAGTTAAAGTCATCACACTGTCACTGTGAATGCCAGGCACCCTAGTGAGACAATGGAAACCTGCATCATGGTGCTATCATCTTCCAATGATCAATGGGGACTTCAGGTTCGAGGCTCCCATCAAAAAAGAGAATGCATTGAAAGGTTGTACAATCCGAAACTCTTATCTCTGTGCATTGCACTCTTAACTTCATCTAGCACCCCCACCTTTCCACGCCCAGTTGCATGGGGAGCATGCCAGCTCTCGAGCTCGAGGGTGTCTTGCTTGAACCGGCTGAACAGCAGGAGGTTGTGCGGGCCCCACTTGTATATGACCTCTCTGCTTGGTTATGGCTTGTCTTCTCCTGAAAGGACAGAGGAAGGTCGATTAGTCCACTCTCGGCCTGCAGTGTCATTGCAGCCTGGCCAACATCAGCTTAGGGACACCTCACAGGGCACATCTGAGTCACGGCCCTCGAGCTACAGAGCACTCAGTCCAAGCAGACAGGGCTCACCCCCTTAGCCAACTCCAGTGCCATTGACAGTTGGCACTCAGACTCTAACGCCCCTGAGCTCCATGGGGGGATGGCCACACCTTAACACTTCTGCACACTGAACCATGCCAACACAATACTCACCCTTCCTGAGTGTTGCACGTCATTCCAGCACTGCACCCATGTGTGCTGCACCATATCATGGCTGATAATCAGCGTTGCCACCTCCTCCCATGCCCTCTTGGTGTGATGCGGTGGTCTCCTCCTCCCAGTTTTGCAGACAAGGGCGTCCCCCTGGCAGCCGCCTCCTCCAGCAGGACAGTGAGGCATTCATCCGAAAAGCAAGGGCCGAGTGCCTGCCTGACCTGGCCTCCCACCTGACGTGTCCAACTGCACTTGACTCCATAGCTTGAACGTTGAAGACGCAGAGGAGACGTTCTTCTGTGCAGCCTTCGAGGGGCTGCCTGTGCTGTTTTTAAAACAGCCACTGGGTCCAATGGCCGACAGGCACCCACCCCAGCTTGGCCTTTCCTGACAAGTGATGAGCCATGTTTCACGTTGCACGGCCCTTAATTGGCCAGCCAGACTGAAATCGCGGTTGGCAGCCGATTATAGGCAGCAGACCATTTCCCGGGTGCTCCCGGGCCTACCTACTGCATGCACCCGACAACCACAAAATCCTTCCCCATGTTTCACATTCATAAGCCATGAGTTGAATGTCTTCCCTGTTGCCTTTCGTTTAGAAAGGGAAGGATGATTTGAATAATCTTCTTGTTGAATTAAGCTTGGGACAATGATTTTTTTTTAAATTCTGCATCCATGGCTCCAGTTTGAGAATAATCAATTTCACGGTGTGGTGGGTGGAAGGAATACTCTGGAATCATTGCTGTGACGCACAACACGTGCAATAATAAAACCGTCATCACTGTGGAAAAGACCTGAAAACGAAGAATATGAAAGATTGCTCAAGCACAGGCAGCTGGTGCGGCCGGTAGCCTATAGTTTGAAGCAGTAGTTTCAGCAGAATGAATCAATTTGATTTTCTCCTTTATCTGATGATGGTAGGTTCATCCCTAATGTCAGACATGTATATGTGCTATGTGCCACAATTTTTATATTTTGTCAGGTTGAAAAGTAATGGACTTTTACTTCATATTAACTTTGAAGAGTAAGTCTTGTCACCCATGGCCAATAGATGTTACACAGTGTAACAAATATAAAGAAATGAATAGCTGGTCGCCTCTCACTATCATATTGTACTGCTCAGCATTGAAGGTGTCTGGCACTGCAACATCTATGTAAGTAGCTCAAGCTGCAAAATGTTAAACTTTTTACCAGAGCATATCTTTTATGAAATGGGGATAAATATAATTTCCCAGGAACATGGTAGCTCACAAGCATTTTTGTTGAACTCTTGATTTTTGAATTTGTCTTTGATTACCTTTCCATTTGACATTTACTTTTCAGTAATGAAGGGTGGGATTGTCCCAGGTTTGCACTGTGTGGTAGCAGGCAGGAAAATGAGGGTTTTAACCTGTCGGCCACAATTGTGGCTTTTAAAGCCATCTCGCCTCAATCCCGTCTCATTAATCAGGCATTCCCAGGAAACAGTTTTGATGGTGGATAGACTCTCATTCGCCTTCCATGCAATCACCTGGCCGCTTCATCACGCCAGACACAAGTTTAGCCAGGCATTTAAAGTGCAAAGCACTTCTCAGTTTTTCCAGTGCAGGAATGCAGCAAAGAGGACATGGCCCTGAAAAGCAAGAAGACTGCAGATCCCCGGTTTAATGACGCATCACTTGAGCGCCTTTTGGACACAGTGGAGGCACACTGTGATAGCCTCTTCCCCTGCTCTGGCCACTGGAGGGGTAGCAACATCATTAATCCCAGCATGGGAGGCAGTGGACTCAGAGGTCATCACCAATGCCCTGCAAAAGAGGACAGCCGCCCAGTGCCACAAGAGGATAAATGCTCTCATCCGTTTCACCAGGTTAAATCACTCTTCTCATTACTCTCAAATCACACAGTCACAAACCCATCATACATTCATAGGGATCTCACACCTCAAGGGACAACACCACTAATTCACACACACCCTCATATCTCCATCAGACTTATATCCTGTCAAGCTCACATTCTCGTTCCACCCATGGTTCTGCTCACCACAAGAACATTTCATGCAGCATTGTGTCCAGCTCACACTCTCTCCATCTGTTTTCATGCAGGGGAAGCTGGCTCACAGCAGAAGGGTGAGGCCCCAGACCAGTGGTAGGGTGGCACACATTTGAAGGAGCTTGCCATCGCGCTGACTGGTGAGGACGTGGATCGTGCCTGCAGTGATGGTGAGGTCGGCAGCGAACACTCATCTGAGGATCCTACACCACATCATCCCTCCCTCAATGCAAATGTGAATGCTCTCGCTCCTGCTTTTGACTCTGCTGACATGCATTATTCTTTCTACTTTGTTTTACAGGGAGCTCTGCCAAGCAACCGACAACCTCAGCCAGCCAGTCACTCAGCTCCATCCAGGTCCTCACCTCAAGCCAAGAGGACTCCGCCTCCATTGAAGAGCTGGAAATAAGCGGCCTGGAAGACGTGTCACAGTGCTTACCCATGCCTTCCATCAGCACAGAGACACACACCTCGGTGGGACCTAGAACTGGAGCAGGCTCCAGTTCACAATCTGGTGGTCACTGCATTGACACATATCTGAAGCAGGAAGAGGCATTTTCAGCCAAGCTCCTCGGTACTTGGACTGCTGCGGAAGAAGCATCTGTGAGGTCCAAGTCAGATGTCAAGCCTTTGGATTCCACCTTCCAACTCATCACGGAGAGCCAACGGAAGGTAGGGGAACATCACTCAGAGTTGTTGGAAGCCCTCAATAAAATGGCATGTGAGTTGGAGCTGTGCGTCCACCTGCTCTCTAATGAAGTGGTGCCCACATGTGCACATATGGAGGTCTCCATGGGAAGGATGGTAGATGCCATGGAGACTCTACAAGAACACGGAGATGCGTGCAGACCTACGCTCCATCACAGTAGCCATGTGTGAGTTCCTATGGGGCACCTTGATGTCCCCCCAGGTTCTCCTTCCCCTCAAGGAGTCAGGCCAGGGCCCTGGGGCACCGGAAGGGAGGAGGAGTGGCAGCTGGACACCCCTGGGCCATTACTCATGAACCTCAGAGGCTGTCTTCTGCCTCCGAGTCCCCTTTGTCTGTTACCCATAGGGGGACAGCCAAAGAAAGTCGGGGCCCCCAAGACCTTGGATCTCCAAAGGACCCACGCCGAAGTCATCAGCGGCAACAGGGCCAACCACTGCACAGATTGTCTCCGCCTCTGCTGCAGAAGTCAGGGCAGTACCTAGAATCTAAGACATTCAATAGTTAAGAAATTCTGAACTCAGCTGGTTGCACAGGTGAGCACAGTTTGTCACTTTACAATCTGAAAATATATTCACTTTCACTGCAGCACAGCCAAAAACCTTTTGGAAAAATGTCTGGAAACAAAAAACAGAAACTCAAGAAATGTGTAATAAATAATATGTAATGATGTATTTCAGCTTTATTTACAGGCTTTGTGAATCCTCCCACTGCATCAGCCACCACGAGCTGTTCAGCTGCACACAGCTGGCCCACGAGTGATTCTGGAGGGAGAAGTGTGTGCCTTTCAGAGCCTTGTGCAAGCATTCCCCCATGCATGCAGATCCTTCCCTCATCACACTAATCTCAATGTCCTGAGTATTTTCAGTGCTGCCTGCTGGGTTTCACTTTCAGTTGTCTATCTGAGCTGACCTGCTCTCCACCCACCCCCGATCACATTCCCATGCAGCACCTGTTCTTGTCCACCACGACTCTCATTTCACTTTCAATTTAACAAGCATGGTAGGGGTACAGTTTTTCTTGAGTTCTCCCATCCTTTCCCATCCCCCAGTCACTATGTCCTTTCACCCATTACTGTCAACACCCACCCCCCGCCCCCGTTTCCCCCCTCCCCAGCATCACCTTTCACCTCCCCACCATCACCTACCAGCCACAACCTTTTTCTTTCAGAGATGTCCATGAGAATATGCATATTCTCCTCCTTACCAAAAAATCCACCCCCATCCACATTAACCTCCCTGATCCCAGGGTTCGTGTCTGCCTCCGAAGCCCCACCAAACATCCTCCCCGTCCCTTCTACCACTACCATCACACCCTCACCCTCCCACCCTACTGCCTCACTCTGTCCTCAGTCATTCTCACCATTTCCTCCTACCATGCTCACCCTCAGTTCACTCCCCAGGAGGCAATCATCGACTCAACAGCCCTCGCCCTTGCATGTTCACCTGGACGTGCACCCCCTCCGCACTCCTTCCCCTCTTGGAACTCCTTCTCCTCTTGGAACTCCTTCCCCACCCCGCCCCGGATATCTCCACCCCCTTTGATTCCCGGCTCCCTTAGTCCTTCCCCTTCCTGACTCCTTCTTCCACCCTTACTTCTTCCTCCACTCTTACTCCTTCCCCTTTCTGGAATTCTCCACCCCCTTGACTCCTTCCTCACCCTGTGCTCCAGCCCTTCTTTGAACTATTTCCTCCCCCGAAACTCTTTCCTCCCCCTTGACTCCTTCCATCCTCTAGACTCCTTCATCCCCCGGACTCTGTCCCCTCTCCGGACTACTTCCCATCTGAACTCCTTCCCTTACACCTTGCTCCCCCGTTATACTTACCTCCCCCGTCACTGTCTTCTCCCCCATTATCCACTCCTCCCTTGCACTATCTCCCCCACCTCCCAACCTCACACCCCACGATAAATTTGTTCCCCCAATTCAATCTCACCCCTCCAACACCTTTGTTCCCCCTATCCCAACCTCGCCACCCACCCACAACACATTCATCCCTGCAACCCAACCTCGCACCCAACCACCCCCCGCACCCCCCCCAACCCCGGCACCTTCATTCCCTCCCTCCCGACCTCACCCTCCCGACAGTTTTCTTAACCCCCCCCCCCAACCTCACCCCCTCACCACCCGCCCCCCGAATGCACCGTCCTTTCCTAGCCGAACCTCGCCATTCCTCTCCTACCCCCAGTACATCTTCCTCCCACAAACACAGCTGGATCTTCCTCTCCACCCCCTCGGCCATCATCCGTTGTGAGCAGACCCTCAACAGTGACTTTATACCTTCCGTGAGCTGCTTCACAGAAGAACCATGTTTATGAGAATCCACCCAGCATGGACCTTCCTCGAGGGTCCCATTGTTGTCAGGCTCAGCATCTTCTGCTCCTCGAATGTCTACGATGTGAGCAAGGCCCGAACACTAAGTCCGGACTTCTGCATGTCGCACTTGACACAAAATGTTCTGCAACAGCGTGTTTCTCAGCTGATGTGCTCAGATCCAGTGTGAGGGGGACGATTCCAGTGAGCTGTGCTTATAATGATATGCAGATGTATTACAAAGAAGTTCCCGACATCCGACAGCAGTAAACGCAGCCTGCCTTTGACGAGCAGAGCGGAGATTTTAAACTGGTTCCACGACTTCATGAAACCAAATTTTTCCCTTCTTGCCATATTGTCCACTCACCACTAAACACTCTTGTCGCCAGTGGGCATGGAAAATTCCTCCCTAAGTTTTTCTTGTCAATGCAAGAATCATTAATCAATTATAAAATCACAAATATGCGCATTAAGTATAAAATGAAGTCAGGAAACTTAAATGATAAAGTTTGATAAATTTTCAGACTGATATACTCAAAAAATACATCAGTCTAACCAATTTGCAGTGTTACCTTTTGCAATTTTTCTCCATAATATTTTAAGATTATTTTTTTCATACATTGTGGGTAATTAAGTGTCGAATGTAAAATCAAAAATTACGGAAAAATATCTATCAGGAAAGGCTGAAAGGCTGGAGCTCTTTTATCTTGGAAAAAAGTGGCTGAGTGATGACAGACAGAGGTCTTTAAAATTATAAAGGGGTCATTGGGTAAACACAGAGAAAGGTTAGAAATTCATAGCAGGCAGTGGTGCAAAATGAAAACAGTAACAACTGGGAAGTACAAATACTGGTCCGAATTGGTCTTGTATATCATAAAATGGAACACCAGTAAAAATTTGGGAAATAAGAGTACTGTTCCGAAATGATTTTTTTCCTTCTGGGGCACCTGTTCATCCAATGTACACAGTTCTCTTTATCAGCTGATTTGCAATGAATGGAACTGAATATCAAGTGCTGCATTTAACAGGTGACCGATCCAATAATACCCACTTTGTTCCTCTGCCCAAAACGAATTTCTACCTCAAGGTGTTTCCATTTGCGGCAGAGTCCAAACTGAGGGGCCTTCAATATAAGATTATGATTAATCAATCCAGTAAGGAATTCAGAGAAGCTATTTAACTCAGAGGCCAGGATTTTTCCTATGGTGGGTGGGCTGGGCGGGGAAGGGGGTGGTGTGGAGTTGATTGCCATCCGTGATTGGCTGCGCACTGCCATTTTACGCTGGTGGGCCAATTAAGGCCCGCTCAGCATAATGCGCATTCGGTAACTCAGTGCTAGCTGTGTGGGTAGGGGAAGGATGCACACATGCGCATGCGCATTTTTGCATGCGTGCGAAAGAGCTCAGCAATCTCCCTGAGGCACAGAGCTACCTTGGGGAGTTTGAATAGATAATAAAACAGTTTAATAAATGATGTAAATATTTATTTAAACATGTCCCCTCATGTGATAGTGTCACATGAGTTGGGACATGTTTGTAAAGGCGGGAAAATTTATTTAGCTTCAGAAACCTCATTCCGCCCGTGGATGAGGCTTCCTGAAAAACGCGAAGACCGCTTGGGCTTTTGACCTGCCTGCCAACCTTAAGGTTGGATGGGCAGCGTCATTAACAACTTTAATGAATCTCTTAATAGCTTTAATAGGTAGGTGTGCAGCAACTCTGGCGCGTGCCTGCTGAACGAAATGCCGTGATGGCAAGCGATGATGTCGGGACGCATGCCCAATGTCACCATGCATCTGAGTGTCGGGCCCACCCCTGTACACCGACCAGAAGATTCTGCTCAGAGAGTGGTGAGAATGCAGAACCCACTAACACATGGCGTAGTTGAGACGAATTGCATCAATGCATTTAAGGTGAAGCAGGATAAGTACATGAGGGAGAAAGGAATAGAAGGCTATGTTGCTATGGTAAAGTGAAATAAGTTGACAGGGTGCTCGTGTAGAGTATTAACAATGGCATAAACCAGCTGCCCTGAACAACCTGTTTCTATGGTGTAATATTCTATGTATTTACAGAAACAGAAGAAATTCTTTATTTGAAGGATAAATTTGGACAGGAAATAGTGCTCTGCTTTTACCAACAGTGTGTCAAACTGTTGCTGAGATTCAACTTATAACCTGCTGCTTCAATTCACTATTGTTAATATGCATGCAGTCACTCATGGCTTCCATTAAGGGAGTATCTGTGACATAGGGATTGCCTGCTGGGTTCATTAGTAGTTTCTGATTGTATCATGTAAACATTAATTTACCTCTGTTAGATTCAATTTGACATAAAGGATACACCTTATTAACAAAAAAAACCCACTTTAGTAGCGAAGCACAGGCCAGTAAACAAACCAAAGTACACACTTACATATATGTCCTGGGTCAGGATATATATTAGAGCACAGCTAATGAAATGCCTCATTCACGTGTGTGCTTAAATGTTATTTAATTATCCATTTGAATAGGCAAACTGGACCTTATAAAATTTAAGGCTCAGTCAATCCTAATGCAGGAACATAAGCCCCAACTTTAACTCTGTCTTCCTGGCGGGAACAGTGATTAAAATGTCGGCCTCGAAGCATTTTCACCTACTGTATTTCAACCCGAGTTTACAGAAGCAGTGAATCTGCTCACTGCAGGCAGACCAGAGTATCTTTAATATTTTAATGTTGTCATTATGTAATTTGGACCACATGTGATTTTATCCCAGGGTTGTAGCTGTGATGCCAATGCTGGAGTTGCCATTGAAAGCTGGTGGCAGACAGGAACATGAGTAGAAAGTCTCAGGGTATGCTGTTCTAATTTTTTAAGGTTTCCTGTGGGCTAGGAGGAACAGGAGCGCTCATTCAGAATGAACAAAGTAACCTTGGGTCTCCCCCATCTGGGCTCCCTTCCCCTCCCTCAACCATGATTGGCTCAGTACCCATCCTGTGAACACAACATAAGATGGAAACTCTTCCTCAAGTCCCCTTGAATGACCTCAGGCTGTCCAAAAAAGCACTTTTGAATAAAGTCTGGTTGTTCAAGTAGCTTGGATCTCACACTGGCACCGTCATGGACGCTTCTAGCCCATTCTGGTCCTTGTACACCACATTCACATCTACAGTTAAAATTAGGGTCATGAATTCAGCTAAAATGTTGGCTACCTTTACTTTGAAGCTGCTAGTCTAAAACTGGAAAACCTAGATTCTGTATAGAACACTGTAGACCAGAGTTTTACTATGTGGTCCACCTCACCAGTCTCCCACTGAGCTCAACCATAAGAGAGTGTTGTTTATGCATACTTACATATATTTATGTGAATGCATCTGCTCCTCCAGCACTATTGGTCACACTCTCAATGCATCATATAAAACAGTTCAAGACAATCCAGGCATTTTATAAAACTGGGCACTAGGCCCAGTTACACCAGGCAAAGTAAAATTAGAGATACCAATACCTTCTACAGTTGGTTTTATTTCTCAAGTCAAAATATGGCAGAGTTCACTTGGATAACATGCTGCAGGAAAATGATAGCTTATAATGCTGAAAGAACACTAATTCCTTAACTTGCATAAACAGTTTGAGTTATATTTGGAACAAGTGGAGAAGGCACTCAGTGAACGGTATACCTCCACAACACTGTTAACTCAATATTATTACATTTACACAGCTCTTCCTTGAGGTTTTCCCAGTCTTGCTGATGCTCTGTAGCTTCTTCTTCAGGTGCCATGTTTCACAATGTTGGCAATCTAATTTTCATGGTCTTTGATAGGAGCCAGCATCATTTCATCCCACTGGGGAGAATTCAAGCTAATCCACATCCAACAACATGCTCTGAAAACTCTGCTCACATTTTCACAGTTGTGACAATTCCACTACAGCAGCTGAGAAAACCCACAACATTCCAAAGCAATTAACAAAATTTTAAAGAAAACAACTCACAACTTTCTAAAAGAGAAAAAGTCAATTGCCCTATCTCTCAATGTTAAGTGATTCTTAAAAAAAATTCTAGGATCCAGATCCAGATCCAGATTCACAGTTTCGCCAAAAACTAATCAGCTCTTCTTTGTGCCATACCCAATCTGTGCACTAAGTTTCGTTGAAATCCATCCATTTGTTTTTAAGGTATATTGTTTACAGACAAACAGACTAACAAACAGGGGTGATAACATTGGCTGGAATCTTCCAGGCCTACCTGCAGCAGGAAGCTTGACGGGCAGAGGAAGTTAACTTGGTGGGAGGCCATAAATTGATTTCCTGATGGCGGGATGAACTTTTCCAATTAAGTTCTCAGGACTTTAGAGGCAGGTCAAACTTCTCACAAAGAAAGTCAGTAGGTTCTTTTGCATACTTTGCATGTCATGCATGCTCATTAATAGGCCAGCTCACCAGAATTAAGTGCCTATTCCAAATTAAGTCCTCTGCAGTGAGAAGTTAGGACGTTCACATTTACAACTGCATGTATACGTGGCATGGACTTGGTGATGTAGACTTCTTCCTGGACTTTGAAGTGAATAGCTGCTTTGGCCTTCTTGAAGACTGTTCAGAAATGTCAAGCTCTTGACTGAGATTAAGTGCTGGCAGGCCAAGCTACATAAGACAGGACAGGAGAGGAAGGCTAAGCAGGACAGGATGGAGTGAAAGCTGGACAGGGTGGCAGCCTAAGTGAGGAAGAGGGAAGGATGGAGAGAAGGCTGGTTCGGGGAGGCAGGCTGAGGCGGAGAAGAATGGGAGGGTTTTTGGGGAAGAAATCCACTATCCAGGTGGGTCATGTTGGGAGGATGTCCCAGGAAGGAAGCCAGACTGTCCCGCAAATGTTTAGAAGAGTAAACATGTCAAGCATGTCTTGGTCGTGTTGTTGGTCAGTGGAGGCCTCCCTGGGCAGCGAGCATCATAGGTAGATGGGTCTAAATAGCAGTCTGTGAGTTCAAGATTTTGGTCCTAAGGGTTTGAATGAGGCAGAGGGCACAGTTACAGTCAGAAGATGGAGTTAGATCAGATCGGATGGAAGTGATAGGCTCATGGGCAGGTAGCGGATGTTCTCATGGAGGGGTGGAGTCATGGAAAGTCAGGATAAAACAGGTCTTGAGAATGGGAGGGGTCAAGGTCAAGAGAGGAATGGGTGCGTTGGCTGTTATGGGAACAGAAGGGAAAGCAAGAATATTCACATAAATGATAATTGGGTCCAGAGTTACAGGGGGAGGTTGAATGGTCACAGGAGAAGAATGACAAGATGGTGATTGTGTAGGAGGATGGGGTCAGGGAGAAGGGGCCATGGGGACAGGTAACAGGGGAAGGTACAAGGTGCTCAATGTGGTGGCAAACCTCACAAGCACCGTACTGAAACTCTCAAGGCTGTTGCACAGTTTATATATCCTCTCAAGCATTTGATTCAGGTGGGTCTTCTTTCAAGTGGGAGGTGTTAATATCTCATTTTTTGGGCTGGGCAAAGGGGCCCCCTTTTAATTATTAGTCCAAGCCATGGAGAACGATACTTAGCTGAGTTCTGCTCTTGAGGTTCCAACGCCCAAAGAACCAGCGTTGATCCATGTGTAATTAAAGACGTGTGTGTGCAGTTGACTGCAGCCTTTGTGAGGCCTCACATGGAGATCTATCTGGCCTACTCATCCCTTTGTCAAGGAACTTGCATAAAAGGATTGCACCCAAAGCACACTGGATATCATTGAAGAACCAGGGTATTATCCCTGTAGATGCCACCTGCCTGACTTCTTGAGGAGAAGAGGCAGCTGGAGAGAGGCTGATGTGCACCGCACCCCACTTGCTGAGCCGTTGCTGTACTCCACCCATTGAGAGAGCAATGGGCTGCAGGCCTGAGTGCATATCTAGCAGGCATTGTGTGTTCATCTGGACCTGAGTGCCCAAAGCAGCCAACACCCTTTTCAAGCCAGCCAAATACTCGCATGCCGGAGCTACAATAGCACACAGAACATGAATAGCCTTCAGTCTAATCTGTCCATGGCCTCTGGCAGCTCTGCCTGATGTTTTCCTATCTGTTTCTGTGTCTCCAACAGGTCTCTTTTGGCCAAGTTCAGAGGTTCATCATCTGCTTGGGACTGAGTAGGGCCTGGTCCCCAATATTTTGGCGAGTGTCAGACGCCTCTGCTATCACTTCCTCTACCAGCTGTGGACCCATGTTTGTGAGGTGCTCACCGGGTTGTGAGTCTGAGACTACTCTAGAATATACACCCACTGAGATGAATGTCCCTGCATTGGTGTAGGGCACAGGTGAACACCGTGACAGTGTATCCTTTGAGGCTTTCTCCTCAGAGGTGGGTTTGGAACTGAAGCTGTGGGTGGTATCTTTTCCTCCCCCAGTTCTTGCTAGTACCTAGAATAAAGAAGAGAAAGATTTAGTGAATGCCTAAGCAGGCTCCCTTATCTATATCTCACTTTGTCGGCACATCTGACAACTCAAGACTGGAGGCATCCTCACTGACGTGCTGAGGAGGCCTGCCAAGCCATCAGTGCAGGCACAGTCCTGCTCCTCCACAGCTATTTCTGCAGCCTCTTCTTTGAAGGTTTTTAGCATTCGAATACCTGGAAGGCCGCCACTGCTCTTGGCCAGCTTCTTCTTGTTATGTGCCTTCTTGTCCTGCAGACAGACAGGATTGATTGTCATTCCAATGGGTGCATGAGCAGTTTAGGAGCATGCATGCCAATGCCAGGTTCTGAGCTCTCCCTATTAAAGTGATTAACAAGCAGATTAGAAGATTGAGAGCTTGAGTCACACATTCAGTGCACACATCCCTTCAGATGCTGAGCCCCACAACCCAAACTCCTGTCTGACATCCCTGAGCACACTCACATTGTCTGTTGCTGTTATGAATGTCACTTGCAGAACACAACAGATTGTTCATCCTTTTTAGACACTGCTGGGCTTTTCTTTTTTGGACTCCATGGCTGCTAACCTCTGCTACGGCCTTTGTCTGGCCACCATGGTCAGACAGGAGGGCCTCCTGCTGCCATCCCTGGGAGACAGCACCTCCCGCCTTTCCTGGACGCCTGGAGGAAAGCCAGCAGGGAGGCTTCGCTGAACTGTGGGGCCGCACGTTGTCTGCTTTGCAACATTCTGTTGTTTGCAGTTCTTGTTCCCCTCTGGAACGACAGACAGACTGATGATCCTGGCTTGCCATGAGTGAATGGCTGTCCAGGTGTCCTTTAAATATGGCACCAGGACCTTCGATCTGTGAGGTAACGTCAGTTTCCTGCCCACCCCTCCAAGCTGACCATGGCAGCCTGGACTGAGGTCACAGCGGAGCTTAGCACCCATGAGGCCCACAAGAGAACAGTCCAGCAGTGTCAAAAAAGGATAAATAATCTGCTGTGTTCTGCAATTGACATTCATAACGGCAACAAGCAGTGTGAGTGTGTGAGTGCACAGGGATGTCAGATAGGAGTTTGGGTTATAGGACTCAGCAGCAGAAGGGATGTGAGATTTGCCATGCACCTCGCGCATGCACATATAATAAGTTGAACAACATGAGATTGTGCGTAGCCAGCTGTCCTGCCCACAAATGGAAATTGCTCTCATTTCTACTCCTGCAATCCAACTTATACTCCAGAATGGAAAATACTGGCCACTACTTCCACCCGCCTTCAGTGACAGAGGTAATCACCCTGAAGGTAGGCTGCCAGTGGAAAGTAAGATGGAGGAGAGTGTATTACACATTGTTGATCTGCAACTGCCAGTGTTCCACTCACTCCAAGGTGAAAATGACTCCCTGTCTCATGTTAGCAAAACCAATGTGATGTCAAGTTTTCATTTCACAATTAAGAAACATATATTTTGTTTCCAGCTTTTACAACCTGGGATGCTCATCTCACCATTTTCAGTTCATTTTAACAACAGCACATAGAAATGTCAACAATTTCAGTCTTCTCTTAGATGAATTCCATTCCATAGCCTTATTGACAGACAGAAATGTGAACAGTGTTTGCCTCCAATAATACAGTTTCTGTGACTCCCACGTGGAATACGAACCATCAAGGTGAAGGTCACTAATCCAGATCAGAAGAACAGGAAGTTCAAGAAAATTAACTGGAGTGGTAAATATGTACAGTCCAATTCACTGATGCAACCAATTCAGGATTTTGAAACATTGATTTATAGAAATAGAGGCATTAGGGCAAAATGAATTGCTGTTAAGTGTGTAATGAGCCTTAATACTCTTGAAAGCGTGAGTGCAGATCAATAAAGCCATTAAAAAGGTTTTGTAAATTGGGGAATAAAGTACAAGGGTAAAGACATAAATGTACATTTGTATAAAACAGTGATTAAGCTGGTTAGAATAGATTATGCAGTTTTGGGTGTCTCATTATAGCTACAAGATGGAATTTTACACCCTCGTCGCAGGAGGTGTGGGGCCATAAAATATGGTAGACTATTCAAAAGTCCATTGACTTCAGCGGGACTGGAAAATCCTGCCGGCAGGAGGGGCTGTAAAATTACACCCACAGTGTACATAGGTTCATCAGGGTAGTTAGGAGCAGAGACATGAAAGACATGATTATTTCCATAGAGGAGAAAAGATTTAATAATGGTTTTGAAAATGTTGAAAGGTTTTGATCAAGTGAATAAGGGGAGAGTGTTCCTTCTGCTTTAGGACTCAGCAACAAGGAATCATCGAATGAAAACTGTTGCAAAATTAGTGAGGAGGCCGAGAGTCTAGAATATTTTTTTTATGCAAGGGAGCATGGAAGGTTTCGCTACAAGGAATAGTTAAGGCAGGTGTCATTGCAAGTTTTAAGTGGATAAATATTTAAAATAGAGTAAGATAGAAGGAAATGGAGAGAGAGCAGGGCAATGGAATAGTATCAAGATACTCAAGCAAAGATCTAACACAGACAATAATGGGTTGAACAGCCTCCATCTAAACTGTAATTTTATTTGGTTATATAAAGTTTTGATCTCAGAAATAAAGAATGGATCACATGTCAAGTTAGGAAAAATTATTCACATCATTTGCTCATGTAGGTTGTATTAAAAATTGAGAATTTCAATTTCTCATGAGAGAGCATTAAATATGCAACTTAGCAACACATGGCAGCTTTTCAACACTAAAATGAAAGCAAATTACTGTGGATCCTGGACATAGGAAATAAAAATAAAAGTGTTGGAAAAACTCAGCAAGTCTGCAGCATCTGTGGAGAGAGAAACAGAGTTAATGTTTTGAGTCCAATTTGACTCTTTTTCAGAATTTCAGACTGTTTCTTTCACCACATATGCTGCCAGACCTGCTGAGCTTTTCCAGCGCTTTTTGTTTTTAATTGCAGTTTTTCAACAGTTTATTATGTTAATTTTCTAACATGCTCCTTCAGTATGAGAAATGTAAGGTGCAGTTGTTGCCAGCTTCAGCTGAGACTGACTGAAGTGAGGATTTTAAAGCCTAAAGACTGCTTGGGTAATGAGTAATGCATAAAGATTATTTCAGCTGTGAACATCCTTGAAGAGTGAACTATTTTTTTTTTGAACATAGAAAGAAGTGGAATAGAATCAAAAAATGGTTACAACACAGAAGGAAGTCATTCACCCCCTCATGTCTGTGCCAGCTCTCTGCAAGAACAACTCAGCTAATCATTTTCCGCATAGCCCTGCAAATTTTTCTCCTTAGATGCTTATTCAATTCCCTTTTGAAAACTACCATTGATCTGCCTCCACTACATTCTCAGGTAGTGCATTCCAGCTCCTAACCACTCACTGTGTAAAAATCCATGCCACCTTTGGCTCTTTTGTTAATCACCTTAAATCAGGGCCCTTTGGTTCTTGACCCTCCTACCAATGGGAGTACTTTCGATCTGTGTGATGGTTCTTCTATCTTTACCCTCCCAGCAAGATAAATTTATTCAGTCAGACTTATTGTTAGTCTTAATCCATTGCTAGGAGTGATTTTAAATCATTATAAGAGCTTAGCCAACTATACAAGCTATAGACTTGGTCTTTAAATAAAATATCCTTCCTCCCAGGAGTATATAGGCTAAAAAAATATATCACAGAATAAAATATACTTAGTATGTACATTATCATATAATTAACTCCTCTGAGTTAACCTATCTCAATAATTAGAATTCCCCATCTAAGAATTCTAGAGATGTAAGGGTCCTAAGGTATATCGAGAGAGTTTACGACTTTTATGATGATTACTTAATTACATTTTATTATACAAATACATCCTGAATTAGATTATAGTAAAAGTCACAACAGTACAAAGTGTAAAATAATTAAAGTAACCAAGTCCACCTAAAGAATAAATGCAGGATCAAATCCACCTAAAGAATAAAAGCAGGATATCACAAAGAATATACTAGGTTTATACTCACAACTAAAGTATAAAGCGTAGTTTTGTCGTGCCTTAGTTAAGCATGAGGAGATCCATCTAAGATCTCTACACACAGCTGATCAGTGGTGGCAAAGTCTGACCACAATGCTTACTTAGAGGCTTTACTTAAAGAGAACTTATTGCCTTATTCTAATTAATTGGTAGGAACAAGCTTATCATCGATATATGTTATCAGGCTTTTGGCTTTAATTTGGTAAAACTCTTTTGTTTCAGATTTCTTGAGGATCAATCAGTCTGTCTTGCAAGTACTTTCCCAGTTTGTAGCAACCAGTCTTAAGATTTTCTGACTCTCCATACTCTTGGCCACGATTCAAGTTCTTCATCAGTTGAGTAAAGGATTGGACTTTATTAAATTCCATAACATCTGCTGTCTTTGTTTATATTTGTTCATGGGATGTGGGCTAGGCCAGTATTTATTGCCAGACCCTAATTACCCTTAAGAAGGTGATGTTGAGCTGTCTCTCTCTCTAGAACACTCATGATTATGAACGCCTGTATCAAATCTTCTCTTAAACTCTTGCATCAGGAAAACAGCCCCAGCTTTGCTAATCTATCCATGTAACTGAAATCCCTTAACTGGACACATTCTTGTCAATCTATTATGCACCTTCTCTAAAGTCTTCACATTCTTCCTGAAGTGTACTGCCCAGAATTGGACACAATACTCCCGTTGAGGCTGAGCCAGTGCTTTCTAAAGGTTCATCATAACTTCCTTGCTTTTGTACACTATGGCTCTATTTATTAAGTTCAGGAGCTCAAATACCCAGTTAACCACTTTCTCAACTGCCCTGCTGCGATTTTCTACACATATACTCCCAGGTCCCACTGCTTCTGCACCTCCTTTAGAATTGTATCTTTTAGTTTATATTGGGCAGAATTTTGTCCTTGGTGGGTGTGCAGGCCACACCGGCTCGGCGGCGGGCAGACAGCCGACCCCCGCCACTCAAATGGGGTCCACCGCCAATTTGAGTGGGAGGGGCAATTAAGGCCCACCCAGCAGCCTGCCCGACAGGAATGCGCTTCCTGTGCCAAGGCGGGGGGGGCGGGGGGGGGGGGTGTTGCGGGGAGGGTCCCCAACTGTCAAAGTGCACTGTTTCGCGTATGCGCGTGAAAGAGCGCACTGCTCCCTAAGAGAAAGTACCGTCTCAGTGAGATTAGTGACAGTGCAAAAGACTTTAAAAATAGAAAAAGTAAAAAATTATTACCATGTCCCCCTCATGTGACAATGTCACACGAGATGGGACATGTTAATAAAAAGGACATAAAGTTTATTAAACATTTTATAAATGGACATGAAACCTTATCCCACCAGTGGGTGAGGTTTCATGTATTATCAGGTGCCCACTGGGGCTCCTGGCCTGCCCACCAGTCTTAAGGTTGGACGGACAGGTCTTTAATCATCTTAATTAGCCTGTCAATGGCCTTAATTGGCCATTGATAGGTCGGCAGGCGGACAGCTGATTTCGCTGTCTGCCCACTTTCATAAAAATTTAAAGGGACCTGGATGAGATTGCCCCGCCCCCAAATCGCCAACGAGAAAATCCTGGCCATTGTCTCTCCTCATTCTTCCTACCAAAATGTATCACTTCTCACTTCTCTGCATTAAATTCCATCTGCCTGTCCATTCTACCAGCTGGTTTATGGCCTTTTGAAGTCTCGCTATCCTCCACACAATTCACAATACTTCCTAGGTTGTATAACGTGCAAATTTTAAGATTGTGCCAAGTACCTGCCAAGTCTAGCTCATTAATATAGATCAGGATGAGTAGTGGTCCAATACCGACTGCTGGGGAAGCCCAATGTATAGCTTCCTCAGGCTAGATTTTCAAATGCCAGCAGGATTGAGAATGGGTGCAGCCGCGATTTGAAATTTGCATTCCCAGAAGGCTTTACTGCTGTTTAGTAGATTATTTTGTAGTTGTTTTGTACTTTGAACATCACAAGAGAATAATAAGTAAACCATACATTCACAAGTGACACTGCTAGGTAGATTTATTGGGGCAGATTTAATTTTGTTAAATAGGCAAGATTTCCATGGACTTTTTCAATTTGAGTTCATAGTTTTCCTGATGACCATATTATCCATTGCACACTGTTCAATTAAACGACGACACCAACAGGCATGCTGGTAAGAGGTCCTTGCTTAGAACACTTCCTATTTTTGATACTATAACACATGGATCTACAAGAGAATGTGCACACTTTAAGAACTCCATATACCACTTTTGAAGTCGAATATTAGTAAAAAACTTGCATTTGTATGGTGCCATATCACATCAGGATATCCCACAGCAATTTACAAGCAGCAAATATGAAATATTGTTGCATTATGTAAGAAAACACAGACAATGAATGAATGATGGTTCTGGGATAAGTGTTAGCCAATACAGTGGGCTAGCCCCACCTTTTTAAAAGTACCATAGAATCTTTTGCGCCTTTGGCAACAGCCAAATGGAGCCTGAGATTAATCGCTGCTAAAGACAGTATTTCCAATAATGGAACATCTCTTAATATGACACAAAGTATCAGCCAAAATTGTCTGCTCAAATCCGTAATGACCATTGAACCCACTATGTTCTCAAAGGTGAGAGCGCTATCATTGATCTGTGATGACATGGAATCCAATTTTTTGCCAATTGGATCTGCTGAAATGTTTGGGATATGGCTTAAATCAAAACATGATCATTTCAACTGATTGTATAGCCTGTTTTTAATTGACTGCAATTATATGATGTTTGTTGCCCTGGAATTAGATTTTTTAAAGGAATGTGTGAAAACAAATTTTGTAATCTTCTACCACATTGTCATCAATAAAGGTGGAGAAATATTATTTATACACAACCTGAACACTAACTAACAATACAACATAACGAGGAACTAAATCCTAAGAAACAAAACTATTTTTATTAAGATCATTTAATATACATTTGTAGCACCTAGAAAGGAGGTTCTGCTGAAAGAATTTGAACAGTTCGGAGCTAAATTAAAAAAACAGAACCTCCAAGTTTCTCGGGAATTCTTGGGATTGCTACCTGAACCAGGAGAAAACTGGCATAGGGTAAATAAAGTCTAGGAGTTAAATGCATGGCTCAGAGATTGGTGTGGGAGGAATGAGTTTCATTTCATGGGGCACTGACACCAGTACTGGGGTAGAAGGGAACTGTTCTGGTGAGAAGGGCTTCACTTGAACTGTGCTGGGACCAGTGTCCTGGCGAACCAAATATCTAAGGCTGCAAAGAGGGCTTTGAACTAAATAGAGGGAGGAAGGGTTCTGGAAAGGGGATACATAGGTTTACAAAGAAAAAGGATATGGCAGCCTTGCAAGGCAGCTATTTGGGTAATGATACCCAGAGTGTGACATGAAGGGAAAGAGTGTACAAACATAGAAAAACAGCAAATAGGGTCAAAGTGGGAAAGAATGGTAAAACAGTAAAATTAATGGCCCTTTACTTAAATGCACATAGTATTCAGAACAAAATAAATGAATTAATGGCACAAATAGAGGTTAATGGGTATGATCTTATAGCCATTATGGAGGCATGGGGCAGGATTTTACGGCCCCGTTTCGGCGGGGACGGGGCCAAAAACACGGTGAGCCATTATAAACCCCCATTGACTTGAGCGGGAACGTAAAATCCCACTGCCGTAAAATTCTGCTCATGGTTACAAGGAGATCAAAGCTGGGAATTAAATATTCAGGGGTATGTGACTTTTTGAAAGGACAGAAAGGGTGCTGGGGTAGCTTTGTTAGTATGAGCTGGGATAAATACAATAGCAAGAAAGTATCTTGGATCAGAATATGGGTGGAGGTAAGAAATAACAAGGGGAAGAAGACATGGGTGGGAGTGGTCTATGTAGATTGGGAAAATCAAATTGGCAGAGGTAGATACGAGCAAGAATTTATAGAATGTATTCTGGACAGATTCTTAGAACAATATGTTGTGAATCCAACCAGAGGTCAGGCTGTTTTGGATCTAGTAATGTGTAATGAGATAGGTTTAATAAATGATCTCAAAATAAAGGATCTCCTAGGAAACAGTGACCGTAATATGGTAGAATTTAGCATTCAGTTTGAGAGTGAGAAACTTTGGTCAAAAACAACTGTACTAAACCTAAATAAGGGTAATCACAATGGAATGGGGGCAGAGTTTGTTGGAGTGGATGGGGAAAGCAAGTTAGCAGAAAAGGTGGTTGATGAACAATGGCAGATGCTTAAGACAATCGTTCATGACTCTCAGCAAAGATATACCCCAGTGAGGAAGAAGGATTCAGGAAGGGGATAAATCAACCATGGTCAACCAAGGAAGTTAAGAGCAGTATCAAATTGAAAGAAAAGGCATAAAATGTTGCAAAGATTAGTGGTGAGCCAGAGGATTGGGAAAGTTTTAAAAACCAACAAAAGATGACCAAAAAATAATAAAGGGGGAGAAAAATAACTTTGAGAATAAACTAGCAAGTAATATAAAAATGGACAGTAAGAGCTTCTTTAAATATAGAAAAAGGAAGAGAGAGGCCAAAGTGAACATAGGCCCCTTACAGAATGAAGCTGGAGAAATAATAACGGGGAAACAGGAAATGGCAGAGGAGTTGAATAAATGCTTTGCTTCACTCTTCATGGAAGAAGATATTAATATCATTCCAAAAATACTAAATAATCAAGGGGCAAAAGGTGTGTGTGTGTGTGCGTGGGGGGGGTGCGGTGACGAAGGAAACAAGTAACGTAACCATCACTAGAGAAAAGGCATTAGGGAAACTAATGGGGCTAAAGGCCAATAAGTCTCCCGGGCCTAATGGGTTGCATCCTCAGATATTAAAGGAAGTAGCTACAGTGATAGTGGATGCACTGGTAGTAATCTTCCAAAAATCCTTAGATTCTGGGAAAGGCCCAGAGGATTGGAGAATGGCCAGTGTAACACCTTTACTCAAAAAGGGAGGGAGACATAAAAATGCGTAACTATAGGCCAGTTCGCTTAACATCTGTCATTGGGGAAATTTTGGAGTCTATTTTAAAGGATGTAATAGCAGAGTATTTAGAAAAACATAATCTAATCAAGCAGAGTCAGCATGGCTTCATGAAGGAGAAATCATGCCTAACAAATTTGAGGAGCACAATAGATCAAGGAGAACCATTCGATGTAACATATTTGGATTTCCAAAAGGCATTTGATAAAGTACTGCACATAATGCTGCTTAATAAGCTAAGAGCCCATGGTGTTGGGAATAATGGGCAGAATGCTTACCTCGATGGGTGGACAGGCCCCATCGTCTCGACGGTGGGCGGGCAGCCGAACCTCGCTGCTGAAACGGGACCCGCCGCCATTTTTAGTGGGTGGGCCAATTAAGGTCTGCCCAGCAGCCTGCCTGACCTGTGCAGCAGGTGGAGGGAATCCCCATCTGTCAAAGTGCGCTCTTTTGCGAAAGAGCTCACTGCTCCCGAGGCAAAGTCCTGTTTCAGGGAGATTCATGAGAGGTAAGTAAACTCTAAAAATAGATAAATATTAAAATTATTAACATGTCCCCCTCATGTGACAATGTCACACGAGATGGGACATGTTAATAATAAACAAATAAAATTAATTAAAGTTTTAAAAAACTGACATGAAACTTCATCCCACCAGTGGGTAAAGTTTCATTAATAATCTGCAGCCCACTGGGGCTCCTGGCCTGCCCGCCAGACTTAAGGTTGGCCGGGCAGGGTGTTTAATAAGGTTAATTAGCTTGTTGATGGCCTTAATTGATTTCGATGTCCGCCTACCTTTGTCAATATTTAAAGGGACCGGTTCCTCCCGACGTCATCCCGCGTCATTTTTCCCTCGGCAAGCAGGCCCCACCCCCAAATCGCCGAGGGGAAAATTCTGGCCAATATATTGGCATGGATAGTGAATTGAGATTGGCATTTTCAGGATGGCAACCTGTAACTAGCAGAGTGCCACAGGGATCAGTGCCGGGCCCAAATTATTTATAATATATGTGAATGACTTAGATGAGGGAAATGAATGTATCATCACCAAGTTTGCAGGTGACACAAAAATAGGTGGGAAGGTAAGTGGTGAGGATGACTCAAGGAGTCTACAGAGGGATATTGACAGGTTAAGTGAGTGGGCAAAAACTTGGCAGATAAAATATAATGTGGAAAAATATTAGGATGTGCACTTCAGGAGGAAAAATAGAGGAAATGAATATTATTTAAATGGAGGAAGACTGCAGAAAGCTGCAGCACAGAGGGATTTGGGAGTCCTTGTGCATGAATCCCTAAAAGTTAACATACAAGTTCAACAGGTAATAGGGAAGGCAAATGGAATGTTGGCCTTTATTTCAAAGGGACTGGAGTATAAATATAGGGAAGTCTTGCTAAAACTATAAAAGACACTAGTTAGACCACACCTCGAATACTGTGAACAATTTTGGTGCCCTTATCAAAGAAAAGATATACTGGCATCAGAGGCAGTCCAGAGAAGATTCATTAGGTTGATCCCGGGGATGGAGGGATTTTCTTATGAGGAGAGGTTGAGTAGGTTGGGCTTTTGCTCTTTGGAGTTTAGAACAATGAGAGATTACCTTATTGAAATATATAAGATTCTCAGGGGCTTGACGGGGTGGATGCTGAAAGGTTGTTTCTGCTTGTGGGAGAGTTTTGGGCTAGAGGGCATTATCTCAGAGTAAGGGGGTGCCCATTTAAAGCAGAGATGAGGAGGAATTTGTTCTTTCAGAGGATAGTCAGTCTGTGGAGTCCTTTATCGCAGAGGGTTGTAGATACTGGGTAGTTAAGTATATTCAGGTCTGAGATAGACAAATTTTAATCAGTAAGGGAATCAAGGGTTATGGGGAAAAGGCAGGAAACTGGAGTTGAGGATTATCAGATCAGCCATGATCTCATTGAATGGTGGAGAAGACTTGATGGGCCAAATGGCCTACTACTGCTCCTATGTCTTATGGTCTTATGATCTTACTAGATCCTGATACAATTTTCAAAGGGAGGGCAGAAGGTGGGGAAGCTGGGAACCCAAGCACATTCAATTAACCCTTTGTTAAGCTCAAGCAAGGATATGTTTTACAGTTTCAGTTGCAAGGCATGAAGAAAATGCAATGTCCAGGACAAATCAGGGTGCAGCTGCTGCAAACATAACAGGAAGCCATTAGGATGCATTGGTCAATATATTTAAGAAATGGGAAATAGATATAGTGAGAAGGCCAAAAATCGATTTCATGCCATCGTGAAACCAGTTTGCGATTGTCCACTTTACCTGTCGATGGGCCACGTCTCCTGCCAATGGATGTCGGGACTCTAATTTCAATACTTTAACATCTCATGATAAACCCTCCTCACTGGAATCATTCCCCCACGTAAAATCTGCTACCCACATCAGCGTGACTTTAGAACAGTGTGCTTCATGACTGCCTTTTAAAGGCCTGCACCTGGAGACCTGAACTTTGAGGGGAACTCAGGGATGAGAACACACAATATTGCACAATGCTCGTGAGCACTGCCTGTAGCACAACAAGAAAGAGACATAGCACATTGGGGGGGTCACAGGCAAGTTGCTTTTTCCCAGTTGGCTTTTCAGCGCAGTGGCCAGGCATGGGCTCCTGTGTGGGTCAGGCTGTTTGGTAGTGTGGTGGGGGTGAGTGGGGGACATGGGGATGTGAGGTAAGTGGCCACGCACTTGGGAAAGCTTGTTAAAAGTGAGTATTCATCTGCAGCTGAGGCTGTTCAGCAGCAGCTCCATTGACAAGCTTGGAGCCGGGCCTCTGAAGATTTTCTGCCCGCTCAAGCAACTCAAAAATGTGAAAATGCCACCCAATGCTCCAGAACTTTTCACCTCTTGGGCGAAGGCTGCAAATTAGTGTGCAGTTTTCCAACAATTGGCCAACTGGGCAAGTTCACAATCCACTTGTGAAAGGTAGCCATGGTGCAGCTACTGGTGGAGGCTCTCACAGCCTCTTGCAATGTCTTTATTCATTTCGACCAGTATCCATCATGGTTCAAGCTAACAGCGCAGCCTTGCAGTGCAGGTTAGGGGAATGCCTGTGCCTGAATTGAGAGCACAGCATGTAGTCCAGTGGCTGACGCTGCTGTCAATCAGCCAAGTGTAATGGGGCAGAGGTGTGTCGGGTTTCAGGCAGCCAGTGAGCACACTTCACACTGGTTATATTGATTCATTATATTGGTGGCCAGCACTCTCCTGCATGCGTGAAGCATGAAGGGGCCTTCAGACATAACCAAGAGAACTTCTTAGGGCACATATGCTAACCCACACATCTCTCTCTTTGACCCTGCAGAAGAACATCAGGTTCATGGAGCCTGGAGATCCATCAAGATGAAGCAGTGGCAAGTCCTGCTGTGCACACAGCTGAAGATCTACACAGAGCTGTCGTTCATAGATGCCTCAATAGACCCAGGGCCTATAGACAGTGCTGACCTTTCCTTCACGTGACTGAGAACCAGTGTTGGTGAAGACTGCACATGTCTAGGGGACTGGTTGGTCACATATGCCACCGCTGCAGGATTTGGCACCATATGGCATGGAGGGCATCCACTGCCAGTGGCCTTGAAGGTGTGCAAGTTTTATGCCAATGGCTCCTTCCAGGTCTCCATTGGAGCCCTGTGTGGGATCTCACAATCCTCCACTCACAAGTGTATCCAGGAGCCACGGATACCATCTTCGCAAAGGCACAGAACTTTGTGCATTTCAACCAGGATTAGGAAAGCTAGGAAGCAAGAGCGCTGCTCAGGTTTCCCACAAGTGCAGGGTGCCGTTGACTGCACTCATGTGGCATTTAGATCTTCCTTAGATTCTGGGATGGTGCCAGAGGACTGGTGAATTATAAACATTATAGCCTTGTACAAAAATTGGTGTAGAGGTAAGCCCAGCGAGTACAGGCCAGTCAGCTTAACTTCAGTGGTGGGGAAGATTCTATAAACAATAATTTGGACAAAATTAATTGTCAAATACATAAGCAATAACCATGATTTAGACTTGATTAATTTCTTCCTTACTCTGAACTCATCTAGTAATATATTATGTTCTGCTGTAGTGCTATCTATCCTCCCAGTGCACCTTGGTATTCCTCTCTGATATTACCTCCTGGATCCCACACCCCTGCCAGTTTAAACCATCACCATTGGCAATTGAGAAGCTTATTTAGGTGCAACTTGTCTGGCCTGTACAGGTTCTATTTCCCCCAGAGCTGGTCCTAATGTCCTAGGAAGCTCAAGCTCTCTCTCTTGCAACATTTTTGAACCATGCATTTATCTGTTTTATCATCTTATCCTTCTATACTCACTTGGTCTGTTACCGGGAGTAATCTGGAGATTGATACTTTTGATGTTTGCTAATTTCCTACCTAGATCCCTAAATTCGAATTGTAAGACCACAATGCTCTTCCTGCCTTTGTCATTTTTACTGCTGGCTGTTCACACTCCAGCTCTCAGGATGCTCTGCAGGCATTCAGTAATATCCTTGAATTTAGCACCAGGGAGGCAACACATCATCCTGAATTCATGTTTGCTGCCCCAGAAATGCCTATCTATTCCCTTAAGTATCAAATCTACTATCAGGCTTCTTCATGCCCTCCTGTACAAATGAGCCGCCTGTAGGCTTGGAATTGCCCTGGAATTGTTTGTGATAAACCTGTTGAAGGGGTAGATTTTATACTTAGTAATGATTTGGAAGGTTTGAGAGTATTAACACCTCAGAGAGTTTTGAGAGAGCTGGCTGAAGTGAGAGAAACTGATATTTTTCTGGAGGAACGTCCTGAATTGTTCTCTGAATGCACGATAACTAGGCCTCAGGCTTGTAAGGCTAGACATGATGAAGCAGAATCAATTGAGAGTGAGGATATTTCAAGCATACGGTTAGATAGGAATTTTGGGGGAATTGTAATGTGGTTAATACCCTGAAAATAGTGAAGCTGAAATATTTAGCTGAGCTTCCTTGATTGAAGTCCAGCAGGCAGATCCTGGGTTGCAGGAATTGTCTCAGGTGGCATTTTCTGAGGAAGAATCAAAATCGGTTCCTGAATGTTGCTACCTAAAAAGTAAAATATTGATGGGGAAGACCAATGAATGAGGAGTGGAAGTCGCCCATCAAATTCTTGTCCCTCCTGGTGACCGCAGAGAAATTTTAAGAATTGCCCATGAGATTCTGATGGCATAAGGAATGAGAAAGACTCAGGCTAAAATAATGTAGCACTTTTATTGTTCAGGGTTGCATAGTGATGTGGTTGAATTCTACAAGGCATGACAAACATGTCAACTGGTTGGGAAGATCCAGGCATCAATTAAACTAGCTCCATTGACCCCAATACACATTTTTGATGAAACATTTTAGTAAGGTCCTAAGGGATTGTGTGGGACCCTTATCTAAAACCAAAACAGGGTATCAATATCTTTTAACCTTCATGAATTTGTCTACCTGATTCACAGAGACAGTACTCTAAAGAAAAAGTGCTGTAAATGTGGTAATCAAAAGGTTAATTCAATTTTTCACCAGGTAGGGGCTACCCAGAGAGGTTCAGAGATCAAATTTCATGTCATGAGTTTTCCAGGAGACAATGCGCAATTTAGCAGTAAAGCAGATTAATTCAACAGCACACCACCCACAGTCTCAGGCGGCATTTCAAAGATTCCATCGAACCTTAAAAACTAAGATTATAGCTTATTACCTTCAATATGCTGAGGACTAGGAAATGGGAATTTCATTTTATTATTTGCTATTGGAGATGCATCTAATGAGTCAACTGGTTTCAGTCGCTTTGAGCTAGTCTATCAACATGAAGTAAGGGACCACTTAAATTCATTAAAGAGAAACCTATGGCCCAGGAAGAACAGATTAATCTTTTAGACTAGGGCCATGATTTTATACCCCACCACGGCATGTCTCCCCCACCCCCAGCGGATGTGGCGAACCATTTAAATCTCCATTCAGTTCAGTGGGACCATAATACCCCGCTGGGTGGGAGGGGCTGTAAAGTCCTGGCCCACATATCTAATTTTGGAGACAGACTGTCGGAAGCATGCACAGAAGCTTGGGAACACCTTAAGGTTTCCCAATAGGTTAAGAAAAACCAAACAGATAAGGCAGCTGTAAATTGAACTTTCAAACTTGGGGATAAAGTACTAACTCTGTAAGCTTTGCTATGTGAACCACTGGACCTTATTATGTTAAAAAAGAACTGAATCAGAAAAACTATAGAATTAATAGTCTGGACAGGAGGAAACATCAATGAGTGTGTCACATAAATATGTTGCAATGGTATTATGGCAGGAAGGCTATTCAGCAGTGAGTGTACTCCAAGTAGTAAATAAGGAAAATGGTGATATGAATACACTTGAGGGTTTAAATAATGCGTGAAAGATTGAAAGTTCTCAAATAACATTAGCCAATTTGCAGGTATTAAAAAATTGGATCAAGCATTACACCATTGCCCAAAGAAGCCTCAGGGTGACATAGCTAAGCTGCTTAAAAAATTAGCTAGTGTATATAAATAGACCAGGCATGACATGGGAAATGCTACACCCATCAAAAACCTTTACTGACTCAATCCTGGAAAATTGTCTCAAGGCAGAAAGGAAATTAAATTTATGCTGGCCAATGAAATCATTGAACCAAGTCAAAGTAGCTGGAGTTCTCTAGTTGTACTGGTACCAAAACCTGATGAATTGCTAAAATTCTCCATTGATTACAGGAAAGTTAATGTTGTAACAAAACTGATTCTTATCCAATTCCCTAGCTTGAGGAATATATTGATAGAATTGGAAATTCAGACTTTGTGAGCAAGATCAATTTTCTAAAAGGTTGCTGACAAGTTCCACTTTCTGGTCAAGCCAAAGAAATCTCCTCTATTGTAATCCCAGGTGCCTGTACCAATGGAAGGTTATGTCATTTGGAATGAAGCATGCACCAGCTACCTTTCAATGATTAACAAACCAAATACTTGTCAGGTTACACAACTGTGTTGTGTATATCAATGGTCTACTGGTCTAGAGTAACGCTTAGGAAGAATACCTAAGTGCACTATTCACTAAACGACAAAAGGCTGATTTGGTGATAAATTTGGTGAGAAGTGAGTTTGCCAAGGCCAACGTCTCCTATTTGGGACATGCCATGGGGCAAGGTCGAGTTTTGCCCAGAGAAGCTGAAGTTAAAGCAATTATGAACTTTCCTGTCCCTAAAATGAATGAGAAATACAACGGTTCCTTGGAATATGTATGTTTTACAGCAGGTTTGTCCCAAATCGCAGCACAGTAGTCAATCCATTAACAACATTGTTGAAAAAATGTATAAAAGTTAACTGGACATAGTCTTGTCTTTAAGAGGTTAAAGGCAATATTAAGACATTGACCTGTTTTGGCTGCTCCAAATTTCAATAAACCATTCAAAATAGCTATTGATGCTAGTGATGTAATTGTAAGACCAGTGTTGCAATAAGACGATGATACATGAGGCAGGATTTTTACCTCATTGAGCAGGCCCAGGACTGGTCACAAAGCCGGCCACTGTCCGCCCTTGGGCCTCGACCTCGATTTCACACTGGCTGGCCAATTAACGGCCAGCCAGTGTGATTCGCGCGCTGCAATGCTGAGTGCTGTCTGGGTGGGGGCGGGAGGAGGGCGAGCGCAGAAGTTTGCACATGCGTGGGTGTGCGCTCACTGAAAGCCCCCTGAAGGCACAGAGCTGCCACAGGGAGCTGAAGATTTTTAAAAACAAAAATAAAGAATTTAAAAATGTTAAAAACATGTCCCCTCATGTGACTCTATCACATAAGCAGGGACATGTTATAAATGAGATTCAAACAGTTTTACTGTATTTTTAATTCCTGTTGGAATCCTCATCCCGCCCATGGATCAGGTTTCATTAAAATATCCAAAGGCCGCCTGGCTGATACGCCTGCCCACGGTTGGATGGACAGCAAAAGTTTCCATTTAATTATTACATTAATGGCCTTAAAAAGCGTGTTAATTGTCAGCAGGGGTGTTGCCGACTCCCTTGCGCACCAGCCGAACAAAACATTGCGTGAGTGCACAATGACGTTGGGATGCTCGCCCGATGTCATTGTGCGTCACTTTACGCTTGAGTGAGTCGGGCATGCGCCCGACCGCTCAGCTAAAATTTCTGCCCTTAGAATCCATTCAGTTATTTCTCAAGTAAACTTAATACATATCAACAAAAGTACTCCACAACCGAGAAGGAAAAGTTGCCTTGACGTGACTCTTCAACAATTTGAAGTCCATGGGCAGAATTTTATGCTCAGCATGCGGGCATGCGCCCAACATGCCCGAGCATAAAATGACACGTGATGATGTCGGGCGTGCATTCCAACATCATCCCACACTCGCACGATATTTCATTCGGCAGGTGCGCGCCTGCCGATAATTAAAAGGCCTATTAAGGCCATCAACAAGCTAATCAAATTCACATTAACACTGCCCGTCCAACCTTATGTTTGGCGGGCAGACGAAAAGGCCAAGCGGCCTTTGCATTTTTTAGGAAGCCTCACCACGAGCGGGGAGAGGCTTCCTAAAGCAAATAAACATTAAATAAAAACTTAATTTTTGCATTCAAAACATGTCCCATGTCATAATCCACTGCCGATTTTGGAAAAGCTCCACGTGAAGAATCTTCAGCTGTTTCGCTGGAGTTTGTTGCTGCAGCCCTTCAATCTAAAAACTGAGCATGTTGCCGGGAAAACAATGCAATTGCTGATGCTCTGTCCAGAGTTTAAAGAAGTGGTGTAAGAGAGAAGGCAGGTACTGAGTTATGATAATTCACTATTCTTTGAATCCTGCTAATCCTAATTATTACATTTACTTCCTGTTGTATTGGTTAAACTCTTATAATTTTATACATATGAT
This sequence comes from Carcharodon carcharias, assembly GCF_017639515.1. Taxonomy (NCBI): domain Eukaryota; kingdom Metazoa; phylum Chordata; class Chondrichthyes; order Lamniformes; family Lamnidae; genus Carcharodon; species Carcharodon carcharias. The sequence continues at coordinate 66,284,602 of NC_054472.1, read as the reverse complement.
GTGTAAATGTGAAATATGAGATATTTACATGTAGAAATGTAATAAGTTATTTGTCAAAATGTTTATGATGGCAACAACCTGCAGTATTTCAAAACTGTTGTAAAGAGGCCCTCACTTTATTTTTTCCCAAGGGGTCAGGGGTGGTGTGTAGTGGAATCCATGGCTTTAAAGCTCATAATTTTTGAGAGACCCAAATTGAACAGAGAAACATGACAAGGGAATCAGGGCAAGGGAAGCATGGAAAGGGAAACAGGGATAGGGAAACAGACCATCCAAACTGAGTCAAAGTTTTTCCTCAGACATGTGCCATTGCTGGAGAAGAACTCAGGGTCTTTGGGTGCTACTTTTGGCTGAGGATCGGGTTAACTCCTTGGAGTAGAGGAGCTGAAATTCCTCATGAGGAAAACAGTTTTGAAGGATTTTTGTGACTGAGACAAATGGACTCCTGAGCCAGTTTGTAAAATCTGTCTTAGTTGTATCTGCCATTTAATAAAATAATTATCATTTAAAATCAATGGTAATTTGCCTGTTAATTCATGTTTAACTTGTGTTAATTCTAGGTTTTAGAGTATTGGAGATTACCTAAGATAGTCTTTAGTGTCTTTTTTTGTTTAACTCTTGAATAATAGAATAAATTTCTGTTTTAAACCATGGAATTTTCTTTCAGTAACTGAGAAATGGGATTTTGGATTTCTTCTTTTTGAAAAAAAGTTACTGGTCCCTACTGAGCTCATAACAAGAGAAGCACAGCGAAAGGGGCTGCAAGGGGAAGAAGGTGCTACCCAAGATATCAGGTGTACCCCCACTCCCATGAGTCTGCTCCCTTTAAATGACAGAGCACCTATCCTGTAGAAAATTGTGCCTCTCCAAGCAGAGGGTCTCGGATATTTGCGCCCTGGTTCACAATGACCTGATGCCTCAGGGACCCTAGGAGGCCCCTACCTTCAGCTGTCAAGGTCACTGTCGCCCTCAATTTCTATGCATCTGGGTTGCTCCAGGGATCACCAGGGATCACCTGCGGACCTGGGTAACATTTTATTGTCAGTACTTCATCATGCCAGCAGGCAGGTCATGGATATCCTATTCTGGAGGGGGGCAGGGGACATTACATCTATTTTGAGACAGATGGACCAGCGCAGACACAGGGGGAAATTAGGGTTTTCTTCCATTGACAAAGGCCTTCTGGAAGTTCAAGATAACATCCATTGTCTAACCTCCAAGTAGATAACATCACCTTTGTCTAACCTACTCGTTACCTCCTCAAAGAATTCTAACAGATTTGTCAGGCATGACCTCCCCTTGATGAAACCATGCTGACTTTGCCTTATTTTACCATGCACATCTAAGTATTCTGAAATCTCATCCTTAATAATTGACTTTAAAAACTTACCAACGGCCGAGGTGAGGCTAATCGGCCTGTAATTTCCCATCTTTTGCCTCACTCCCTTCTTAAATAGGGGGGATATGTTAGCAATTTTCCAGTCCTCTGGCACCCTCCCTGGCTCCAGTGATTCCTAAAAGATCATCATTAACGCCTCCACTATCTCCTCAGCTATCTCCTTCGGATCTCTAGGATGTAATCCATCTGGTCCAGGTGATTTACCCACCTTCAGACCTTTCAGTTTTCCTAGCCCCTTCTCCTTGGTAATGGCCACCATTCTCACCTCTGCACCCCCCCGCCCACCCCCCCACTCTCTTGAACTTTGGGGATGTCACTCGTGTCTTCCACTGTGAAGACTGATGCAAAGTACTTATTCAGTTCCTCCACCATTTCTTTGTTCCCCACTACTACTTCTCCAGTGTCATTTTCCAGCGGCCCAATGTCCACTTTTGCCTCTCTCTTACTCTTTATATATCTGAGAAAACTCTTGCAATCTTCTTTTATATTACTGACTAGTTTACCCTCATATTTAATCTTCTCCCTCCTTATTTCTTTTTTATTTGTCCTCTGTTGGTCTTTGTAGGCTTCCCAATCCCTTGGTTTCCCACTGCTCTTCACTGCATTGTATGCTTTCTCTTTAGCTTTCATGCTGTCTCTGACTTCCCTTGTCAGCCATGGTTGCCTCGTCCTCCCTTTAGTATGCTTCTTCTTCCTAGGGATGAATTTTTGCTGTATCTCCCAAATTACTCCCAGAAACTCCTGCCATTGCTGTTCCTCTGTCTTTCCTCCTAGTCTTATCTCCCAGTCAATTCTGGCCAGCTCCTCCCTCATGCCTCTGTAGTTGCCTTTATTCAACTGTAATACCGTTACATCTGATTCCAGCTTATTCCTCTCAAATTGCAGGGTAAATTCTATCATATTATGGTCACTTCCTCCTAAGGGTTCCTTCACCTTAAGCTCCCTTATCAAATCTGCCTCATTACACATCACTAAATGACTAAACAAAGACCAAGGTTTGGAGCTGGATGAAGAGGAGGATTTGAAACATCACTCTTCCTTGGAGGAGGATGGATGGAGGAAGAAGGGGAGGAAGAGGAAGATGAAGGTGGCACTCCAGAGAAACGGGGTGCTCAGGCAATGGAAGACAACAGGCAAGGCCAACTCAGATCTCACAATGATCGGCAGGCTGACATGGCCCAGCAATGCTTCACTTCAGGATTCTCAGTTCTATGGCAGGCAAAATTGTAACGCAGCTTCCACCTGAGAGAGAAATGATCCAGTAACCACACAAAACTCCAAGAAGCCCTGCCTCTTCTTACTTTTGACATCAACTTCAGTAACACAACAGTCTGCTTGATTTTGTAATCGATTAGAATTACTTCAGGTGAAACGAATGATCGAATAAATGTTCAACATTTCACCTAGGTAAATCACCTAGGTGCAACTAATGATGAGGTGTATTGAGTTCACATCCACTCCTACACGGTTCTTCCCCTTTGGCTGAGGATGAGGTGTGAGCAGCCTGTTCCCTTGCCTCTGCTCACAGTTGAGATACCCATGGCTTGTGCCCTGGCCCATCAGGCTCTTCCACAGGCTGCAGTGCCTGTGTGATTACAAGGTCAGCCTCAGTCACAGGGCCTTGTGGCAGAGATGGATTGTGAATCAGAAGGGCCAAAGAGGGAAGGGATGATGCCAATGCCCCCTGAGGGGTGGCTACCACACGAGCCTCTTCAACTGCCTCAGCCTTTTTGTGGCACTCTTGCCTGCTGGATGCCACCACTAGCTGGGATGCAGCTCCACGCCAAGCATCTTTGCATCATCTGACACTGAGCAAGCAATGCTACAGAAAGTTTCACTCTTTCTTTGCATGTTAGCACACTGCTCCCACATCCTCTCAGAGTGGTGCTGCATATGATTCTCCAAGAGAGTGGCCACTCTCTCAGTTGAGAAGTTCATGTGCTCAAATCTCTGAGCCATAATGGTGCACATGTATTGCATGGATTGCTCCATTTTCTGACCATGGCTTTGACCATGAACCTCTGACGTTTAAGAAATAATCTACCTCTGATGCTCCTTTGACAAAATTTAGAGTACAGAATAACAATTTGCAGAATTGTCACAGTTTTTTTCCTCCTTTCCAATGACCAATGTGACTCCAATATTTTACAGTGGTATTTTATTGCATTTTACACAATGGTTAGCACCTATAATGCCTTAGCAGTAGTTTACAGTGCAGAACAAGGATTATCACCTGTGCTATGCTGGGCAGCACTCATGTCCAGCTGTTAGGAATGCTGAGGGAAGCTTCCACCTTATCTGAGGTCTCTCTCTGCATGTTGAACCAACCCTGCCTGTGATTTCCCCTGTTCTTCAGCCGTTGGCCCTACCCCAGCTGGGGTTTCCTCAGTTTGGATCTGGATCCTCTTCCTGTCTATGGAAACTAATGTACAATGGTGATCCAGGCTTAGCGGCTGAAGAATGAACTTCCACAGAAAGGGTGTGAAGGAAAACCACTCTATCACAAAAGGTGCAAAAGGCTGAGTTTCAAACCCCATTGTGTGTCAGTGCTACTGTCATCAGCCACCATCAGTGTGGACAATGGGAATACCAATACTATGATCTTCTGATAGAGACAGCTTGTGATAAGAAACATTTATTAACACACATCTTGAGAGCACCCAGGAGTTAGTCAGTCTGAGAGACAAAGAGGCCAGAGAGGGAAGAGATAACATCCAACAAAGCAAGGACCCAGTCTACAATCCTCCAACAAGCACCAAAGTAGGGCTATCCTTTTACAAGCAGATTTTCAGAACAGAGCTATCTTCACTGCAAGGGCTCGACTACAACTCTGACTGGAGCAAAACCAGGAAACTACTATTGCAAGGCGTAAGCCATTGTGAATTCGTTGCCAGAACTCCCAAGCTCGATTTTCTTCATTGAACCAAAAAAGAATCCTTAGGCTTGCAATGTTTCAATTTTGAAAAACAGCAGTAATAGTGACTTTTTGAACTCTTTAGAAATAAAAGTGCATGCTATCTCTTTTGTAATCACCTTTCCTTGAATGTGTGTGCCTTGTGTGAATGAGTGAGTAGGTGCTGTTGCAATTACATTTTGCGCATTGAAAAATAAACATTTCATTCTCTTGTTTTTTAAATGTATGAAGAAATCTGTCTTATGTCTGCTCTTGAGAGTCAAAGAACTCAAAAGGGGTTGAAACATTTCTTTAAAACACAACTCCTTGTGGTTAGCCTAGAGGTGGAAAAGAATGGGAGCCATCCTACCATCTCTCACCTGTCTGTTTCACTTCAAATCTCCATCCAGCCCATGGTTGCAGACTTCCTGTTCAATACAGGGGTTGCTAGTATCTTAAGCATAGCCATCCTAGGTCAGAGCTCTCTTGGTTCTAAAATTCTTTTGCTCTAGAGTCTTACCGTTAAAATTCTCTTTCTCTCCTCTTAGCTTGGCTATCCCAAAAGTCCAACCCACTGTTAGAAGTCCTTCAGTTAACAATAGGTGTAAACTCTTTTAGCCAGCACACAGCATTTCAAATGAACTCTTCTTGAAATAAATGTTTCCTAGAGCAAGTTTCTTCTAAACTAAAACTAAACTTAGTGTCTTGCTTGATACTAGAGCCACACCCACAATCTACTCACCCTTATAATTAACTTCTCATTGACCCTTTGCTTTTCTATTGCTGATCTCCCAGGCATATTGGTCATATGATCAGTTACTGGAAGCCAGGTTCTTTACCATAAATCATCTCCTGGAGAAGTCTAGTTCTTAAGGGGCCATCACCCCAATGTAAAATATAGTTTTTTTTTTCCAAAAGCACATGAGCCATCACAATGTCTACCTAATGGTTTAAATCAGAAGGGATGCATACCTAATGGTTTTGTAAAGCTTAACAGAGTCTAGGTTTATATGGTGCCAAACACCCTTATGCAGGTTTGTTACTGTATACTTATTTGATTAGTACAAAAAGATGATCAGATCAAGATTGTAAATGTCACAAATCTAAAATACATGTGCTGCAATGAATCAAGGTACATGTTAAGTCACAACAATACCTCCCATCCATTAATAGTCATCAGTTGTATATTTGGTTAATACGAAGTTATTACGCACATATTCAAAGAGATTCAGTGTGTGGCAGAATAGTCTTTCATGTCAACCAGGCAGAGAAGTGGTAAAAATAAGACCAATGTTTTTGTTTGAATTATGTTATACAAATTAAGTAGTCAATTAAAATTCTACAATAAGAGCATTATTTAGTGTGTGTTTTTTGTGCAAAAGGTATTTCGAACCAGAGACAATCAGTCAGCTAGTCCCAGACTACATTGATTGATTGCCTATTTAATAGTGGGATATAGTTTTATGTCATCATAAATAACAAGAAAAAGCAAAGCCACTGTTGGAGTAAGAGGAAGAAAACATAATCATGTACAATAGCTGAGAGAAAGGAGGAAAGGTTTTGTGGAGGGAGAAAAAGAAGAACTAATGGATAAATAAAACCTGTACCTTTTAGTATCAGTAAGCAGTGCGATAGTTTTATTAGTATATGGGATTCAAAGGTTGTGAAGAGACTCTCGTCTTCTTTACCAGATGGATCCTAGCTAATGCTTCATTAGCGAAAAGGAGGCTGATGTCTGATCAAAAGTCCTCTCTGGATCTACAGCCTCTCACTTATGTCTTATCCACCCCTTCTCCTGGTGAACCCTGTTAACCTTTACCTCACAATGGAGGGAAAGATGTTAGAAGGGCAAAACAGAATCTATTGGGGCATGGAAGATGACACTAATAAGTATTTTGGTACTTACGGCCAAAATGGCACAATGGTAATGCAACGTGGACTGTAACAAATGGCGAAAGCAGAGAAACATCTTGTACCAGCCATCCACTGCAGCTGTCAAGCTGCCTAGGTATCTTGGATCCCCCTCACTCTGAGATCATGCAAAAGCAGCTGAGAGCGTGGAGACATCAGCACACACCTTTCCTTCACTAAAATCAGATTCTTTAATGTAGGTTTAGCTGTAAAGTGTGACTGACTGACATACAACAAGTCTGACAGTGATGGGAAGCAGGTTAAGCGACAGGTGTAGTCACAATGGAAGCTGCAGTCCTCAACCTGCATATAGGCAGTACTTAGTTGCTGGTCAGTCATTGAGTGCACCCAAAAGCAGCATCAGTGTCGGGCAGCACGATGTGATGACCCAGCTGCCCTATTTGGGGATTCAGAGTGGGTCAATTTTCACTAGAGGGGCTGATAAAAGGGAGCCTAAACAAAGCCTGTTTCTTACATTCTGTCCAGAATAATACACTCGGGAGCAATTATCAGAATTTTTAATATTTAGACGATTTATTAATTTGTTTTTTTGAGCCCTCAGAGGCCAACCGTGCATTCTGTTGGTGAGATCTCTTCGACCAAAATTAGTATTGGTTTACCTAAAAGGTAGGTTTAAAGCCTGTTATTTCAACCAAACATGGCTCTGAATTTTATAAGTTGATTTGTCTGCACTATTAAAAATGTCAAAATCTATTTTATGCTCCTATTTGAGCACAGCATGGACCAGCTACTTGATGAGGCAAATCATCAGTACCCAAGACAAAAGGATGTTGTCAAAAGTGTGTTACTGCTTTGGCGGCATTTTAGTGGTTACTGTATCTTATACACATAAATAAAATGACTAACAACTAAGTACAACTTTAACCAAGCAATAAAACTGTAAACAGACTTGTTAGACTCCAAAGCCCTATTTGCAAATGTCAGCACTTTTTACGCTGACGGTGTTCCAAATGGAAATTGCATTAGAATAGTATTAAAACTTATTTTGACACTTTAAATGCAATATTTCACTTCATTTTCCAACATAGATAGTTCAGTCATAAAAACTGCTGCCAGTGGGCTCTAAATATTGATGGAATAAATCACAAGCCATGTTTCATCATTGACTTGGTCTTGCCAAATTTTTGAACATTTTGAAGTTTTTAGCTAGGAGATTCCTTGGAGCTGTTCCTCCAATGTATGCTGGCGTCTCATTTTAAGAAACGCTGTGGAAACTCCGCTTACAAAGTCTTCCATCTGCACTTGCTGCAAAGCAAGCAGAGTGGGAAGAGCTCCAAGGAATTTCCAAGCCTCTATCTCATTGATGCTTTAAGTCACATTTCAACCAAGCTTAATTACTACCAATGTGCTTAAACCAATGGATTTATTGTCATCTGTCTATTGTGTTGTCAAAAGAATTACAATGTAAGATAAGCATTCATGTTGTACAAGAAAGCAGTTCTAATAATTGCAGTGAAACATTGCAGATTATTAGTTGTCGAAAATATGCATATTTATGTAGATTTGAAGGGATATAGCAGCACAGTTTGCATTTGCAACATTATTACATTTTACATTGGATCATATAGCACAAGCGAAGGCCATTCAGCCCATCATGTGTGTGCTTGCTCCTTGAAGGGACTATCTAATTAGTTCATTCTTTGCTCTTTGCCCACAACCCAGCCTTTATAAATTGACATATATTATGTAGAGTTTTTTTTTAATAGCAAAATTTGAGTAACCAGCTGCATGGACATGTTAATAAGAGCAGAATCAGAGGAATTGATGGCAAAACATCACTAGCAACAGAATTGTCCCAAAACTGGGAGACAAGCATCCTGGAAATTGATGATGAAATATGCAGCACTATGTCAATCAGTGTATAAGATGGGAATAGAGAATTGGCATAGAGGAAGAAAGAAAGTACTGGACAAAAAAATAAATAAAACAGAAGTGGTTTCATTCTGTGATCAGAGCAATGTTTAGGCTCTTTTACTTTATTATCAGAAAAGGAAAGACCAGCACTGATGACAAGAGGAATTAAGTAAAGATTGTGCTTTCATGATTATATGCATGCACGTATTCCAGCTATATTCTCCTTGAATGACTGGGTTATGTGCTCAGCAGATGCACTACAGGGTGACACTTCAAATTGGATGCTACATTGCCCATAGAAAATGTACTTTAACATTACAATCCCCTCAGGCTAACTGTAAGAAAAATTGAGTGTGCTCTGAATCATAAGCATATTATAGCTAGCTACAAAGAGGAGGCCTGATATGTCATGCCAGTGTGGTGTTTAGATTGGTCATGTGTATTGGAAATAAATCCAATAAGCTCCTTGGCTGAAATTTGAAGTGGATGACCCAAAGATGGAAAATGAATACACCTAAACACCGAAGCCAAATTTAATTGGACAACACCCACAACTGTACATTTCAATGTTGAATATACAGACAACAATAAAAAAAGAAAAATATTAGAATGAATATTTGATATCACAGCAACAATGCAAACTATTTTGATTCCACTTCTTAGATCAGTCATTTCCTAAATCTCCCATTTTAACTCAGACCATGGGCAGAATTTTGCCCCTGATGGGCGGGTGGGCCCCACCGGCTCAGTGGCAGGCGGGCAGACGATCGCCGCCGCCGAAACGTGCCCTACTGCCATTTTGAGTGGGCAGGCCAATTAAGGCCCGCCCAGCGTGCTGCCTGACGGGAAGTGTTCTGCGCTTCCTGTGCAGTGGGGGGAGGGATTCCCTAACTATCAAAGTACACTCTTTCGCGCACACGCGCAAAAGAGTGCACATTTCCCTGAGACTAGGTGCTGTCTCAGGGAGAGCGCTGAAAGTTTTATAAACTTCAAAAATAGAAAAATAAAAAAAAATTAACATGTCCCCCTCATGTGACAATGTCACATGAGATGGGGCATGTTAATAATATCACATAACATTTTTAAAAGTTTTTTAAAGCATACATGAAACCTCATCCCACCAATTGATGAGGTTTCATGTTTCTTCAGAAGCCCGCTGGGGCTCCTAGCCTGCCCACCAGCCTTAAGGTTGGACGGGCAGGGCCTTTAATTGGCTTAGTTATCCTGTCAATGGCCTCAATTGGCCATTGACAGGTCGTGAATATTTAAATGGGGCAGGATGACATCGGGGGGGAACCCCTGACCTCATCCCGCATCATTTTCACTTTGGCGAGTGGGCCCTGCCCCCAGCTCGCCAACAGAAAAATTCTGGCCCATGAGTACAGCAAGGGTGTGTGAGTGGATGATCAACTAGTCATTATGGTGAGGGGCTAAAGCCATTTTGATCCTGGATTTCAGTATCATATTTGGAATTGAACTCACGCCTAAGACCAGTGGGAATGACTGAGTCGCTGACTGGTAGGAGCCGAAGTTCTGCAGCAGCCACTGGGTGTTCAAAGCAGTGGTTCCTGGCAATGGATGTCGGGGTGTGGTTGGGTTCAAGACAATCACAGGGGCAGACAGAGGAAGAGAAGGTCATGGCAGGCTAGGGCACAAAATAACATTGATTGGACCCTGGCTTTTGAATGTTTATGAGACCCGTGCCTGCCTGTGGCAGGGCCTCCATGGTGCACAGAACATGAGAATGGCAAGAGCAAGATGAGTATCGTGCCAGCCGGACTTTAAGCCATCAAATGCTTTGTTCTTGACAGGTGAAGGGGTCTGTAATCGAAAAGCTCCTGTGAGATATAGGGCTGGATATTCATTGAGTCTGATGACTCAGGGGACCCTTAAAAATGGAGGGTGGGTCAAAATTCCAGGGTTCTCAATCCAATTCCCAGTATTTACAATCTTCGGGAGTGCCTTTTGAGGATGCCGGCTGGTTCAGGTCAAAAGTATACACCCTGTGCTCCCGATTTGGCTGCCTCCATTGCAGGGATAAGCATGTCCTAGTCCTGTGTAGTTTCATGGAGTCATGCCAACATTTCAGATAGTGGTGATTCACGGAAGGGTCATTAACCATAGTCTGCCTGAGGGGATATTTTGAATGGTAAGCTCAAAAGGGCCTTCCAGGCCCCATTGTCAACATATGCCCCCCTCCTCCCAAGCAACCCGATAGCCCCACATGTCTCCATGCCAAAGCATATCCCCAAACAACTCCTTGTGGCCTCTCCTGCCTCCATGCCCCACTAACAATCCCTATGGCCCCTCGTTCCCAAATGCCAGGGTATTCCCCCAAACAGTCCCCATGGTCCCTCCTGCCCCTACATCAAAATATTCCCCTAAACAATCCCTATGACCCCCTCATGCTTCCATGCCAAGTTATGCCCACAAAACAACCCCTACAGCACCTCATGCCTACCATGTCAAGGTATGCACTCCAATCAACTCTTAGGCCCCCATGATCCCCATGCCAAGCTATGCCCCCAAACAACCTATATGGACCCTCTTGCCCCGTACCAAACCATGGCAGTTCCATGCCCATTCACTCATTTTTAACTGTGAAAAAATGAATCCTATAGTGACAGTTGGATGTGTACGAAAAAGCTTAAAAAAAAGTCATTTATTGATAATTTTCCACTTAAAAAATTGACCCCCTTTTACTATATTCCAATAAACGTGTCAATCATCTGAACCATTTAAATTGTCAATAGCAGAAATCATAAGTAATTGAAACCACTTAACCTTGTGTAAATAAACAATGTGCAATTGACAGCATTGATCATAGAGCCAGAACTATCAATCAAACAATATTTTCTTTGGGACTCAGATGTTTCAATAGGCTAATAAATTGCCGAGTTCTCAGACAAGTCTCATTATGTAATCATGGCTGAGAGCTCAGACATTCATTAAAATACTAAAACACCTGGGCCTAAGTAAACAACTTGAATTTGAGTAAGATGACACATTATATGTTGGAGAGAGATGTAAGATTTGCTATTGATCTTTTGGTTAAATCTAAAACATTTTTGTACATTAAAACAAGGTCCACTTACATTTACATCATATTTTTAATATAGAAAACTGGTCTAAAACACTTCACACTGGCAATAACAATAACAAAAAGATGTTAACCAGAGAAGAAAGCATTAGGAAGTGTGACCAAAAGCTTGGTCCAAAATGTAGATTTATGGATCTTAAAGGTGGGGAGAGAAATGGAGAACAGGGATGGGTTTAAGGAATAAACTTCACAGCATGAGCCCTCAGTGGCACAAGGAATAGATACCAATGGTGGACTCTTTGACCTGACTTTTGGCTTATTTGGCAAGCAGGTAAGAGGCACCCTGAGTGACATGGCACTTGTTAAAGCCAGCCATTGTATGGAACATCCCCTTAGCCCCAAAGAGTGTTCCATGGTCAATTTCAGCATATCCCAGTGAGAACATCTTGGCACCTGGTATTTGTGTCTTGAGGTGCCCCATTTCATAGGCCATCGATTTTACTGCTAGCGTAGATGTCTCGGAGAGAGGGGTCTTCCATCCTGCAAAGCTTCCCTGAGAATGTCGCAAGCAAATATTCTCATTTATTTGCCAATAGCTGCACAGGAAACAGTTGGGACTGTGCCTCAGTTGGTCTGAATGTTGCCACATAGCAATAGCACATCAGGAAACCAAGTGTCAATGCAGAGCTTCCATCTCATAGCACGGTTTTCTGGGATCTATGACTGCAAGATAGGTGTCAATTCATGATCTCTAAGGGCAGAATTATCTGGATGGCGGGGGTGGGGGGGGGAGCGGAATGGGAGCGGACGCGGGTGGGCGCGAACATGATCGCCCCTCATGATCGGGCCCACACTGCCATTTTATGCGGGCGGGCCTATTAAGGCCCGCCCAGTGTGCTTCACGGCTCCCATTCATAGCGGGAGTGAACAGGTGGCGGCGGGCGTGCTCAGCCCGCTGGGTCCAATAGTGACCCAGCGGCTTGTATAAAGGAAGGCCTGGGAGCCTTGGAAAGAGTGCTTTCAATGGCTGGGCGAAGGGCTCTGCAGAGGAGCAATGGAGGCTATGCAAGTCTGGACGATAGGCCATCAGGGCAGGCCAGGCCAGAGGGTAGGCCATTGGGACAAGCCAAGCTGGAGGGTAGGGCGAGGAGCCAGTGTGCCCCTTGTTTTTCCAATGACTGCCTTGCTGCCCGCCTCAATGAGGTGGCAGGAGGCGGGAGGTGCTGGTGCCCCGGGATCGGAGGAGGAGGCAGAGGTGGTGAGCTCCCATGACATGGTGTGGCGCACCTGAATCCAAGTTGCAAGCTCTTCAACAGGTTGTTGCACTCTGGAAGGGGAGGACAATGCTGGCATTGGCCATTTAACCCAGCAGGTCGGCTTTCCTCCCTGCTGCCCCCACCCAAGTCTGAGTGTAGTGACTGCATTGAATCATGGACAGCCTGTGTCCTTTGCTGAGTGGGCCAGCAGATATTGCCCATGCCGAAGTCACCCTGAGAGTGTGGTGAAGAGATGGGTTCTACACCCACAGCATGTGGTACACTGAGATCCACATGACTGTTTTTGGGGGCAACCTGGAGGAGCTGGAACTGCAGGACATGTTCAAGTCAGGATGATGACATGCTGGGAGGGGAGCTTCAAGGTGGTGTGGCAACGAACCATCTGCTGCCCTCTGAGCTCCATGTGCTTGTGCCTCCTTGCTATGGAAGATTAGACTGTGTGGTGCCTAATGTGGTGTAGGCAGCATGTGTTCTAGGGGGTTGGGGGGCTGGGGAACAGGCCTAGCACATTTGTGTGAGTGTTTAGCAGCAGCGGGGTGAGGAGGCACCGGAGCCCTGATATGTCCCACCCTGGTTGGGGTGGGCCGTGTGCGAAGAGAGTCCATGTACAATTTGCACAACTCAATGCTCGTCTCTCATTTTCAGGAGAAGAATGCTCATAACGTGGCAGAGTATATGAGGACTGGCGGCAGCTAGGCACAGTTAGCCACTCTCAGCCAGTATGAGCAGGAGGACCTGGATTTGGAGAGGCGCCATGCACCCACGTCGACTGATGTCGTTGAGCCTGGGGTGCCACAGCCAGGTATGTTTGCCCAGCAGTGAGGTCAGCATTGTTCTCCCAACAGCCATGGCAGTGCTGAATGTTCAGTGATTTAATTTTGCATCATGACTTGACCATTGCTTATGGAAGGATAAGGGCATAATGATCCGGGAGACATGGATGTATTTTGTCACTGTCTCCGCATTAACTGATCCAATGTCCTCGTTCTTCCTTTCAGCATCAGCGGAGCAGGGCTGGGAGGAGGACCAGCAGAGGCCCCCTCTCACACCTGAAGGGCCTGAAGTCTCACCAGCATCACGCCATCTCTGCCAGGCAGGCACCAGAGCAGATATAGCACCTCGATGGGAGTTAGAACATCGGTTAGTGTCCCAAGGCACAGTGGCAAGGGCACTTCACAGTCTCTGGAGAAGCTGGCAGAGACAGTGAGTGCCCATGGCGCCAGCATTCGGATGACTGCAGGGGACCAGGCATATGCTTAGTCGGTGCCTAATGATGTGCCTCTGGAGTCATCTGCAACACAGCTGCAGGAAATGCAGCCGGGTGTGCGGGAGCGTGTGCGGGAGACACATGAGGCTACGCTTGGCTTGGTGTCTGTGGTGGAGGAGTCTACATGGAAAATCGCTGAAGCAATGAGCCACAAGTCCGAGCGTAATGCATCCTCCATGGAGAGAGGCAGTGACTCTCATGGAGAGGGTCCTCCATCAGGGCTTCCTGGGGATGCGCTCTGACCAGCAAGCTCTCATATCGGCATTGACCTCAGCTGGTCAGTGCCAGTGTGGGAGATGGCGTGGGCACCAAGTTTCCCAGCTCAGTGCCCATCCATCCATGGTGAGCAGGGAGGTCCTTAGCGACCTCACGTCAGCACAGCAGCTGCCTGTCATCTCTGAAGGCACCGCTCAGGGTGTTCCGGATGAGGGCGGTAGCTCCTCCGCCCCTCTCCCAGTGACCATAGCATCTGGTGAGGCTGCGATGGCTGTGGAAATGGCAGCTCCCTCCCAGGCGGGGCCAGCACAGGCCCCACGGCTAGAGGACGACTGCCAAGGTCATTGAGGCCAACAGGACAACAGAGTCAGCAGGCTGTCTCAGATGCCACTCCGAGCAGTGGGGCAGCACCAAGACATAGCACCAGGAAACGTGAACATAAGGCAACTTGGGCACACCACAGGTTTATCACTGGTGCTTTTGTATTGGCTTGAGATGATGTCTTTATGATTTGCTTTGAATTGGAACATCCATGTAATTTTGCTTCATTAAATTTCTTTGCCTGTGTTCAGACATGTGACCATGGCTGAGGGTTCCCCTTTTTTCTGCATGTGTATGGTTTCCAAAAATGGTCGGAGTGTTTTGTGGCACATTCACTTTTATTAACAAGGCCCTTAATTACTGTTTCTAACCTGGCAGATTTGGCACTTAGGTATCGAGTATGGAGCTTTCAGACCAGGCTTGTCCTGGAGGTCCATCTGTGCTAGCTGAAGGGTCGTTGGATTAAAGCCTCCCGGATGTCCCTGCCTCCGTGCAGTATTCCTGAGTCAGCATCTACCCTCTCAGCATTCCCCTGTGCGTGCTCATCCTCGGACTCACTGCTGGACTCATCTTGTGCTGCCGCATCCACTGCGTCGACATCTTCAGCATCCACTGCGTTGCCCCTTTCCAGCTTAAGATTGTGGAGAGCACAGCATGCAACCACTATCAGCGACACACGATCTGGGGGGTATTGGAGTGCGCCCCCTGAGCGGTTCAGGCATTGGAAGCGCATCTTGAGAGGACCAGTGGCTCTCTTCACCATAGCCCTTGTGGAGGCGTGGCTCCTATTGTACCGCTGCTCAGCTTCTGTTCTTGGATGGCGGAGAGGTGTCATGAGCCACCTTCTGAGGGGATAGCCCTTGTCACCCAGCAGCCAGCCATCCAGCCGGACTGGAGCACTGAAGAGACCCGGCACCTGGGAGTGTTTGAGGATGTAGGCATCGTGAGAGCTGCCTGGGTACCTTGCACAGACTTGTAGAATCAGCATCCTGTGATCACACACTATCTGCACGTTCATGGAGTGGAAGCCCTTCCTGTTGACAAAGGCACCGGGCTCACCTGCTGGCACCTTGATGGCCACATGTGTGCACATGATTGTACCCTGGACGCAAGGGAAGCCAGCAATGGCTGCGAAACCTCTGGCTCACTGTGTCTGGCTTGCCTGGTCCCAATGGAAGTGGATGAAGGTCAATGCATGCCTGAACAGAGTGTCTGTAACCTGCTTGACACAAGTGTGGACAGCTGATCGGGAGACACTGCAAAGATCACCCACTGAGCCCTGGAAGGTGACAGAGGAATAGAAGTTGAGGGCAACTGTGACCTTCAGAGCCACTGGCATGGGGTGTCCACCCACACAGTTGGGGGAGATCTCAGGCCCAATCACCTGACAGATAATGTTGGCTCTCTCCCTTGAGAGATGGAGCCTCATTCGGCACTGCACCTCAGACATATTGAGGTAGCTGCTTTGCTGCCTGAATATCCTGACAGCAGGATAATGGCATCTTCTGGATGCCCCTTCCGCCTTGGTCTACCTCTTGGCCCTGCGTCCATTGTGCCTTTGCCTCTCCTCCCAAAGATGGCTCCTCTGGAGACTGAATGTGGACTCCTGGCCTCCTCCCCCTTTTAGCCCTACCTTCCTCCTCAGAGGAGGTGCCTCCAGTGGAGAGTTCAGCTCTCATTCCCAAGCTATGAGAAGGCTTCCAGAAACCTGCAGATCCCCAAAAAATTCCTCACTGCAGAGTGCTGACCTGATGGTTAAGAGTCCAGACAAAGCAGCTGGGTTGTGTTTTGGAGGATTGCAGATCACACAGGCAAGTTTCAATAACTTTGAAAAATCAATATTTGAGAGAGCACACTCGCGGCCCCAATTAGCCCTCTTATCCCACCCGTGGATGAGGTTTATACCAATGTGTCCTACCTGCCTGCCCATTGTGCCTGTGTGCCGACCCAAAGATTGCACAGGCGCTGAAAAATCAGCGTCGATTGGTGAGTCAAGGACCTTAAGTGACCAGTTAATTAACGGGTGGGCGAGCAGCAGATATCATTGCACACTCGCCCAACGAAATATCGTGATGGCGCGCCGTGACGCCAGGACGCTTGCCCATGTCCGTGCACAGACGTGTGGGGCCCGCTGTCACACGCCAATGGGAAAATCCTGCCCTATGTTTCCTGAATTCTAAAGGAACAATTGATGACCACCAACAGAGTTCTCCCTTTCAGTGGCATTCTCTTGAAACTAACATTCTTCACCATAATATAGCAAAGCACTTTGGATCAACAATCGGGTAGTCCATCTCAAGTACTGAAGTGCTGTTCTCATGCATCACTGTCAAGCATGGTCTCCTGCCTACACTATCACAGCACAGGCTTCCTGAGAGAGTGATGAAAGGATCTCCGGATTTACAGGTAAACACCCCTTCATCATTAACTTTAGCTAACGGTACAGAAATCAGAACTGAAATGAAAACCCTGACTGTCTAGCAGCATCTACGAAAAGAGAATGACCTTTTGCCCCAGCTGTCAAATCCAAAGCTGGCATCAACTTAAAAAAACATTCTCAACTTTAATTTCTTGAAACTCACTATTAAACTGTCACCTTCTGACCATAAAATCGAACAAACATGCTATGACACAAGAATGTATTATATATTTATATTTTAAATAAAAACTCTTAATCCTCCCAGCTGTTTGCATAAAATTAACAATTTCAGCATAGTCTGCATCACTGGATTTTAATCATGTAGTGGAGTTCATGACTCTGCTTGAAGCTACAATTGGATTGTTCAAATGCTTATTTTATTTTAAATGATTTGCTTTCACCTAAATTACCCTATTTAAATAGCCCCATTTCTTGAAAAAAATGTTTTGAAAATTGTGGAGCATGTACTAATGTCTGCTTTTAATCAGTAGGAGGTTTTGATTTACATAAAAAAAAATGAAAGAAACAGCAAGGAATTTCAAAGCATTCTGTAATGTGCAGTTTTAAAAAAAATTAGAATTGCGCTATGGGACAGTCATCATGGTACTTGTCAAGAGCTGAGACTTAAATTAAATAATCAAGAATGTTTATAACTCCACTCAAGATGCTGTCAGCAACAATTCAAAGTAGGTGTCAAAATCTATGGGCGGAATTGCCCCAGAATTGCACTTAGTGTAGTGGCGGGCATGAAAAACAATGTCATAACCTGCTATTGTCCACTTCCCAGCATATCCTGCCACACTAATAGCACATTCACGGGAAACATGCCAGATCACTGGCGGGTGGGCTCGGAATTGCCCGCCAAGCCATGACATCAGAGCTTCCTCGCTCTGGGCACCATATTTAAATCGAACCAGAGCACAGCCTACTTCATGGGTAGAAGTTTGCCCTTGACGGGTGGGTGGGCTTGGCGGGGGCAGGCGGGGGTAGGCGGGGGAGCTGACCGCCACTCGCGATCGGCACCGCACCGCGATTTCACGCCAGCAGGCCAATTAAGGCCCTCCCAACGTGAAACGCGAGTGGCAGCGCTGAGAACTGCCTGTGCGAGGGGGAGTGGGGAGTGTGAGTGGGCCGAGCATGAACGTCGCACAGGCGCACGAGTGAGCACTGTATAATCTCCCTGAGGCACAGATCTGCCTCAGGGAGATGAAGAGATATAATAAAAAAATAAAGAAAACTAAAATGTAATAAATTATGTCCCCTTATGTGACTCTGTCACATGAGCAGGGACATGTTATTAATGAAAAATTAAAGTTTTTATTTTATTTTTATTTGCATTTGGAAACTTCATCCCACCCATGGATGGTAGTCCTTAAATTGAGTGACACCTCTCTGGGGCACCTGCTGGATGGAGTAGAAAGCCGATACAAACTTCTCTACCCCTGCTCTGACCTCAGGAGGTCCACTAGGGTCACCAAACTGACCTGGGAAGTGGTGGCAGCTACAGTCAGTGCCAACAGAGCACAGAGGGCTTTAGCCATTCAGTGCAGAAGGATAATGAATGATCTCACTTGTTCTGCTAGTGTAAGTCAACCACCTCATCACTCTCAACACACACCCCCAAACTCATTATACACCCACAGTAGACCTCACACTAACTCTCACACACACCCTCACATCTCCATCAGGCTTATATCCTCAGGAGTTTGTGTCTTCATCCTGTCCAAGGCTCTGCTCACCACGCATCCTTATTATCTTCCATGGTATGCGTCCTGCTTACACTCTATTCATCTGTTTTCATGCAGGAGAAGCTGGCTCCCAACAGGAGGGAGGGGTCCCAGCCTGGGGGTGGAGTGGCCCACATTAGGCTCCTCACTCACTTTGAGGATAGTGCCATTGTGCTGACTGGTGAGGATGTGGACCGTGCCTGCTGAGGTTGGCAGCGAACACCTACCTGAGGATCCTGCACCACATCATCCCTCCCTCAATGCAACTGTGAGTGCTTTCTCTCCTGCTTTTGACTCTGCTGCCATGCACTAATTATCTCTAATCTGGTTCACAGGGAGCTCTGCCAAAGGACCGACACCCTCAGCCAGCCAGACCCTCAGCTCCATCCACGTCCTCGCCTACAGCCAAGAGGACACCTCCTCCATTGAAGAGCTGGAAATAAGCAGCCTGGAAGACCCGTCACAGCGCTTACCCACACCCTCCACCAGCACAGAGACATACACCTCGGTGGGACCTAGATCAGGATCAGGTTCAGGTTCACAATCTGGTGGTCACTGCATGGACCCTTGTCCATAGCAAGAGGAGGCAGGTTCAGCCGAGCATCTCAGCACTCCAAGGACTGATGGGGAAGAGGCATCTGTGAAGTCGGAGTCAGGTGATGAGCTTCTGGATTTGGCCTTACAACTCATCGTGGAGGGTCAGCAGAAGGTGGGGGAACATGACACAGAGCTGTTGGAAGCCCTCATGAGAGTGGCACGTGAGTCAGAGGACTGCGTCTGCCTGCTCTCTGATGAAGTGCTGCCCACATGTGCATGCATGGAGTTCTCCATGGGAAGGATGGAGGACACCATCTTGATACAGCAGAACATACAGACCTGCACTCCACAGTGGTAGCCATGGATGAGTTCCTACAATAGCAATGTGAGGGGGTAATGGGGCACCTCAATGCCCCTTCAGGTAATCCTTCCCCACAAGGAGTCAGGCCAGGGCTCTCAGGCACCTGAAGGGAGGAGGAGTAGCATCTGGACACCCTTGGTTCACCCACTCAGGAATCTCAGAGGCTGTCCTATCCCTCTGAGTCCCCTTTGCCTGTGACCCACTCAATCTCATCCTCTGGCACCTCAGAGGGAGTAACTGGCCCACAGGAGGGCAGCCAAAGCAAGCTGGGGCCCTCAAGGCCTCAGTACTCTGGAGGGTGCACACCAAAGTCATCAGAGGCAACAGGGCCAACCATTGCACAGGCCATCTCCACCCCTCCTGTGGGTGTCAGGGCAGCACCTGGCAGAAGTGGTAGGCCTAGAAAAGTTAAGGGGTAAAATTTTCAGGTTGGTGTGTGAGCACACGGATGACCCGCTCGAGCATAAAATAGCGCGTGATGACGTCGGGCGGGCGTCCTGACGTCAGCCAATGCTCACGTGATATATTTTTTCTGACTTTTGCACATGCCTGCTGACAATTAGGTGGTCAATTAGGCCCATTAAAGTTGTAATTGTCCCTGAATTTTCAAGGTCCATCCAACCTCAAGGTTGGCAGATGGGCGAATCTGGCAGGCTGCCTTTGCATTTTTTATGAAACCTCATCCAAGGGTGGGATGAGGTTTCCGTTATTAAATTTAAAAAATAAAAATCTAGGCTCAGGATTTTTATAAACTATGTGCTCAGCTGACTGTTTTTGATGCTTGGACATTATTGTTCTGATTTTAAAATCTTTATTCAATACTTTTGAAGTCTTCAGCTCCCTGAGGGAGCTCCCCACCTTCAGTAAGCTTTCATTCAGCGCTCGCCTGTGCCCACGCTTACATCAGCGCCCGCCCTCTTCCCACCCCCACTTCAGCAATGCTGAGCATGTCAGCGTGCGTGCTTCGTGCTGGCTGGCCGTTAATTGGCCAGCTAGTGTGAAATCATGGTCAGCGGTCCCTTCCCCATCCGCTCCTGTACCCGTCAATCACACCCACCCGCTAACCTGAAAATTCTGCCCAAGAAATTCTGTCAAAGTGGTTGCACGGGTGAACACATTTTGTCACTTCATTATCTGAAAATGTATTCACCTTTACTGAATAATGTGTCGTGTCTTTCAGCATCATTTACAGGCTTCGTGAGTGCTTCCCCTGCATTCCCCCATTAGAAGTTCAGCTGAACCACGAGTGATGCTGGACAGAGAAATGTGTGTGTGTGTATGGGAGGGCCTCTTGGAGCTTCATACAAGCACTCTCCCACACAAGCTGAGTCTTTATCCATTGCACTCAACTCATTGTCC
The DNA here is from genome assembly GCF_017639515.1 of Carcharodon carcharias. NCBI lineage: Eukaryota > Metazoa > Chordata > Chondrichthyes > Lamniformes > Lamnidae > Carcharodon > Carcharodon carcharias. The sequence goes on along the minus strand of NC_054472.1, from coordinate 66,264,000 downwards.
CAAGTATTTTCAATGCTGCCGACTGGGGTCCCCTGTTGTTGTCCATCCGAGCTGACCTGCATCTCCGCCCACCCACAGATCGCACTCCCATGCAGCACCTGTGCCTGTCCAGCATGAGGCTCTGCTCACTTTCGATTTTGAAAAGAGGGCAAATTCCTCATGAACTCCCCTACCATTTTCCCTCCCCCAGTCACTCATGCCCTTTTCCCCACAGCCATAGAGCCCCCTTCGAAACCTTGCCAAAACCTTGGACCTCCCAACCGAAACTTGCCCAACCCCTTGACATTCCTGAATGTTCAAGTGAATGTGCACGTTCTGTACCTTCCTGAAAATCCCACACTCATCTACATTGACCTCTCCGGCCTCCTCCTTCTCACCCCCTCCCCCTCATGTCCATTTTAATCTCCATGTCCCCACCAACCACCCTCGCCGCCCCTTCTACTGATACCGTCACACGCTAACACTTAACCCCCACGGGCTTCCTCTGCCCTGTAACTCTAATCATTCCATCCTACCACGTCCACCCTGAGTTCACTCCTCCGGCAGCAGTCATTTACTCCGCAGACCCCTCTCTTACATGTTCACCTGGACATTCCACCTCCTACCCCAACACCTTCCTCACCGTTACACCTTCCTCCCCCTTACACCTTCCTCCCCTCTTTTTCCTTCCTCCACCCTTGCTCCCACTTCCCCCGGACACCTTCCTCCCTCCAGATTCTGTCCTCCATATGTAGTACCTCCTCCCCCTATATTCTCTCCTCCCTCTGGACTCTCCCCCCTCTGGACTCCCTTCTTCCCCCGGGCACCTTCCCCCCCTCAGAATTCTCTCCCTCGTACCTTCCTCCCCCCTTAAACCTACCACTCCACTTGCATGATTCTCCACCATTACACCTTCCCCCCTCCAGACTCTCTCTTCCTTCCATACACCCTCTTCCTCCCCCTCACAACTTCACCTCCTCCGATACCTCCACTCCCCTCCAAAATGACTCCCTCAATACCTTTGACAGCCGCTCCTAAACTCCCCCTCCCCTGGTACACTTTCCTCTCCCACCTCACACTGAGACCTTCCTCTCCCCCATTTCACTGATCAACCATGCCAGCCAATGGCAAAGTCCTTGAAATTCCAGTGCAGGCTGGAAGCATCAGCGGAGACCATGGGAGATGCTGCGAGCCCATGGCGAAGTCCGTGAAGTTCTAAAGCCTCAGCAAAGTTGAAGCTGTTGCCTGGAGACCTTCCACCTTCTGAGAGTTCCTACCTTCCACAGTGGAGCTTTGGGCATGCGGATCCACCTACCGTTGAATGCACGCGTTCCTCCAGGGTCTGATAATTGTAGGGCTCCAGCATCTTCTTCTCTTTGTCCGTAATTTGAGCAAAGCCCTAAGGGTAAGCCCTGACCTCTGCACATCACACTTGTCCAGACGTGTTCTGGGTCGGCATGTTTTCCTATCTGTATAATGGTAAGTCAGGCATGGGGGGACAATTCCGAATGGGCCTTACTTTGCATCCATTAGCAGGTTGAAAATTGGATTCATATCGACCTTGGCAAACCGCCATGACAGACACTATTGGGTGATCCCACTGTGATTTCATACCAGTGTGAAACCAATTTCTGCTCCTCCCACCAAATTGTACCCCCCCAACCCACCCCCCCCCCACCCCCCACCGCGCCATCTGCCATGATGACCACTGCCAAAGGGAATGGAAAATTCCAGCCTATGTTTTAAAACTGCTTTTGTCTGTTTGTATGTAGATAAATAAAGACTTGACGCAGACATAATGGGCCAAATGGCTTCCTTCTGTCTTGTATGGTGTCCCCTTAAACAGACTGTAATGTCTCTTCAACCAATTTCATTCTAGAATTTTGACAATCGGATTGCAAAACTAGGAACCAGTATGCTGCTAAATATATATTTGCAGTGTCATTTTATGTATGTGATTTATTACATTGCCTTGATTTTTTTTATGCATTCAAATGCCATGGCAATGCTTCGTTCTCACCGCAATCATATTTTCACATGGCTCGCATTCTATCTTCAGGCCATTGGCTCCTGCTACGTTCTTCTCTTTGACGTAAACATACTAATAATATGACACAAATTGGTAAAACAATAATTTGGGTTCTTTAATTGAAGAGAAGACTACATACAGATAATGTTCACGAGGAGGCTAAGTACAGTATATCTGATCTCTACTGCTGCTGCTTGTAGACTGACTACAAGTCATGGGACTGATAGACTCACGTCCTGTAGAGGCTGTAAAAATGGTACTGATTGACAGCGGTTTAAGATATGCCCCTGGAAAAGTACATAAACATCATATCACCACAACCGCCCCCCACCCACCCCCACCCTTTTTCTAAACGAAAGATTTACCTTTAAGGAATCAAACTATTTGCATGGCAGCAAAAGAAAATAACATTGGGTGGAATTTTCCATGCCTGCTGGTGTCAGGCATCTTGACAGACATCAGTGGACAATATGGCAAGAAGGCCAAAAATTGTTTTTACAACGTCGTAAAGCTAGTTTGCAATCATCTGCTCCGTCTGTCAATGGCAGGCTTTGTTTCCCACTGCCGCACATTGGGAACTTCATTGTAATACATCTGCATACAATTATAAGCCCAGCTCACCGGAATCATCCTCCCACGTTGGATCATCCAAGTAGGTCGGCATGATTGCACACCGACATGTCTCATAACTCTACATAAGCAACTTGCACCTGGCGAACTGTACTTTGCTCGGGACTTTGAGGTTTATTGCCCAGCTTGCTTTGGGCAGTACTCACAGTCATCAGCGCCAGGCTTCGCAGGTAGCACCACATCACACTTAGAGGGGGCTCCCAGGCAGGTCTCTACCTACCAGACCAGCCTAAGGTGGGGGTGGCTTTTCAACGGCTGCAGGGCTAAGGCTTGCTAGGGGAAGGTGGAGAAGTGGCCTCAGGCAAAGGAAGAGGCTGCAGGGCGAGGGCAGTACTGGGGAAGGGGGGTATCCCAGGTGTGTGTGGGGGCACATGTTGACCTGTTCAAGTGGTCTTAAGATGTTGAGGGCTGAGGAGGCAGTCCCCAGAGGAGATGAGGCCAGATGGAGATGTGAAGGCGTGTGTGAAAGAATGAGTGGTGATGTCCATTGAGCTGGCAGTGAGTGAGATGACAGTGGATGCGTGAGGGGCTTGTGACTGTGTGAGTTTAGATTGATGAGATTGATGAGTTTAGATTGATTGATACCCTGGCAGCATGGATGAGATCATTCATCCTTTTTCTGCACTGGGTGACCAGCTTCTTCTGTTCAGCATTGGCAATGACCACTACTGCTACTGCTTACCATGCTGGAGTGGCAAGATTGCTGGACCTCCTGCTGCCAGAGCGGGGTGAAGGATATCATGGCGTGTATCCAAAAGACATTCCAGTGATAAATCATTGAACTTTTCTTGGTTTTCAGGGCCATGTCTTCACTAGAACAGTCCTGGGCTGCAAGCATTATGAATTGTGAGGGAAGCTGCAATTTAGATATGGCACCAGGAATGAGGAAACAGTGAGGTAATGGCATGATAGATACTTCAGAAGCTGCCTGCTAGTGAGAAAGTGAGTTTCCTGTGGCTACATAATTAATGAGGTGGGATTGGGACGATAGAGTATGAAAAGCCGCCATTGTGGCTGATGGGTAAAATGTCCTTTTTCCCATCCGCTACCACACTTAGTGCAAATCAGGAACAGTTCTGCCCATTGTGACTGAATAAACCATTGTAAAAAGAAATACATTTACAAGCCTCTGAAACATATTGGTGGTTTGCTTAGTTCTGGTGATCTTTGCTCAAGGCTGCTGTACGTTTTCAGAATGCTGGCTAGGGGTGCTTTATTTGTGTTATGTCTTAGACCATGTTCTGGTTGTAATAGGACACTGTAGTGTTTCTGGTTGTGGTATTGTTCTGATTTAGCATCTGTTTCATTGTATTGTCAGACCATTTAGTTTTCATACTTGATTCAATCTTGGCTCTGGGCATATGCTGATGACTTCTGCTGAACTCTGGGTACTATCAGTTGGTATTGTGCTCAAACTTTCTGCCCAATTTTCAGGGTGAGTAATCCATTACCCTCATGCCAGCCATCTTTCAGCTTCCCCTGTTTTTGAGTAATGCATCACTTACTCCTGATAGTATCAATGAATGAGGACTGGGGAGTGTTGTCTGCACTTGTCTGGTGAATAGTAATTCTGCATTGGTTGTGCAGTGTGATGAAGTGTGCACATTGGAAAGTTTACAAATAACGGTTCAAATTGTGCCACTCAGTCTGTTGGCTGATGATCTGCAATGCAAGGTTCGGTGATCTTCTCTCAATGTAAGCACGGGGTATCCGCTGGTGCTCCTTGTGGCCTTTGGTCTTCATGTTATCGTGACAATATCATGGATGGTGACCAAGGACAGGTCCCTGCATGCCGGCAGGCCTAAGATCACTGGAACCATGATGTCCATACATAAAATTCCTGGGGGTGACCAGGGTGAGTTGTTGCAGTGGCACATGAATGTAATGGACCCCAGGAACAGAATTTCCGAGCCATTGGACATGGTGTGTTTGGCAAAGGTTGGTTGAATCATCACTTGCTATTTCAATGTACAAAGTGGAAGAATGTTTGCACCTGCACCGGTATCCAGTTTTACATATAGGTTAAGCTGAATTTGTATCTATCGGCGTATAATCTGGACAGTGGCAAAAGACCATAAGACCATAAGACATAGGAGCAGAGATCAGGCCATTTGGCCTATCGAGTCTGCTCCGCCATTCAATCATGGCTGATAAGTTTCTCAACCCCATTCTCCTGCCTTCTCCCCGTAACATTTGATCCCCTTACCAATCAAGAACCTATCTATCTTGGTCTTAAATACACTCACTGACCTGGCCTCCAAAGCCTTCTGTGGCAATGAATTCCATAGATTCACCACTCTCTGGCTAAAGAAGTTTCTCCTCATCTCTGTTCTAAAAGGTCTTCCCTGTAGTCTGAGGCTGTGCCCTCGAGTCCTAGTCTCTCCTACTACTGGAAACATCTTCCCCACGTCCACTCTATCCAGGCCTTTCAGTATTCTGTAAGTTTCAATTAGATCCCCCTTCATCCTTCTAAACTCCATCGAGTATAGACCCAGAGTCCTCAATCTTTCCTCATATGTTAAACCTTTCATTCCTGGAATCATTCTCATGAACCTCCTCTGGACCCTCTCCAGGGCCAGCACATCCTTTCTGAGATACGGGGCCCAAAATTGCTCAAAATATTCTAAATATGGTCTGACCATAGCCTTATAAAGCCTCAACAGCACATCCCTGCTTTTATATTCTAGTCCTCTCGAAATTAATGGCAACATTGCATTTGCCATCCTAACTACCAACTCAATCTGCAAGTTAACCTTAAGAGAATCCTGGACTAGAACTCCCAAGTCCCTTTGCACTCCAGACTTCTGAATTATCTTCCCATTTAGAAAATAGTCTATGCCTCTATTCTTCCTACCAAAGTGCATGACCTCACACTTCCCCACGTTGTATTTCATCTGCCACTTCTTTGCCCATTCTCCTAATCTGTCCAAATCCTTCTGTAGCCTCCCTGCCTCCTCAATACTACCTGTCTCTCCACCTATCTTTGTATCATCTGCAAACTTAGCCAGGATGCCCTCAGTTCCTTCATCTAGATCATTAATGTATAATTCTATTGGTACCACTTTTGCCAATGCATTCTTTGACACTCACTGTGCTGATTGTTGGCTCACTTTGTGTCTTGTTATCCTCATCATCTGATCATAAAGCTTGGCCAGACATTTCATGGGTCTTGTCTTAATGTTGTGCAGTATACACTCTTGGTTGGTTGAAATGCTGTCTCTGTCTGGCTTTTGGTTGTGGCCTCTCATGATGGCAAGCCACTTTCTGTGGTCTTTTCTTTCTGTGTTGTTGCTTCCAATGTCCTCTGCTGCTACATGCCTTGCATACAGCATTAAAAGCTGGGCAATTTCTGGGTGCATGTATGAGGCGGCATTGCCTGGATTTCTTACTGGGCTTGCCTGCATCGACTCCCATGCCAATGGTGGATGAATTATGCATAGCCTGTAGTCTCTGTCTATCCAGTAGTATGGCTTCATACTTGGGTCCACTTAATAATAGTGCTTCCATAGTGTAAATTTTGGGTTGGTCCAAGAGTTCTTTTTGGAATATTTCCATTGGGGTGAATACTATCACAAGCTCGATTATTCTGTAAGCTAGCTCTGATGCCATAAAGTTGCAGTCACACCCCTTGGGTGGGATTTTCAGGTCCCGTCAGCGGAGAGTGTCATGGTGGGTGGGACAGGAGAATGTGGAGTGTGGCCAAAAATCAGTTTCCCGCCACACCAAAAGAAGTTGGCAATTCTCCACTCCCGACATTCATGGTGGGTGGGCTAGCGCATTTGAACGTATTTGAATATCATGAAGACTGATTAAAAAGGCAGCTCGCCAGAATCACACTCCCACTCCAGATCAAATGACCACACTGGCGGCTAATTAGGCCAGAATGATTCAAAACTGGAGAAAAGTGATGTACACCTGGCGAGCACCGCTTTACTTGTGATTTCGAGGTACGCTCACCTACTCTTCATTATGCTGCGTGGTGGCTATTCTTACTCCATGCGAAAGCTGTGCAGGCAAGACCAGCAGGAACTCAAGGGAGTTCAGAGCCATGGCTTAGCGGACGAAACCAGTGGGAAGGCAAGGGGTAGGGGCAGGCAGCTGGAAGGTGCCAAAGGGCAAAGGCTTGACTTGGGTGGGGTGAGACAAGACAGAGGCAAGGGAAGGGGCTGTAGGGCAAAGTCTTGAATGTGGGGATGATGCCTGGGGAAGACAGGACAGAGACACATGACTGGGGAGGGTTGGGAATGACTGGGGAAGAGAGCGCACACAGACACAGGACTAAGGGGGAAGGTGGAATTTCTTGGGACCAGAAAACTGAGATGGTCCTGGGCAGTTGTGCAAGTAGTTGTGGCATGATTCTGCTGCTGCAGAAGACTGTTATAGCACTCCAAGGGACTCAGTGAGGATATAATGGCTGGGATGAAAGTGACTTATGGGCTCCACAATGACACCGTACTTAGCAACCGGAAGCTGACCATTGCAGGCTTATGTTCAGTTATGTTTCTGTTCAATGTTCTCGCAGAGATGAGCACGAGCACCTAATGATGGAGCAGGCAAAGTTACCTTCATCCTGGCAACCAGGGGGCATATAAGGAGGAGAAGAAGGGTCTTCTGTTGCCAGTCTGGGCTAAGGGAAGAGTCTTACCCTGATGAAGAAGAGCCAGAGGGGAACCCTCAAGACCCAGATGCTGAGGCTGACAGAGCCATTGAGCGGAGGTGGCTAGGCAAGACCAAGGGTGTACAAAGGATACTTCTCATACCTGCAGATTACAGAAAGACAGTGCTGTAGATGCCTTCTCATGTCTAGGAGATGCAGTGTCACACCTCTGCCACATTCTCCAGGAGGAGCTGCCGCCACAGGGACCGAGAGGCCATCCAATGCTGCTAGCTCCACAAGTGACTGCCGCACTGAACTTCTTTGTGGGTGGCCCATTCCTGGGCTCCACTGGCGACATCTGCGGAATTTCTCAAACATCTGCTCACAATTACATTCGAGAGGTTATAGAAACATAGAAACATAAAAAATAGGAGCAGGAGTAGGCCATTCAGCCCTTCGAGCCTGCTCCACCATTCATTATCATCATGGCTGATCATCCAACTCAATAGCCTGCTCCCATTTTCTCCCCATACCCTTTGATCCCTTTCACCCCAAGAGCTATATCTAACTCCTCCTTGAAAACATACAATGTTTTGGCCTCAACTACTTTCTGTGGTAGTGAATTCCACAGGCTCACCACTCTCTGGATAAAGAAATATCTCCTCAACTCAGTCCTAAATGGTCTACCCCGTATCCTCAGACTGTGACCCCTGGTTCTGGACTCCCCCACCATCGGGAACATCCTTCCTGCATCTACAATGTCTAGTCCTGTTAGAATTTTATAGGTTTCTATGAGATCCCCCTTCATTCTTCTGAGCTCCAGTGAATAATCCTAACTGACTCAATCTCTCCTCATATGTCAGTCCCGCCATCCCAAGAATCAGTCTGGTAAACTTTTGCTGCACTCCCTCTATAGCAAGGACATCCTTCCTCAGATAAGGAGACCAAAACTGCACTCAATATTCCAGGTGTGGTCTCATCAAGGCCCTGTATAATTGCAGCAAGACATCCTGCTCCTGCACTCGAATCCTCTCACTATGAAAGCCAACATACCATTTGCCTTCTTTACCACCTGCTGCACCTACATGCTTACCTTCAGCGACTGGTGTACGAGGACACCCAGGTCTCGTTGCACATTCCCCTCTCTCAATTTATAGCCATTCAGATAATAATCTGCCTTCCTATTTTTGCTACCAAAGTGGATAACCTCACATTTATTCACATTATACTGTATCTGCCATGCATTTGCCCACTCATTTAGCTTGTCCAAATCACACTGAAGCATCTCTGCATCCTCCTCACAGCTCACCCTCCCACCCAGCTTTGTGTCATCTGCAAATTTGGAGATATTACCTTTAGTTCCCTCACCTAAATCATTAATATATATTGTGAATAGCTGGGGTCCCAGCACTGATCCCTGTGGTACCCCAGTAGTCACTGCCTGCCATTCAGAAAAAGACCTGTTTATTCCTACTCGTGGTTTCCTGTCTGCCAACCAGTTTTCTATCCATCTCAATACACTACCCCCAATCCCATGCGCTTTAATTTTACACACTAATCTCTTATGTGGGATTTTGTCGAAAGCCTTCTGAAAGTCCAAATAAACCACATCCACAGACTCCTCCTCATCAACTCTATTAATTACATTCTTGAAAAATTCCAGTAGATATGTCAAGCATGATTTCACTTTCATAAATCCATGCTGACTCTATCCGATTCTGCCACTGTTTTCCACGTGTTCAGCTATTAAATCTTTTATAATGGACTCTAGAATTTTCCCTACTTCAGACATCAGGGTGACTGGTCTATAATTCCTTGTTTTCTCTCTATCCCCCTTTTTAAATAGTGGGGTTACATTAGCTACTCTCCAATCTGTAGGAACTATTCCAGAGTCTATAGAATCTCAGAAGATGACCACCAATACATCTATTATTTCTAAGGCCACTTTCTTAAGTACTCCGGGATGTAGATTAACAGGCCCTGGGGATTTATCGGTCTTCAATCCCATCAATTCCTCCAACATCATTTCCCTACTAATATTGATTTCTTTCAGTTCCTCCCTCTCACTAAACCCTGTGTTCCCCAACATTTCTGGTATGTTATGGATGCTCTAATTGGTAAGGTGAACAATTATGCCCAGTTGTCCCAAGATGAAGCCAGCCAGGCTGCCAGAGCAATGGGCATTGCTACTAACTCCAGATTCCCATAGAAGCAGGGTGCTATCGACTGCACACTTGTGGTGTTACGAGTTCCCTGGCAGCAGCCACAACATTTCATCAACAGGAAAGGGTTCCTCTCTCAATGTGCAGCTAGACTCTAACCACCAGAAACAGATTATGCTGGTATATGTGAGATATCCTGGAATCTCCCAGAACTCATAAATCTTGAATCACTCACAGGTGCCACAGATCTTTGAGGACCCCCAACACATCCAGGGTTGGTGCCTTGGTGACAAGGTCTGCCCGCAAAGGACTCAGTTGATGACACCTGTTTGGTGGCCACAAAGTGCCTCAGGTGAGAGATGTAATGCTGCTCATTCTGCAACATACTCACTGATTGAGCAGACTGCTGACATTTTGAAAATGCATTTTTGATATCCAGACAAGTCAGGTGGCACACTCCAGTGCTCTCCCCAGAGGGTCTCCAACATCATTGTGGCTTTCTCCACAGTACACAACCTGGCATTCCAAAGGAAGCAATGACTTGCCAAACGAGAGATGGAGGAGCTTCACATCTCCTCTGATGATGAGAACATTGAGAGGGCTGAACTCGATGAGGGCAAAGAAACTGCAGAGGAAGCAGACATAGCATGGGCTGGACAAAGCTGGCATGCACATGACATGTTTACAGCCATCAGGTTCCAGGAAGATGATGATGAATAGCTCATGCGAGGCTCTTTCACTAGTCCCCTCCTCGCTGGGTCCAACTTAACTCCATTATTGCAATCCTCATCATCTCAAAGAAGCATATCAATCTCTGAATGAGTAGTTCTACTCTTGTGTCACGATGTCTTTACCCTTTTGAATGCAAGGCAGCCTCTGGAGCATGTGATCTTTCCATTATGGGACGATTGCTGTAACAGCGAGTTTTGTGAGCAGCATTGAGATGGTACAACCACTTCGAGGATCTCACCAACTTCCAGTGCCACAGGACCCTTCAAGAGGCAGGAGCAGCACTACAATCCTCAGTGCACTCGTGGCAGTGTGCCTGCAGTGTAGCAAGGAACCTCAAAGAGGACAATCCTCGCTCAGTGCTTCTGGCCTTGATGTCTGAGGTCTAATCTGAATCAGCACCGCAGTATTTCCACACAGACAATTGCTTATGCAAGACGAGTGTTCATGCCTCATCATCACACTGAGTCCCCAGCATGAGATCGATTTTCAGGACATAGTCAACTGCAACTCTCAGTAACGAACGTGAGCCTGTAATTCAGCTCACCTTTCAGTGGATTGTGAAAGCTTCAGCCACAACATCAGGGTCTCCTCTCTATCAAACGCTCGTGACCACGGCTTCGTTTGGAGACTCCCATGTTATCGTACAGCCTAGCCTTGGCATCAGTGGCCCCAAAAATACTGACACTCCATCCATGCATTAAATATTTGATAATGAAGAGGACACATTAGATGTTCTAGAGCTTCGCTCTGATCCCATGTGAGGCCTCCACTTTTTCATTTCACTAGTCTGACATGACCACAAGGAAACTAGTCACACCGATGCCATTGTAACTAACATATAACCATGTCAAATGACATCTGAGAGCTCGCACAGGGTTAGTAGGCTTTCTGGCCCAGCAAAGCATCCTCCTTGTTAAAGTCCGGCATCTGGAGCCTTTATACACACCTCCTATCTTACACAACTCCAGCCACCTAGCACGATTAGCAAGGGTCAACATAAGTCAGCGAGAACCACAGTTCTTCATCATCTGAAGGTGGGGACTAAGATTTGAGTGATCTTTAGATGTACAGGTGGACATGAGATAACACTGCAGGCTGCCAGGAATGCATAAGAGCCACGGCTTTTGCTTCATAAGTAAAGCACACTTAAGGTTAATGGGAGTTATATGGAGGTCAATGAATGATACCCCAACTGAGATTGATTGTAATGCACATCGACATTCAATAATCCTCTAAGATCCACATTGAGCACTATTCAGTGCAGAAGCGTCAGGAAACTAAATCAGCTCCAGCTTCATGGAACAACATTATATGAACCTCTGAAATAGGTCTCAGAGATGCCTTGCCCAACCATCAAGTTCTTAGAGTCAGACGTTTTACTTATGTCAATACAATGCAGAGACTGATTAGACACTGTAATGAAATGGTGCGAGATATCACAAATCTGAGGCAGATGATGTGACATCTGTGAGGAGAGTGGGGGCCATCTGCTACAAAGCACATCAAGTCATCAGATCGAAGAGGCATACACTAGATGAGAAGTAAACTGAAACAAGTTATACTTACGTTTGTGCCATTTACATATAGATTGTGAACACCTGTGTTACCTTTGTGCTCTTAGTATTTCTTCATTTTTCTGACCCTACGCTGCGTCTTCGTGCATCCCTGACATCCACAGTAGAGATGTAGGCAGCCGGCTGATTGCAACGTCCTGTTGTCTGGGATGACCTTGGAGGCGTCCTCTGGAGGGCCAAGGCCTGGAGAGCCCTGGCCGGCTCTGGGTGTCATGCTGTGGAGCAGATGCACCTTCCTCGGCCTGTGGAGCTGGAGCCAATGGGCTCACAGGCAGAGGGGATTGGGAGCAGCTGGACACACTGAGACACCTGGGTGAATTGCCCCGGGGTGTCGACAGATGTTTCTCCTCTCTGTGGATGCCTGAGGGCCACTGCCTGTCTCCTTGAGGAGAAGGGGCACCTGGAATGAGGCCAAGGTGCCCTGTCCCCCTCTCGCCTAGCAACTGATGGATCCCACCTTTGCTCAGAGTGATGGAGTGCAGGTCCTGGTGCAGATCAGGCACAAAGTCCTGGACCAAAGCCCCCATGGTGGTTGCCATCCTCCTAGCGTTGGCCTTGGTGCGCTGGCATGTCGGCACTAGGATACCAGACTGAACACAGATGGACGCCTCCATTGTCCATTGCAATCTGATGACAGCATCTGACAACCCCGCCTGCTGTGCCTTTGCCTGACTTTAGGGCTGCAACATCTCTGTTAGGGTCAAGCCCAGGGGCTCATCAGCAGACTTTGACTCAGTAAGATGCAGGACTCTGGCTTCCAGCAGCCCTCCAAGTGCTGCTAACCTTGGATGTCCCCGCCTCCGCCTGCTGTGGACCTGATTCTGTGTTGTTCTCACAAGATTGTGATTCCAAGCCTGCTCTAAAACCAGGTCCCACCTAGGTGTGTGTCTCTGCACTGGCGGAGGGTGCGTTTGAAGGCTGTCTCGTGGGTCCTCAGGATCTTCGTCCAAGGTGCTGAGGGGCTGGGACTGATGGGCTGGCTGCTGGTGGGCTTCTTCCTCTTCCTGCTAGTACCTTTTAAAGAGAGAAGGGATAATGAGTGATTGGCTGCATAGTCACCAATATAACAGAAATCGCTCACAGCTTCAGCTGCTGTATGAAGAGCAGGTAATGGGTCCTCACTGGCTTGGAAGACACCGATCTCACCCTCGGTACAGGCACGGCCCCAGTCCTTGATGACCAGCTCTACCACCCAGTCTTCAACTTGAGTGAGGGCCCTGAGCTCAGGCATCCCCACTCCGGTCTGAGATTTCGCTCTTTTGTTGTGGGTGATCTTGTCCTGCATAAAGACAGATGGACAGGCAATGAGCAGGATGGACTGCAGAGCTGATAACAAGGATGCCTGCCTTCTGTGTGTGCTGAGTGTACCTGTGTAAGGGCTGATGATGTGACTTGTGCAGGTTCACTAACTGAGAAGAGATGCAGGTGTCAAACTGCGTGTGGAAGAATCAGTGGCGATGTCCCTTGTGGTGATAATGTGTGAGATCACTGTTGAGTGTCAGCCTGTGAATGGCTGCTGGGCGTGTGAGTGTAAGTTTAGCAAGAGGAGAAGGCGGACTTAACCTGGCGGAGCGGATGAGATTGTTCACCTTCTTCTTGCACTGGATGGGTGTCCTCATCCAGGGCACATTGGTGCTGACTGCCCTTGTGCCCTGCTTCCATGCTGGTGTGGTGAGGTTGGTGGACCTCCAACTCCCATCACAGGGGTGGGTAAGCTATCTCCTGCTGGTCCTCCACTGTATTGCGGAATGCTGCCAGTGGGATGTTCCAAACATTGGAGCAATGTGCTTTGTTCCCTTAGGGGCCATTCTGATGTCTGCCATGACAAGTCCTGGGCTGTAGCGAGTTGAGTGCACGAATGAGATTTAAATATGGTACCGGGAAGGATGCCAGATGAGGTAATGGCAAGGCAGATGAATCCCAGTCTCCCCTGCCACGAGATATGGTCTCTTTCATGTTCGTGAATATTTACTGAGCTTAAAAACAGACTATCTGGCTTGGAAACCCACCATGACAGCCGGCGGGAAGTGCACACTGTTTTTCCACCCGCCACAGCACTTAGAATCCAGGGTGGAAAATTCAGCCCTTGGCCTCTGCATCTACTTATGAATTGGCCAATGGTTTCTGTCAGTTGTTGGCTGAAAGACATGGGGCAGAATTTTTAAGTCAGCGTGCGGGTGCACGCCGTACCGGATCGCATGCGAAACTGCGCGATGATTCATTCAGAGGGCTTGCGCAAAAGTCGGAAGCCCGCCTGCCAACAATTAAGAGGCCAATTAGTGTAATTAAAGTTGCAATTGTCTCCGAATTTTCGTGGTCCATCCAACCTTAAGGTGGCAGACGGGTGAATCGGCCAGGTGGACTTTGCATTATTCACAAAACTTCATCCAAGGGTGGGATGAGGTTTCTGTTATTAAATTTAAAAAAAAATCCACTGACAGCATTTTTATCATGTATATGTTCAGTGACTGATTGTGATGCTTGGTCACATTTTTTTCCTGATATTAAAAGCTTGATTTAATTGTTTTCAAGCTGTCTGTTCCCTGAGGCAGCTCTCTGCCTTGGCGGGACTTCCGTTCAGCATGTGCCGTCACCTACGGTTACACCAGTGCCCAACCTCCTCCCTCCCCACCACGGCAGCGCTGAGCATTTCACTGCGTGCTTCAACTGTGAAATCGTAGTTGGGGGCCAAGTGCAGCCTGTTCCCAGCCGACCACACCCGCCTGCCAATCGAAAAATCCTGCCCATGAATCCCAGGTAGTAGGTTCAGAAGTTCAACTTCACTCATAACTGATATTCGAGTACTGACTATATTTTTTCGGGATTTTTTAAGATGATTGTTGGACAGACCTGACCTATTCAGTTTGTGGAGGCCTTCATTGCCTGTAGCAATTTTAATTTTAATGGCTTGTTTATCTGGATTGGAAATATTGAGGTCCTGAAAGCACAGCTAGATGCGTTGTGAGAACAAAGTAATCTCAGATAGGGGGGAGGTCTGCTGACAGCCAATTTAATGTTAGAAATTTTGTGGTTATGTTTTAGTTTTCTGCAAAATTTTTAATGTTGTCCAGAACGGTTGATAGCTATTCGGGCTGCTTTGATTGCTCTTCTAAAGTTAATTTAGCTCTGAGTTGCAGTACCTTCAGTGGCCACTGCCTTAGCTGTTACTTCTTGACAGTAATGGTGGTGCTGTTGATCTCTTTCTGATTTTTGCCAGGTTTACTGAAGCTCCACCTCACAAAACAGTGGGCTGAATATTCCCCCCGTATGGGTGGGAAGGTTTCATGTTTTTTCTAGTTGCCACCGGGGCTCCTGGCCTGCCGCCAACCTTAAGGTTGGACGGGCAGGTCCTTTAATTACATAATTGACTCTGCCAATGGCCTCAGTTGGCCATTGACAGGTCAGCGGGTGCACAGCTGATTTTGCTGCGCCCCCACCTTCCTGAAAATTTAAGTGGGGTGGGGTGACGTCAGGAGTTCCACCCGATGTCACCACACATCATTTTATGCGTCGGCGAGCGGGCGGGCCCCACACCCCCCCCCCCCCCACACCCCCAACACCCCCCTACCCCCCACCCCCCTGTTCGCTAATGCATAAAATCCTGCCCAGTGACTTTAGGTGTGGCCAGGAACTGCAGGCTCCAAAAATAAAATTAAACAATGAAAAAAGCTTTTGTACAGGTTCCCTCTGGCTGTTAAGAGTTGTTAGTGGATGGACTTTTTTCTCCCCAGTACAACCGCCAGCATTTTAACTTCCGCTGACCTTCTGTATGGACAGTAAGCAGAATCTCTCCTGTCTGTGAGTTAGACTTTCCAGAGTCAGTTAGTTAATTTCTGTTCCTGCTTAAACTTTGCAGCAGGTAGACTTATACTGATTCAGATCTTCCAAATTCGAACAATACCGGAACCTGGTGCCTCCTGACTGCAACAAGATGTGACAAAATTCCAGAATAAAGGTACAGATATAGGATTCCTATATAGCTTTACATACAATGGGCATAATTTTCCTAAATTTGCACTAATTGCGGCAGCAGGTGGGTAAAATGATGTTTCACCTGCCACCCGCAAAGGCGCATTTTCACGCTGTATCACCCCGAACCTGCCTCATTACTTATGCACTCCCGGGAAACACGCTGTTTCCACTAAAACATAACCACAAAATTTCTAACATTAAATTGACTGTCAGCAGACCTCCCCCCTATCTGAGATTACTTTGTTCTCACAATGCGTCTAGCTGTGCTTTCAGGACCTCAATATTTTCGATCCAGATAAACAAGTCATTAAAGTTAAAATTGCTACTGGCAATGAAGGCCTCCACAGACTGAATAGGTCGGGTCTGTCCAACAACCATCTTCAAAATATCAAAAAAATATAGCCAGTACTCGAATATCAATTATGAGTGAAGCTGAATTTCTGAATCTACCACCTGGGATTCATGGGCAGGATTTTTTGGTCGGCAGGTGGGTGTGGTTGGCTTGGGAACAGGCCGCACTCGGTCCCCAACTACGATTTCACAGTTGAAGCGCGCATCACCCCACCGCTGCATCATGCCGGGCACCATGTTGAAAGTCCAGCCACAAGCACACATCTTAGTGCTTCCAGCTCGCCAGTGCTGCATGGAAGACATGGCCCTGAAATGGAAGAAGACTGCAGCCCCCAGTTTCAGTGACACGTCTCTTGAGAGACTTTTTAGTGCCGTGGAAGCCCACTGGGATGGCCTCTACCTCTACTCTGGCCGCAGGAGGGGCAGCAACAGCACAAAACCTGCTTGGGAGGCGGTGCCAGCGGTGGTCAGTGCCAACGTCCTGCAAAA
This sequence comes from Carcharodon carcharias, assembly GCF_017639515.1. NCBI lineage: Eukaryota > Metazoa > Chordata > Chondrichthyes > Lamniformes > Lamnidae > Carcharodon > Carcharodon carcharias. Next base: position 66,247,485 of record NC_054472.1, on the reverse strand, counting down.
GAGGACAGCCATTCAGTGCCGCAAGAGAATGAGTGATCTCCTCCCTTCCGCCAGGGTAAGTCACTCTTCTCATCACTCTCAACTCACGCACTCACAAACCCATCACACATCCACAGGGCCCTCACTCACTGCCAGTGCAAGGGACATCACCATTCACTCTCTCACACTCACCGTCATTGTCTTCATCCCATCCATGGGACCACTCAACACCCAAACAGGCCAGGCATACTTGTCACCTGACCTGGCACTTCCTCCATCTCTATCCATGCAGAACAAGCTGGCACACAACACAAGAGAGAGGCTGTAGACTGGTGGCAAAATACCCAAAATCAGGATCCTCACGGACTTTGAAAACAGAGCCATCCAGTTGGCCGATGATGACTGGGACCGGCCCTGTGCTGATGGTGAGATCGACACTGGTCTGCCCAATGAGGATCCAGCAGTGCAACATTCATCAGACAACCATGCTGAGAGTGATGTGCCTTGTTTCACAGGCCACTGCCATGCACTAATTATCTCTCCTTGCTTCCGCAGGCACATCTGCCAAACAGCTGACAGAATCCATGACCAAAGACCTCCAATCAAGCCCCGGATAAACCTCTGGAGAGGAACCTGGAGGCACCCTCCCTGAAGTTCCATCACAGTGTTCACCCACACCCTCCACCAGTGCAAAGACACATGCCTCAGTGGGACCTAGCTTTAGAGTAGCCCTGGGATCACAATCTGAAGAGCACATCACACTGTCTGATCCACTGCAGGTGGCAGCTGGGACTTCCCAGGTCCCCAGCACTCAGAGGACTGCTGGAGGCCAGAACATTGCTGAGTCTGAGACAAACGATGAGCCTCTGGGCTCGGTCATGTCACAGTTGCTGGAGCTGCAAAGGCAAGCTCTGAAACACCAGGAACAGATGTTGCTGCACTCCACAGATTGCAAGACACGATGGAGGAGTCCATCTGTCTTCAGGCTGGGGTGATAGTGCTGACATGCCAATGCATCGAGGTCAACACTGGTAGGATGGCGGCCGCCATGGAGACCTTGGTCCAGGACTTTGCTCCTGCACTGCTACACGGGCTCAACACCATCACTGATGCCATAGTTGGCCTCCAATGTGTGTACGTAAGATGGGTGCTCGACTGCTCGATCTCACTCCAGCTACCCCTGCTCCTCAAGGAGTCAGCCTGGGTATCCATATGGAGGAGGATCTGCAGGTGTATACTCCAGGCCCATTCATCCAGGTAACTCCGAGATTGTCTGGCCCATCCAGCTCCCCCCTTCCTGTGACATCAGCAGCTCTAGCTTCACAGGCTGAGGAGGGCGCCACAGCCACACAGCAGGTCCCTGAAAGCAGGCCAGGGCCCTCCAACTCTCGGCCCTCCAGGAGACATCTGCCAAAGTCATCATGGACAGGGCGTTGCAGTCAGCAGGCTGCCTCCTCCTCTGCTGTGGAAGTCCAGGGAGCTCCAAGATGTAACTTCTGTATTGGTGGTACACATTTCATTGAAATCACCTACAAGCATCACATCACTTATATATGAATCAAAAGGGATTCTACACTACAAATGTGCAGATACTTTGTGATATCATTTAGAGGATGCTTAATGTCAAGACCTAGTGCCTAAGAAGTTTTCTTTACCTTCATTCTCTGATATTCGGCCCTTTCTTATCTCCTCCATAAAAAGGAATGGCTACTGAAGGACAAAACATACCCTTACTGCCATTGGTGGAAACCCAATTCCAAAGCAACAAGGCCAATGCTGCTAAAGGACAGTTGAGCAGTTGAAGAGGCTATTTTGATGCTTTGGTAAATTATGTGGAATTTGATAGTTTGCACCAGACAAGGTCCAGAATTATCATCATCTGCCATACCGTTGCCAACTTTGCCATTGTGCTGCAGCTTAAGGTGGTGTTAATTCCAAAAGATCCTGAATAGCAGTAAGATCTTCAAAAGGGCATCTAAGGATGCATGTTATCCAAAGTCATCACAGCTTAATTCAGTCTATATGGACATCACAGCCTGACTTCCTTCTTTCACACTTGTCAATAAAATAATAATGGCAAGGTGTTACACACGCCACTATATGACAAGACAGGAGCCCTCCTTATGACATGACTTTGCAAATCATTATCACCTGATCTGAAGCTCATGAATGCTCCTATTCCTGTTTTAGTGCAATCTCTGTGAATAACAAAATACTAGAGAAATGCACATTCTCTTTTAATGCCCTACTAACCAAGTGCCAATAGTTACCCTACTTTTTTCCACTGACATTCTTCTCCTGATGCTTAAACATGTCTTTCTATCTTCTAGTTGAGTGCCCCTTCTAGGTGTAACCTGAGGCTCTGGGTCGTAAGAGATGTGTAGTATCTCATGCTGAACAGAAGGGCCAATGGAGATGTGTTCTTTGACTCGTTAGCTGTCGCCTAGCATTGAACTATTTCTTACGTTCTTATGTTCATTCCTACTTAGTTGACTGTTTTTATTTTCAGTATTGTTGTTGCATAATTTTCATTAACTTCTACCATACTACGAAAAAAAATCAACTTCCAATATGTGTTGGTATATCTCCAAATATCACCATAGTGCATTTGTTCTATTAATATTTCTTGCTGAGACTACCTTGCAGGTCATAGAAAATTTCTACCGAACAAACTGTTCCAACTAATTGCTCAGCCAATTAAAACTACAGCTTTGAGCCACTGTTGCAAGAGTATTTGTATTTCCTCCCAAATTGCAAGCAAGCTTATGTTCCTAATTTAAGGCCCAATGTAGATTTCCTCTCAGGCCTTGTAGTTTCAACCTTCTCAGTAAGTAATTGTAGAAATGAAGTGTGAAATTATTCAGGAATTCATATGACAGTTTTAGGGTCCCTGTTCATGACAATAGAATTAATTTTTGCCAACCCAGAGAAGTAGTAAAAATTGACCAAAAGCTTCAAAACAAAGTGATACTCCAATCGCAAACACTGCCAATGCAGCTCTGAATATTAGTTTATGTGAGCATGCCGATATCACAGCTCACAAAAAAATCAAACACTTATTGGAGGTAATTTTGACTCTGGCCCATAGTGTGAAATGTGTGATATTGTATCAGCCTCCAATTTACATCTCTCCTGTTTGTCACAAAAATATTTCTTGTTATTGGGCCAAGATGATTTATACTCTGTTGTTGAAATTAAGAATCAGCGTTTAATGTTAAAAATAAATTATTTGAGTTTCATTCTGCCTCAGGCAGATGGGAAATAAACTCACAGCTTGATTTCCTGCCGGAAATTCGCTGGCAGTTAAAACAGGCCATCTTTTTTTTTACACAGAGTACAGGGAAAAAGTCTTTCCTTAATCAGGTCAAAAATGTGAATACATAACAAAGAAATAAAGAGTTTAGAGGTAGTAACTGCTGCTGGACTTGCATGATGCATGAGGGAATTGTGGCTTTGAAGAATTGAAAGAACCTAGATTTTCACTGCCCTAACTGAGGCATTGCCATCTCTGTGCTACTACATTGTGGGATATGTCTGCAGTGTTTGCCATTATAGTTGTGGCTGAGTGGTTTAATTCTTATCTTATCTTATTCTTAAGTGCCCCTTCAAACACCTGGAGCACAAATTCCAGGCTAATGTCCCAGTGCAGTACTGAGAAAATTTTGCACTGTCAGAAGTGCCAACATTCAGATTAGATGTTAATCTGAGGCCCCATCTGCTCTTTCATGGAGATAAAAAATCCCACCATTTTGAAGGAGGAAAGGGGAGTTCTTCCTGCTGTCCTCATGACTATCTGTCTCTCAACCAACATCACTAAAATCAGTTACCTGATTATTTTAACATTGCTGCTTGTGGAGCCTTGCTGCACACAAATTGGCTGCTGTGTTTTCTACATTACAACAATAGCTGCACTTTATTGGTTGAAAAGTGTTTCAGGATGTCCCTATATAATGTGTGTCTTTCCTAGGCTACTAATGAAATGCATTGCAAAAGTATTTAAATTTATGTAAAAGCATTGGGTGGAATTTAACGCCAGCTGAATTTTACAGACCCACTGAAGTCAATGGAGTTTAGCATGGCTCACTGCATTTTACGACCATACCGCGATGAGGCAGTAAAATTCCGGCCATGAATCAGTAATGAAGAATAAGGGAATTATTTAGAAAGTTATCAGCACCCAGCTTTTGTATCTCCTACTTTTGCACTACACATAAAATCTGATGACAAAGCTGCAAATGGTACTGCATTTGTCCATATGTAAAAGATAATTTCAGTTCATTTTCTGCCTCCCAACCCCATTTGCCCGGTAGTTTTAATTTACAGCGTACTGCTGAGAAAAACAGGCAGAGGCAGTGTTAATGCACTGACTGAGGCATTGCCATCTGTGTTGTTACGTTTTACTCTGTGCCTGCTGTGCTTACCATGAGGAAAAATAATTCAGTTCAAAGTAGCATAGGATATGCTCAAGCATTTTTTATTTAACAAACAAAACATTTTACCTACTCAATGGATCAAATTTTTTTTTTACTTTGTTCCTGCTTAGGAAATTGGAAATGGCCCCATATTTTATTTCTGTACATAAACTGGGGGACAAAAATGTCCTCCGTTCACTATTTATAGCAGAATTAATACGTTTGTTTATGATTCTGGTACAAATAATGAGAAGAACACATCTTTCTCCATATGGGGGCCATTTCTGGCAACTCAAACAATTTTCAAAGCACTGATACATAAACAGAAGCACATTTAATAACCTAATCAACATTCATCTGATGATATAAAAAGGCATTTTCATTTCCAAGTTACATAATAGTGAGAATTTTTGGTCACTACACTTAGCAGCACCATAAAAATGTTTGCAGCATTTATAGGGGTGAGGTTACAATTCAGCATTCCTAGTCGGAAACTTTTCCTGCTGGGAATGCAGAGTCATTATCCCACTCCACACTATATCTACTTGTTATTTCTAATGAATATCCTCAACAAATTTGTTTATGATGCTGCTGACAATAGAGAAGAAAGGCATGCTATGCCTGTGCAAATACAATCGAGCTACATGGAAGGGCTGTTTCAGTGAGCACAGCTAAAAAGCCTTAGGGACCATTGTACAAACCATAGGTGCTGGCTATGGAGTGATGGGTTGTTCTCAGCAGGTGCTGCAAGACTAGTTCATGAGTCTCCTTTAAATATGCTCCCGCTTCAACTTGAGCCTTGTGCTGGAGCGAGATGAAATGACTCCTCTGAACATCAAGGGCATCTCTTAAAAGAGTGCCAGTCGTAAATTAACATTGACCGATGCATCGGTCAATGAGCATAGGTTTAGTGCAAAATAAATAGCAATTTGATTGTTAAGTTATTTTTATCCAGTCTGAATACAGGATCCGTGCAATCTTGATTCCTTTGTTTATAAGACTGAAAAGGTGTTGCAGGCAGCTCTAAAAATAATTTAATTGTGGGCCCTTCCAAATAACATGGTAGCACTATCTCCAAGCGCAACATAAAAATTACATTAGATAACACTATAAAACAAGAGAAAGCCTTTGGGCTCATTAAGCTAAATGTTTTGGTAGGCTCAGTATAATTAGCCTTATTATAAACATGCCCCATTTTATATACACTGCTGAGAGAGATGAATAGTGACAAGCAAAACTTTCAGGAAGATTAAGCAGTGTGAAAGTTCCAGCTGACTTTGAGTGAAACTCATGGACTGCAATCTAAATTTACCAACTACATTTTAGAGTTCTGGACACTGCAATTCATGGGTGCCGCTTCCATGGTTTCAGTAACGAGGGATTCATCAGGTTGCACAGAGATCAATGTTCTCTCCCTATATGTACTTTTGTAATCTTCCAACCCATTTTTAAACAAAATACTTATTCAATTACTTTTTAAAGGAGTAAAATAATATGGTTTCCAGGCAGGGAATGAAATATTACTCATAAATGATTGTTTTACATCAGTCTTTTATTTGTCTGCCAGGTTACCAAGGTTACTTCTAATAATTGTGCTCAGCATTTTTTCTTTGTCTCTGGCACTGGGGCTTCTGTTTATTGTAATGTATATATGGACAATGTAACTTTGCAACTGTTCACTGGTAGAAGTATTGTGATGGGAGTGCCTACTGGAAACTCAAGTGGGTGTTGCATTAAATCTTTGAATTATTTAAATTGCTAGCGGGAAAGCCACACCAAGCCTTTCACCAGAACTGCAAAGTCAGAATATTACCCCTGGAATGTCAACACAGGAGAACTAAACACGTTTCCACTTTTAATACCAAAGCAGGAAATGCTGGAAACACTCAACGGGAGCAGCAGCACCTGTGGAGAGAGAAAAAAAGTTAACAAGTGACTCCATCACCTGGTGTTCCCACGGGTGAGGGGTGCCAGAAGAGACCATGGGCAGAATGCTAACAGCCAGGCGGACTCAGTAGCACTGGTGGGAAGTAGGGAGGTGGAGTGGGTTTAATTCTCTGAAAAGTGGCATCAGATTGAGAACATACACACCCACCCCTGGGTTTGGCCAGGGCAGGTAGGCAGGGAACCACCTTGCAGCTGTCACAAAAGTAATTAAAATATGTAAGCAGGTAATTCCTTTTGAACTCAACCCAGCATTCTGGGTTTTCTGAGCTTTCTGCACCTCACCAGGGTCAACAAGGCAAGACCCCACTGGGCAGAGTTTCTTCAGTAAAACTGACACACTGGGAAGCCTTCAAACAGTGAAGCAGAAGAGTTGCAGCCATGGCCAGGTGAGACACTGCAGTTCACAACACTTGAGAGTGTGATCTTGCTCTTGACTGGTGGAAGCCAACTTCATGAAAGTCAGTTCACCTTAATTTGCACTTCCCTGCTCGCAGCCTTCACCATGGCATGGGGACAGCTTTTGCACCTCTATGGTGCACCTCTGATGAGGAACAAGAGGAGCAGTAACACCAACACCCGCAGGACCACAACCAGCAACAGTAACATGAACAACACAAGCAGCAGAACCAGCTGCCCTATTGTCAGCTACAAACCATTCCAAAGAAGAAAGATACAGAGGTCCAGTGGTTCAGTTCAAAGGAGGCAAGACCCTCATCACAGAAGATCAGCTCTCTCAACATATGTTAGCACCAGTGCCTCAGGTGGCTCAAGTTTTCACAGCAAGTCATTGCTCACAACTGCGGCATCCTGGAAGAAGACCTCCTTTCCTTTGGACCAGGAAGACATCCGTTGTCAGTGACTGTCAAGGTGGTTATTACTGAAGGCCCCTCCCTTACCCCCAGAGAACTACCCACCCCCTCCTCCACACACACCAGTTCTCTGCTGACCAGTGCTCTCTTCTCTTGCAAGGGAAGACAACTGAGAGTTGAGTGAGACGTGGATTGTGTGGAGAAGAGAAAAGAACAACATTTGGGGAAGATAAGTGCGGGTGGCATGGGTGTGAGACTGCACAAAGATGAGGGTAAGTGTGAGTGCTGGTTGCTCAGTTGGGATGTGAGGAGGTGCCTGGAGAGATAGGAAGGAATGGAGCTACAAAATGTGCTGGACTGAAGAGTGTTGTGCAGGAACATCCTGGGAAAGACGGAGTGTGGGTCTTGGCACCAGAAAGTATTATATCACTCAAATTCCCTTGAATCTCCTGGGGCATTGTCTCCAATTTTGAGGAACCAAAACCCCCAAATCATGCAGCACGACCTTGAGATAAGAGTTCCAGCTCTGGGGAGCAGCCTTCCCAGGTCTTCTTTCCATTGCCCTGCTTTCTGAAGTCACAGATATCAATGCCCAATTTAGCCATTCTGACATCTGCCAAGGTTTTTTATGACAAGAAATCGTTCCTTTGACTGATTCGAAACACCATGCTGCCTGCCCTCTCCGATTGGTTGAGAAACTCGGAAGATGTCATGATTCAGTTAAACAGTCTCAGCAAAGTCTACTTTAATTAACAGTCAGTAGCCAACCCATTACTGGCCTTGCCCCTGTGTACAGGTCAGTTTTGTTCAGATTCTGCCCCATATCTCAGGGTAACATGGTGCTACAGCCTGTGATTTTCCTTCAATTACAGCTAAATGAGTAGATAATATTGGGGTGTGTGCTTGCACATTCCTGAGTTCTATTTCTTGCAGATGTGTCTTTGTACTGGAAGCTACCAATGGCAGAGTCGCTTGTATAGTTTATTGTGATGGAGCTGCGCAATTCGGTTTGCTGCGAAACAGCAATTGCACTTTCTTTTCATGATGGTACATCATGGCCTGAATTTTTCCCTTGTTGGGCGGGCTTGTCAAGAGCAGGCAGGGATGGTCGGGAAGCCAACCGCTGCCCGCAATCGGCTCCGCACCTCCATTTTACCCGGGCGGGCCAATTAAAGCCCGCCCAGTGTAAGACGCAACAGCATCGATAGGGAGAAGGGGCGGACGGGGGTGGGAGCTCATTTTCCACTGGGTCCAATGGCGACCCTGAGGCCGATTCAGAAGCAGCCACGGCAGCCACGTGAAGGCTGCCAGTGAAGCAGACGCACCTGGTCACGGAGCTCATCGCTAGTGAACACGGCAGGCGGGAGGGCAGGTCAGCGGCGCAGTCGGCCCCGCATTTTTCCGATTAGTGTCTCGCTGCTCTCCTGGAGGAGGTAGCAACATGCAGAGAGACCCTTGTTTTTAGGGACGGGAGGAGGAGCCCCCGCCCCCACACAGCTCACCAAACATGCCTGGGAGGAAGTGGCATCCAGGGTGAGCTCCCATGATGTGGTGAGGCGCACATGGGTGCAGTGCTGTAAGAGGTTCAATGATTTCCTGCGATCAGGAAGGGTAAGTACCATGTTGGCATAGATCACTTAGCACAGCAGTTGGGAGCACCCTCCCTCCCCCCCAACCCCCGGACCTCAAAGTTCTTCGAGCGTGAGTGGCAAATGTCAATGAGGCAGCATCAGGGCACAGGGGTGAGCCCTGGCTGCTTGGAATGAGTGTCTTATGGCTCCAGGGTCATGAATCGGCTGAGCCCTGCGAGGTAATCCTCAGGTGGGTTTGGGCAGGTTACAATGGCAATGCACGGAAAAGGGTGGACTAATCAATGCTCCTCTCTCCTTTCAAGAGAAGACATCCCATAACAATGCAGAGGGGTTGCGGACTGGCGGAGGACTTGCCACCTTCTAATCATAAGTAGATATGAGCAGAAGACCCTGGAGTTGGAGAGGCACCAGTGCCTAGGCCAACCGGCTGCGGTGAGGTTGAGATGCCACAGGGAGGTAAGAGTGCAGTGCACTGAGGTCAGAATGTCTGTCATAGCAACCATTCCACTGTAGTCTCTATATTGTTGTGAGCCTCAAACATAGAAACCCCATTGGTAATGGAAAGACGAGGGCACCCTGATCCGGATGCCAGGCATGCACAGTAACAGTGTAATGATTTCAACTAATGACATGTCCTTGTTCTTCCTTTTAGACTCACCAGCAGCCCATCAGGTTGAAGAGCCTTAAAGCCCACTGCTGACTCCAGAGGACAGCAACCATGGAAACACACCTGTGTCACACCCTTTCAGTCAGGCAGGCACCAGCGCAGGTACTAGCACCTCGGTGGGAATTAGATCAGCTGATTGTATTTCAGTGCACAGCAGTGAGAGTACTTCACACTCGCTTGAGGTGCAGGCGGAGGCAGATAGTGTCCCGGATGCTGGCAGTCGGAGGACTACTGGGGACCAGGAACACGGTCAGTCGGTGGCCAATGATGTGCCTCTGGAGTTGTCCTTGAGGCAGCAGACGCTGGAGGTCCAGCAGGGTCTGCGGGAGGATCAGGAGGAGATACATGAGGGAATGCGTGCCATGGTTTCCATTGTGGAGGAGTCCATGTGGAGTGTGAGCAATGCAATAACCCTCATGGCCAAGTGCACTACCTCCTCCATGGAAAGCATGGCAACTCTCATGGAGAGACTCCTCCAGTAGATCAATCAGGGGTTCCTGGGGATGTGCTCGGACCTGCAAGCCCTCACACTGGCAATGACCTCAGGTGGTCAGTGGCAGTGTGGGAGATGGATTGGGTAGCCAATATCCCAGCTAGATGCCCGTCCATCAATGGTGAGCAGGGAGGTCCAAAGCAACCTGATGTTGGCGCACGAGCTGCTTGTTGTCTCTGTGGGCTCCTCCCACGGCGCTTCGGATGAGGCTGCAGCAACTGGGGAGATACCAGCTGTGACACTGGCCGCTCCATCCCAGGCGGGGCCAGCACAGGCTTCACGGGCCAGAGGATGCCTGCCAAAGTGATCAAGAACAGCAGGACAGCAGAGTGAGCAGGCTGTCTCCAATGCCAGTGCCAGCAAGGGGGGAGCACGCAGACATAGCACCCATAAGCGAAAACTTAAAGCACTGTAAGCACTACACAGCTTTTTGGTAAATATTATTTGGTGTGATGGATAACATTTTTCAATTCAATTTGTATTATGTATGCCAGGCATCACAGCATTAAATGTGTTTCTGTTCAACAAGCTTCTGGGTGCTTCACTAGTTCTGCAGGTACAGGATAACCCATGATGCTATGAGTGACTTGTTTGTTATTGAACTTTATTGAAATAGCACATAGTGCAGGTTGTTTACCAAGCAAATGTTCCTGACAGGTATTGAGTATGGAGCCTGCAGCCCTGGCATGTGGTGCTGGTTCTTATTTTGTAGGCTCGCTGAAGGAACATTGGATCAAAGCATCCCAGGTGTCCCTGCCTTCCTGGAGGTTGCCCAGGTTAGCGTTTATCCCCTCAGCAATCTCCTGACCATGCTCGTCCTTGGACTCGCTATTGGACTCAGAGTACTGAGCAGCTGCGTTAGCACCTTCTTCCTCCACTGCATTCCCTCTTTCCAGCGCCAGATTGTGGAGAGTGCAGAGTGCAGCATGTAACCACTATCAGTGACATAAGATCTAGCGGATTTGCAATGCACCTCAAGAATGGTCCGGGCATCGGAAGCACATCTAGAGAAGACCTATGTGTCTCTCTAACACCGCCCTTGTGGAGCCGTGGCTCCTATTGTACCGTTGTTCAGCCTCTGTTCTTGGATGCCAGAGAGGCATCATGAGTCACCTTCTGAGGAGATTGCCCTTGTCACCCAGCAGCCATCCATCAAGCCAGGCTGAAGCACTGAAGAGCCCCGGCACCTGGGAGTGTCTGAGGATGTAGGTGTAGTGGGAGCTGCCTGGGTACCTTGCACAGGCTTGTAGAATCAGCATCCTGTGGTCACACACTATCTGGATGTTCATGGAGTGGAAGCCCTTCCTGTTGACGAAGGCACCAGGCTCACCTGCTGGCGCCTTGATGGCCACATGTGTGCAGCCTATTGCACCCTGGACGCGGGGGAAGCCAGCAATGGCCACGAAGCCTCTGGCTGGCCTCATTCATGCGGTAGTGAGTAAAGGTCAATGCACGCCTGAACAGATCGTCTGTCACCAACTTGACACAAGTGTGGACAGCTGATTGGGAGACTCCACAAAGATCACCCACCGACCCCTGGAAAGAACCGGAGGCATAGAAGTTGCGGGTAGCTGTGGCCTTCAGCGCTGGCATGGGGTGTCCATCTACACAGTTGGAGCTGATCTCAGGACCAATCCTTTGACAGATGGAGGTCACTGTCTCCATTGAGAGGTGGACCCTCCTTCAGCATTGCACCTCAGACGTATTAAGGTAGCTGCATAGGCACCTGTAAGCCCTGGCAGCAGAATAGTGACATCTTCTACGGCCCCTCCAGCCTTGGATTTCCAGTTAGCCCTGCACATCTTGTGCCTGCGCCTTTCCTCCCAAAGGTTGCTCCCCTGGAGGCTGAAAAGGGACACGTGACCTTCTCCCCTTTCTGGCCCTCTCTTCCTCCTCAGTGGAGGAGCCTCCAGTAGAGAGCACAATCTCCATTCCCAGGGTAAGGAAAGGCTGTCTAACATCTGGGGAAGGCCCCAAGTGTTGTGACTCTTCCAGAGCCTCTTATTTCTGTCAAAGCAACTCTGAAGCAAAATGAAGTTTTCCTGTTCACACAAGCAAGTAGCAGCAGCTTATAAGCTAAAATACAAACAACTCGCATCAGCAAGCTCACTCATCCGTCTTATCCCGCCCACTGAAAATGTGATCTACCCCCTGCCCGCAACTCCCATGCGACGCCCATGTGACGCCCTGAAAATCGCAGGGGCTGCTTAAAATCAAAGACAATTGGTGCCTCAAGGCCTTAACTGACCTGTTAATTAATGGCAGGCTTGTCCCCCTTTTCATTACGTGCCCACCTAGCGAAATATCGCGACAGTGCACAGTGGCATCATCATGCACTGTGTCATGGACCCCCAATCGGGTCCATGCCTCCATTTTCTGTGGGTGGGCCAATTAAGGCCCACTCAGCATAATGCGCACCCAGAAACGCTGAGCGGTCCCTGTGTGAGCCATGGGGGGGGCTGGTTTCCCTGAGTCAGGAGTGCGCTCTTTAGCACATGCGCATGAAAGAGCGCAGGAATCTCCCTGAGGGACAGAGGTGCCTCAGGGAGATAAGTTTTAAGTTTTAAAAGTTTTAATAAAGAAAAAAAATTTAAGATATGTCCCCTCATGTGATAGTGTCACATAAGCTGGGATATGCCAGCAAACTTTAATTGAAAAATTGAATTAATTTATAAACCCTTCATGAAACCTCAACCCCCTGAAGATGAGGGTCCGTGAAAAATATGAAGGCCGCCTGGGCTCTTTGCCTGCCCGCCAGCCTTAAGGTTGGACGGGCAGCTTTCTCAATAGGTTTAATTATTTAATTAATGGACTTAAAAGGCCTTTGACAGTTCGGCAGGTGCGCAGCTGTGTCGGCTGCATGCCCGCCGAACTGAAAATCTAAATGACGTGCCATGACATCAGGACACACGCCCAACATCACCGCACGTCATTTTATGCCTCAGCGACCGGACCTCGCCCCCACTCGCCGAGCCGAAGATTCAGCCCCAGCTGTTTTCTGTAACTTGATGAAAGTTGTGGAAAAGCTCGAAAATGATAATAACACCTTCATTTCCAGTTACTGTGGATGAATGAAAGAACATTGGTAGAAATTCTCTACTTCACAGTACAAACTTGGCCTTTCATCAAGTATTTTATGGCTCAAGATTACAGTATTATAGATTAGAACACATGCTGGCTCACCTCTGTATTGCTTTTTCCAATATTATTCCACAACAGCCTTCAAAAGTAGATAACCCTTTATATAAATCTTCATTATATCATTAATGCCAGTGATTCTTTTCCATTTCATAATAAAATACAAAAGAAGGCAAGATTGCTTGGCGTTCATTCATATAATATCTAAGGTTTATTGCCACAGAACTGCTGCTTGGTTCATGTAAGACCAGTTGTTAAGTTTACCATTGTGTTGTTAGCCACTTTATTTCAGTGGTATTAAACTATGTGTCCATTTCATAATGCTTGAGCTGCTGTCATCATGGGTCAGTATGTGTGGACACTGTAGAATAGGTAGTTCATGATTTAATCATGTAATTCATTGTATGTGCAATTCATTATAGATGTTCCATTGTCTGAATTCTGCACTGATGAACAAGTTTAAGAGTACAAAAATGTATCATCAGACACTAAAATACAAACTAAAAGTAAAAAGTAAGCAATAAATCTGACATAAATTACCTAATCATTGCTAACTTTTTCATTAATCACATCTGAAAATTAGCCGGTTCAGAATGGATAATCTAATTGTTTACTTAAATCAATATTTTGTGAAGTAACCGAAATTGCTAAATGTATTAAACTTATTACAGCAACCTTCCACATTCATCAATCCCATCATAGCTCATCTCCATCACTTATCATGGTAAATGATAAGCAAAATGTATAGTTGTAGAAGCTCATCTTGGACAGCATTGGATCAGCCACCTGCTGTAGGCAGCACCTGATGTTTAATTCTATTGACTACCATAGAACTGATTATCATGCTCTGTGTATGACAGACAGCTGATCTGATACTGTCCATTTTGCACTACGGCCCTGGGTGAATTTCCCCATAATCACTTCTTCTTTAATGTTCTCTTTTTTGTACTCCTGAAGTCGCCGCCTCAGATTTGGGTATTCTGGTTGCAGCTCTCCAGTACCCCTTCCAAGTTGCTACGCAGAGAGGTGTTAGATGCATGGTATGCTTTGCCATATGGTGTAGTTGAAACAGATGTCATTGCATCATTTAAAGGAAGAGTGAATATATATATATTTGAAGTTGAGGTAGATACAGTGCTGTGGGGAGAAAGCAAAGCAACAGGCTAAATTTGAGATTTTGTGAGCAAAAGGGAATGGGGGAGTGGGGTTGACTGGATTGCTCTAGCGGGGATGACATGGAATTGATGCACCAAATAACCCCTTCTATGCCGTATGTGACTCCACGAATAATTAGAATGTTGAACTTGTCACTACATGGAGGAATTGAGGTGCATAGCACAGATACGTTTAAGGGGAAATTTGATAAACACATAGAGAAGTAAGAAGTAGAAGGGTATGCCAATAAAGTAGCATGAGAATGGGCACATGTGGAACATAAATGCTAGCATAGACCAGTTAGGCTGAATGGTTCATTTCCATATTGTAAACTTGATGTAATTTTTTTCATTTTATAGCATCATTTCTGGTTTGAGAAGTTTCCTGATTTAATTAGTTCTAAATGATAAACCCATTCAGCAGCCGATCAGATGCAAGCAGATACTGAACTAGGCAGAAGCACAGTCATGCTATTTGGCTCTCTAAGAAATGAGTTACCAGGTTGGATTTCACACTCCTTTGCTGGCAGGTTTGAAGGCAAGGGGGCATGTAAGGTTCAGCATGCCCACCACTTACTCGGTTGCCACCAACCTGTCTGAAATTTTATGGGGAGGCCTTATCCCACTGCTGCTGCCAGTATTTTACCCAGCGTGATGGGGATACGCACATCAAATGGGAAGCTTGACAGCTTTAGCTGCGAAGGCTGGTGTCGGGCAAAGGGGATGGGAGAAGGGCTTCCTTTGCTGGCACCCTGGCTCCAATGGAAGCAAACCCCAAAGATCATCTTCCCTTTAATTCTCTCCTGGCCTCTTGAACCTGGCACCCTCCCACCCACTCTGACCCTTCAAACGCCATGCCTCCTCACTCTCCTCGCCATGCCCCCTGACCCTGGGCTCACTGGACTCCTTGGTGTAGTGGGACTGTCTGTAGTCCCAGTACTTGCCAGCACTCCCATTGGCACTGGTGGGTCTACAGAGATAGAGCGGAATACTTGCCTTAAAGTAATTACGGCTGCTCCCAGAGTTAAATTGCTGCAGGACAGCTGCTGGGATCGTGGGCAGTTTCCCCACTAACGTTTTAGTCAGGGAGCAGGGACCTCGGTACAATGAAAAATCCAGCCTATCATGTTAATCTATTTATACATTTTCATCCTTGTTTTAAAATTTCTCCATAACCTTGCACATCATTATCTCTGTAACCTCTTCCAGGACACCAATGTTTTGAAGTATCTGTGATCTGCCATCTATGGCCTCTTGGACACCCCCAAATTTAATTGCTCCCCAATTGGCAGTTATGCTTTCAGCTGCCAAGGCCCTAAGTTCTGGAATTCCTTCCTTAAATTTTTCCTCTCCTCCTCCTTTAATTTGCTCTTCAAAATCAATCTTTTTGGCCACCTGTTCTAATGTTGCCTTATGTAGCTCGGCACCATTTTGTTTGATAAAGCTCCGATGAAGATATATTATTACATTAAAGAATTGGATAATTACAAGTTGCCATTGGGCAGGGTTTTCAGCTCGGCGAGCAGGTGCACCCGACACGCACGAGTGTGAAATAGAGTGCGATGATGTCAGGCGCGTGTCCCGATGTCATTGCGCACTCGTGCGATATTTCAGTTGGTGGGTGCATGCAAGAGTCGGCAGCACACCTGCCGACAATTAAGAAGACTGCTTAGCCTATTAATCAATTAAATAAAGTGAATCTTTTCTTGCCCGTCCAGCTTTATGGTTGGTGGGCGGTCGAGTAGGCCAAGCGGTCTTTGCGTTTTTTGCAAAACCTCATCTACGGGCAGGATGAGGTTTCAAGCAGTGAGTAAAAAAAAATAACATTTTTTAAAACTCATTTTGCACATGAGAGTGTCACATGAGGGGACATTTTCCTTATTTTAAAAAAATGTATTTTTAATGTTAAAAATCTTCAATGCCCTGAGGCAGCTCTGTGACTTCAGGGAGCTTTCAGTGAGCGCACCCCCCTCCCCTGCATGTGCACACTTCAGCGCTCGCACTCCACCTGCTCCCACCCTGGCAGTGCTGAGATTATCAATGCGTGTTTCACACTGGTTGGTCATTAATTGGCCAGCCATCGTGAAATCACGGTCAGGGCTCAATCGCGGGTGGTGGACCGTTTCACGGCTGCTCCCTGGCCTGTCTGTCGTGCCCGCCTGATGTGGGGAAAACATTCCCCATCGTTTCCAGCATCCATTTTGTTTTGACCACAAGAGGAATTTCAGATCATGAAAGGTTTTGAAAATGTGGATGCAGAGAAAACATTTCCACTTGAGGGGGAGTTCAGAACTAGAGGTCATAAATACAAGAAAGTTAGTTGATAAATTTAATAGGAAATTTAACAAAAGCCTCTTTGCAAGACTGTGGAATCCACTACTACAGAGAGTAGGTGGGGCAAATAGCAAGCTATATTTAAGGAAGGATAAGCACATGAAGGAGAGAAAAAAGAAAGATAATCCAATAGGGTGATGTGAAGCAGGCTGGAAGGATGCACATGTGGAGCACCAAAACAAACATAGGCTGATTGGGCCAAATGGTCTGCTGTTTTGCTGCATACTCAAATATGCCGAGTCTCTACAAACACAATTGTACATGTCAAAAAACTTTGTTTCATTGCAGTAAATTACTTTTGCTTATCGGTAGAATTTTTTGTGCCCACTGGCGTCAGGCGTGTTTGGCGGCGTGAGCGGACAATATGTCGAAAGGGCCAAAAACTGGTTTCATGATATAATGAAACCAGTTTGCGATCGTCCGCTCAGCACATCAATGGCGGCCCACGTTTCCCACCTTTGGTCGTCAGGAACCTCATTGTAATACATCTGCATACCATAATAATATCATAATAAGACCAGCCCTCCACACTGGAGGATCCACCTACGTCAGCATGATTGCACGCCGACATGTATCACAGCAACGTATAAAAGGCATACGCTTGGCGGGCTGCAGTTTGAGGGGAACTCGGAGGGCACAGTAACGTTATGCAGTGCTTGTGATGGGTGCCTGTTGAACTTCAAGGTTCAGGTGACTTGGGGGTGGGTGGTGATGTTGGTGCAAAGGCTGTCCAGCGGTTGAAGGTAGTGCACAAGCGCATGCGAGATGGAGGGGAGGGCAGCATTAGGGAAACCTTGTATAGAGTAACCATTCCTCCACCGCTGAGACAGTTCAGATGCAGACACATTGTGTCACGACTCAGTGGGGATAGTGCACTGTAATGTCAAGCCCCACTGTTCCCCGAGCCGCAATGTGAAAAATGTGAAAAGTTAGATCAAAGCACCGGATTGCCCCAATTCTACCTAATTGTTTAATTTAGGTTAACAGAATACAAGCACCAACTTAATAAGTAAATAATTGTTTATTGAACAAATTGTCATTAACCAGTGGCAAAAGAAAGAAATATGAACTGTTAATTTCTAACCCTATAACCTAAACTCTACCCCTTCTTAATTCCCTATACAAACACATACAAGACACACAAAAACATGGATTTTAAGGGCAGGACAAAACAGTTCAATAGCACCATTCCCGGAGTACAGGTTGCGATGGATTGATTTTGATTGATGTCTTCCAAATTCCTATCAGTTCTTGTTGATGACACAAGGTGGTTTTCCCTCACTATCAGTACTTAGTTCACTGGTTGAGCACTTGCCTTTCAATGTTTCTAACAGTGACCTTCCCCTTTGCCTCTTGACAGGGGTTTTCAGAGAGAGGGCAGGTTATAGAGAGATAAGGAGGAAAAGCCACTTAGCTATTATTGTGGAATTACTGGAATGTTCCTTACATAAGAAAAAGAGGTTTTAGATCTTGTTCCTTTCAGGCTAGGAGTTATTCAGGTGCACTGCTCTCACATAAAACCTGGTCACCTGGTCTGGAGCGAATTAAAATGCTGTTGTCAGACAGTTCCCTTGGTCTAGGACTCCTTTCCGGCACCATCCTGTCTATCATGGCACAACATGCTCCATGACTGCAACATTGTATATATCTCTCATCCTGTCCCAGTAGACATGCGTTTCAACCATCAGCCATTGTAATTTTACCACAGTCCAACAGAAAATTAAAAGGTATGTTTTTACAACAGTCCAACAAAAATAAAAACATATGTTCCTTACAGGCACACACATACAAGACACAAGAGACACACAAAAACATGGGTTTTAAGGGTAGGATAAAACTGTCCAATAGCACCAATTCCGGAGTACAGGATTTGCTGGGTTGACTTTGATTGATGTCTTCAAAATTTATTCAGTTCTTTGTTGATGACACAAGGTGATCTTCCAGCACTTTCAATATTTAGTTCGTTGGTTGAGCACTTGTCTTTCGATGTCTCTAACAGATTAGAGACATGGGAAGAAAAAGCCAGCTAGCTTATTGTGGAATGACTGGAATCTTACACACACAGGAGAGGTTGGTTTTAGGTCTTATTCCTTTCAGGCTAGGAGCTATTCTGCTGCACTGCTCTCACACAAAACCTGGTCACCTGGTCAGGAACCAATTGTTGCCAGGCAGCTCCCTTGGCCCAGGACTCCTTTCCAGCACCATCCTATCTTTCATGGCACACACTGTTCCAGGACTGCAACATTGCACACATTTCTCATCCTGTTCCAATGGATATGTCTTTCAAATGGCAGCCATTGTAATTTTAATCAACAGTCCAAAAGAAAATAAAAAGACATGTTCTTTACAGCAGTTCCAACAGAAATAAAAATATATGTTCCTTACAATTGGCATGCTTGGAATCGGGCGTCTAGCTTACCTGCCCACTCAAGCAATACAGAGGCATGTGAGTGCCACCAAGTGCTCCAGAGCTTTTCACCCTTTGGGCACAGACTACAAACAAATGAGCATTTTAGTGGACTGCAGAACAGTTGGATGGCTGTGCACGTTGTACAACCTTGCAGTGTGGGTTAGGAGAATGCCTGTGCCTGAGCTGAAAGTACAGCGTGCAACCCAATGGGCAAAGCTGCAGCCAATTAGTCAGGTGGAGTGGGGCGGAGGAGGGTGGGGTTTTGGGCAGCCATGCAGCGCACTAAACTCTGGCCATCCAAGCGGTGGCTATTACTCTTCGGGAAGCATTAAGGAGCCTTCAGACTTAACTAAGACAGGTTCTTAGCACTCCCTTTTTAACCACCTGTCTCTCTCTCTCTCTCTCTCTCTCTTTCATCCTGCAGGAAAAGTACATCAGGAGCATGGAGCCTGGTGAACTAGCTGTATGCCTCGTGGTGTACAGAGAGTGAAGATGACGGAGAAGAGAGAGGCAGAGGTGCCTGGCTGGGCAGAAGAAGGAGCAGCACCCTCAGGAAGAAGAGCTGGCTGGGGCTCCCACACACGCCGCTGAAGAGCCACAGTGAGCTGCCATTGCTCGGCACCTCGCTAGACCCAGGGTCTATAGATGCAACTTTTCATTCCTACAGATGACCGAGAACCAGTGTCGCCAAAGACTTTGCATCTCTAGGGAACTGGTTGGTCACATCTCCCAGGCACTGCAGGATTTGGCGCCAGGGGGGCATAGAAGGAATTGACTGCCTGTCGCTGTGAAAGTAACCACGGCGCTCAATTTTACGCCAGTGGCTCCTTTCAGGCCTCCAAAGGTGACCTCTTTGGGATATCACAAGCCTCCACCCACAAATGCATCCAAGAGGTAACAGACGTCATCTTTGTGCAGGCACATGATTTTGTGCATTTCGCCTGGGACCAGGAAAGCCAGGATGCAAGAGCGATTGGATTTGCCAAGATCTCATGTTTCCCACAGGTGCAGCCTGCCACTGACTGCTCTCATGTGGTGCTCAGATCTCTGTGGCAACAATCGGTCAACTATGTCGACTGCAAGGGCTTCCATTTGCTGAATTTGCAGCTGGTCCGTGACCACCACAAACGCATCCTGTCCAGGGAGTGTCCAAGCCTCATATATTATCAGCCGGTCACAGATCCCTGACATCTTCCAGGGTCCACAGAGCTGCAGGGATGGCTTCTCAGGGACAAGGGCAGAGGATGCGACTGATGACACCCGTGCGGTGGCCTCAGACTGCAGCAGAGCAAAGATATAATGAGGCTCATGCTGCAACTCACAACTTGGTGAAGCAAACTGTCAAGATGCTGAAAATGAGGTTCCAGTGCCTGGGCTAGTTTGGTGGAGCCCTGCAATATAGTCCACAGAGGGTGTCACAGATCGAAGGTTGTGGAGGAGTGGAGGTCTCCCTCGATGAGAAGGACGTTGATAGGGACGGAGATTGAAGATCCTTGAAAGTGATGTTAATGGCAGTGAGGCCCTTGCACTGGATAGACGAGTCAGGCACGCTTGGGAGGCCCTCATAGCTGCCAGATTTGTGGAGGAAGATGACAACATACAGTGAGGAGACACCATAGATCCTCACATCGCATCTATTAACATTTGACTCCAGTCTGGTATATGGCAGCGCACATACCCTCTGTGAGAATGCTCCTGTCATGGAGATGCAATGGAGGCCCTAATAATCACTCGATTGCAGGAGAATGATGACGACATGCAGTGATGACACTCCATAGATCTTCACATAGCCTCTGAGAATGTCTGATTCCTGTCTGGCTGAGGGCAGCTCACTTGCGCTCTGTGATCAGGGTCACATTATAGGAATACAACCATGAAACTTCAAAGACAGCTGACCCTTTGTCTGCCTTCAACACCTGACCCCTTCAGGAGCACAGCATTGCCGGTCACAGATGCTGACGAGATGGGGGTCAGTCCCACTTTAAAGGTGCTGAGAGCACACAGAGAGAATGACTGAACTCTATGACCCCTGCCCACAACATTCTGGCAACAATGAAAAACACCACCCAGGTGCAGGCATCACTAATATGTCCAGGCAGTGTGAGGCCAGATCATCACTTTTGTCTGAAGGCTGCACAGAGCACAAGGAAGAGGCCCTGGACTGAGACGTCTGCCTTTAACTTGTGCAGAAAGTTTTCACATCTGAGTGTCACAAACACTGCTCATCAGAACAAGGATCCATAGGCAAGAAGACATACTTGGGAATTTACTTACAATATTGAACATTATGTACAAGTGATTAACACCCATGCCCAAGATGTGCAACACTTGCTTAACCTTCCTAACATTGCCGTTATGCCTTGGCGCTCCCCGGACATCCACAGTGGAGGTGAAGGCAGCCTGCTGACAGTTATGCCCTGTCTGTGATGACCTTGACAGGCGTCGTCTGGAGGGCCAAGATCTGGAAGGCCCCGGCCTGCTTTTGGGGTCGTGCTGTGTGGCAGTGGCACCATCCTTGACCTGTGGAGCTGGAGCTGCTGTGGTCAAAGGAAGAGAGGATTCCAATGAGCTGGACACTTCTGGAGTCACCTGGGTGGATACCCCTGGGTGTGCACCTGCTGATCCTCCTCCCAATGGCCTCAGGTTGACTCCTTGAGGAGAAAGGGGAGGTGGAGCGATATTGAGCTGTCCTGCGCTCCTTTCGTGTGCACACTGTTAGAGGTGAAATATGGCATCAGAGATGGAGTTTAGCCCACGCAGCAATGCTGAAGCAATATCCTGGACCAAGGTCTCCATGGCGGCTGCCATCTTACCAGTGTTGGCTGCTGGTTGCTCACTTAGTAGAGCACCGCCGACCTCATTGTCAGCATAAGAACAGTCCAGATCCTTGCTGGCCAGCTGGATGGCTCTGCTTTCATACCCCATGAGGACCTTGATTTCAGGCATTCCCCCACCAGTCTGCGACCTCCCCCTCTTGTTGCACGTTAGCTTGTCCTGCATGAATATAGATGGTGAGAGTGTAAGCAGGACGCCTGCCAGGCCAGATGATAAGTATGCCTGGCATGTGTGGGTAGCATGTGGTCTCATGGACCAGATGAAGACAATAAAGGTGTGTGTGAGAGAGTGAATGGTGATATCCCTTGAACTGACAGAGAATGAGGGCTCGGTGGATGTATGTTGGCTTTGTAAGTGTGTGAGTTGAGAATGGTGGGAAGAGTGATTTACCCTGGTGGAATGGAGGAGATCATTCATCTTCTTGTGGCACTGGGTCCCTGTCCGAAGAGTGTTGGCACAGACCACCACTTCCCAAGCTGGATTAGTGATGTTGCTGCCCATCTTATGGCTAGAATGAGGGTAGAGTACATCATGGCGGGCCTTCACTGAGTCCAAATGGTGCTTGAGGGAGGTGCTAAACCAGGGAGCTGCAATCTTTTTGCCTTTTGCGGCTATGCCATCCATGCAGCAGTCCTAGACTGGAAATGCTGAGGGGTGTGCATGTGGCTGCTCTTTAAATATGGCATCCGGTGTGATGAAGTAGCAAGATGATGGCATGGTGGGCGAATGAGAGCTTGCACGCCGTCAAAATGGCGTGTTTCTTGGGAATGCATTATTAATGTGGCCAGATTGGGACAATACAGCATGAGAAGCCATCATTCTTCCCGCCTGCTACTGCACTTAGTGCAAATCTTGGACAATTCCATCCTATATCTCATAACTGTAGCTATGTCTAACAAATCGGGCTTCAAAAGGTCAGAGTACTTCCCTTTTTTAATGAATTAGTCTATATTACTATAACAAAAATTAATCAACATTTGTTGAAGCACAGTTAAAACAAAATTCACTTTTGAAATACGTTCATGTTGTAGAAAAAATAATCTTCCTCAGTGAATATTATGCAAAATGATAATCAGGTTTTAAGATGCTGAATAGCTTTAGGATATTTATCACAAGTCCTCTACATGGAATGAAAAAATGAGTATTTGAATGAATCGTGACTTGAGATCATCGTGACTGTATCACAACTGAACAAAGAACGGGAGGTTATAAATCTCATAATACATTGGACCTTTGGTTTCTTAGGTTTCAAACCTAGAGTCTACAAACTTAGAGCTATACACGTCTAAGTCGGTTTTACCAAACAAGAACTCAGGGCTGGATTTTACGAGTCCTTGCCAGGCGTGTTTTTAGCCAGACCGCGTGTAAAATATGTCAGGTGTCTAGCCCACCAACTTCCCGCCCACCTCCAAGCTGACCCCCATAATCTGCTAGGTGGGCAGGTACTGAAATCAGCAAAGCACCCATCATATTTAAACGAATAATTAAAGGTAAATTAGGCTTCTTAGACTTTTTTTCTGGGGTTCAAGTAGATCGCACCCTGTCCCCACAATTGCCCCATTAAATCCAGCCCTCAGATACGCATTGCAATGATACTGTGAGGGACTTAAACATATACGCATCAACATAGCAGCAGGGTAGGATGCACAAGTCCCACAATTAATCACAGGAAAATCAGTGCAAACTCATTACAAGAGCACCAGGCAGTGTGGATGCATAACTCCTAAATTAAACCACTGCACATAATGGATGTATACTCATTGTAACATAATGAAAAATAGGCACAAGTCACTGAATCACAACTGAACAAAGAAATGGAGATTATAAATCTCATGATATATTCAACAATTTCTTGGTTTCGAGCAGAGACCTCTGAATAAATATAGAAGAAATCATCCATCAGCCAATTAGAAGGTGGTGTGGAAACCACTCTAGCAAGTTGGTTTGCCTGTCGCTATGATTGAATAAAGATGTCGATATTGAAATTCTGGGAGTAGTGAAGGGTGGTATAGCAGTGATCTGGCAGTAGTGGTCAGAACCTGTGTCCATATGCCCTTAACAATGCTGGACACCAAAGCCGGGAGGTCCGCATGTATGTTTGCAGGAGGTCTATTTTGGACCTGTAATCCATCAACGAAATAGGAAGAAAAAGGAAACAGAGAGCTTTATAACAATTTGTGTGCAGAGTCCTGTGGGCCTGTTGGTTTTGTGTTCAAGTGCAATTACAAAATTCTTTCCTCTACCGTACTAACTCCCCACCATACGCTAACCACCCCCCACTGATGGTTTCAACAATGGTGCTGAGAACAGCACAGACACTGTTTCAAAGGTTGAAATAACTCTGACACTGGAATTTCAGATTGAATTAGAAAACTCAGTTGCTGGCAGGGGGATGTTCTGCCCCACTTTTCTCTTACATAATATTTCCTATAAATTTCAGAACCTCAGCGTTCTTTAATTAAAGTGGTCTAAAACAAGAGCGACTAAGCAACATATTAAGGTCTACCTTGCAACGACTGTCAACAATAATTTTAACAACATTTAGTAAAGTTCCTACCATACCAACACTTCAACCACCTGAATTTGGGAGGATGTCAAGAAATACATTTCTATGTTGCTCCTCATGCACAGAAAGATGCTTTCATAGAACTGACAGAGTGGTGAAAACACTTAGTGAGCGAAAATGGAAAAAATTTGATCATGGAACGGATAGCTCACCCAGAGAAAAGGATTTTATTTTGGAAGCTTTTGAACGCAGAGTACCTTTGGCCAAAACTATATGTCTTCAGCAAAGCAATCATTCCTCATTCTCTACAGAACAATTTTTTAAAAATTGCAAACCTTGACAAATATTTTTTTAAATCTATTTTCTTCACAATCCTCAAACGTGCCTTCGATTTGTGATTCTATTTTCTGGCCCCGGCACTGCTGATTGCCATGTCCTTCAGACAGAATAAAAGCCAGGGTTTGATTCAAGAGGCAAGGCCATGTGAAAACAGCAGATCTCATTGAACACAAAGTACTTCAGAATACATTTCAATGAAATGATAAAATTTGGAATCTCTTTTTATCAAAGCTGCAAGCCTGTGTTTTCCCAGGGCACGTCATGTGAAAACAAGGACTGAAAATGACTGAAGGAATGGTTCAATATGGTTATTAAACTCTTGCACTTAGACTCAAACCTCACCTAGCTCACCAAATGCATGCATTTGTTCTCTATTATTTATGAGAAAAAAACTTGGATTTTCAAATCAGCAAATTGCGGTGCATTGACCCTGCTTATTCTGCTGGAGTCAGCCTAATGTAAATATGTGACCTACCAGTGTGGAAATTGTACGTTATTGTGAGTTTTAAAGGCCTACAGGATATTCAAATTATGTTTTTCTAATATTTAGAAAACAGCAGCTTACATTACAGGTGCAAATTTGCAAAAAGTAGAGCAGGCTACAACACAGTCTAACACACGGATGGACCGGTAGAGATTCTTAAAGGAAGTGAAGCGAGAAGACAGCTCTCTTTGGTACTGAGTACACCAAGGCAGCAACTCTGGAGGCAAAGGCAGAAGATCACCATCTTGTTCACAACACCATGTACAACGAAATGGTGCAAGATAAAGTTTAGATGCTTCACCAGGTCAGTTAAGACAGAAAAACTCACCATGAACATTCAATAAGGCAGCATATTAAGAAAAAAATGGCACAAATGATATTTACAATTATTTTTTCCTCACAACATCTCAAGTGTTTTCAAAGCTTAGCAATAATGCCAAGTAGACAGTAGGGTGTACACACCCAGCCTTCAACTGAAATGCTCCTTCACACAGTTCTTATAGGTGGGCAACACAAAAGATTCACCCATTTACTGCAGCTTACTGTTGGTGCATGTATATTTCCTCAGTTGGTCAGGATTCAATGGGCAGAATTTTCTGTGCCCACTGGTGTCAGGCATGTTCGGCAGGGTAAGTGGACAATAGGGCAAGAAGGCCAAAAATCGGTTTCACAATGATGTCACTAGTCACTGGGGATAGTGCGCTGCGATATCAAGCTCCATTGCTCACTGAGCCACGACAAATGTGAAAAGTTTTATCAACCCACCTAACTGTTTCATTTAGGTTAACAGAATATGAGCGCCAGGTTTGTAAACTTAATAAGTAAATAACTGTTTATTGAACAAATTGGGCAGAATTTTGCCGTCAGCGAGCAGGGGGCAGGGCCCGCTCGCCGACGCGTAAAATGACGCAAGATGATGTTGGGTGGAACCCCTGACGTCATCCTGCCCCATTTAAATTTTCACGAAGACTGGGGTGCAGAAAAATCAGCTGTGGGCCCGCCGACCTGTCAATGGCCAATTGAGGCCATTGACAGGATCATTTAAACAATTAAAGGACCTGCCCGTCCAACCTTAAGGTTAGCGGGCAGGCCAGGAGCCCTGGCGGCAAATAGATAAAACATGAAACCTCAGCCACCAGCGGGATGAGGTTTTATGCAGGGTTTTAAAATTTTTAATAGAAATATTCTGTAAATTATGAACATATCCCAGCTCATGTTCACATGAGGGGGGCATGTTAGGGAATTTTTTTTTTTTGATTTTTAATATTTTTCAAAGTCCAGGCGATTTCCCTGAGGCTGCACTTAGCCTCAGGGAGATGTGCGCTCTTTCGTATGCATGCACAAAAGAGCGCACTCTCAATTTCAGGGATTCCACCCCCACCCACCCCGCCCACCTGCACAGGGAGCACATAGCGCTGCAGTTTGAAGGGCATGCCCACTGGAATAGTGTAAGGGATCTATACAATGTTGCTGTCCTGGAACAGAGTGTGCCATGAAAGACAGGATAATGCCGAGAAGAAGCCCGTATGCCCGACAGGCAGAAAATTCTGCCCATTGTCTTTAACCAGTGGCAAAAGAAAGAAATATGAACTGTTAATTTCTAACTCTATAACCTAAACTCTACCCTTCTTAAATCCCTATACAAAGACATACAAGACACATAAGACACACAAGAACATGGGTTTTAAGGGTGGGATAAAACAGTTCGATAGCACCAATTCCGGAGTACGGGATTTGATGGGTTGATTTTGATTGAGGTCTTCTAAATTCCTTTCAGAGGTGGTCTTCCAGCACTTTAAATCTTCAGTTCACTGGCTGAGCACTCGCCTCTCAATACCTCTAACAGTGACTTTCCCCTTTGCCTCTTGATAGGGGTTTTTAGAAAGAGAGAGAGGGTTTTAGAGATATAAAGAGAAAAAAGCCAGCTGGCTATTATTGTAGAATTACTGGAATCTTACAGACACAGGGGAGAGAGGTTTTAGGCCTTTTTCCTTTCAGGCTCGGAGCTATTCTACTGCCTGGCTCTCACACAAAACCCGGTCACCTGGTCAGGTGCCAATTAAAATGTTGTTGACATGCAGTTCCCCATTAACCAGGCTCCTCCTCGACACTATCCTGTCTTTCATGGCACACTCTGTTCCAGGACAGCAACATTGTATAGATCCCATACACTATTCCAGTCGGCATGCCCTTCAAACTGCAGCCATTGTAATTTTAATCCACAATCCAGCAGAAATAAAAAGATACATTCTTTATAATATTGTGAAACCGGTTTGCAATTGTCCACTCTGCCCGCTAGTGGCAGGCCACATTTCCCACTGCCAGACATTGAGAACCACATTGTAATCTATCTGCATATCATTATACGCCCATGCTGCCGGAATCACCACCCCCCCACCCCACCACAACCCCCCACCCCCCACACTGGATCATCCAAGCACATCAGCGCGATTGCACGCCGACATGTTTCACAATGGCATATACAAGGCATTCACTTAGCGGGCTGCACTTTGCTCATGGTTGTCATTGCCAGGCTTCGCAGGCAGCACCACATCTCTTTTGGGGGTCTCATGGGCAGCTCTACCTACCAGGCCAGCCATAAGGCATGGGCGGCCTTTCAATGCTTGCAGGGCTAGGGCTTGATTGGTGAAGGGGAGAAATGGCCTCAGGCAAGGCTATAGGCTGAAGGGCGAGAGCTGTACTGGGGAAGGAGGGTATCCCAGGGTGTGTATGTGGGGCACATGTTGACCTATGCAAGTGGCCTCAAGATGGTGAGGACTGAGGAGGCAGTCTCCAGAGGAGATGAGGCCAGATGGACACATACGTGAGAGTATGTGTAAGAGAATGGTTGGTGATGTCCCTTGAGCTGGCAGTGCTTGAGATGCCAGTGAATGTGTGATGAGTTTGGATGTGTGAGTTTAGAGTGATGAGGTGGTTGCCTTAACCTGGCAGCACAGCTGAGATCATTCATCCTCTATTTGCATTGGATGGCCAGCTGCCTACCAAGCTGGAGTGGTAATGTTGCTGCCCCTCCTGCAGCCAGAGCGGGGGTAGAGGACATCACAGCAAGCCTTCATGGCATCCGAAAGGTGCTCATGAGATGTATCACTGAACCTGGGGGCTGTAGTGACTTTTGGGGCCATGTCTTCTTTGCAGCAGTCCTGGGCTTGTAGGGCTGAGAGGTGTGGATGTAACTGGGTGTGATGAAGCATTGAGGTGACTATGTGGTGGGCGAATCAAAACCCACCCACTATCAAAACAGCGGATTTCCCAAGAATGCATAATTAATGCGGCGAGATTGGGATGATACGACGTGAGAAGCTGCCATTGTGGCTGGCAGGCAAAATGTTGTCTTTTTTTCTGCCTATCACCATACCTAGTGCAAATCCCAGACAACTCCACCCCATGTCAACTGAACAGAAAAAAAGTTACTTTTTGAATTGCTCTTGCAGGAAAAAATAGCCTTAACAAATCTGATAAATAGTTTATAGGAGGAGAATCTGTGACTTAAAACCACTTACCCCATTTGAGGAAGAAACCTTGAAACCTGGGGAAGAGGAGCTACAGGAGGTGCTGGAGGTGAGAAACTAGTAGAGCAACTTTCAACTTCACTTTCATTAGCAGCTTCTGCTGCTCTCCCATTTTCTTATCTTATTCTCTTGCTCACTACTATTGGTCAATCATATACTGATGACCTTTGCCATATCATCCCTAAAAGCTTTATGTGAAGGCTGCTTCAGCAAGATACCATTTTAACCTGATTTAATCTTTTCCTAGATATGTCAGATGAAGGCATGCCCAGCTCCATTGTATCCGAGCATGTTAGCACTTCACAGCATACACCATTACTCACTCCCTCCATTCCAATCACTAGTGCATTGAGATAAGGGAATTGAAGCCCAGTTTTGTGATTGGTTATGCTCTCCTTATATCAGAAAATTAGATATAACCAACCAGAAAACCTGTCTTATGGAATTCATCTGGAATATGAGAGTTGAGCTAATCTGAGCTCCTACATTGCCAGTATGGGCTTCCAAGAGGCAAAATTCCATAGTTGAAATGTGAATTCCTTTATAGTTTATTATATCTGCTATGGGGCAGAATTCTGAGGAATTTGCGCAGGCATGGTGGGTGGGCCTGGAAGCGGCCAGGAAACAGCACGCCGCCCGCAATCGGCCCCCCGTACATTATATCACGCTGGCTGGCCAATTAACGGCCAGCCAGCTTGAGAGGCATGCTGAAAGGCTCAGCGCTGCCAGGGTGGGGGTGGGAGGAGAGCGAACGCAGGCACAGGGGAGCGCACAATGGAAGCTCCCTGAAGGTAGGGAGCTGACTCAGGGAGATGAAGAATTTAAAACCATCAAATGAAGATTTTAGAAAAAAATGTCCACACATCGGACTCACTTATCTAAAATAGATTATAAAATTTTTGCCCAAACATTTTTTTTAAAATTAATATCAGAAACCTCATCCTGCCCTTGGATGAGGATTCCTCGAAAATCCAAAGGCCGCCTAGCCGATTCACCCACCTGCCAACCATAACACCGGACGGGCAATGAAAAATCCAGGTCAATTAATACACTAGTGACCTTAATACATCTCTTAATTGCCAACTCTCGCATGCACCCACCAACTGAAATATCGCGCAAATGCGCGATGATGTCGGGACACTTGCCCAACATTGTTGCGTGCTATATTATGCTCGGGCATGTTGGGTGCACGACCATATGCTGAGTGAAAAATCCTGCTCATGATCTCCATAGAGACTGAAAACTTCTACAAAGGGATATGAATTTCCTAGTGGACAGTTCAAAGGGTCACACATAAGACTTGATGAATAAGACTTTTACTATAACAAGCAAACTAAAATCAATATGACTGAACATTACTTAGCAGGCAACTAATACACTAAATTACAGAACAGCTTAAACTTCTTGAGCCAACTGAAAACCAAGCACTGCATTCCTTTAAATGCTACTGCACACTCTCTTTAGATATGTAGTCTTAAGTTTAAAGTGCAACTCCTTCCACCAGCAACAGGATCCCTTCTCCCTGCTTCACCAAGGTGAATCTTCCAGTGTCCTTTTAAACAAATTTCCCTTCATGCAACACTTTGAGCATATTCGAATGCAAGGTTTCTTTGGTGATTCTGTGGTTTCTAACTTTTCACAATCCTTGTTTCTCAAAGCTGGGTTCCATTCTCACCAGCACTCTACGGGGTTATTAACCCAGAATCTGTCCTTTACTTCTGCTTGGCACAACAGCACTTCTGGTGGGTCTACTTCCTTCAAGCCCTTCAGTCTCATTGATGCTGAGAGTCTGTAAGTCTGGACCCAGTAAGACCAGCTGCTTCTGCCTTTTTGTCCAGATATTAAAGCTTGCACATGACTTTGAATAAGTTTTGACCTTGGCCCCATCTCCCCGCAACAATCAGGTCACATGGGCTTATCACCAGGCAGAGTTCAATACAACTGCAAACCGTCCTCCCATTCCAGGGCATTTTGTTTTACCTTAAAAGAGAGTTGAAAACATAGTGGTCATTTACACCTTTCCCCTAAAAAATGAAAAATAATTACCAAAGCAATATTTTTTATACAACTATCAAAATATAACATTGTAAACAATTTAACCACTTTAATTCATACAATACAGGTAATATTATTTCCCCTTCTTTCATATTTCACTATTAAACATTTTGTCTTAGCAACCTCATAATGGTTAACCTATAAAACCAACTGCATCAGACAGTTCAGATTTAAAGTTCAGTTTCCATGGGTTCCTAGAATTATAACTCTCTTACAAATAGGAGTTTAGTTCACTTCTGGTTGCTTTACTTTCCATCATCCTTCGCAGCAAAGCCCCTTTTTCATTTTGCATAGTCATTATAGCTTTTCCTTATCCTAGATTAGAGCATAGGGTTTGCTTGGACAAGAATAACTTTGCTAATTTCTGACAATTTCTCTGGCGTTCATGTACCAGTAGGTGTGAATTATAAACCAAGAAGAAATCCACTGTCATGATGCTTCTTACTCTCTGAAATAAGTAATTCCCTTTGTTCTTATTTAAAGCCAGAAACTACATTGTTAGATTGTTGATCTTTTAACACAATCTTTGAATGATCCTTTTCAGCTTTTAATTTCTGATCTCCATTCTGTTGCATGTCTGCAGATTTGTTTTTAATTTCTAAGTCTGTAAAGAATGTCTCAACCAGCCACACATTTGAATTGCCCTCATCCTATTTAAATGCATGATTAATTTCAGTATACATTTCCAGGATATGCAGGTTTAACACTGCTTCATGTAGTGCAAGCAGTTCTTCTGTTGAGTAAAATCCTCTTTAGCTGCTTTAAGAACTCCATTCGGGTTACATCAGTGATCAGGCTAAACATATTAATACTCCTTTCTAGTTGATTCACAGATTTAAAAAAATATATAATTTTTGTTTTAAGTCTTCCCATTCAACACAAACATTGGGTGGAATTGTCCAAGATTTGCACTAAGTGTGGTACCAGGCAGGTAATAATTTTTTGTCATGTCATCCCAAGCCTGTCTCATTATTTATGCATTCTTAGGAAACACACTGTTTCCATGGTGGGCAGGCTCTCATTCACCTGCCATTCCATCACCTCGCTGCTTCATTAGGCTGGGTGCCATATTTAAAGTCCAGCTGCATGTACACATCTCAGTGTTTCTAGCCCATGACTATTGCAGGGAAGATGTCCATAAAAGGCAAAAAGACTGCAGTCCACAGGTTTAGTGACAAGTCATTGGAATGCCTTTTGGACACCATGGAGGCCTACCATGATGCCCTCTACCCCCGCTCTGGCTGTAGGATGGGCAGCGACGGCAGTGATGATCAGTGCCAATATTGCACAGAAGAGGTTGGCCATCCAACACAGATAGAGAATGAATGATATCATCCGTGAAGCCAGGGTATGGCAACCATCTCATCACTCTAAACTAACACACTCAGGCCCAACACACTTTCATATAAAAGCAAAATACTGCAGATGCTGGAAATTTGAAACAAACACTGAAAAAGCTGGGAAATGCAGCAGGCCTGATAGCATCTGTGGAGAGAGGAATAGAGTTGATGTTTCGGGTCCATATAACCCTTCTTCAGAGACTCAGAGAAGTAGAAAAGTGAGGAAATTTATAGTTTAAGGGGGGTGGAGCAGGTGAAGCTGGATAGAAGGCCAGTGATAGGTGGGGGCAAAGGAGAGATTGACAAAGATGTCATGAACGAAAGGACAAAAGGACTGTCTCCATCTCTGACTTACCCCACGTGGATTCCAACTGAAATTCCATCCCTCATGTTTCGAATCCACCCAGAATTACAGATATCTCTGGGATATTCAACGTTCCTCGGACTGCTGTTCTCGCCATATCCTGAGATCCACACTCATATGGACACACTCGACTTCTCTCTCCAGGACTCATCCTATCTCAAAGTTGTCCTTGTCCCCAGTTTCATTTTATTTTTCATCTCATCCGAAACCTTAACAAGAATCTTATTCTCTTCCTTTCAGGTGCTAAGGAATGCAAGCTCCAACAACTCATTAATACCAATGCCATCTGGGACCTTCCACACCTTCCCGTCCCTCTGACTCCATCTCGTCTTTTAATCCCAGACCCAGCCGTGTATTTACCATACCCTCTGACCTTCCTCTCCCTGATGCTGAATGTTCAGTACGCAGCAAAGGATTCCATTTCATACTCTTACATCCTCACCTCAATGAATTTCGAGCTCGGCATGATATTGGAAGCTTGTTCCGCCGCCTTCGTCTCCGTGCTCACTTCTTTGGGCAGGAGTCCTCCCTTGTCCTATGGACCCTTTCACCCACCTCCAATATTCTCCTTCCACCTAGACCCCTCTCTCTGGATTCTTACCTACTCTTGATCTTTTCATTGAGAACTGTCGGTGTGACATTGGCCATCTCAATTTCTCTGCTCCTCTCACCCACTCTAACCTGCCTCCTTCTGGACTTGCTGCACTCCATTCTCTTAGTTACAACAGTTATTTTTTTTATCAAACCTGCCGACAAGGGTGGTGCTTTTGTTGTCTGGCACGCTGACCTCTACCTCGCAGAGGCCTAGCGCCTACTCTCAGGCACTTCTTCCTACCTCCCCCTGACTGTGACCTCATCACCAAATATTAAGCCATTGTTTCCAGGATTGTCACCGACATCATGTCCTCTGGAGATCTTCCTTCCCAGCTTCCAACCTCAGAGCCTCCAAACCCTGCACAGCTCGCTTCTGCCTCCTTCCCAAAATCCACAAACAGGACTGTCGCCGTAGATCGAAAGTGTCAGCCTGTTCCTGCTCCATGGAAATAATTTCTTCTGATCGTGACTCTGTTCTCTCTCCCCTTGTCCAGTCTCTTCCCACCTACATCCACGATTCCTCTAATGCCCCAAGTCATATCAACAATTTCTAGTTCCCTGGCCCTAACCACCTCCTCTTCACCATGGACGTCCAATTCCTCTACACCTCCATCCTCCACCAGGATTGTCTGAGGGCTCCCTGCTTCTTCCTTGAACAGAGGCCCAAAGAATCCCCATCCACCACTACTATCCTCCGTCTGGCTGAACTTGTTCTCTCACTGAACAATTTCTACTTTAACTTGTCTCACTTCCTCCAAATAAAAGGTGTGGCTATGGGTACCCGCATGGGCCCCAGCTATGCTTGTCTCTTTATGGGGTACGTGCAACATTCCTTGTTCTAGTCTTACTCAGGTCCCCTCCCACAATTCTTTCTCCGGTACATTGATGATCTTTTCGGTGCTGCTTCATGCTCCTGTCTGGACCCGGAAAATGTTATCAATTTTGCCTCTAATTTCCACGCCTTTATCACCTTCACATGGTCCATCTCCGACACTTCCCTCCCCTTCCTTGACCTCACTGTCTCCATTTCTGGTGATAGACTGTCCACCAATATTTATTACAAGGCCAGCAACTCCCACAGCTACCTCGACTACAGCTCCTCACACCCTGCTTCCTGTAAGGATTCCATCCCATTCCCTCAGTTCCTTTGTCTCTGCTGCAACTATTCCGATGATACCACTTTTCAAAATGGCACTTCTGACATGTCTTCCTTCTTACTTAACCGAGGTTTCCCACATACGATGATTGACAGGGCCCTCAACCGAGCCAAACCCATTTCCTGCCCCTCTGTCCTCACGCCTTCCTCTCCCTCCCAGAACCATGATAGGGTCACTTTTCACCCCCCACGAGCCTCCACATTCAAAGGATCATCCTCTGCCATTTCCACCAACTCCAGCATGATGCCACCACAAAACACATCATCCCCTCACCCTCCTGACTGGCATTCCATAAAGACCATTCCCTGTGGGGCACACTGGTCCACTCCTTCATCACTCTCAACAGTGCATCCCCTTCCCATGGCACCTTCCCATGCAATTGCAGAAGGTACAGCACCTGCCCTTTCACCTCCTCCAACTTCACAATCCAGGGGCCCAAACACTCCTTTCGGGTGAAGCAGCACTTCACTTGCACCTCCATCAATTTGGTCTACTGCATTCGCTAATCCCTGTACAATCTCTTCTACATTGGAGAGATCAAATGCAGACTGGGTGATCGCTTGGTGGAACACCTTCTGTCTGTCCACAAGCATGACCCAGACCTTCCTGTCGCTTGCCATTTCAACACACCATCCTGCTCTTATGCCCACATGTCCATCCTTGGCCTGCTGCAATGTTCCAGTGAGGCCCAATGCAAACTGGGGGAACAGCACCTCATCTCCCGACTAGGCACTTTACAGCCTTCTGGGCTAAACATCGAGTTCAACAACTTCAGACCATGAACTGTCTCCTCTATCTTCACCCCTTTTTTATCCCTTTTTTCAAAATTCATTTTTATTTTTTATCACTTATTTTTATTTCATTCATTTTGATTTTTATTAATTTATTAATTGTTTTATCCCTTTTTTCATCCCCCTTTCTATTCCATTTTCGATCCTTTTTCCTTCACCACTGCCCCTCCCTCCAACCAACCTCCACAAGAGCCATTTGTTACTTGCTCATGCTGTTCTTTTCAGAGCGCTTACTCTTGTCATGCGATTATCACATTCTGCTTTCTTACCTTTGTCACTATCAGCACCTTTTTTAGCCCTTACCACTACCATTAACACTCCCTTTGCCCTTTTGTTCCTGACATCTTTGTCAATCTCTCCTTTGCTCCCACCTTTTGCTGGCCTTCTATGCAGCTTCACCTGCTCCACTCACCTTAAACAGTATAAATTTCATTGCACTTCTATTTTTCTGTAGCTCTGCAGAAGTGATATGGACTCGAAACATCAACTCTGTTTCTCCCTCCACAGATGCTGTCAGGCCTGCTGAGTTTTTCCAGCATTTTCTGTGTTTGTTTCCCATCACACATTCACTGGTATCTTACTCACTGCCAGCTCAAGGGACACCACCACCCATTCTCACACATATACCCTCATATGTCCATCTAGCCTCACCTCCCCTGGAGACTGCCTCCCCAGCCCTTGCCATCTTGAGACCATTTGCACAGATCAACATGTGCCCCCACACACACCCTGGGTTACCCTCCTTCCCCAATACAGCCCTCATCCTGTTGCCTCTTCCCTTGCCTGAGGTCATTTCTCCCCCTATGCCAAGCAAGCCATAGTCCTGCCAGCATTGAAAAACCACCCACAATGTCTGATCTGGTAAGTAAAGACCTATCTGTGAGCCCCCCCAAAAGTGATGTGGTCCTGTCTGTGAAGCCTGCTGCTGATGACTGTAAGTGCTGACAGAAGCAAGGGAGGCAAACAAACCTTAAAGTCCTGAGTGAAGTGCAGCCTGCCAGGTGCATGTCACTTATGTGCTGTTGTGAAACATGTCAATGTGTTTTCCCACCAACTTGGGTGGACGATCCAACTGGGAGGACGATTACGGTGAGCTGGCCTTATAATGATATGCAGATGTATTACAATGAGATCCAAAACATCCGATGGCGGGAAACACGGCCCGCCATTGCCATGCTAAGTGGACAATCGCAAACTGGTTTCACGCCGACATGAAACCGATTGCGCCATATTGTCCACTCATGCCACTAAACATGTCCGCTGGCAGCAGGCATGGGAAATCCTAGCCATTGTCTAATTATTTTTTTAAAAGAGTAATAGTTTCATATTCTGAAGTTTTAATTTATGTTCATGAATACATATCTTTTCTTGCAGCTCTATGGTATAATTTTTGGTTGCAGCGACACTATTCTCTATCTCTTTTCAACTCAAAGTGCTTTAGTTATAATCGGATTCTAGCTAACTCAACCTGAGTGCCATCAGGATCAGCATTTTGTTCATTAAGGTTCAGGTGTTCAGCCAATACTTTAATAATTTCTGCCTTTTGGTCCCTACTTTTAAGTCAACTCCTAATTTCTCTGCCACAGCATGAAAATTAACCTTTGTTGCAAAGTGTTAACAGAGAGGTCAGGTCTCTTCAGAAATGTCTGACTATTGAACATAGCCATTCTAACTTTTCAATGAATACAACAAAAGCAACTGAGAAATCTTGTTCTTTAAATTCTGGAAAATTTCCATGTACCCATTTCCCAGTTTCTAGATTTGTATTCTGCAATGAACCCTCAATTTGTAATGAGACCTGCAGAGACCGGTAACTTTTAAAAAGAGATATGAATATCCCAGTGACCAACTTAAATGATCATGCAACAAGATTTCATGTTTTAAGATTTTAACTGTAACAAACAAACCAAAGTCAACATCCAACTAAACTTACCTTTAAACCAACTAATACCCAAAACTATAGAACAGGTACCCCCTTAAACTTCTTAACGCAACTGAAAACCCACATCACATTTCTACGTTATATCGTACACTCTGTAAGCACTTAGTCTTAAGTTTAAAGTCCAATTACGCCAAGCAGTAACAGGGTCCCTTAGCCCTGCTTTGCCAAGTTGATTCTTGCAGTGCCCTTTTAAACAAAGTTCTCTTCACGCAACTGGATAAGCATGATCGAATGCACTTCCCTCTGCAATGTTCGGCTGGTGATTCTGTGGTCTCTAATATTCACAATCCTTGTTTACTCAAACATGGGCTCCATCCTTACTGGCATTTTGTAATGTGATTAACACAAAAGCAGTCCTTTTCTTCTGCGTGGATAACAATGCCACCCACAATTGGCTCCGTGATGCCATTTTATGCGGATGGGCCAATTAAGGCCTGCCCAGCGTAAGACAGGAGTCATAGCACTCAGCGCAACCTATGAAGGCAGGGGGGAGGATGGAGAGTTGGGTCCAGCGCTCTTCTGCGCATGTACATGAAAGAGCGCAGCAATCTCCCTA
This sequence comes from Carcharodon carcharias, assembly GCF_017639515.1. Lineage (NCBI taxonomy): Eukaryota > Metazoa > Chordata > Chondrichthyes > Lamniformes > Lamnidae > Carcharodon > Carcharodon carcharias. Next base: position 66,210,057 of record NC_054472.1, on the reverse strand, counting down.
AAGCACAGAGCTGCCTCAGGGAGATTAAGTTGATCAAAAGATTTTGTTAAAAATAAAGTACAAAATTATTTAAACATGTCCCCTCATGTGACTGTCACATGAGATGGGACATGTTTTGATATTTCAAAAAAATATTTGTTTAATTAATAAAAGCTTTAGGAAACCTCATCCTGCTTGTGGATGAGGTTTCCTAAAAAACGTGAAGGCCACTTGGCCTTTTCGCCTGCCCGCCAATCTTAAGGTTGGATGGATCGTGTTAACAATCACATCACTTACTTCCTTAGTGGCCTTAATAGGCCATTTAAATATCAACGGGCATGCAGACGACTCTGTCCCACACCCACTGAACAAAACATTGCGAGACAGCACGATGACATCAGGACGCATGCCCAACATCATCACGCATCATTTTATGTTAAAGGCGTGTTGGGCCCGCCCCCGTACGCTGACTGAAAGATCCTGCCCCAGGTGTTAAAGCTCACACATGACTTTGAATAATTTTTAACTTGGGCTCCCTGTTCCCATGGCAACCAGGTCCATGGACTGTTCACTGGGAAGAGTTCAATATAAATTCACAGCATTCACCCACCATCCCCTCCCATTCCAGGGCATTCTGTTTCATACTCAATTGAAAGAGACCATTTAAAACATAACCATCTTATAACGTCTAGCACTCCTAACAATGAATGAAGATGGACCTCATTGATTTGGCAATGTTCTATATTTATTTATTTGTAAATTATCTTTGATTGTCCTATTATTGCATATTTCACTCAAACTAGTTACCCAAAGTTTATAATATCAAATTGTGAAGGAAAAAATATAAGTTTTGTTCAGTATACATTCTCCCTCTTAACCTGAAGGTATTGGCTGGTGCTGTGACTCCTTTTCATTTCTGCCAGTCACTCTCAAGTATTGCATACACGCAGCCATTTTTTATGGATGGACCTGTGTAGATAGTGCCAAGAATCATTTGCCAGAGTATCATCTGTGCTTATCAAACATCAGCAAGCATGCAATGGGAACAGTGCAGGGTAATGGTCAGGAATATGACAACACTGTTTAATTTGGACGTTACTTGACAGGGGACACAGAGGCCAATTGCTGCCTCGAATCTAACTCGTTATCTCATAACATACAGTGAAGGAAACCTGGGGCCATCATGAATTTATGTGTAATATTCCACTTGTTAATGTGTTGTGTAAGTCATTGCTTATATAGTAATATAGAAATGCAGCTAGTCTTATGAAGGGAGAAGCAAAATATTGAGTAATATTTATCATGATAATCAATTGCAGTAATTTCACAGCAATAACAAAACATTTGCTGGTTTGGAATTATCGCTCTTGTAGTTAAGACTGATGCAAAAGAAAAAGATCAACCTAAGATCACTCTGAAAGGAAAATGCTTTTTTAAAAAATTACAACAGGTTTTATATATTACGTTTTTGAGCACTTCCTGTCCATAAACCTTACTTCTCGTTATTCTGATTTTAAATCATTGGCTGGAGATCCCTGACCCTGTTGGGTTTGGGTGTCATGGTGGGGGGGGGTGGGGTGGGCGGGGTAGGGGGGACAATATGGCGAATAGGCCGAAAATCAGTTTGGCACCGTCGTGAAAGCAGTTTGTGATTTTCCGCTTCACCTGCATTTCCTGCCGCCACACATCGGGAACCTAATTTCAATACTTTAGCTTCTCATTATAAGTCCACCTCTCCGGAATCATCCCCCCACGCTGGATCATCCGAGCACATTGGTCTGATTGCACACAGACGTGTTTCACAATTGTACATAAGCGACATGCACCTGGCAAGCTGCACTTTGCCTGGGACTTTGAGGTTTGTTTGCTTACTTTGCTTCAGGCAGCACTTGCAGTCATCAGCACCAGGCTTCACAGGCAGCATCACATCTCCTTTAGCAGGGCTCACAGGCAGTTCTCTACTTACCAGACCAGGCAGGGGTGGCTTTTCAACAGCTGCAGGGCTAGGGCTTGCTTGGGGGAGGGAGAAGGCAAGAGGTTGCAGGGCTGGACTCTACTGGGGAAGGGGGGTATCCCAGGGTGTGTGTGGGGGCACATGCTGATCTGTGCAAATGGCCTCAAGATGGCAAGGGCTGAGGATACAGTTTCCCGAGGAGATGAGACCAGATGGAGATGTGAGGGTGTGTGTGAGAGAATGAGTGGTGATGTCCCTTGAGCTGGCAGTGAGTGAGATGCCAGTGAATGTGTGATGACCTTGTGAGTGTGAGTGTTTAGAGTGATGAGGTTATTGCTTTACCCTGGCGGCACGGATGAGTTCATTGATCCATTTTCTGCACTGGATGGCCAACCTCTCGTGTGTAGTATTGACACTGAACATCTCTGCCACTGCCTCCCAAGCTGGAGTGGTGAGACTGATGGGCCTCCTGTGGCCAGAGCAGGGGTAGAGGACATCATGGCGGGCCTCAATGGTGCCCAGAAGGCATCCCATGGAAGCATCACTGAATTGGATGGCTACACTCTCCTTGACTTTTGGCCCATGCCTTCACTGGGGCAGTCCTGGGCTGTAAGCATCGAGAACTGTGCGCATGGCTGCAGTTTAAATACAGCACCCTCCATGAGGAAGCAGTGAGGTGATAGCGTGGCGATCAAATCAGAGGCTGCCCACCAGCGAGACGGCGTGTTTCGTATGGCTGCATAATTAATGAGGTGGGCATGGAACGACATGGCACAAAATCCTGCCAGAAAACAACTTTTTCCCCCCACTACCTCACGTTGTGCAAATTTGGGACAATTTCGCCCATAGTTTATGTAAACATTTAACATTAAAAATTAACTTGTAAACAGTATAATAACAAAACCGCACCCGAAGATGCACAATTTAATCCCAAATTCATGATGGTAAAAGTAGTGAGATACATTGGCTTGTGGGTATTTTAGGGTAAGGGAAGTTTAACTTGATATTCCTGCAATTGATGGCACCTGCATAACAACAACAAAAACATATATTTTTATAGCACTTTTAACATAGTGAAATGTCCCAAGGGGCTTCAGAGGAACATTATAAAACAAGGTGTTGACCCACAAAGGAGATGTTAGGTTAGATGGCCAAAAGCTTGGTCAAAGAGAATTGTTTTAAAATTTTCTTTAAAGGAAACAAGAACTTTAAAATAAGTTAGAGAAATGGAAAGGGGCAGGCAGGGAAATCCAGATCCTGGGGCCCAGGCAACTGGAGGTATGGCCCCCAATGGTGGAGCAATTTTCAGAGATGTACAAGAGGCCAGAATTAGAGGAGCATAGATATTTCAGAGGGTTGTTGGGTTGGAGAAGATTACAGAGATAGGGAGAGGCAAGTCCATGGAGGGATTTGAGAACAATGAAGAGAAATTTAACGCACAGAAAAAATGCCAGAAGAAGGCAGAGACAATTTGTTGATTTGCTTTCAGAAACACTAGTCGCCATTTAGTAAACAAAAAAACCTTGATCCAATTTGGACCCTATTTTTCTTATCACAGACATTCACATGGTCTCCAGTTTAGTGTTGATCAGTGAAATATGCTTTGACTGATCAGGTATATCACTACCAATCACATGTTAGATTCCATTGAGTGTTGAAGACTTGGGGACTCCTAACATTGGGAGACTTCCCCACACCATCCCCAAGCCCACTCCCCTGATCCTGCATTATCCCCCCATTTACAGATTGCCTTATGAGGGATGGGTGGAATCTCCGAGTCCATAAGGCCACCTGAAAAGTTCAACATTAACTGATACCTGGCATACTCGGAACGCAGCCTACATCCTAGTCTGTCATGATATTATCATATTTTTCATAATCTCATTGCATGCTTATGGGTGTGTGTGAAAAGGTTCTGTCTGTGTGACTGATTTAATTGGGTTTGAGTCAGATGGATTGCCAGGTAGAAATTATCAGAAGAGTCAGTGTAAAGTGGGTATTTGAAATGCTAATGAGTGAGTTAGAGTATAAGGTGCGAAATAAATGTGCATTTTAAGATAAAAGGGGACTTGTTTGATTTTCAAAGGGATGGTAGGATGTTTACAACTAACAAGATAAACAGGACAAGGTTATAATGTTTATTTTCCCTAAAAAGTAAAAGGCCATATTGATAACATGAAAGATTTTTATATTATGGGAAAAGTAAATTTCCAAAGACATGAAGAAAAATGGGATTTTTTACATGAAAGAAAGCGAAACATATCTAAACAAGGATGTAAGGCTATGTGGCGGTGACATGTAAAATCTTGAGAGGTACACCGTGTGACACAGACTTGGAAGAAACCCTAGCCACTCTGAAGAAGTGCTGCTCCAGTAACTAAAGTTGTGTTAAAAGCCTTTGGAATTCCACTGTTGAGTGGGTGTTGTGGTAACCTTGCTGGATTACCTATTTAAAATCTATTTTGGATTGTTGCCCTAATAGGGGTGTATAGGTGGGAGTCAGGTTAATTAGAAATTTTGTGATTTGTTATAATATCAAGTAACTGTAACCTTATGAACGTGTTTTGATTTTTTTTCTTTTGTTAATAAATGTTTTAATTTAATTTTAAAAAATCTCTAATGCCATTAATGGACTTAGTACTTCTGAATTCAGTGTATAAATCTTTTTGTCATAAATATAAATTGCAAAACCACTATGATAGCATGGCCAAGTTTTCCTTATGGTTTGGTCTGACTGGCATATGTCACCTGGTCACCTGGCACATCATAACAAGCCTTTCTGATGGACATTGTCAAAGTTATGATGGGGATATTCTGGAAGGACAATACTTTACTCTGCAAACAGTTATGTGTCACAGCGCTGTTGGGTGGCTCCCACCAACTGGGCCAGTTGACTCGCAGTTCAATTCTCACTCTCCAACTTTATTTGTCATGTTTTTTTTTCTTTCAGCTGAAGTAAGTATAATAATTTTTTAATATAGTTTGCATCAGCAGTTTTTTTTATTTTTCAACTACTTTACTATTTTTTCAAAAAATGACATCCAACTCAGGGCCGGTGGAGTATTAGATGTGATTGAGGAAGGGGAAATAAATCTGAGGCAGCTCCGGCCCATGCTATTTTTATGGACCCCAGAAAAGCATTCCTGCACATCCTGCATACACACAAATAACTTTAACTTGACTGTTTTTTTGCTCACCTTCAGCTATAATGCCCAGTCTCCAAATATGGGAACTGGGGTAATGTGCATCATAGCACCAGGATTTGCATTTTAATATTGAAATAATCAGACCCTCCAGATCCCTGGCACTAGGCCCTCATCAAGAAAGTGCTGGCTTCAATTGAAACAGGAACCAAGAGGTAGGTACCTGTGTCCCACAATTTTTGGGATACTGTCGGCCCATTTGTACGTTGTACAGCCAGTGAAAAAATCTTTCCCTAAACATTCATCTACATAAGAACAATTCCATTTGTTTTGTCATATTCTTTCCTGTCAGAAACAGAAAACAAACATTTATTTTTATCAATTAATTGATTTTTTCATCCATTAGGTGATGAATGTCCAAACCTTTCGTGTTCATTTTTGTCTTTTAATAGTATCAAGATAGGATCCAGCTCTTCAGAGACTGTTAGAGAGGAGTAGTGTAGACTAGTTAATAAGGGAAAGATTCAATATCAGGCATCCTACTGTGCATCTGTTCTTTGTCTGACTTCTGGCTGAGCATCAATCTGATGGCCTTAGCAATGTCAGATCAGCTGATTGATCTGCGATTGAGGAAGAGGTTTACATTTGCTTTCAAATAGCATATTAACCTGATGTGGAAGCTTAAATCTTTTTATTCAGCGGGATCAAATTGGATTTGCAGCTTTTTTTTATACACCTAAAAGTCATGTTCTCCAGTACTAAATTTGATCGTAAGTTGTCTTGTTTGTCTTTCATGTGCTTGAAACATTGCATTGTAATGTGCCTTCACACAATCTCTGGTCATGTCCTTGATTTTCTTACAGGCAAATTCCACACTTTGGAAAAGCTGTGTTGTCCGATGAGATTTCTACACATTTGACATTCTCTGTGGGTTTCACTCCTCCACAGGTCATACCTCAGTTGAATAATAAACCACCTGCTAAGGATTACAGCTGCATCTCATGGAAGTATGAATAAGATTCAATGCATAATACCCACAGGGCTCGCAGATTTACATAATTAAAGCCATTGTCATTTAGCCTTCAGTAAATGTCAATGAAATTGTTTGTGAAAATAAACTTGAATGATCACATAGTTAATTAATTGAGAAATAGTAGTAATGCCACTTTTTGCCATTGTTAGCATTATTGGTAATGAAACCTAATTGATATAAAGTTAATAATATATTTCCTTTAAGGTGCATATAGAGCTTTCAGTTTATAGTGTAGTTAGATGAAACTGTGTGTTCCTGTCAAGTAGCAAACAGCAGAATTTTCACAATACACGTATGTCGTATTCAGATGCTGCACATGTTCTAGCTTGAATTCTGCTTTCAGGTATTGAAAGTTTTATCATAGTTTCATCTAAAAGAAACTTTGGGTGGAATCATCCTAAACTTGCAATAAGTCCGGTAACGTGTGGGGCAAATTACATTTTATTTTACCCCCTGGCCGTAATGCTGGATTTTCGCGCCATATCATCCCAAACCCACTGCATTAATTATGCATTCCCAGGAAACACGCCATTTTGGTGGTGGGCAGACGCTCATTCACCCACCACACCATCACCTCACCACCTTTTCATGTTGGGGCGCCATATTTAAAGTACAGCCATGTGTACACATCTCAGTGCTTCCAACCCAGAACTGCTGCATGGAAATCATGGCCCCGAAAGGCAAAAAGACTGCAGCCCTCAGGTTCAATGACACATCCCTCAAGTGCCTATTGGATGCCATGGAGGCCTGACGTAATGTCCTCTACCCCCACTCTGGCCGCACGAGGAGCAGCGGCATCACCAACCTGGCTTGGGAGGTGGTGGCAGCGGTGGTCAGCGCCAACACCCTGCAAAAGAGGACAGCCACCCAATGCAGAAAGAGGATGAATGATCTCCTCAATTCCACTAGGGAAAGTCACTCTTCTCATCACTCTCAACTCACACTCACAAAACCATCACACACCCACAGGGACGTCACTCACTACCAATCACCATTCGCTCTCTCACTCACACCTTCATCGTACTTATCCTGTCCATGGCAGCACTAACCACCCACACATGCCAGGCATACTTATCATCTGGCCTGGTAGGAATCCTGCTTACACCCCATCTGTATTCATGCAGGGCAAGCTGGCGCATAACAAGAGGGAGTGGTTGTTGATTGGTGGAAGAATGCCTGAAATCAAGGTGCTCATGGATTTTGAAAACAAGGCCATCCAGCTGGTTGGTGAGGATCTGGACTGGTCCTGTGCTGACAGTGAAGTTGGTGGTTCTCTACCAAGTGGAGGATCCAGCAGGCAACCATGTTGGGAATGATGTGTCTAGTTCCACAGGCCACAGCCATGCATTAATTATTTCTCCTTGTTTTCGTAGGCACATCTGAGAAACAGCCAACGGAGGCAATGACCCAGGTCCTTGACACAAGCCCCGAAGAAACCTCTGAAGGGGAATCTGAAGGCATCCTCATTGAAGACCTGTCACAGCACTCACCCATGGCCTCCATCAGCGCAGACACAAACCTCAAAACCTCAGTGGGACCTAGCTTTAGAGGATCCCAGGATCACATCTGGTGAGAACATCACAATTTCTGATCAACAGCAGGCAGTGGCAGGAACTTCCCAGGTTATCGGCTCTCGGAGGGCTGCTGGTGGCCATAAATTTGCTGAGTCTGAGTTAGGTGACGAGGCTCTGGGCTCAGTCATGTCTCAGTCACTGGAGCTGTAAAGTCAAGCTCGGGAATATCAGGAAGTGATATCCTCAGCACTTCTCAGATTGCAAAGCACGATGGAGGGGTGCCGGCATACCAATGCACTGAGGTCAACACTAGTAGGATTGCAGCCGCCATGAAGACCTTGATCCAAGACATTGCTCCTGCACTACTGTGCAAGCTGAACTCCATCGCTGACTCCATAATTGCCTCCAACAGTGTGTATATGAGAGGGGGGTGGGGCAGCTCAATCTCACTCCAGCTTCCCTTTCTCCCCAAGGAGTCAGCAAGGGGCCCTTGGCACCACAGGGAAGAGGATCAGCAGGGGCACACCCCGGGGCCATCAATCCAGGTGACTCGGGAGTGTCCAGTCCATCTGAATCCCCTCATCCTGTGATCCCTGCAGCTCCAGCTCCACAGGGCGAGGACAGTGCCACTGCCACAGAGCAGGATCCCAAAAGCAGATCGGGGTCCTCCAGGTCTCGGTCCTCCAGAGGATGCTCACCAGGGTCAGCACAGAACTTGCAGTCAGTAGCAGTCAGAAGTCTGTCTCCACCTTTGCTGTCAATGTCCAGGGAGTACCATGATGTAATAGCAGGGTTAGTAAAGTTAAGAAGGTGTAACTCTTTTGAGTATAAACAAATAAACTAAATTAACAAAAGCAGGGATAAAGTAAAAGACAGCCCCTTAAAGGGAAATTGCAAAAACAAAAGAAAAAATTTAAGGAAAATTTAAAGGAAACTTACAAACATTAAACTAAAATGTGATTAAAGGGGTTAATAAAACACACCTCACGGTGCCCACTGGCACGGAAGGCCTCAACAGTGCCAGAGGACACAGTGTGCTCCCTCTTCAGCGATACTTGGCTGTGAATGTAAGAGCACAAGAGAGGTAGACAGTGGAGCCGGATGACCCCCTCGATTGCCCACTGTCTGGACCTGTTAATGGCCAACTTGGCCAGGCCCAGGAGCAGGTTTACAAGGAGGTCCACCTCCCTCCCCTCTCTTCTCCGCACTGGGTGCCCGTAGATTAGGAGCATGGGACTGAAGTACAAACGAAACAACAGTAAAACGTTTTTAAGTAACTAAAACACAGTGAGTGAGAAGCTGAAGACACCCAAATGAATGTGCTTGTGGTTCTCCACTGAAACCCAGGATTGAACCAGGGACCTTTAGGTCTTCAGTCCAACACTCTCAACTGAGTTATTTTGGCTGATTTTGCACAGCTTGCGCACGGGTGTTAATCGCCTGTACATACTGTTCACTATCGTCAATAAAGAATATCTCCCTGCCTATGGCTCTCTGCTCTGATAAGCAGTGTTCGTCTTAGTCAGATGTGAAACCTTTCTGCACAAGGCAGGTGTCTCAGCCCAGAGCCTCTTCCTTCCTCTTCATGCAGCCTTCAGACCAAAGTGATAGGCCGGCCTCACGTTCACTTGTCATTGCTGCTAGAATGTTGTGGGCAGGCATCACAGAGTTCCGTCATTGCCTCTGTGCATTCTCAGCACCTTTAAGGGGCTGACCCCCACTTCTGCAGCAACTGTGACCAGTGATGCTGTGCTTTTGAAGGGGCCAGGTGCTGAAGGCTGATAAAGGATCAGGTGTTTTTAAAGTTTCATGGCTGCATCCCCATGATATCATCCTGATCACAGAGCACAAGCGAGCTGCCCTCCATCAGACAGGAGTCAGACATTCTCAGAGGCGATGTGAAGATTTATGAAGTGATGACTGCATGTCATCATCATCCTCCTGCAATCGAGTGACTATTAGGGCCTCCACTGTGTCTCCATGACAAAAACATTATCACAGAGGGTATGTGTGCTGCATAAGCCAGATTGGAGTCAAAAGTTCATAGATGAAATGTGAGGATTTATGGCATCTCTTCACTGCATGTCGTCATCGTTCTCCACAAATCTAGCAGCTATGAGGGCCTCTCAAACACGACTGCCTCATCTGGCCAGTGCGAGGGCCTCATCACCATTACCATTGCCTTCAAGGACCTCCTCACCCTCATTCCTGCCGGCATCTTCCTCATTGCAGGAGACCTTCAGCGCCTCCACCTCCTCCTCAGTCAGCTCTTCTTTCCATTGCAGCACCAGGTTACAAAGGGTGCAGCAGATGACGACGATGCATGACACCCTCTGTGGACTATATTGCAGGGCTCCACCCGACCGGGCCAGGCACTGGAACCTTATTTTCAACATTACGATGGTCTGCTCCACTAAGTTGGGAGTTGTAGCATGTCTCATTATACCAGACTCTGCTGGAGTCTGAGACTGCCACATCAGCTATATCCTCTGCAGGTAGCCCAAGTCCCCTAGGACCCATGCCTGCAGTCTCTGTCGATTCTAGGAAACATCAGGAATCTGTAGCAGACAGAGAATGTAGGAGTCATGGACACATCCTGGAAACCATGCACAGACCTGCAGGATACATTTGTGCTCCATATTCAGAGAACAGAAGCCCTTGCAGTTGATGCAGTTGACCGCCTGTTTACCTAAGCGCCACGTGAACCCAATCGATCACACCCTGTACCTTTGGGAAAGCTGAGATCTGGGTAAATCCAATCGCTCTTGCAGCCTGACTCTCCTGGCAACACTGGTTCTCAGTCATCTGCAGGAATGAAAGGCGGTGTCTATAGATCCTGGGTCTAGTTAGGCACCGACCAGTGATGGCTCGCTGTGGCTCTTCAGCGGCATGTGAGGGAGATGCAGCTGCCCCTTCTTCTGGAAGGTGCTGTTCCTCCCTCTGCACAGCCAGTCGCTTCTGTCGCTCTCTTCTCTGTCATTTTTGCTCTTTGTACACCACAAGGCATACAGCTAGTTCACCAGGCTCCATGCTCCTAATGTACTTCCTCCTGCAGGATGTAAGATAGAGATCTGTAGGTTAGCTTGGGTGTTCAAAGAACCTCTCTCGGTTAAGTCTGAAGGCCCCTTAACTCATCCCGGAGAGTGCTGGCCACCACTTGGATGGCCAGAGTTTAGTGTGCTGCATGGCTGCTCGAAACCCCACCTCTGCCCCACTCCACCTGACTGATTGGCGGCAGTTTTGCACACTGGACTGTATGCTGTGCTCTCAGCTCAGGCGCAGACATTCTCCTAAACCACACTGCAAGGCTGCACTGTTAGCTTGAAGCATGGGGGAGACTGGCCCAAACCAGTGAGCGCCTCCACCAGTGACTGCTCGATGGTCCACTTTAGCAAGGAGATTGTACGACTTGCCCAGTCATCCTACTGTTCTGCAGTCCACTAAAGCACTCATTAGTTTGCAGTCTGTGCCCGAGGGGTGAAAAAGACCTCGAGTACCTGGTTGCACTTTTATACCTCCGCATTGCTTGAGTGGGAAGGTGAGCTAGAGGCCCGACTCCATCCATGTCAATGTGGCTGAACCTGAACTGTCTCAGCTGCAGAGGAATGGTCACATTATACAAGGTTTCCCTAATGCATGGCCGCTTCCCTCCCCCTCACCGACACATGCACGTGCACTACCTTGAATTGCAGGGTAGCCTTTGCACCACCGCCCCCCACTCCAATGCACCTCAACCACAGGGCAGCTCTTGCCCCCACCCGACGACGCACCCCAACCTTGAATTCCAACAGATAACTTGGGTGAGCACTGCACAACATTACTGTGCACCCAACTCCAAGTTCCACTCAAAGTGCAGCCCACCAAGTGCACGCCTTATATATGCTGTTGTGAAACACATTGGTGTGCAATCACGCCAACATGGGCAGGTGATCCAGTGCCGGGACGATTCCAGCGGCCTGGCCTAATAATGATGGGCAAGAAACACTGTCCGCCATTGATGGGCTGAGCGGACGATCGCAAACTGGTTTCATGATGTTATGAAACCAATATTTGGCCTTCTGGGCATATTGTCCACTCATGCCGTCAAGCACTCCTGATGTCAGTGGGCACGGAAAATTCCGCCCTTCATCTTTGTCTGAACAAAAATATCTTTGATAATATACCAGCTATATGAAGATCAGGAAGAGACAGTTGGAATTTCTTGGCATCTAATAAGAAATCATGATTTAGAAAGAGTGGTGCTGATGGGGAAGATCAATGGTAAAAGAAATCAAGACATACAAAGAATGATCTTCCTCAAGAGCCTCACAACTGGATGACTGTACTACCAACGAGGATGATCCATGCCTTCAGAGCAAGATTAACATGGAGGTCCATGGTCACTAATGCCCTCTTAGGGCATGGTACCTAAAGAGAGAGAGCTAATGAGTAATTAAACAAGAAACCCTGCTTGGCATTAACTTTTACTATCTTATGCCTCCATAAGCTCCCAATTCTATGCTTCAAGTGCATCCAACATTGGGGTAATTTTCAATTTTGGTGAAGGCAAATGGCTGCTTGCCATTAAAATTACCCTCCCCCACCTGGTCTTCTAGTTTAAAAACAAAACACATGTATTAAACAATAAACAAGTTAATACTCCAATAGTGATATAATACAATTGTACATTTAAAGTTGGAAGTCCTTTATCTCTTGGGTAGACAAGATAATTTTTTAAAAATTAATATTTTCAACCTCCAGTCATCTGTTTAGCATCTGAAAATGTTCTATTCCTCTGCACCAACATCAGCTTCAGTCCATTCTTAAAAATGTAGTTTACCCAAACACCAGCATGGGGCTTTCTGATAATACACAGTGCATGGTCATCAAATACTCGACAGCAACAATAACAACTTGCTTTTGTATAGCACCTTTAAGTAGTAAACCATCCCAAGATGCTTCACAGCAGCATTATCTAACAAAATTTGATACCAAGCACATAAAGAGATAATAGTGCAGATGTGCAAAATCTTAGCCAAAGAGGTAAATTTTACAGAGTACCCTAAAAGAGGAAAGAGAGGTGGAGAGGTGGAGAGGTTGAGGGAAGGAATTCCAGAGCTAAGGGCCTTGGTGTCTGAAAGCACAGCCGCCAATGGTGGAGCGATTAAAATCGGGTATGTTCAAGCAGGCAAACTGGAGGAGTGCAGATATCTCGGAGGGTTATAGGACTGGTGAAGATTAAAGTGAAAAGGAAGTGTAGGCCATGGATAGTTTTGAAAACAAGGATGAGAATTTTAAAATCAAGGCATGGCTTAAATGGGAGGCAATGTATGCCAATGAGTACAGGGATGATGGGTGAATGCTACTTGGTGCAGAAGAATTTTGGATGATGGCAAGTTTATGGAGGTTAAAATGTGAGAAGCTAGCCGAGAGTCTGATGGGACAGTCAAGTCTAGAGGTAAGAAAGCGGTAAGAATCACCAAACAACCTCTGCACAACAAGGATTTTGAAAAAGAATGTGATTTGCAGGTGTCTTTGAACTTGTCATTAACTAGCACTTGCCTTGGTGAGATATTTTTTGTCTTGAGAGCTGTTCTGCTTATGAGGTGCCCTCTGAGTGCCTTCAGTGTAGAATGTTGCTGGGCCTTTAATATGGGCACTCAAGATGGCTGTGACCTGAGATCATGAGGGGATTTGACTTGAGGTCAGCCGCTGCCGGGGCAGTCCGAGCAAAGCTGGCACCTCAGCACTGATCTGTGGAAAAGAACATTACAGGATTACCCATACTTTCCTTCAGTTTTAGTACCCTGGAGGAAATCATGAAGCTCAAGAATCTGCATGACCTCAGTAGCTGCATCCCCAAGAACTGCTACTACTGTTACCAGAGACTCCTGGTTAGTGGGCCAAACAGTAATATGTATATGGTCACTATCTGCTCCATGGTAGGCTGTAGTGACTCCATAACATGCGTGAATGCCATACATAAACTGAAAGCAAACTTCTCCACATTCACAAAATATGGAACAAAGCCCCCCTCACAGGCTGACAAATGCACTTGAAAATTAATGGTACTTTGCAAATACAGCTGGCATCTGGACCTATTTCAACCTGTATTTTTCTTGCCATTAACCAAGCAGTAATGGTTTCAAAATGGGTTTGAGGGTCTATTAACTCTGATGATCTGGCTGATGCCATTTTGTAAGGGTCCTGCCACTTGGTGGCTAAATGGTAGCCGGTTTTAGGCTATAAGCCTGTTTCAAGATGCTAATCAAAGTTCCTGATTCCCATTTTAGGTTGGAATTATACACAGTCCAACCACTTCTCAGGGTAACAGCACCACCACTTTGGCCCAGCCAAAATAAGCTTGAGGAGAAGCATCCTAAGCCCCCAAAGATCATCTGGGCAACTGCCACCCTGGGACCCAAGCCCTTTGTTGAGTGAGTTTAATTCACACTCATTTTTAGTGCAAGTTAAAAGTACCCCTCCTCCCTTCCCCAACAGCTCCACAACATTTCTTTTTAGATCCTGAAAAAAAGAGTTACTGAGACATCCTGGGTATTGAATAACTAGTCACTCCAATTCAATTCAGTCAAATACAACCTGAACAATTCTGAAACCTGCGTATATTTAAGTAAATCATGTGTTATGCCCTCTATCAGCAGCTTGTTGCTGATGAAGCTAAGACAGCAACCTTCACAACATGGTACTTGGATGTACTGTGGTTGAATGCTTCTCACCTCTGTTTGGAATTTTGTGCCATTTTCCTTGGGTTTCTGAAGACTTTCAGTGAAGTTACATTAGAAGATTGGGAAGTTCTTTGCACAATGTCAGACAACTGCCAAAAATACATATCACTTAAAAAGCAGAATGATCATTTAGTTAATAATTTGGAATGGGTTAACGTAGAGTATCAGGGAATGCCAGGTCTACTACATTCCCCGCAACAGTCCCCAGAAATGTGGTCAAATTCCATATCCAGCCATTTTGGCTCAGGAACCTACAACAACAACTTACATACGTGCAGCAAGTATATGAACATTAAATAAATCGAGGGGAAAAAAACAGAAATATTCAGCTCTCCCAAACACAAACCTCAAAGTCAGTATCACATCTGCAGCAAATAACTTGCCCCACCCCTTGAAAAAAAATGACCTTCTGTCACCCAGAGTGTACCTGGCTCTGACAGCCTGTTTCACATGTACAATCTAAGTATGCAGTACATTCCTGGTGGTGAACCTAGGGAAATCATGTTCTTGCACTGGTTTGCATCTTCTGAACACAATTAATAATTAAATTGAAACTCTTGTGTACTTTACATTTGTCTGAAGGGGATATATGAAAGATCATTAACAGCACACAATACACACAAAAGGGATATCTCCCCCATTTCCCAATCCCTGATCATCTGTTCCAATGTAGCAATAACGATCATGCCAACTGCAGTTGGCCTAATTATTTTAATGTATTGACTTGATATAAATCATTGATATAAAATTTATTTTGCCTGCAAGAATTTCATCAAGTACTTTCTTAAAATATATTTTTTAATAATCTGCTTACTCGTGTCACTTCAGGCAATAAATCATTGTGAAAGCAACATCATAGCTTTAAGTTACAGATTGCTTTATGGTTTATCTGTCAACATTTTGGTTTCTGGTAAAGAACATTAGTTGATCTTACATTAACTGTGACTATCATCACATTGCACATCTGACCTCAGTGATCATTCAGTTTCACGCAATCATACTTCAGGTACAAATCTTATATCACACTTCAGTTGATGTAAAGCCTAGATCTTAGATATCCCGAGCAGTTATGCTTCATTCACGCAGTGGACAGTCATCGCCTACTGTGAAACATAACTTGAAATGCATCAGATACCAAATGACCTGTCTCTGCTTGCAGCATTTGAGTAGTTACAGATCTGATTTCTTTTCCTCCAAAGTGCATTTAATGACATAAAGAATGTATAAATCCTGACAATTTTTATCATTTTAATCTCCTTTGGACTGATGAACTGCTTTTTGTTTTAAAAAGGTTTATTTTTTGCAGATAAGTAATTTTCCAAGTTTGCTAAAGAATTATGATGGGCTGGAAGCCCTTATGCAAGTGGCAGTTGATGCATATTATTCATTAATAACCTTATGCAAATTTAGATCTGAAAATGCTAAAGTATTCAGTCTGCTCTTCTAACTACAGTTACAGAGATAGTTGACATTTAAGTCTACTTTGGCCAGCAAGATCTAAAAGATATATACTGTTGTATGACCTTCTGTTCTGCACACTGCTACATACTTGCAGAAGAAGATAGCCTTCAACTAGACCAAAGCGATGATGGCACACAGCATCCAAAACCCTCCAGCCATTACAAAGATAATATAATTGAGCTTATAAACTGGTGGCTGCATAGGACTGGAGGAAGTCTGTGCAAAGATAATATGTCCATTAAGCCAATTATTTTGACTTTCAGCAACAGCTTAAAAGCTTTGCTGGCGGCCGTCCATGAAACATAGCATGTACTGTCAGTGCAATAGCAACCTGTTCAGTAATGCCAATGTGCTCATCCTGTGACATTGATTGTTCTTTCAGCCCAGAAGCCAATGGAAAGACGAAAGCAAAATAGTGCAGATGTTGGAAATCTGAACTAAAAACTGAAAATGCTGGAAATACTCAATAAAACTGGCAACGTCTGCATGCTGTTATTGGGTTGGAATAAAAGGTCTGTGATAGTGGAAGGCAGGAAAGGCTGTGAAAATAAACTGTTCCCTCTGCAGGGGCATAATCAGTCGAGCACTCTATAACCCTCACATTGTTTAAAGCAGGCAACAACACAAAAGCAAGCTCCCTGGGATAAGTTAATGAAGAGGGAATACAGGATCATGGGCAATGAAGGAGCACAGGTGGCGTATAAAAAATACCTGACTGCTCTGCTCATCAATGCAGCTCTAAAGGCACAGGCAGGGAATCTTAACAAAATAAAACGGCTGGGTTTGTGTCTGATGGTGGGGTTGGGAGAGGGGGTGTGGTGGTAGTTAAAGTCTTAAAAATTAGATTCCCCTCTCAAACCTGACTCCAATCCACCACTTCTGGCTTTAACTGAGGGAGGATGATGAGTGGGCAACCAGCTCCAAGGAGATGGATTAGTATTTTAACTATGATAATGAGGCTGTAAACCTCATTATCATTCAGTATTTCAACTTGAATTATGGACGGCCAAGGTTCCAGAGCCTCGGGGAACCCAGCAGCTACACACAGGAAGGACTTGGTTGATCCAGGAAGTAAGAGTCCTGACACTTACCTCATAGATTCAACATTCCTGTCTGAGGAATCCCTATGACTGTGTGTAACCTCCCCCTGCCTCGCAAGGATTCAACATCTCCTCCGTTCCCCTTGATCTCCTCACTCAGGCACCAAACTCCTCCCCAACAAGCCTCTGATCCAATCTCAGTCCTCCAAACTTGCTCCACCCCACTTGCAAAGTGTCTTGACGAGTGCAAGATGAAAATGCCCACAGAGATCTCTAATGGCCTCCAACCGTCAGGCCCCTGACATCCCACCCCACCTTTTTCCTTTCAGTTCTGCCTACCCCCGCAGAAATATATTGGAGTGAGAGCTACCCCCTTTCCTTCCCCTTGCCCGTAGATCAACACCCATTCCTCCAACCCTTGCAGGATTGACCACCCTTCTACTGCCCAGCTCTTGGTATCAACCCCCAACTCTTTAGATCAATACCCCCTCCCACCTGCCCGACTAGCACTCCCAGCCCAGACCTACCAGGTCCTGACATCCAACTGAAGCTGAACTGATTGATGATCTCACGCATGTGCTTTGAAGTTAAAACCCCTTGAACATGCAAGGAAATCCCGACTTAAGGGTTCCCGGTGACTTTCTGTCACATCTGCTCCTAGCAGGTCAGAGAAGTAAAAACCCAGGCCTCTGCTTTATGAACACACATACAAACATACAATTAGGAGCAGGAGTAGTCCATTCGGATTCTCGAGCCTGCTACGTCATTCAATAAGATCATTGATCTGATTGTGGCCTCACCTCCACATTCTGCCTACCCCTGATAACTTAACACTCCCTTATTAGTGAAGAATTTATCTACCCCGTCTTAAAAATATCCATTGACCGTACCTCCAGCACTCTCTGAGGAAGAGGGTTCCAAAGGTTCATGACCCTCTGAGTGAAACAATTTCTTCTCATTTCCCTCTTAAATAGGAGACCCCTTTTTTTAAACAGTGTTCACTAGTTTTAGTCTCTTCCGCAAGGGGAAATATCCTTTCAACATCCATCCTGTCAAGTCTCCTCAACAGGAATGTTGTTTCAAAAAGATCATCTCTTAATCTTCTAAACTTCAATGGTTACAGGCCCAACCTGTCCAACCTTACCTCATAAGGTAACTCCCTATCCCAGGTATTAGTTGAGTGAACCTTCTCTGAACTGCTTCAAATGCATTTATTGCTGAAAAAAGAGATATGTCAAAACATTTCATCTTGCACTCATCAAGACACTTTGCAAGAGTGCCAATATAAGGGTAAAAGAACAATTTATACTGAATGTGAAGAGAGTGCTGATTGGTTTGCAAGTGGGCTCTGATTGGTAGAGGTGTTGCCAAGGAGAATGATGGTGACAGACAATTAACTGCCAAACATTGTTTGAAATTTAAATCAGGCGGCTTGCCCCTGATTTGTCAAGGCATTGCCCTAAGGAATAAGTCAGGGAATGGCTGTCACTTATTTTGGTTAGCTGAAATAGGCACCACGTATGCACATGCTCTTTCTGTCTGCAAATAACAGGGCCTTATATATTAACATAGGTAGCTTCTAACACACGCAAATGAGCCAGACTGCGCGCCCAGCTGACCACCTTAAATTGGATATCAGCGTAAATCTTAACACACTGAGAATTCTTTAGCAAATGTTGTCCAATCGCAGAATCACATCTAATGTTGGACACTGTGTTTTGATAAAAACAAAAAACTGCGGATGCTGGAAATCCAAAGCAAAAACAGAATTACCTGGAAAAACTCAGCAGGTCTGGCAGCATCGGCAGAGAAGAAAAGAGTTAACGTTTCGAGTCCTCATGACCCTTCAACAGAACTAGGTGAATCTAAGGAGAGGGGTGAAATATAAGCTGGTTTAAGGGGGGGGGGTGTTGCGGGGCGGGGGGGCGGTGGTTGGGTGGGAGGAGAGAAGTGGGGGGGTGTGGTTGTAGGGACAAGCAAGCAGTGATAGGAGCAGATAATCAAAAGATGTCACAGACAACAGAACAAAAGAACACAGAGGCGTTGAAGGTGGTGATATTATCTAAATGAATGTGCTAATTAAGAATGGATGGTAGGGCACTCAAGGTACAACTCTAGTGGAGGTGGGGTGGAAAGCGCATAAAAGATTATAAAATAATGGAAATAAGTGGGAAAAGAAAAATCTATATAAATTATTGGAAAAAACAAAAGGAAGGGGGAAGAAACAGAAAGGGGGTGGGGATGGAGGAGGGAGTTCAAGATCTAAAGTTGTTGAAACAATATTCAGTCTGGGAGGCTGTAAAGTGCCTAGTCGGAAGATAAGGTCCTGTTCCTCCAGTGTGCGTTGGGCTTCACTGGAACAATGCAGCAAGCCAAGGAGAGACATGTGGGCAAGAGAGCAAGGTGGAGTGTTAAAATGGCAAGTGACAGGGAGGTTTGGGTCATTCTTGCGGACAGACCACAGGTGTTCTGCAAACCGGTCACCCAGTTTATGTTTGGTCTCTCCAGTGTGGAGGAGACCGCATTGGGAGCAACAAATGCAGTAGACTAAGTTGGGGGAAATGCAAGTGAAATGCTGCTTCACTTGAAAGGAGTGTTTGGGCCTTTGGACGGTGAGGAGAGAGGAAGTGAAGGGGCAGGTGTTGCATCTTTTGCGTGGGCATGGGGAGGTGCCATAGGTGGGGGTTAAGGAGTAGGGGGTGATGGAGGAGTGGACCAGGGTGTCCCAGAGGGAATGATCCCTACGGAATGCCGCTGGGGGGGGGGTGAAGGGAAGATGTATTTGGTGGTGTCATCATGCTGGAGTTGGCGGAAATGGTGGAGGATGATCCTTTGAATGCGGAGGCTGGTGGGGTGATAAGTGAGGACAAGGGGGACCCTATCATGTTTCTGGGTAGGAGGAGAAGGCGTGAGGGCGGATGCGCGGGAGATGGGCCGAACACGGTTGAGGGCCCTGTCAACAACCGTGGGTGGAAAACCTCGGTTAAGGAAGAAGGAAGACATGTCAGAGGAACTGTTTTTGAAGGTAGCATAATCAGAACAGATGCGAAGGAGGCTAAGTATCTGAGGGAATGGGATGGAGTTCTTACAGGAAGCGGGGTGTGAGGAGCTGTAGTCGAGATAGCTGTAGGAGTCGGTAGGCTTGTAATGGATATTGATGGACAGTCTATTGCCAGAGATTGAGACAGAGAGGTCAAAGAAGGGAAGGGAAGTCCCGAAGAGAGCATGAAGCAGCAAAGAAGTAATCATCGATGTACCCGAGAAAGAGTTGTGGAAGGGGGCCAGAGTAGGACTGGAACAAGGAATGTTCCACATACCCCATAAAGAGACAGGCATAGCTGGGGCCTATGTGGGTACCCATAGCCACACCTTTTACTTCAAGGAAGTGAGAAGAGTTAAAGGAGAAATTGTTCAGTGTGAGAACAAGTTCAGCCAGACGGAGGAGAGCAGTGGTGGATGGGGATTGTTCGGGCCTCTGTTCGAGGAAGAAGCTAAGGGCCCTCAGACCATCCTGGTGGGGGATGGAGGTGTAGAGGGATTGGACGTCCATGGTGAAGAGGAAGCGGTTGGGACCAGGGAACTGGAAATTGCTGATGTGACTTAAGGAGTCAGAGGAATCACGGATGTAGGTGGGAAGGGACTGGACAAGGGAAGAGAGAAGGGAGTCAAGATAACGAGAAATGAGTTCCGTGGGGCAGGAGCAAGCTGACACGATCGGTCTACCGGGACAGTTCTGTTTGTGGATTTTGGGTAGGAGGTAGAAGCAGGCCGTCCGAGGTTGGGCGACTATCAGGTTGGAAGCTGTGGGAGGAAGATCTCCAGAGGAGATGAGGTCAGTGACAGTCCTGGAAACAATAGCTTGATGTTCAGTGGTGGGGTCATGGTCCAGGGAGAGGTAGGAGGAAGGGTCTGCGAGTTGACGCTCAGCCTCCGCGAGGTAGAGGTCAGTGCGCCAGACAACAACAGCTCCACCCTTATCAGCGGGGTTGATGACCATGTTGGGGTTGGACCTGAGAGAACTGTGTTTTGAGTTTTGCAGGCAGAGGCTGGTTGGGCATGGCTTGTATCTTGCTCATTGTGAACAGCGGTTGGGACATGCTGTTTGATATGATCCGTTAGTCTTTGGAACATACAGCCTACATGCCTAGCATCACAACAGCACTGAAATTCAAATACCACATTACTCATTTGTGTGAAAGGCAGAACGTCTTTTTGGCTTGATGGCAGCATCCTGTTCATGGCGAATAACACTCGTGTTGCTACTGCTCCATTCTTGAATAGAAGAGTCACATTTGGAATTTTCCAATCTGTTGGGGCCTTTTCAGAATCTAGGGAATTTTGGAAAATTAAAACCAATGCATCTGCTATCTCAGCAGCCATTTCTTTTAAGACCCTAGGATAAAGTCCAGCAGGACCTGGAGACTTGTCAGCTTTTAGTTCTAATAATTTTCTCAGTACTCTTTCCCTGGTGATTGTAATTGTTTTAACTTCCACTCTCTCTTTCATCTCCTGATTCACAATCATTGCTGGGATTTGTATTCTCTACAGTGAAGACAGATAAAAAATAACTATTCAATTCATCCATCATTTCCTTATTTTCTATTATTAATTCTCATTTTCACTCTCTAGAGGACGAATGTTCACTTTGCTTAGTCCTTTCCTTCTTAAATACCTGTAGAATCTCTTACCATCTGTTTTTATATTTCTCACCAGCTTTCTCTCACACTCTAATATCTACCTCCTTATTAATCTTTTAGTCATTATTTGCTGCCCTTTATATTCTGTCCAATCTCCTGTCCTGCCACTCATCTTTACAGAATGATATGCTTTTTCTTTCAATTTGATACTATCTTTAACTCCTTTAGTTAGCCACGGAAGGTGTAACCACGGATGGTGTGCTTTCATCTTTCACTGTTTTAATGCAAATATTATATTGACAGACAGGTAAGTCAATAGATTTGAATGTTTCCCTTTAGCAGCTACTTCATACTGTGTATTGCACTTAGACTAGCACATGCTCAACTGCAGGCAGCCATTACCAAACTAACAATATTTATCCTTCCCAACACAGAGGGCAACATAGAGTGTAATACAACAAAATGCTCAGCCATTACAAGGTACTACACTTCACAAATAAGAATAGTATTAATGTCAAGTCTGTTGATTAGAAAAATTAAACAAAGAAGCAAACTCAGGTACCTGCAGTAAATTCATCAGCTGCTCTGCTAACGTTAACACAGAAAATGACTATTCCTTAACATGTAAAATAATTAAACGCCAATGTGGGCTTTACATTGGGAAATCTCGTGGATGCTCATACCTGCACTTCCCCTTCAAAACTACAGCAAATAAAAAAAAAGATGAGCCTGTGGCTTCATGTCTGGTATCTCTGTGTAGACAAATGATAATGTCCCAAACATTGTTGGAGCAGGGCAGCTCAGGGTATGTCCTGTTAGTTAGAATTGTTCCAACACCCTCCAACCCAATTTTTGCCTAGAAAGTTGCTGGAGGTTCGAGCTGATAACAGCGCATCAAGATCAAAAGTGCATCTGGGACTTGGTGAGCAATGAAACAGACAGCATATCTCTTTAATCAATAAGATTTAAGGATTTGGAAATAAACAGAGGAAGGGCTAAGAGGAAGAGTGAATGGTTGAATTCAATGTTAAATTAGAAACAGAAAGCAAAGTAAATAGGGGGAAAGACCAATTGGATTAAGACAGAATGAAGAGGCAGGAAGTAAAATAAAGAAACATTATACATATTTATATAAATTTACATATTTATATGTAAGATATTTACATATCTTGTCATTTTTGAAATCTTCAACAGCTCACTACTTGAAGGAGTAAGATTCCA